>NC_079491.1:88567661-89219536 GCF_020520425.1 Spinacia oleracea | reverse complement strand
ATGCATTGCTTAGATACCGGGAAAATTACACATTCATAGTTACACTGTACATCAAATTAAACACTGTGACTTTCAATTCACTAAATATATACTCAACTCTTAGGCTCCGTTTGGTAGGGCGTAAAACGTTTTCATGGAAAACGATTTTCCTCTCTTCAATCATTTTACGTTGTTTGGTTGGGTAAGGGATGGAAAACAATTTTCCATAACTTTTAAGGTGGAAAACCCTTTTCCATTGGAAATGGAGGGAAACCACTTTTCCTCCTTACCTCCTCTCCTTTCTTCCCCTCAATCTTCACCATCTTCTCCCATTTTCCTTTAAGGTACCAAACAAAGGAGAACTAGTTTGAAATTGTGTTTTCCCTTGAAAAATGTTTTCCATGGAAAATCATTTTCCAATGAAAACGATTTACGCCTTACCAAACGGAGCCTTAAAGGAGGCCATAGCCTACCTTGGCACTCCACTAGCCTCGCCACTGCAAGTGGCTAGCTAGCTCAACAACAAACAACGAATGAAAAAAAAAAATCACAAATATTATGAATTAGGGGCTTGACCGATTCAAGTCATATTTTAATAGCAAGAACTAATAAAGAATATCAATTCTTCCTCTTGTCTTCTACTCTTCTCTAATATCAGAATACTCTGCTTATCAACAAACTATAACATATTTTTAAGAAGTCGGAATAGAAAGAATTCAATCGATTAGAGAGGCTTTTAATGAGCCACTCCGTATAAAAAGTTTTATACAAAGAAAATATGCAATGAGTAGTAATATCAATACATAAAATGATCAAATCCATAACTAGACACAACAAACAAGCTAAGCTCAACAACAAACAACAAACAACAAACAACAAACAACAAACAACAAACAACAAAGAAAACAAATAAAAATCACAAAATGTTAGGAATTAAATATGATCATCATCCATGAAGCCTGCTGGCAATAGCCCTTCCGGCAACTGCCCTTCTCTTGTTGGTTCCCTATAGCGATACAACCATGAAACCACAACAAATATCACAAGGTTTATAGCAGCCATTGAAGCTAACACCCAGTAATAGTTATCTACTCGGCTCGCATTCAATGTGCTTTGAAACCAATTTGTTCCAGTTCTCCCCTCACTAATCTTCCCTACAATTTGGACTAACGCAACACTTCCCATAACTCCAAGGCCATAAAAGCCCCTCCCGAAAAGGTTAAAGTACTTGACCATTGATTTAGGAGCTTGATCTAATGAAAACCCATAAGCCATCAACCGATGAATCCCATCGAGGCAACCAAGCAACACAAATTGAGGTAAAAGCCAAAAGATAGTCATAGGTACTCTTTCATTAGGCCTATCAATTAAGCCATACCTCATTACAACTCCAAGCCTTCTTGTTTCAATCTTTGCTGCTGCGATACAAGAGAGGGTTGCATACATTATCGCAACTGCAATTCCAATTCGAGGAATGTAACGTCGACTTAGTGCAAATGTTGGCATAAAGCCGGTAGTGAAGCTTTTCCTAAAATGGTCATAAAACCAAAAGAAGAGTATAAGAGGGGCTTTTGCCTTTCCTACTCTACGATCCAAGTTGTTTGCTTGCTCCAGAAAGAAGGTAGCACCTACGGATGATACAATCCCACAAACTATGTAGGTCATCCATATGGGTATTGTACGTATGAATATCTTCGTTTCCTCGACTTCTGTTACTTTGCAAAGGCTCCATCTCTTCTTCTCTTGTTGCTCTAACGCCGGCTCGGCTTCAATTATAGCAGCCTTGTCGAGACACCTGAAACGTGTAACAATACAAGTTTAATACACTACAATGAAGGTTCCGTGTATGAACGCATATTCTAAAATTATTTTACTATCTTTTTATAATATAGTAATTTCCCTAAGTTTACTACATAGTCAACAAATTTTCAACATACTCCTTTAATTATGTACAAAATAATATAAGCAACTTCCGTCCTACTACCTAATCATTATTAAAGACTTTCATTTCATATTCTTAATAGGCTAGTTTGACTACAATGTTCGGTATACTCCGTACTACGGAGTATGTATGTTAATTTGACCAAAATATTAAGTAAATAATCCACGTGTTCTTCCTTTATTAATATATCCATTTGACTAAAATATTATAAAAAAATTCATTTTTTGCAAACTCTGTATTATGTGGCATATATTATTTTCATCATTTTTAAATATGTATTTTTTTTTCCGTACATAAACCATTACTAAAAGATGTTAGAAAATTTTAGAAAATAAAGTAAATATGTTTTAGAAAAGAATTTTGGCGGAAAATTTTTGCACCATTAAGTGATCAACATGTGTCATTCTTAATGTCTATTTTAGTAGAAAGTAATAGATTGAAATTTTTGTATGTTTTTTACCCGAGGCCTTTAGTGTGAGGCAATAATTCTTGTTGAAGTTGGAGAGGATCAGTTTTCTCGTAAAGCTTATCAGTATCCTGTGGGCGGGAGCAGAAGCTCTTGGAGGAAGCAGCGAAAAGAACACGAAAGATAGTAGTCAAGGGGCTCCCTTGAGGCCTTGAAACCGGGTTTCCGACCCCTAAACAAACCCTCAAGATCAAGCAAACAAGGAAAGAAACCACACCAAGTATGGCACAAATTCCAAATAAGATAGCCCATGGCTTAACAAAGGCTGCTATTATAAGCGCGGCAAATGCAACCAAATGAGTCCGACACCACCCTGTGGAACGTCTACTACTAGTAGTGTCCTCCTCTGCTTGCTCCTGCGCAAAGGGCGTATAACAAGCAGAGAGCGAGGCCATTCCTAATGCAGTGAAGACGAGGCCTGAGTAAAAGAGTTGTTTTTGCTGCTCGCCGATGCATTCAGGCCTGTATTGAGTGCAATTCCCATTAGATTTGCCCAACACTGGTGGTGTTGACATCCATATTAAACCAAGTCCCTACAATTATTATCAACATTTGGTACAAGTTCATTAGTTAGATATTACTTAAGTTGACCTTAATAATATAAGCATATATAATTATAAGCTTAATAGTTGGATAAGAATTAAGGCGGCTTCATACAAAAGTATTATAGGAATTACTACTAAATGCTCGATCATTAGTTGGATAAGAATGATGACAAAAGAGTTGAAATATTGAAATGAACAAGAACATTAATTTGTTTAAATGAAATATTTTACTTTGGTATTTGTTTTAAAAGTTAAGTCAATACTATGCAGTTAGACCTTATATATATTTTCACTTATTTCAAGAAAAATAAGTTCAGATTATAACATCATACTACAAAAATTTGTATCTTTTATGACAACCTAATTAATAACGACGGGAAATGATAAATCCAAGGAATAATTTCACTTCTTCCAAGGAAATCAACTTTAAAAAAAATGTGGATTTCCTTGGAAGAAATAAAATTTTCCTTGAATTTATCATTTCCCAATAACGACGGGTAAAAATCCCGTCGCAGAATAACGACGGGTAAAAATCCCGTCGCAAAAGGGCTTTTGCGACGGGATAAGAACCCAACAAAGACGGGAACAACCGTCGCAAATGCCATTTACGACAGGTTAATGACGAAATTTTCCATTAACGACGGCCCCCTTTTTATGACGGGTTTACGACGGAAAATCCCGTCGTTACTCAACAATTATTGGCCTTTAACCCCGTCATTAATAGTACGATTTCTTGTAGTGTCAGTTCACGAAAATAAAATTTCTGAAATTTCAATTTACATAAATAAATTTCGATAAGTTAATCCTAATAGATAAGTGAAAGTTAAATGAACAAAACGCCGCATCCCTAATTAAATTCCATCTTCCCAAAATAAATTTCATTGTCCGGAATAGACCTGGTTATCGGGCGGGTCGGGTCAGGGTCGGGGCGGGTCAAAAGAGGGTCGGGTATTAAAAGGGTCATTTTTAACGGGTCGATAATGGACGGGTCAAAAGCGGGTTGCGGGTCAATAGCGGGTCATTAGTGGGCGGGTCAATAAACGAGCAATGAAAAATGAAAAACAAAAGAGCCATGTGCAAGTACAAGTGAATACGAAGCTATACACGTAATTTTTTGTATCATTACTATTTTAATTTTTAAAATAATTGTAGTATAAGTTTGACCCTATAATGACCCTGTCCAATAAAGGCCCTGTCCAATAAGAGCCCTGACCAATAAAAGCCCTATTAACTTGACCCTAACCCTATATCCATTGGACTACCCTGTCCAATAACCAGGTCTAGTCCGGAACCAATACTAGCTTCTCTCAACAAGGTACTTGACTTGCTACCCTTTCAACTTCTTAGATGAAAAACTGTCGATCAAGAGTAGAAATAAGCTAAGGTAAGGTGACTTACAATCATGGAGGAGAAGCTGCTAAAGATGACGACGAAAGAGTTGCCAAGGAAAGCGTCAGCAAGATAAGCGAAAACAATTGGCAAAATTTTAATGAGGCCCATCCATATATTGATAATTCCAGCTGCATGAACTATTTCAAGCTCCCATACATCGGTTAAGTACACCATCAGTAGCCATAGTATATAGCCGGAAAACAAATTCACCCATTTCTGTATATGTACTGCATATATTCAAAGGGAAATTTAAATATAAGTTAATCAAAAAGAGTCACCCAAAATGAATTAAGGTGTCCCAGTAGACTAATAGAGGTGTTAACAAGCCGAGCCTGACCTATTTTATAGATTATTATATTGTGTAACATAAAGTTAACAAAAGATTCAAATATACGTACTCAATTTTCCTATATACTCCATCTTTGAATTGATTAGCTCTTTTGCAGTTTTGGTCCAAGTTCGATGATAAGCTAGCCGCCCTTTTTCACCTATAACACAATAACATGTAACAAACTAACCATTACATATACATTTGCTAGAATAAGAACTTGTGAAAAATATTTTCAAAGAAGAAGATAATTAACAAGGATGATTGCTATATAATTACCTACTATACTGATTGATTGGTGTACATAAAATTAGCAAATGAGGGTATTATATATATAAGCACCTTAATCTTAAATTAATTGAGTTTCACATGATTTCTCCTAGGATAATTATTCATAGGAAAACAAGGCGGCTAATAACCCACTATGCCAAAATAATAAAACTAAATTTCAGCTAATTGCAAGTTGCATGTGCTATATTATAAAATGGACTATGTATTACGTACTACGTATGAAATTAAATTAATACGTAGGAGTATGTAATAATTGCGAATTAATTAATGGTTTAGTAGTGGTTTGAATTTTAACTTGACACGTTTGTCAATGCCCAATTAACTTTAGCGGCTCTTAATAGTTTTAATTGTGTGATATTTTTAAAATATAGTTTGGAAGTTCAAGACAAATCTAATTAACGATATCAATCGTAATTTTGTTTTTCATTATGTATAAATAGGAACGATAGTCAAAAATCAGTGGATAACTAGTGTCAAAAATTAAAATGGAGCAACTAGAAAATAAACCGATGAATGGACTAGATATTGGTAATGTAATACAAAATTCAGGTTGGCACTTGGAAGGTAGCATCTACTTGAATAATTACATTAATACAATATGCTTCAAATGGCGATTAAGTATGAAGACCCTATTTTTTCCGACCATTATGGTCATTTTATACGTAAAACTTTGCATACGTTGGAATCAAAGTTTGTTCTAGTCTTCTTTTTAAATGAATTCATTGATTTTTTTTTTAAATAATAAATAAACAAGTAAATGATGCGGTGTTCTTCGTTCAAGTGTTTAACAACCAGAATGGGCTGGATTTGAAAACAACCAGAGTGGCTGGATTTGAAATAATAGAGTGGCTGATGTTTATGTTCTTGGGTCGAAAAGGCTGCTATCAAAATTTTGGACTCAAGCCATGCACATATGTTAATTGGTTAATGGTTTCAGCTTGTGCTAGTTAATCCATTGGGCTATGTTAGTTTTCATTTTTTTTTATACGGTAAGGAAAATAATACACAAACCGTTATGATACCCTTCGCTCGAGTTAGACTCCTAAGTTGTCCTCCTGTAGAATTTTACAAAGTTCCTGACTACTATGCTGAATATACATTGAATCTGTAACTAAGTAACCCACATTAGCTATTCAATTTGCCGCCCTATTAGCCTCTCTGGAGATATGCTTGATTGTGAATTGATCAAAGCTCTGAAGCATGTTCTGAATGACTTCTATAATATTCTGCAATTTTCAAGGGGTCTTTCAGGTGCCTTTGATAGTGTTAATGACAAGGAGATTTGTGTTATTGGGTCGAAAAGAATGCTATCAAAATTTTGGACTCAAGCCATGCACAGATGTTAACTGGTTAATGGTTTCAGCTTGTGCTAGTTAATCCATTGGGCTTTGTTAGTTTTAATTGATTTAAGCTAAGTAATTCATGAATGTTTGTTTTTTAATGCGAATAAGCTAGCCACAAAAACGGGATGAGAATCGATCTCATGATCATTTGGAACCGGAATGGAAGCTCTAACCAAGTGAGCTATCCCTCACTATCCAGTAATTCATGAATGTACATGTACGTATTACGTAGTATAATGTATTTACCTTAGTAATTAAGATTGAATGTTTTCATATGAAAGGTTACATTTTCCAATTTTAATTTTCTTAACTAGTTGTTGGCCCAGGCGCTAAATATGTTTACGTAAAAGATCGTGCAAAAAAACTTAGAGCAAATGCAAACATATTGTCAATGACCAAACTTGAAGTTGCAGATAGATAGAAATACAAATATTGTTATCGTCAATGAAAAAAATTCGTAGTTGGGGAGCCGAGAGTACAAGGCATTAAAAACATCAATTTGAAGGCAGTTGGGCTAGAAAAATTATTTCATAGATTGCTTACATTGATAGACTTAAATAGCACAAATTGTAATGAACTTTAATTTGTAACACCATCTATTTCCCCCAGCACGCAAATGCAACTTCATTTGTTAAATCATTGTTAATCTTTAGACATCAATAAACATACAACCAAAATAAACCCAGTTGGCATTCCATCAAATGTTATGCATAAAATTTTGCACAAAATAGACATTAATATACTGAGCATTCTTGTTCAAAGTGTGAACTAATGTGACACATGAGACTACGTACATTCATGTCAATTTATCCAACCATGCATGTAAATCGTCATAATCCACGGTTTCCATTACATATCGCACCTGATGGTGCGTTCACAAGATGCAAACAAAATTTTTTAGGTAAATTTCCTTGAAATCGTAAAGCTCTCCCCACATTCAGAATATGTTGATGTTTTCTCTCCACTCTACCATTTTGTTGAGGAGTCCCAACACATGACGATTCAAATAACATCCCATGCATACTTAAAAAAATAGCCTTGCAAACAATTGAATTCCGTACCATTGTCACTCCGAACAATCTTGATGACTTGATTGAATTGTCATTTAATCATAGCAACAAAATTAAGAAACATCGACTCAACCTCTGTTTTATTGCTAATTAAATAAATCCAAACACCTCTAGAAAAATCATCAACAATTGTCAAAAAATATTTCGCTCCACAAGACGAAGGTGTCTTGTAACGACCCCACAAATCAATATGAATCAATTCAAACATTCTACTAGCATGGCTATCACTTATGGGAAAACACTCTCTACATTGCTTTGCACGAGGACACACATCACAAATTGTATTATTCTTCCTAATAGTATTACTCACATGAGGAAGTAACTGCAATATTTTCTCCGACGGATGTCCCATACGCTGATGCCACAAGTCAACCACACAATCCACTGCAAAGACCCTCACTCGCGGAACCCCACGGAAAAAATATAGTCCTTCTTGTCGGTCACCCACGCCAATCACCGTCCTCATCGAGTGATCCTGAATAACACATATTTTGATAGTAAATTGAGCCGACAATTTAAATCGTCAAATAATTGAGTTACAGATATTAAATTGCAGTTTAATTTAGGCACAAATAAAACATTATCCAGGACTAATCCACCCTCTAATGTTACGGATCCGTATTGGTTTTAATTCGCCGTTTGACCATCCGGTAACACAACCGGACAATTTCCAGATGTCGTGATATTTCTCAAAATCGAATGTTACCCGTCACATGATTAGAGGCTCCGGTGTCAACAATCCATCGTAATTCTATATGACCTTGCAATCTAGGCTTAGGCTTAGACAAAATGTCCATAATTTGTTGTACTTGGACGCTCGAAACACCCTCTGCCGTGAGTACCTCCTTACCTTTAGCAATTGCTAAGACAAAAAATATATGTTTGCCGTACGTACTCCTTGCCTGTTCCTCAATGTCCAGCAATCAACTTTGATTGCCTCCCACAATCTCCAATAATAAAAATATGATTGCCGTACAGCTCTCCTGTTTCTCAATGCCCAACAATCAACTTGGATTGCGTCACACAATCTCCAAACTCACGTATATGCGTTTCTCAAATCTCCAACTCACGAATCTCGGCAATCAATTTGACTGCGGTTCTCACACTCCAAATAAATTTTGTGCAGAAAAAAACTAGGGTTTTTAACCTAGACTCATGATATCATGACAAATAACGCTCAAATTCTGATATTTTCATTAATGAACTCTGTATATATATTACACTGGGAAGGCTATTCTCGGTAATTCCAAATATCTAGAATATTACAATCTAAACAACATATATTACCGTATACTCCGTATATACTATCGTAACAGTGTACTGTAGGAACATATAGATGCATAAAGCGGAATTTCAGGAAACAATTTCCTAACATCTATCACAGGATCTCATGCATATTAATAGTATAGATCAGATTAAGTCGAAAGAATAATCACCTTTGAAGCGTGTTCTCCCGTTCGTATGCAAGCTTCGAAGATCTTAGAGCCCCACTTGTTGCTCCTCTACTCAGTCCACAAGCACGAATTAAATCCCACGTATGCTAGTACGGAAGAGAACGGTCACAATCTGTCTCTTGCTTTGTTTGGGATGTACGGCGTTTAGAGAATGACAGTTAGGGTTTTTGTGTTTGCTTTTTGTGTCAGATATTCAATCAACGTAGTTACTGAATCCCTGACATTATAACTATTATAATGTTTAGGGCTTTTAAGTTAACACAAAGCCCAACCTTATTTCTCTTAGCAGGCCGGTTGCCATAGGACCTTTTGGGCCCATTCCAATTAGTGCTTATATGTGTGACCTTATAGGATTAATATATTTTAGTTGTAGGTCCAATCAATATTGTCCTACTAATCACATTTATTCTCTAGCAAGCAAATATGATTACTAAAATAATTAATTTATTATCTTCATAATTAATTCCTATTTATATTTAGTAATTGCCTGAAATGTCTAAGGACATAATTCCTTCAATCTCCCACTTGTCCGAAGACAAGAACGCAATGCTAAATTCCTTAAGTCTCTTAATGCCAAAATTTGATAACGCACTGTTATTCTCAAATTCTAGTTTCTTGATCGCCGAGTTCGAACTGTTCAAATAAAGATTAACTTTTAATCCCATTCCGCATGGCCATGCAATTTTCAGTTCTCGCTCATCAAGAGGTCCAGACACCATTCCTATCAAATAGGAGGACTTATTCACTCTTGTATGACCATAACTCCCACTCAATTCTTAGCCCACCTGATCACTGCCTTTATAACCTCCTTTTACGGCGCGGCGTTTAATAGTGTCAAAGTTAAACTAATTGTCTCGTGGTTATTAAGACATACTCATGTCTAAGGAATCCACTAAATATAGAAGTTTGATTCTACTTTTAGAATTTAGTTAGGTCAAGTCTCAATGCATCAATTATACATCCATATAATCAATTAGACATCCCTATGTCTCCATAGCCCATGGAACTGCACTATCAATTAATTACATGCTAGTCTTCACATAAATCACTTATGTCCAATTTAGTGATTTAGACTAGGGACTTAATAAGTTGTGATTTCAGTTCACTTTATAGGGTTCCATTATCAAAACGTTTTCGATAATCCTATTTGAAAACACAAGTTATTTGGACATTTTATTTAATACTAAACCAAACAATTAAATAAGAATGAACTTTTATTGATAAACATTCAAAGCATAATAAATGTCTTTACAATTGTAAACATAAAGTAAACAAACTAAAGCCATTCTCCCATATGCCTAAGCCCCATAGACCTAGTATGACTCTCATGCTTAGGTTGAGCAAGCGGTTTAGTCAGAGGATCAGCCACGTTATCCTCAGTATGAACCTTGCTTACTTTCACATCCCCTCTTTCAACGATCTCTCGAATAAGATGGAATCTCCTGAGCACATGTTTGGATTTTTGGTACGATCTGGGTTCCTTGGACTGGGAAATGGCACCATTGTTGTCACAATACAACTCAATGCCATTTTCAATGCTAGAAACTACACCAAGTTCACTAATGAACTTTTTGATCCAAACAGCTTCTTTTGCTGCATCACTTGCTTACTCAGCCTCTGTTGTAGAATCTGCGATGGTACTCTGCTTAGAACTCTTCCAGCTCACAGCCCCTCAATTGAGACAAAATATGAAACCAGATTGTGATCGAAAATCATCTTTGTCACTTTGGAAGCTTGCATCGGTGTATCCAGTGGCAACCAACTCATTATCTCCACCATAGACCAAGAAATCATCCTTAGTCCTTCTTAAGTACTTAAGGATATTCTTTGCTGCCATCCAGTGCGCCTCTCCTGGGTTTGACTGGTATCTGCTGCACATACTCAAAGCATATGCAACATCCGGTCGAGTGCATACCATGGCATACATAATGGACCCTACTGCAGAGGCATAAGGAACATTACTCATGCGCTTGACCTCATCAGGTGTCGAAGCACACTGAGTCTTGCTAAGTGAAATGCCATGTTGCATGGGAATGAAACCTCTTTTGGAGTTTTCCAGCTTGAACCTTGCAAGAACCTTATCAATATAAGTCTCTTGGCTAAGTCCAATCAGCCTTTTGGATCTATCTCTATGGATCCTTATTCCCAAGATGTATTCAGCTTCTCCTAGGTCTTTCATGGAAAAACAACTTTTAAGCCATTCCTTGACTGACTCAAGGATGGTCTTGTCGTTTCCTATGAGAAGTATGTCATCCACATACAAGACTAGGAAAGCAATACTACTCCCACTCAACTTCTTGTATATACAAGGTTCCTCTTCATTTCTGAGGAAGCCAAAAGATTTGACTGCCTCATCAAATCTGAGGTTCCAACTCCGGGATGCTTGCTTAAGCCCATAAATGGACTTCTTAAGCTTGCAAACTTTTCTTGGACTATTTGGATCTTCAAAAACTTGTGGTTGTGTCATGTACACATCCTCTTTCAAGAACCCATTCAAGAAAGCGGTTTTGACGTCCATCTGCCAGATCTCATAGTCATGAAAGGCAGCAATTGCAAGAATTATCCTAATGGATTTCAGCATGGCTACTGATGAGAAGGTTTCATCATAGTCAATACCATGAATTTGTCTAAAACCTTTTGCCACTAGTCTTTCCTTAAAGACATCAATGTTTCCATCTTTGTCCTTTTTCAGTTTGAAAATCCATTTGCAACCTATGGGTTTAACCCCATCAGGCAAAGCAACCAAGTCCCATACTTGATTTTCAAACATCGAATCCATTTCGGATCTCATGGCTTCAAGCCATTTCTCGGAGTCTTGACTCGTCAAAGCATTTGTGTAGCTAGTAGGTTCCTCATGTTCTAAAATCTCTATTTTGGGTAACCCACAAAAAGACACTTATCGGACTTGGGTGAAAGCTTATCAGAAAGTAAACGTTTTACATAAACTTCACAACCCCATGTCCTTAGAAAAGACAATTTTGGAACTTTTCCAGTCCACATCTCATATGACGTCTTTTCTACTGCTTTGGACGGAGCTCTGTTAAGTGTGAATGCCGCTGTTTCAAGCGCAAATCCCCAAAATGAGGCAGGAAGGTTAGCAAGACTCATCATGGACCGAACCATATCTAATAGAGTTCGGTTCCTTCTTTCGGAAACGCCATTCAACTGTGGTATCCCTGGTGGAGTCAATTGCGAAAGTATTCCA
This sequence comes from Spinacia oleracea, assembly GCF_020520425.1. Taxonomy (NCBI): domain Eukaryota; kingdom Viridiplantae; phylum Streptophyta; class Magnoliopsida; order Caryophyllales; family Amaranthaceae; genus Spinacia; species Spinacia oleracea. Next base: position 89,207,521 of record NC_079491.1, on the reverse strand, counting down.
CAATCTTTCAAATGATCACCAAACTCTTGAGATAAATATTCACCACCACGATCGGATCGCAATGCTTTAATTTTCTTTCCAAGTTGGTTTTGTACTTCATTTTGGAATTCCTTGAACTTTTCAAAGGATTCCGACTTATGTCGCATGAGGTAAACATATCCAAATCTGCTCACATCATCAGTAAAAGTAATGAAATACCCGTACCCTCCCCTAGCCAAAGTACTCATAGGTCCGCACACATCAGTATGTATGAGGGCTAAAAGATCATTGGCCCTTTCACTTGAGCCTGTGAAAGGAGATTTTGTCATTTTCCCCATTAAGCAAAACTCACATACTTCAAATGATTCAAAATCAAATGTTTGAGAATTCCATCCTTATGAAGTTTCTCTATGCGCTTTGAGCTTATGTGGCCTAATCGACAATGCCATAGGTAAGTAGGGTTCAAATCATTTGGTTTGTGTTTCTTGTTTTCTATGTGATAGATATGGTTTTGTAAGTCTAGTACATACGAACCATTTGATAATTTAGCAGAGACATATAACATACCATTCAAATATGCTGAACAACAATTATTCATAATTTGAAATGAAAAACCTTCTGAATCCAAAATCGGAATAGAAATTATGTTCTTGGTAATAACTGGAACGTAATAACAATTATAAAGTTCTAATATTAAACCAGAAGGCAAGCGTAAACTATAATCTCCTACAGCTAAAGTAGCAACTCTTGCTCCATTGCCTACTCGGAGATCTGTTAGGTTATGATACATATGACAATTCATAAATCATGCGGAAAAACCATAAACCCAGGAAAACATATTATTTACACATAATCATTTAGCATAGATTAGATGCATACTCTTTGTTGCGTGCCTTCCCTAGCTGCGCCCGAACCGAACAAGAACAAGTCTTTAGGACTCCAAGTGTCGTCCCTCCGTAGATAGTCCACAGCACGTCCGGATCCGCCTTAAGATTGACCAACTAGAATCACCCTTAAGGTACTATTATTTTCGGCACTTTATAGGCAAATGTGTGACTGAATTTTTCTCTCAAAAACTCACTTTGAATACTTTGAAACTTGTGTTATAAATTGTGAGCCCTAGCCTCATATTTATAGCGGTATGGAAAGGGAATCGAAATCCTATTCAGATACAAATTAATTAAACCTAGAATCCTACAAGAACTCTAATTTAATTAATTTATCAAATAGAATTAGGAATTTAATCATTAACCGAACTCTGCATGTTTTAGGAAACGTGCACGAACACAAACACTTGCACACACACGCACGGCAGCCACGATGGGCCCCATGCGTGCGCGCGAGCAGCAGCCCACTCAGCGCCCGCGCGCGCTGCGCGCTGCGCGTGCTGTGCGCGCTGCGCGTGCTGTGCGCGCTGTGCGCGCTGTGCGCTGCGCGTGCTGTGCGCGCTGTGCGCGCTGTGCGCTGCGCGTGCTGTGCGCGCTGTGCGCGCTGCGCGCTGCGCGCAGCCTGCTGGGCCTGGCCTTGCGCTGGGCCTGGCGTGGCTGTTTGTGCGGCGCGCTTGGCTTGCTGGGCGATGGCCTGGCTTCGTGCTGGGCCTCGTCCGGCAGGCCTCGTCCGATGCTTATTCGTACGATGCGCTTCCGATTAAATTTTCCGATTCCGGAATTCATTTCCGATACGAACAATATTTAATATTTCCGATTCCGGAATTAATTTCCGTTTCGAACAAATATTTAATATTTCCGTTTCCGGAATTATTTTCCGATTCCGGTAATATTTCCGATTCTGACAATATTTCCGTTTCCGGCAATATTTCCGATTCTGGCAATATTTCCATTTCCGATAATATTTTCCGACACGTACCATGTTTCCGTTTCCGGCAACATCTACGACTTGGATAATATTTATATTTCCGATACGATCCATATTTCCGTTTCCGGCAATATCATCGTTTCCGGAGTATTCATTCCTTGCCTGTGACGATCTTAGCTCCCACTGAAACCAAGATCCGTCGGTTCCGAATATTCATAGATGGAGTATTTAATGCTATTAAATACTTGATCCGTTTACGTACTATTTGTGTGACCCTACGGGTTCAGTCAAGAGTAAGCTGTGGATTAATATCATTAATTCCACTTGAACTAAAGCGGCCTCTAGCTAGGCATTCAGCTCACTTGATCTCACTGAATTATTAACTTGTTAATTAATACTGAACCGCATTTATTAGACTTAACATAGAATGCATACTTGGACCAAGGGCATTATTTCCTTCAGTCTCCCACTTGTCCTTAGGGACAAGTGTGCATTTCCTAATTCCTTTGTCGCTCGATGCTTGCTCTTGAACATAAGGTAAGAGTTGTCATCCTTATTATGTCCAGAGGTGTTCCTCGGTTTCAGAGTTCAACTGATCAAATAAACAGATAATCATAGCCTATGATTCATCCGAGCACGGCCATGCATTTCACAGTTTCTAGCTCTCCGAGTGGCCTTGTACAACTTTTAAGCATCTCATCCCGATTTATGGGAGGACAATCCCAATCTTGCGATCTTGAGATTAGACTTCATTTGATAGGTGATTACCTGAGCGTTGCCTTTATAGCCTCCTTTTACGGTGCGACGGTTGGTCAACGTCAAAGCAACCAGTTCTCAAACAAGTAATCTTCAAATCACTCAGGTATTGAGGATTTAGTGTCTAATAATTTAATGAAATTTACTTATGACAGACTTTCATCTCTTACAGTAAAGTTTCATAGGTCTCGTCCGATACTAGTCTTCCCAAAGTAAGTATCTATGCAAATGATTATGACATTGCCATGTCCACATAGTTCAAGAAACAGAACAAAGTCATCTTGCATTCTAATCGTCTAACGTTTTCTATGCGTCCAATTTTATAGAAAACTCCGATTAGGGACCATTTTCAACCTTTGACATTCAAGTTCACTTGATAGACATTTCTTAGTCACAGGACTGGTCCTGACAGTCTATCTTGAATATATCGTCAAATTGAAGGGACTCATCATTTAATAAACCACAAATTAAATGGAAAAATGAATTCTTTTCATTTATTGTGAATGATTAACCAATAATGTTTTACAAAGATTTAAACTCTAAAACTTTAAAACATTAAAGAGAGACATCAAAGCCATTCACCAATATGCTTGATTCCCATAGCTGCAGTGTGCGAGTTGTGCTTCGCCTGCGGCAGAGGTTTAGTTAATGGATCTGATATGTTGTCATCAGTTCTAATTTTGCTTATCTCGACTTCTTTTCTTTCAACGAACTCTCGTAGAAGGTGAAATCTACGAAGTACATGCTTGACTCTCTGGTGGTGTCTAGGCTCTTTTGCCTGTGCAATAGCTCCGTTATTATCACAATACAGGGCTATTGGTCCTTTAATGGAGGGGACTACACCAAGTTCTCCTATGAACTTCCTTAGCCATATAGTTTCCTTTGCTGCTTCATGTGCAGCAATGTACTCCGCTTCAGTTGTAGAATCCGCAATGGTGCTTTGCTTAGCACTTTTCCAGCTTACTGCTCCTCCGTTGAGGCAGAAGACAAACCCAGACTGTGATCTGAAATCATCTTTGTCGGTTTGGAAACTTGCGTCCGTATAGCCTTTAACAATTAATTCATCATCTCCACCATAGACCAGGAAGTCATCTTTGTGCCTTTTCAGGTACTTCAGAATGTTCTTGGCAGCAGTCCAATGCGCCTCTCCTGGGTCTGACTGGTATCTGCTCGTAGCACTGAGTGCATACGCAACATCCGGGCGTGTACATATCATAGCATACATTATTGAACCAATCAATGATGCATATGGAATCCCATTCATTCGTCTACGCTCATCAAGTGTTTTTGGGCACTGAGTCTTGCTTAGAGTCATTCCATGAGACATGGGTAGGTAGCCTCGCTTGGAGTCCGCCATCTTGAACCTATCAAGCACCTTATTGATATAAGTGCTTTGACTAAGTCCAATCATCCTTTTAGATCTATCTCTGTAAATCTTGATGCCCAATATGTACTGTGCTTCTCCTAGATCCTTCATCGAAAAACATTTCCCAAGCCAAATCTTGACAGAGTTCAACATAGGAATGTCATTTCCGATAAGCAATATGTCGTCGACATATAATACTAGGAAAGCAATTTTGCTCCCACTGACCTTCTTGTATACACAAGATTCGTCCGCGTTCTTGATGAAACCAAAGTCACTGACTGCTTCATCAAAACGTATATTCCAGCTCCTGGATGCCTGCTTCAATCCGTAGATTGACTTCTTTAGCTTGCATACCTTTTTAGCATTCTTTGGATCCTCAAAACCTTCAGGCTGTGTCATAAACACAGTTTCTGTTAAAATGCCGTTTAAGAAAGCAGTTTTGACATCCATCTGCCATATTTCGTAATCGTAATATGCAGCGATTGCTAACATTATTCGAATAGACTTTAGCATTGCAACTGGTGAAAAGGTTTCATCGTAATCCACACCGTGGACTTGCCTGTAACCTTTTGCAACCAATCTAGCTTTGAAAACTTCAAGTTTCCCATCCTTGTCCTTTTTCAGTTTGAAAACCCATTTGCTTCCAATGGCTTGGTAGCCATCTGGCAAATCGACCAAATCCCATACTTGGTTTTCAGACATGGAGTCTAATTCAGATTGCATGGCTTCTTGCCATTGCTTGGAGCTAGGGCTCGTCATAGCTTGCTTGTAAGTCGCAGGTTCATCACTTTCAAGTAATAGAACGTCATAGCTCTCGTTCGTCAAAATACCTAAGTACCTTTCCGGTTGAGATCTATATCTTTTTGTGATCTACGCGGGGTAACATTTCTAGATTGACCATGATTCTCACCAGATTCTTCTAAAGATCTCTGAGTTTCATCCTGAATGTCATCTTGAGCATTCTCTAGAGTTTGTTGTTCGACTCGAATTTCTTCGAGGTCTACTTTTCTCCCACTTGTCATTTTGGAAATGTGATCCTTCTCCAAAAAGACACCATCTCGAGCAACAAACACTTTGTTCTCAGATGTATTGTAGAAGTAATACCCCTTTGTTTCCTTTGGATAGCCCACAAGGATACATTTGTCAGATTTTGGATGAAGTTTGTCTGAAATTAATCGTTTGACGTATACTTCACATCCCCAAATCTTAAGAAAAGACACATTTGGAGGCTTTCCAAACCATAATTCGTATGGAGTCTTTTCGACAGCTTTAGACGGAGCTCTATTTATAGTGAGTGCAGCTGTATTTAGTGCATGTCCCCAAAATTCTAATGGAAGTTCGGCCTGACCCATCATTGACCTGACCATGTCTAGCAAGGTTCTGTTCCTCCGTTCTGACACACCGTTCCATTGTGGTGTTCCAGGAGGAGTCAATTCTGATAGAATTCCACATTCTTTCAGATGGTCATCAAATTCATAGCTCAGATATTCACCGCCTCTATCAGACCGCAGTGCCTTAATCTTCTTGCCTAATTGATTCTCTACTTCACTCTGAAATTCCTTGAATTTGTCAAAGGATTCAGACTTATGCTTCATTAGGTAGACATAACCATACCTACTGAAGTCATCAGTGAAAGTGATAAAGTAGCTGAAACCACCTCTAGCATTTGTACTCATTGGTCCACATACATCTGTATGGATTAAACCCAATAGTTCATTTGCTCTTTCTCCAACTTTAGAGAAAGGTTGCTTTGTCATTTTGCCAAGTAAACATGATTCGCATTTACCATAATCCTCTAAGTCAAATGGTTCTAGAATTCCTTTTCTTTGAAGTCTTTCTAAGCGTTTCAAGTTTATATGGCCTAATCGACAATGCCACAGATAGGTGAGATCTGAATCATCCTTTTTGGCCTTTTTGGTATTTATGTTATATACTTGTTTGTCGTGATCTAATAAATAAAGTCCATTGACTAATCTAGCAGATCCATAAAACATCTCTTTAAAATAAAACGAACAACTATTGTCTTTTATTATAAAGGAAAATCCCTTAGCATCTAAGCAAGAAACTGAAATGATGTTTTTAGTAAGACTTGGAACATGGAAACATTCTTCCAGTTCCAAAACTAGCCCGGAGGGCAACGACAAATAGTAAGTTCCTACAGCTAATGCAGCAATCCGTGCTCCATTTCCCACTCGTAGGTCGACTTCACCCTTGCTTAACTTTCTACTTCTTCTTAGTCCCTGTGGATTGGAACATAAGTGTGAGCCACAACCTGTATCTAATACCCAAGAAGTTGAATTAGCAAGTATACAGTCTATAACGAAAATACCTGAAGATGGAACGACTGTTCCGTTCTTCTGATCTTCCTTTAGCTTCAAGCAATCTCTCTTCCAATGCCCCTTCTTCTTGCAGTAGAAGCATTCGGATTCAGAAGTGGGTTGACTGACCTTTCTCTTTGCAGATTTGGCGCCAGTTTGCTTAGTTGGGCTGGCTTTGTTGCCACCTTTCTTAGCATTCCTCTTCTTTCCAGATTTCTTGAACTTGCCCCCACGCACCATAAGCACATCCTGCTTATCACTTTTGAGCGTCTTTTCAGCGGTCTTCAGCATACCGTGAAGCTCAGTGAGCGTTTTGTCCAGACTATTCATACTGTAGTTCAGTTTGAACTGATCATACCCGCTATGAAGAGAATGGAGGATGGTGTCTATAGCCATTTCCTGAGAAAATTGCTGATCCAGCCGACTCATATTCTCAATGAGTCCAATCATTTTGAGAACATGTGGACTTACGGGCTCGCCTTTCTTAAGCTTGGTCTCAAGAATTTGCCTATGAGTCTCGAATCTTTCGACTCGAGCCAGATCTTGGAACATGTTCTTCAACTCACTGATGATTGTGAAAGCATCTGAGTTGATGAACGTTTTCTGCAGATCCGCACTCATGGTGGCGAGCATTAGACATTTCACATCCTTGTTGGCATCAATCCAACGATTGAGGGCTGCCTGAGTGACCCCGTCGCCTGCAGCTTCGGGCATCGCCTCATCTAGGACATACTCCTTTTCTTCCTGCATAAGAACTATTTGCAATTTCCTTTGCCAGTCAAGGAAGTTTTTCCCGTTCAACTTCTCCTTTTCGAGAATTGATCGAATGTTGAATGAATTGTTGTTTGCCATATTAAAAACTACAATTGAAAAGAATAAACAAATAAATAACCATTCACAGTTTCTCTTAATAAACTTAAATTCTAGCATACATGCATAATTCAATGTTTATTAAGCATTTTATTCAAATTATGTGTTCCGGCAGGTGTGAATAAAATGATTCCAAGATCCTAAAATCATTGAAGAACTAAGCACAGTTTGTCGACTTAATCCTAGAACATCTTAGGTAAGCAAAAGCCTTTTGCTAATAGTCTAGAAACTATTCTTGGTTGATAGGTACGTCTAAGAACTTATTAGGTAAACCTATCGAATTTGCCACGACATAAAAGGACTCCTTACTTATATCGTTGAGTTTCACCAAAACTAACATGTACTCACAATTATTTGTATACCTTGCCCCTTTAGGACCAATAAGTAACACCTCGCTGAGCGAAAACTATTACTAGATTGATGTAAAGGATATCCAAGCAAGTGTATATTTTGGCATGGCACCTTTTAACTCAATTTTTAAGTTTGGAACTTAAGGCTCTTACTATGTTGGTTAGATTTTAAGTGAACTAAAATCCTTAATCATGCAACATAATCAAGCCTTTGATCTCATGCATTTTAAGACATATTTAAAACAATAAATAACTTAAAACATGCATAAGATATTTGTGATCTAGTATGGCCCGACTTCATCTTGAAGCTTTGACTTCAAAGTCCGTCTTGAAAATCTCCGTGGGAGGCACCATTTTCTTCAAATAGGATAAGCTATAACTAATTACAACTATTTGATGGTTCGCAGACCATATTTGAATTGAAAAATAACTTTGGTACTTTAGACCAATTACATTCAAATTAATGGTACGCAGACCATATTTTCTATCCTATTTGGGCCATACTAGTCACTTCATAACCTGCAAAACAGTACATATACAATATATACCATTCACCCATTCATTATCATGAATGGCCCACATAGCTGGTTAGTAAAACACATTATGCATCACGTAAACATTTGCAGCAATTAATCAAGGGCACCAATAATCTACCAATTATTCAGTCCTTATTAATTCTAATCAAGTTGTTTTAACCTTAAGGATTTGTAGACCTAATCAAGAGTTTATGACTAAAAAGCGCTCCCACTTAAACCAATAAATTCATATGCTTTACCAATTTTAAACATAAAAATGTATTTCTAGTCTAACCAGAAACATACAAATTTAATTAAAATTTAAAGCTCATATAAATTTATAATTGAATCCAAAAAGTTTAATTTAATTTCAGTCGCATTTAAATTAATTCATGAATTTAATTTTAGTAAAATAATTAGAATAAATAACATTTATTATAATTATAATATTCAAAATTAAAATCCAAGAAAATAATTTAAATTATTAATTTTAAAATTAATTAAAATTACGTGAACTGAAATTTTCAAATTAAACATTCAAAACGATCTAATCGTAACGCAAACACCCTACGCGTAGCACGCCCATGGGCCGCACGCACACAGCCATTGCTGGCCATGTGCGCGCAGCCCATGCGCTCGTCGCATAGCTGCTGCATCCCTATCGCAAGCCTCCGCACGCATTGGTGCTCGCTGCGCGCGCCAGCGCTCATCGCACGCGGGCTATCGCTCGCAGTGCGCGCGCGACATCGCTCGCTGGGCGCGCGACATCGCTCGCTGGGCGCGCGAGCCATCGCTCGCTGGGCGCGCGACATCGCTCGCTGGGCGGGCGACATCGCTCGCTGTGCGCGCGAGCAATGCTAGGCGCAGCGCTCGTGGCACGCGAGCTTGCGCTCGCTGCGCGCGAGGCTGCGCGCTCTTGTGCGAGGCAGCGCGCGTTGTGGCGCAGCTCGCTTGCTGCCCACACGCGACTGCCTTGGCTCGCCCTACGCCCATGCCCATTCGTCCATTGGTCGTGGCACACGACACAAGGCAGGGCTGCTGCCTTGTGCTCGTGCACTACGCCCTTGCTCATTGCATTCGTGCCGCATGGGCGACGAGCTCCCTTGCTCGTCGTCGCATGCCCGCATTATACAACACCCCTTAAGGGTAACACGAAGCGTCCATTGCTTCGTGCGTGCAAGTTATATGAACGAATCGCATAAAAATTTAAAATTTATATTTAAAATTAATGACAAATTAATAAATAATATTAATTTCATAATTTTAGGGCGAAAAATCGAAAATTTATTATCCAATTGATTTCCGATTGTTATGGATTCAAGTCTAGGTCATAAAAATTTAAAATTTATCGTAAATTTACAATTTTTATGGTGGTTTTTAATCATAGGTTTCTAATTAAATTACAATTAATTATGAAAATCAAATTAATTCTAAATTATTCTAATTTTCAACAAATTAATCATAATTACAAATTAGATTGCATAATTAACAAGACTAGGCATTTAAACTTGTTAAACATATGCAGTAGGTCAATCGAAAATTCAAGATTTATCAACAAGAATCGCAAATATTTAATTTAACATCTTAAATTTACGAAATTTTGCATTCGAAAAGCTAAAACCTTCGAAAAGTCATAGTTAGGCTTCGAATTTGAGAATTCTGGGTTCGGCAGAAAAAAAACTATTTTTGTCAAAATTTTAGAATGCCTTTTACATGCGGAATTGACACAAAAATCACTCAATTCGGATGAGTAACGAAGAAACTGCCGAAAAACTGCGTACGTATAATTAAATAAACGCAATTTGCAATTAATTAACAATTACGAAAATTAATCACCCCTTTTAATTCTTGCAAATTTGTAATATTTAACCATGTTCATGCAATTTAGATTATGAAAATAATAAGGGGCTCGTGATACCACTGTTAGGTTAGTCCACTGTTAGGACTCCAAGTGTCGTCCCTCCGTAGATAGTCCACAGCACGTCCGGATACGCCTTAAGATTGACCAACTAGAATCACCCTTAAGGTACTATTATTTTCGGCACTTTATAGGCAAATGTGTGACTGAATTTTTCTCTCAAAAACTCACTTTGAATACTTTGAAACTTGTGTTATAAATTGTGAGCCCTAGCCTCATATTTATAGCGGTATGGAAAGGGAATCGAAATCCTATTCAGATACAAATTAATTAAACCTAGAATCCTACAAGAACTCTAATTTAATTAATTTATCAAATAGAATTAGGAATTTAATCATTAACCGAACTCTGCATGTTTTAGGAAACGTGCACGAACACAAACACTTGCACACACACGCACGGCAGCCACGATGGGCCCCATGCGTGCGCGCGAGCAGCAGCCCACTCAGCGCCCGCGCGCGCTGCGCGCTGCGCGTGCTGTGCGCGCTGTGCGCGCTGCGCGCTGCGCGCAGCCTGCTGGGCCTGGCCTTGCGCTGGGCCTGGCGTGGCTGTTTGTGCGGCGCGCTTGGCTTGCTGGGCGATGGCCTGGCTTCGTGCTGGGCCTCGTCCGGCAGGCCTCGTCCGATGCTTATTCGTACGATGCGCTTCCGATTAAATTTTCCGATTCCGGAATTCATTTCCGATACGAACAATATTTAATATTTCCGATTCCGGAATTTCCGTTTCGAACAAATATTTAATATTTCCGTTTCCGGAATTATTTTCCGATTCCGGTAATATTTCCGATTCTGACAATATTTCCGTTTCCGGCAATATTTCCGATTCTGGCAATATTTCCATTTCCGATAATATTTTCCGACACGTACCATGTTTCCGTTTCCGGCAACATCTACGACTTGGATAATATTTATATTTCCGATACGATCCATATTTCCGTTTCCGGCAATATCATCGTTTCCGGAGTATTCATTCCTTGCCTGTGACGATCTTAGCTCCCACTGAAACCAAGATCCGTCGGTTCCGAATATTCATAGATGGAGTATTTAATGCTATTAAATACTTGATCCGTTTACGTACTATTTGTGTGACCCTACGGGTTCAGTCAAGAGTAAGCTGTGGATTAATATCATTAATTCCACTTGAACTAAAGCGGCCTCTAGCTAGGCATTCAGCTCACTTGATCTCACTGAATTATTAACTTGTTAATTAATACTGAACCGCATTTATTAGACTTAACATAGAATGCATACTTGGACCAAGGGCATTATTTCCTTCAAGATCCACTTCGCCTTTGCTCAAGCTCCTACTTCTTTTTAGTCTCTGCACATTACCAATAATGTGAGATCCACAAGCGGTATCAAATACCCAAGAAGCAGTTGTAGCTAAATTAACTTCTATGACATAGATACCTGAAATTGAAGCACCAATCTTCTTTTCCTCCAGATACTTGGGGCAGTTCCTCTTCCAATGACCAATCTTGTGGCAGTGGTAGCACTCATGTTGAGCAGCTACCTTAGCCTTTGGAGTGGCCTTTGGCTTGGTTGAAGAGTTCTTATTGGCAACTACCTTGCCCTTGTTCTTCTTCATGGGAGCCCCTTTCTTCTTGAACTGCTTACCTTTACTAACCATTAGAACATCCTTATGTTTAGGTTTACTTGGTAAGTTTCTCTCAGCCTGAATTAGTGAACCATGCAACTCTTGCAGGGTAGCCTCCCCTCCTTGCATGTAGAAGTTCAACTTAAAGTTATGAAAATCTTCAGGCAAGGATCTGATGACTATGTCAGTTTCCAGGTCCTTAGGATAAGGGAAGCCCAATTTCTCCATGGTCTGAAAATGTCCAATCAAATCGAACACATGCGGACCAACGGGCTTCCCTTCTTCCAACTTGGAATCCAGAAGTTTGCAGTTTGCTTCAAATCTTTCCAATCTAGCATTTTTCTGAAACAAAGTTTTCAGTTGCTGGATTATGCTGTAGGCATCCAGACCATCAAAACGTTTTTGATACTCTGGTTCCATGCAAGCAAGCATCAAGCATGTTACTTGCAAGGAGTTATCCTCTAGAGTTTGTCTAGCTCGCCATTGGCTGCTGTTGCGTCTGGTTGCTGTTGCGACTGATTGCAGTTGTGGCCTGGCTCGTCGGTGGGCTTGGCTGCCGGATTCTTCTGGTGGCTGGGTCGACCGGCGTGGCTGGGTCGACCGGCGTGGCTGGGTCGACCGGCGTGGCTGGGTCATTCCCGTGGAAGCTGGTCGGCGGCCCTGGTGGCTGCTGGCCGGCGATGCTGCGTTTAAATAAAAAAAAAAAAAAAAAAAAACAATCATTTTAACAATCAGTCAGTCGTGGTTTAAGTGGTGGTTAAGAAAATGTTTGACTTTTTCATTAAAAGGAAAGTCTAATTTTCCTAAATGAGTATGGAAGAGGTCAAAAATTATTTTGATTTAGTTTTCTAAATTTAAAATATTGTTAGTTTGAGTAACTTGAAAATAATTTTTTTTTGGAAAATTATATTTTCCATGTTGAGCATAAATCAATAAATTTCCTTTTAATGCAAATTAAAGATTAATGAGATTATTCTAGCCATATTTAAAAAAGTAATTGAATTAAAATAATAAAGTTTCCTATGAAATATTGAACTTAAATTGTTTAAGTTTTTATAATCATTTTGGAAATATTATTTGCCTATTAACAGTTAATAAGTAAATAATTTGTGTTTAATATTGTTTGATATTATATGCGTGTATGGAATATATATGATATTTGTTACAGGCGAGTGACTAGTATGGCCCAAAATAGGATAGAAAATACGATCTGTGTATCGTTTTGTATTCTTGTAAATTTTAAAATACGATCTGCGCATCGTTCTGTATTGTTGTAATTTAATTTAAAAGTTTAAATTAGATTATAAAGTTTGTATTATGAGCTCGATGGAGTAAGAAGGTTCAATCAGAAATTCAAGGATGGAGATCCAAGAAAGATGAACAGGAACCCAAGAAGATTTGAGCTTATTTTTAGGGGCCATACTAGGATCACATTTAATTATTTTTTTTTGCATTTTATATTGCCTTAAAATGCTTATTGAGTTTATGTATGTGGTTCTTTAAAGCAATGTGTTCACTTTTAATTAACCAACATAATAAACTTAGGTCCCAAATAATATTGAGTTTATGTGCTTTTCCATACAACACCTATAAAGCCTTAGATCATGAGTAATAGGTTCTGCCAAAGCAGGGTGTTGCTTATAATTCCGGGGATAGTAGGGTAGGTTTTTGAAACTTACATGTTAATGTTTGGTTTAACTCAACAAAACTATCAAAAGACAAAGTTTTGGGTTTTGAAGCTAAGAGATAGGAAAATACAAAGAGTTGTTAACCTGTCTACCAAGAGTTATAATTAGTTATAATTAGTAAAATGTTTACTTACCTCGAATACTATAAATTAAAGTACACTAGTAGAAAAAACCCTTGTTGCAGCGGGCTTTTAGACCCCTGTTGCAGCGTACATCGTATGCTGCAACTGGGGGGCCTGCAACAAGTATTGACTTGTTGCAGCGTACAATGTACGCTGCGAAAAGTACTTTTTTGCAGCGTACATTTGCATGTACGCTGCAACAAGTGTGTAAAATTAGGCAAAATTCAAGACTTGTTGCAGCGTACAAAATGATGTACGCTGCAACAGACTGGTTTGTTACAGCGGGCTTTTATTTGTACGCTAGTATATGCCCCCTGCAACAAAGCTGTGCTTTTGGCGGGAAAATTTTAGTTTTATTTATCTATACCTAGGGTGTCTTGCACCAAATATAGGAACCTGTCAACAACAATAAATAAAATATCGCAACCTGTAGAACAAATATAAAAAATAATAACTGGTGTTTTGTATACATATATATATATCCCAAAACCAAAGTGCACGTACTACATTCAAATATACGTTACAATTTCAATGTACGCATACATTTTAATGGAAACGATTGTTCTATAACAACTAAACCACCTCGATCAAGCGCGCTCAAGCCAATAGTAAATACTTGCGGGTAAAACACTTAGCCCGTTGCTCACGAACCACATCAATTTCCTCACTAGTATAGGCGCATTCCTCGGAGTGTAGACCTTTACAAAAACAGAAATTTCAACTAAGCATTAGATTAAATTCAAATTAAATATCACACTTTAACATTCAAGCAACTAATAACAATGTCCTAATAGTCTTGGAAACTTAAAGCTAAGCATATTAATCATGTAAAAGGTATAAAATGAATTCTTAGGTTATGTAGCTCAAATTTGGGAGCGAAAATGTCATTTTAGCCTAAATAAAACCTATAACGACCCAATGAGCCTTAAATGTGCGTAAATAGATTGGAATAAGTCTTAGAAAGTTAAAACTATGCATATTAAACATGTAAAAAGTTTAAAATGAGTCATTAGGTTCTTTAGTTCAAAGTTGGGAGCGAAAATGTCAATCCAGCCTAAATAAGACCTATAACGACCCAATGAACCTTAAATGTGCATAAATAGATTGGAACGAGTCTTGGAAACTTAAAGCTAAGTATATTAATCATTTAAAAGGTTTAAAATGAGTCCTTAGGTTCTTTATTTCAAATTTGGGAGAGAAAATGCTCATTTTAGCCTAAATATGGCCAATAACGACCAAACAAACCTTAAATGTGCATAAATAGATTGGAATAAGTCTTGGAAACTTCAAACTAAGCATATTAATCATGTACAAAGTTTAAAATAAGTCCTTAGGTTCTTGAGTTCAAATTTGGGAGCGAAAATATCATTTTAGCCTAAATATGACCTATAACGAACCAATGAGCCTTAAATGTGCATTAATAGATTCGAATGAGTCTTAGAAAGTTAAAACTATGCATATTAAACATGTAAAAAGTTTAAAATGAGTCATTAGGTTCTTTAGTTCAAAGTTGGGAGCGAAAATGTCAATCCAGCCTAAATAAGACCTATAACGACCCAATGAACCTTAAATGTGCATAAATAGATTGGAACGAGTCTTGGAAACTTAAAGCTAAGTATATTAATCATTTAAAAGGTTTAAAATGAGTCCTTAGGTTCTTTATTTCAAATTTGGGAGAGAAAATGCTCATTTTAGCCTAAATATGACCTATAACGACCCAATGAGCCTATAGGTGCATAAATAGATTGGAACGAGTCTTAGATCGTTAAAATTATGCATATTAAACATGTAATAAGTTTTAAATGAGTCCTTAGGTTCTTTATTTTAAAGTTGGGAGCAAAAATGCCTTATTTTAGCCTAGATATGACCTAGAACGATCAAACAAGCATTAAATGGGTATAAGTAGATTAGAATAAGTCCTAGAAACTCAAAACTAAGCTTATTAATCATATAATAATTTAAAAATGAGTCCTTAGGTTCTTAAGTTCAAAGTTGGGAGCGAAAATGTCATTTTAGCCTAAATATGACCTAAAACGACACAATGAGCCTTAAATGTGCATAAATGGATTGGAATGAGTCCTAGAAAGTTAAAAATAAGCATATAAAACATTTAGTAAGTTTAAAATGAGTCCTTAGGTTCTTTGGTTCATAGTTGGGAGCGATAACGACCAAACAAGTCTCAAATGTGCATAATAGATAGGATTGAGTCTTGAAAAGTTAAAAATAATCATATGAATCATGTAATAAGTTTGAAATTAGTTTTTAAGTTCGTTAGATCAAAGTTGGGAGCGAAAATGTCATTTTAGCCTAAATATGACCTATAACGGCCAAAGAAGTCATGAATGTGCATAAATAGATTGGATTAAGTCTTGTAAAGTTAAAACTAATCATATAAAACATTTAATATGTTTAAAATGAGTCCTAAGGTTCTTTATTTCATATTTGGGAGCAAAAAAGCCTCATTTTAGCCTAATATGACCTATAACGACCAAACAAGCCTTAAATTTGCATAAGTAGATTGGAATGAGTGTTAGAAAGTTAAAACTATTCATATTAAACATGTAATAAGTGTAATACTCTGAGAAAATATGTAGCTTTTCCTATTTGGTTTATTGTTCACAAATCAGGATCTTTGGACAACAACAAATGCTTATTAATCCAAGAAGCTTTTCCTATTTGGTTAAAACCCACACATTATTCACAATCTTCAACTTTTGTGATAATCATAAATCATAATGGACAAGCACTGTAGAATAGAGGTAGTCTAGATGCCTGAAAAACCTATAGCCTGGATATCGAACCTCCTAGTTAGATGAAAGCTCATACCTGACCAGATGCGGCCAATCCATCAGTTAAAAGAGAGACAGCCAACCACACTTGCATACAGATTTGATGAGCAGCCATAGCTAGAGGACCTTGACGAGCAGCCATCGAGGTCCCAATCGTCATAGTTATCAAAACAGCCACAGTTCTTCCAATCAGAAATCCACCTGGAAAAAAGGTAAACATAAGGAAACAGACGGCAATCCAAACATGTACGAGTAACACTTTAAGTAGGTACAAACAATGGCCACTTAAGCAGACTAATTTAAGAAGTTTGTAATGGTGATTATTAAGTAGAAGGTTATTAAAATCAATGTGTTGGATAAAGAATCAAAAACAGAAAATAACCATAAACATTTCTCTGACACTCACCAGATTTTAAATAGACCCCAAACTTCAGATCTCCAAATTTTGGAGGTAATAATATTACTCTCTTGCTAAGAAACCAAATCATCAAGAAGCTACCTATGTATCTGGAGCACAAACAAGCAGTATGATTACCAATATAGTTAAAAGAAAGCCGACTAACAGACTTCAGGAAGAAAGTGCATACTGAGACACAACAGTGGCAGTGGCTGCTCCAGTGACACCCATCTGAAAATAATTTATGAAAAGCGGGAACAGAAAAACAGCTGCAAGATTGGCAACACCTGCATGCAGATCATCAATGTACAGACATAAAAAGTCAAAAAGTCAATATCTACACCTGCATTGGCCGTATCTGATCCCACAATAGAATTCAGTGAAGATTTACCAGTAGGACTATTAGAAAGAGCTAGCTGGCTAATCTGAGAAGTAGCAGACTCCAGAGATTGCTTTAAATTTGGATCTTTAACATCTGTCTCCTCCATATCCTCATCAGCTGAATATTTTGAGTTCTTAGCTCTATGAACGACAGCCTACCAAAGCCGAATTAACTAATCAATCTTCTGTTAAAAACTTAAAACATATATACAAATGGGGGGGGGGGGGGGGATTATACTATTTTGAGATTGAGGCTATCACGAATGATTTATTTTCAGGGATGAAGAAGCTATGCTGACCTAAAAATTATACTCACAAGCCAGAATGATTATCACCCGGAATCTACACTACAACAAACTAATAACCGACCTTACATATCATATGGAAAAATGGTAGCTGCAAAGAGATCATTGACTTCTTGGACTCTACCGAGATCTCACAACTTTATGAGAATAACTGGGTACGACCTCTAAGAATAGTACTTTCATGAAAAAAATTGTTACACTTTCAAATTAGGATGTCTTTTAAGCAAAAAGCTTGTAATGTGGAACAGAGATGAAGGCCAAAATATAATCATAACGGGAAGACCAGAACTCGTCATCAAAACATGATTTGGAATAAAGCAAGGGAAGTTAAGCCAAACCAATGAGTCAGTGACAACAACTGTACACTACCTCACTAAGTCTATATACAGGAAAATCTAGCAGAGGATGCGCATAGAAAATACTTGCATTGTTACATTGATTTATTTTGTCAGTGTCTCTCACATACTCCTACCATGTTAGGCCTAGCTACAGTGACTGGACAAACGAATAGAACAAACAAATTAAACAAACCGTAAAAACAAATTGAACAAACCCTAAAAACGAATTGAACAAACGAATTGAACCCTAAAAACGAATTGAAAAAAGGAATTGAAGAAACGAATTGAACAAACCCTAAAAAAGAATTGAACAAACGCAAAGAACCCTAAAAACGAATTGAAAAACCCTAATTCTTAAAACAAAAATTAGGTAAACGAATCGAGCAAACCTAAAAGAGGGGACAGGTAGCCGCGGCGAAGAGGTTGACGGAAAATAGGACGCGAGCAACTTTCTTTCTTGAAACCACCGGCTCATGTTTCATTATCCAATCCCACATCTAATAAGACCACACCAAATATACTTGTGGAAGAAATCAAATTACTAGTCGTCTTATAATAAACAATGATTACATTCATGATACACAGACTACCAAATAAACAAAAATATCACATAAATGGAGGAAAAGATTGGCATTAGAATGCAGAACAATGAAATCCAACTATCTAATGGAACCAATTACAAAATTTTTGTATATATTTGATTTCCAGAATTCCTTGCTTTTCTACACAGTAACTGGTTGCAACATGTAATTATCTTTGCTCAGGAGTTTCTTAGCATAGGAAAAATAACACATGAAAATGAGATCCTCTATTAACCAAACCATACAATCGAATCTATGAACTGAATCCCCAATTAAAAGCTGACCCATGGTTCCTTTGCCAATCCCCCCCCACATAAAAGGCTTTAAATTCAATCAAAACAAACAAATTCACAAGCATAACCAACTCAATTATACAGTAGCTCACACTTTATCATTACTTAATGGAAAAACCCAGTTAATGATGTTCAAATTCGCAGCAACAACAACAACAACAAAGAAAACTGAAATTGTGCATAAATTAAGGTGCTTAAGAGAAAATTTTACCCATTGTTAATTTGGCGACGTTTGGAGTCGACATCTTTGCTCAATCGAACCGCCTTCCTTTTCCGCACATCAAGAATAGGACTCAAACAAACAAAAAAAATTAAATGTATGAATCCACCAAAATCAAGTTCCGCAATTCCAATTGATTAGAAATTGCAACTCGACATCTACAATACCAAAACCTAGTTGTGAAATTGGAATCGAAATCAAAAGGCAGAATGATGATAAAAACTGTACCTGGATTTCTTCCCGGTGTCGAATTCATGTGCATTTATTCGAGTTAGACGATGGGCATCTCTGCGCCAACCCAAACCCTTTTCTTCCCCAATTCCCTTTTCCATTAAATCTCTTTCTCTCTCGCTTCTAAATTTGGCGCGTCACTTTAGGATCTGATTTTTAAAACCCTAATTCTTAAAACAAAAATCAGGTAAACGAATCGAGCAAACCTAAAAGAGGGGACAGGTAGCCGCGGCGAAGAGGTTGACGGAAAATAGGACGCGAGCAACTTTCTTTCTTGAAACCACCGGCGCGAGCAAGCTAAGTTTTTCCTTGGAACCAACGGCCGAGCAAGCTAATAGGTGGCCTCTGGCGAGGAGGCTAGAACCACCGACGAAGAGAAAGGGTTTTTTTTTGAGGGGATGACGCAGGGAAAGTTAAGGGAGAAGAAGGGAGTTGAGAGTGAGAGATGCTTAATTTGTTTTGAATTAGTTTCAACGAATATTGCAGCGAAATTTTTTTTACCCGGGTTATTGCAGGGGGCTTTAACAAGTACGCTGCAACAAAAACGAGCTATTGCAGCGGGCTTTTAAAATGTACGCTGCAACAAACTTTTTTGCAGGGAACAATTAAATTGTACGCTGCAATAACCCTTTAAAGGGTTTGACCCGCGTTGACCGACTGGTTGTTGAAGCGTATTAACACATGTACGCTGCAACAAGGGGGTTGCAACAGGGGTTTTTTCTACTAGTGGTAGCAGGGCCTAAGTCCGTTTGATTGTAGTGGGAGGGGATCTTGGTTAATTTTTTATTCAATGGGGACTTCTAATTTTGAATAAATGGTAGTAGTGAATTGAATTTGTTTTATTGCTACTTTTGATAAACATTATATTGAATCTTGCTTTACTTTTTATTGTAGTTATCATGTCTGGTGCAAACAACTCTACTTTTAACTTGCGCCCTCTAATTGAAAAAGACAAACTGAATGCTACCAACTTCCTACAATGGCAAATGGCTGTGAGAATTGTTCTCAGAGCGGAAGGAAAAGAAAGTGTTCTTGACAATCCTCTCCCTGAACCCCTGCCAGAAAACAATTTCCTAACATCTATCACAGGATCTCATGCATAACAATAGTATAGATCAGATTAAGTCGAAAGAATAATCACCTTTGAAGCGTGTTCTCCCGTTCGTATGCAAGCTTCGAAGATCTTAGAGCCCCACTTGTTGCTCCTCTACTCAGTCCACAAGCACGAATTGAATCCCACGTATGCTAGTACGGAAGAGAACGATCACAATCTGTCTCTTGCTTTGTTTGGGATGTACGACGTTTAGAGAATGACAGTTAGGGTTTTTGTGTTTGCTTTTTGTGTCAGATATTCAATCAACGTAGTTACTGAATCCCTGACATTATAACTATTATAATGTTTAGGGCTTTTAAGTTAACACAAAGCCCAACCTTATTTCTCTTAGCAGGCCGGTTGCCATAGGACCTTTTGGGCCCATTCCAATTAGTGCTTATATGTGTGACCTTATAGGATTAATATATTTTAGTTGTAGGTCCAATCAATATTGTCCTACTAATCACATTTATTCTCTAGCAAGCAAATATGATTACTAAAATAATTAATTTATTATCTTCATAATTAATTCCTATTTATATTTAGTAATTGCCGGAAATGTCTAAGGACATAATTCCTTCATGTACTACGTACAATACAAAATTTTAATTCAAACAAGCGCAAAATGTCAAAGATGATGATCAATGACCGTAATTGTTCCTTCCACCATCTGCACTCTTGATTCCGTATATGTATACAAGAATGCCATGACAACATACATAACAAGATTCATAGCGGCTAATGTAGCCAACACCCAGTAATAATTGTCTAAGCGGCTTGAGTTCAATGTGCTTTGAAACCAATTTGTTGTTCTTGTTCTTGCCTCACTGATATTCCCTACAACGTAAACCAAAACAACACTTCCCATGACCCCAATTCCAAAGAAGCCCCTCGCTAAAAGATTTAAGTACCAAGGCCCAAGGCCCAAGGCCCAAGGCCCAAGGCCCAAGGCCCGCGGCCCGCGGCCCGCGGCCCGCGCCCGGCCCGGCGCGCGCGCGCGCGTGTGTGTGATGTGTCCACCCATACCATTCTCACACTTTCTTAAACAAGAGTTACACTCATTCCCCAATTAATAAACAAGAGGAATATGAAGAGTTTTTCCAATGTGGGACTCTTGAATTTTCACTCACCCTTTTTTCCTTTGTGTTTCCCAATGACAATTTCCAACAATCCCCCACAGGTTCGAATATGCGGAAAAGAAAGAAAAGAAAGGAGAAGGATATTGGTTTTGGGCAAACAAAACAATTGAATAGGTGTCAATGTCTTTCGACTTGAATTAACACTTAGTGACATTTAAGCTATGATCTCTTTCCTACCAAGTGACTTTCGTATTGAACTTGATAGGGAGATAGAAACCCGTCACTTAAAGCACGCAACTGAATATGTATGTCATTCTGACTCCGCGAATAAAGTGACGCCTTATACTGGCCATACGTCCGACCTGGATATGCTCATAGGTGCTCTAGAGAATAGCCCACATCGCAATTCTCATAGGAAGCGGCCACACTTCCACACCTACGTAGGTGAATCCCATCAAGTGTGAGCTACATTCACACCACCAAACATATGGTATGGGTTCATTAAGAGCCGTATGCTCAACCTCTTTCCTATTGTAGCAAGCACATTATAACATCCGAATTATAACAATAATGTCGTCCTTTGAACTCTGTGAGTAGGAGTTCATTATTTTACAATTCATTCAACGGGCTTCAGGCCCATCCCTTCCGATGTTTCCAAAACTAGTTTTCTACATAGGCCTTTCGTTAACGGATCCGCAATGTTCATTTCAGACTTTACATAGTCTAGTGATATCACCCCACTTGACAACAATTCTTTGATGGCCTTGTGCCTCAAACGAATGTGCCTTTTCTTCCCATTGTAGGCATGGTTGTTTGCCACAGCAATAGCCGCTTGCGAATCACAATGAAGTGCAACTGAAGGAGCTGGCTTCCCCCACAGCGGAATATCTGCAAGCACATTTCTCAACCATTCTGCCTCATGACCTGCCAATTCAAGAGCAATAAACTCAGATTCCATAGTAGACATAGCAGTACAAGATTGTTTACAAGATTTCCAAGACACAGCTCCACCCCCTAGGGTGAAAACATAACCACTGGTAGAGTTAATTTCATCATTGCCAGAAACCCAGTTAGCATCACAATAGCCTTCCAAAACTCCTGGAAACTTGGAGTAGTGCAAACTCCAATCCATGGTACCCTTAAGGTACCTGAGCAATCTCTTCAAAGCATCCCAATGTTCATGACTTGGGTTATGAGTATACCTGCTTAATCTACTCACAGAATAAGCAATGTCAGGTCTAGTGTAGTTCATCAGAAACATAACACTACCAATAATCTTAGCATATTCAGATTGGCTAACAGGATCACCATTATTTTTCCTTAAGTGGATGCTTGGATCATAGGGAGTCCTAACTGGATCGACGTCAAAAGAGTTAAATTTTTTAAGTAACTTTTCAACATAGTGAGCTTGGCTAAGACAAATGCCATTTGGAGTTCTCTTGATTTTCACTCCTAAAATCACATCTGCCTCACCCATATCTTTCATTTCAAACTTAGAACTTAGAAAACTTTTTGTCTCATTTACTCGATCCAAATTAGTCCCAAAAATTAACATATCATCCAAATAAAGACAAATAATCACACAACCATCAGAATCATGCTTAGAGTAAACACAAGAATCACCTTCATTTACATGGAACCCATTACCTGTCATAGTCTTGTCAAATTTGTCATGCCATTGCTTTGGAGCTTGCTTAAGCCCATACAAGGACTTGACTAATTTACAAACCTTATTCTCTTGACCAGGAACAACAAACCCTTCCGGTTGAACCATGTAAATTTCCTCATCCAAATCACCATTTAAAAATGCAGTTTTAACATCCATTTGATGCACAACAAGATCATGAATGCAAGCAAGAGCAATCAAAGTTCTAATAGTAGCAATTTTAGTGACAGGAGAATAAGTATCAAAATAATCAATACCATGCCTTTGGGTGAATCCCCTTACCACAATTCTAGCCTTATACTTGTCAATGGATCCAGTGGATTTCAATTTTTTCCTAAAGATCCATTTACAAGTAATGGGCTTGCAACCCCTAGGCAGATCAACCAACTCCCAAGTATTGTTACTTAGGATTGACTGAAGTTCACTATCTATTACCTCTTTCCAAAACACTGCATCAACAGATTTCATAGCCTCTTCATAGGTCCTAGGATCATCTTCCAAAATAAAGACATAAACAAAGTCATCATCAATCAAGTAAGGTTCAGTTAAGAAAGCAGTAATAAAATCATCACCATAACTGGTTTCCTTTCTTGCCCTCTTGCTCCTCCTTGGCTCCAATTCAGAATTCACATCAGAAGTGGGAGGAGCAACAACAGGCATACTAGAAGAAGTGCTAGAAGAAGGCACATCATTGATACAAGATATTTTCAAAGGAAATACTGTTTCAAAAAACTCGGCATCTCTTGCCTCAATGATGTTACCACCTGCATAAGAATTGTTAGCACCTTTAACAAGAAAACGATATGCAGCACTTTGGTAAGCATAACCAATAAAAATACAATCAACCGTTTTAGGACCAATCTTGTCCCTTTTGAAGCTGGGTATAGCCACCTTTGCTAGACACCCCCACACTTTCAAATAACTTAGGTTAGGTGCACGACCCTTCCATATTTCGTATGGAGTCTTGTCTAGCTTCTTGTGAGGTACCCTGTTTAAAACATGACAAGCAGATAATATAGCTTCCCCCCACATGTTATCAGAAAACCCAGAACTAATAAGCATAGAATTCATCATGTTCTTCAATGTTCTGTTCTTCCTTTCAGCAATCCCGTTCTGCTCGGGTGTGTAGGGAGCCGTTGTCTCATGAATGATCCCATTCTGCTCACAAAATGCCTTAAGAGTGTTAGGGTCATATTCACCACCCCTATCACTCCTAAGTCTCTTGATCTTCCTATCAAGTTGGTTCTCCACTTCGGCCTTGTATTTGAGGAACATTTCCTCAGCCTCATCTTTTGACCTGAGAAGATAAACCATGGTGAATCTTGAGCAGTCATCAACAAAAGTAATATAATACCTTTTACCACCCCTGCTCTCATAATTTTTAAAATCCCCCAAGTCACTATGAACAAGCTCTAGTACTTTAGTTTGTCTATCTATTGATTTAAATGGCTTCTTTGCAAACTTGGCCTCAACACATACTTCACATTTTGCAAAATCAGTTTTAGAAAAACTGGGAATCAAGTTAAGTTGTTTAAGCCTTTTAATTGAAGCAATGTTAAGATGACCCAACCTTGCATGCCATAAATCAATAGACTCAGCAATATAAACAGAAGAAGTACTAGCATTCTTATTCATAATTTCAAGTTTGACATCAAGAGTAAATAAACCCCCATTACAGAAACCCTTTCCCACAAACTCCCCATTATGAGTAATAACAAGCCTATCAGAATCAAATGAAAGCTTCAATCCAGCCTTAATTAGCAAGCTACCAGAAATCAGGTTCCTACGCATTTCTGGAACATGCAACACATTGGTAAGAGTAATAAGTTTTCCAGAGGTAAGAGTGAGAACGATCTTCCCTTTGCCTTGAACAGTTGCAGAAGCTGAATTACCCATGAAGACATTTTCACCATCAGTTTTTTCGTAGGTAGTGAACATGTCTTTGTTGGTGTAGATATGTCTCGTTGCTCCAGTATCAACGATCCATTCAGCAACATTACCTGTCAAGTTAGCTTCTGAAACAACAGCAACAAAATGGTTAGGATTAGAAACTTCATTAGCTTCAGCAAGGTTGGCTTGGTTCTGATCCGACTTCTTCTTGGATCTGCAATCTACAGACTTGTGACCAGTTTTCCCACATTCAAAACACTTGCCCTTGAACTTATACTTCATTGGTTTCCCTTGAGGCTTGAAAGGACTTCCCTTTCCCTTAAACTTTTCAGAATATGCATGAGGCTTAGGTTCTACAAGGTTAGCCTTAGCAGACCCGGAAAACACAGATTGACCCTTATCCTTAATACGATTTTCCTCCTCAATTTTCTGGTGACCTACAAGCTCCTCTAAGGTAAGGTCCTTTTTCTTATGCATTAACTGATTACGAAAATCTTTCCAAGAGGGTGGGAGTTTCTCAATTAAAACTATAGCAAGGGTAATATCACAAATACTCAAACCCTCGGCAGCCATAGCAATGCAAATATTTTCATAAGCATGAATCTGATCAATAATTGGTTTATCATCTTGGACTTGGAAAGCTAACCACTTACTGACACAATAACGCTTAGTACCAGCATCATCAGTTCCATATTTCTTTTCTAATGCATCCCAAATATCCCTAGCATGATTAAACCCCATATAGATATCAAGCAAAGTATTCGACATATGATGCAGCAACATGCCCTTACACGTCCTATCATTTTTAGCAAATTTCAACTCAAAAGCATGCAATTCAGTTTCATCATCAGGTTCGACAACATCATCAAGCACATAAGCAATCTCAATTTGTTCTAAATAGAATCGCATCCTAACAGCCCAACGTTTATAATTCTTGCCATCAAGAGGTTCTAACTTAGACATATCAGGAATCATGAATTTGGAAGTCAAAGCCATAATAATCGTCTTTTAGATTGTTGCGATTAAAGCGAAAATTAGAACAAACTTATCTGATTCGATGAACTGAACGAAGAACAATTGTTGCGTCGTGGACACCCACTGTCCTAAAAGACGATTCCGCGCTACCTCCCGGTGCAGTAGAACAGAATGCGGTCGCCCTCCAGGATTAGCGCAACTCCGACGTTGTGTGCACTCACAAAGCCGGATGGAGTCAGAACGTATGCCCAAAACCGAGAGCAATTTTGTGTGAGAGTAAGAATGTGTTTTCGTATTTTGTGTGTATGATTTTCTGTGAGAAGGGAACTGAAACTCTGATTTAAAGGAAAGCATTGCAACAGACAAAAACGGCTGAGGGAATGAATGTTGCAACAGCCAGAAAACGGTCAAAAACATTGTAACAGTGACTTGCGCAAACCGGTCCAGTTACCAAAAAGAACAGGGTTGACCCACAAAACCCACCCCACGCCCGCGAAGCCCAAGGCCCAAGGCCCAAGGCCCGCGGCCCGCGCCCGGCCCGGCGCGCGCGCGCGCGTGTGTGTGATGTGTCCACCCATACCATTCTCACACTTTCTTAAACAAGAGTTACACTCATTCCCCAATTAATAAACAAGAGGAATATGAAGAGTTTTTCCAATGTGGGACTCTTGAATTTTCACTCACCCTTTTTTCCTTTGTGTTTCCCAATGAGAATTTCCAACAGGTTGCACCTACAGAGGATATAATACCACAAACAATGAAGGTCATCCAAATGGGGATATTGCGTATAAATATCTTCGTTTGCTCTACTTCTGTTACTTTGCAAAGCCTCCATCTTTTCCCCTCTTGTTGCTCTAATGTTGTTCCTGCTTTCACAATAGCAGCCTTGTCGAGACACCTACAATCAAGGAGATCATTTCCAAATTTCTCCATAACGGAGTTTAACGTTCATTTATACATAATTACTATCGAAAATGATAAAGGTCACAACATACAACCTTTAAGCCGATGCTTATGTGTCATAATTTAAATCGAAAACTAAATTTTTTTATTTATATAACCTATTATACATGTTTCTAAAAAAGGTATGAAAATCTTAACATTCGAATTTATTTCCTTCTTTCTATCGACTACCTTATTTACATATTTTCATAGTAAAATTTTTACATTTATAGTAAAATTATCCTGATGACACATAGTCTACTTGACGCATATATGTAACAATTAAACTTTGACACGTGAGATTGCGACAACTAAATATTGGCTCAACTTGCAACCTTTGTCATCACTCAAAGTAATACTTCCATTTTGAAAACGTGAGATGAATATAATAAATAAAATTTAGATAGAGTAAGAGACATGTGTAAAAGTGTGGGTGGTGTAAAAGAAAATGAATAAACTAAGGAGAAGTAGAAAATTATAAATGTTGTGGTCCTTGTGGAGTAAAAGGCGAGATAGTAGTAAATTTTGTATAAAACACCATGTAAATAATATTATTAAACATACTAAAATGAAAAATGTAAATATGATTTTGACACGGAGGTAGTAGCTAGTTTGTAACAGAAGTAATGACATTGATTTAAGTTAAAGTTTATTTACCTGAGGTTCTTTGTATGAGGCAATAGTTGTTGGTTAGGGTCAGATGCTTCATAGAGGTTGTTCATATCACGTGGCCGTGGATAGAAGCTCTTGGAGAAAGCAGCGAAAAGAACCCGAAAGATTGTTGTCAAGGGGCTCCCTACTGGCCTCGGAACAGGGTTATTGTAACCTTTGGTAACCCTAAGAATCAAGCAAGCAAAGAAAGAAACCATACCAAGTATGGCGCAAATCCCAAATAAGATTGCCCATGGCTTGACAAATGCGGCTACTAAGAGCGCGGCAAGAGCAACTAAGTGAGTGCGGCAGACCATAATACTGCTACAAACACATTCAAATTCATAGCTATCATCAGTCTCCTCTAAATACTCCCGTGAAAATGGTGTATAGCAAGCATTGTGATTTGTGAGCGGCGATTCCCACTGCAGTGAAAGCAAGCCCCGCATAAAAGAGGTGCTTCTGCTGCTCCCCAAAGCATTCAGCCTTGTATTGGGTGCAATTTCCAGTAGCCTTGCCAGACACTGGTGGTGTTGACATCCATATTAGACCAAGTCCCTACATTCAATTGATGCAAAAGTTGTTATTTAACATTATTTTATGTTTGTTTATTTTATCATACAAAACAAATACTCCCTCCGTCTCATATTAGTTGTTACACTTTCCTTTTTCGTCCGT
The DNA here is from genome assembly GCF_020520425.1 of Spinacia oleracea. NCBI lineage: Eukaryota > Viridiplantae > Streptophyta > Magnoliopsida > Caryophyllales > Amaranthaceae > Spinacia > Spinacia oleracea. The sequence continues at coordinate 89,179,719 of NC_079491.1, read as the reverse complement.
CCCAGAGTAGTTGTTACACTTTTGAATAAGGAATGACTCTCCAATTATTATATTGTTTCTTTTTTGTCCTCACACCCTCTCTAATTCAATTAAAAAATTGTCCACTAACTCCTATCACATCTATTTTTTTAATAAAATAACAATTGATAACTAAATAACCACTTATCACCTAAAACTTTGTGCAAATACTTTTTTTAATAAAATAATAATTGATAACTAAACAATCACTTATCACCTAAAAAATTGTGCAAATATAAGTGTAACAATGAATCTGGGACGAAGGGAGTATATCCACAGTGATCTTGTCTGCACAACTTAATTGGTACGAAATCTTGTAGAAACAACTTGTACTTTTGTAAAAGATTATAACCACTTTATTCCGTACATGTCTGAGGAGTTACTTGTCAAATTAGTACTCCCTCTGTCCCTTAATACTAGTAAAATTTGATTTTTTGCACTATTCACATAATTCACTTTGACCCGATTTTATTTTTAATATATGAAAATAAATGTTAGTATATAATACAAAGTATATTGTTTGCTTCATCTTAATATGTATTTTTAAAATATTAATATTTTTTGAATTTTTATATTGATGATCAAAGTTGTGCATTAGCAAACGTGTCCAGTTAAAACCGGTGCAAGTATTAAGGGACGGAGGGAGTAATTGATTTTCATGTACATGTATTCACGTATGTACATGTAATCCTAGTTGTCCTACATTGGCGTCTAACTGGTTAAGTGGTCGAATTCTCATCCTTTTTATTATGTAGCCTAAACCGTCTTACATAATATCTAAAAAACTTGGCGAATTTCACAGTACTTACAATCATGGAGGAAAGGCTGCTAAAGAGAACGACGAAAAAGTTCCCCAGGAAAGCGTCAGCAAGATGGGCGAATACAACAGGTAAAACTTTACTCAACCCCATCCAAACGTTAATAATTGCCGCGGCATGAACTAATTCAAGCTTCCATACATTGGTCAAGTATACCATCATCAACCACAGTATATAGCCTGCAAACATATTGACCCGTTTCTGCAATTGTACTGTATTTTTCAAAACACAAACATCACTTAATCCTGCAAAATCCTAGAACCTTAATAGAGAATATGTTATTATACAAATTAAATCAGCAATAAGATATGAAATATACTTACTCAAGTTGTTTATATACTCCATAGCAGAATCTATTAATTATTATATATATCGATCAAAACTCGACTTCTCTAGTAGTTAATCTGCTAACAGAATGTCTTAATACGTTACAAAATTCCGCTTTAGCAGATAATTTGACTTTGTGCTGATCTTGAAGACGACGAGCAGGAGCTAGCTAGCTAGCCCAGCCGTTCAATTCGTACGTACGGCGTACCCTTCTACTACAACAGGAAACAAAAATCAATTGGAACATGTACGTAATTAACTAAATGTTTAAGGGTTAGGGTTGAGAAAAGAAAACTGCTGAATATCTAGTGTTTAATTTCTATACTCAACTAGTTTATGGCTATAATCCAAGTTGTATTTGGCTTGTGGCTGTACTGATCGATATGATTAAGATATCAGTTTGACATTTCTCCTAGGAAAAATATCTAAATAAGAGGTGGGCGTATACTTGGAATAATCACATTTTTTTAAAAGGTATAATGGCTTAAAGGGCCCTACTAGACCTGCAGGCCCGACTCAAATTAAGTCTAGACCCAAATTAAGTGGATTCTCTGTGAAAACAGGCCCCTATAAGTTTTTTCCAACATCAATCTCTGAAAAAATTTAAAGCATAATTGTTTCGGAAAATTAATTGTGGCAAATAAAATACTCCATCCGTTCCTAAATATGTGTCACTTATGGAGGTTTGTGCGGTAATTAATAAAAATGAGAAGTGTGTAAGAGGTATTGATTGAGAGTGTTTTTTTTTTTTTTTGGAAAAGGAAAAAGTAGACACTCCCTCCGTTTCTTTTTATTTGTTACGTTTGGACTTTTGCACGTTTATTAACGTATAATAAAGATTGTTTTTCTTTTTTATTATTCAATCTTTAATGCACAAGAAAATGCCAAAGGATGTTGATGATATGATGGATGCAATGAACCACGCATACTATGAGTTAGATGCAAGAACAATTGGCCGGGAATGTTTGGTTATCATGTTAGGTTATGATACATATAAAGAATATATATTTCATGCGGAAAAAACCTTAAAGCCAGGAATCCAAATTAATTGCAACATAACAATTAGCATAATTTAGGATACATACATGTGAAGCGTGCCTTCCCTAGCTGCTCCCGAACCGAACAAGAACAAGTTTAGGACTCCAAATGTCGTCCCTCCGTAGATAGTCCACAACACGTTCGGATCCGCCTTAGATTTAATTAACTAGAATTGCACCTAAGGTTTTAAGTTTATTCGAATATAATTGTGACAAATTAACGTTAGTTTTAATCGTTAAAACTATGTGAATACTTGAACTGGAGTGTTTATAAATTGTGAATGCCATCACTATTTATAGGGTTGGAATAATGGAATTAGAAGTCTACTAGGTTTCAATTAATCTAATCCTATTAGAATTAGACTTTAATTAAAACTAATAAGTTATTGTTTAATTAAACAACTAACTCTAGTAAGTTTAGGAATTTTAATCTTAAATATAATCCTAATTGCTTAAGGATTCGACGTATGCACGAACTCAACGCACACACGCACGCACAGCCCACGAGGGGCGCTGGACGCGCGCCCGCACGGAGCAGCTCGGCCCACAGCGCTGCGCAGCCCATTGCCTTAGGCGCGCCAGTCGCCATGCGCGTTGGGCCTGGTCTTGCTTGCTGCTTGGCTGGGCCTGCGTGCCTTGGCTTGCTGTGTTGCCTTGCGTGCATGGGCTTGCTAGGCGCGGGCATGGCTACGTGCTGGGCCTTGCGTCTTGCAAGCTCGTCCGATGTTTAATTTGTACGACGCGCTTCCGATTAATTTTCCGATTCCGAAATTCATTTCCGATTCGAACAATATTTAATATTTCCGATTCCGGAATTAATTTCCATTTCGAACAAATATTTAATATTTCCGATTCCGGATATATTTTCCGATTCCGATAATATTTCCGATTCTGACAATATTTCCGTTTCCGACAATATTTCCATTTCCGAAAATATTTTCCGATACGTACCATGTTTCCGTTTCCGGCAACATCTACGACTTGGATTTTTTTTGTATATTTCCGATACGATCCATATTTCCGTTTCTGGCAATATCATCGTTTCCGGAGTATTCATAATTTGCCTTTTGACGATTTCAGCTCCCACTAGAACCGAGATCCGTCGATTCCGAATATCCATAAATGGAGTATTTAATTCACTTAAATACTTGATCAGTTCACGTACTATTTGTGTGACCCTACGGGTTCAGTCAAGAGTAAGCTGTGGTTTAATATTATTAATTCCACTTGAACTGAAGCGGCCTCTAGCTAGGCATATAGTTCACTTGATCTCACTGAATTATTAACTTGTATAATTATTTAATACTGAACCGCATTTATTAGACTTAGCATTGAATGCATACTTGGACCAAGGGCATTATTTCCTTCAGTCTCCCACTTGTCCTTAGGGACAAGTGTGCATTGCCTAATTCCTTTGTCGCTTGATGCTTGCTTATGAACATAAGGTAAGAGTTGTCATCCTTATTATGTCCAGATGTGTTTCTCGGTTTCAGAATTCAACTGATCAAATAAACAGATAATCATATCCTATGATTCATCTGAGCACGGCCATGCATTTTACAGTTTCTAGCTCTCCGAGTGGCCTTGTACAACTTTCAGCATCTCATCCCGATTTATGGGAGGACAATCCCAATCTTGCGATCTTGAGATTAGACTTTGTTTGATAGGTGATTACCCAAGCGTTGCCGTTATAGCCTCCTTTTACGGTGCGACGGTTGACAACGTCAAAGTAACCAGTTCTCAAACAAGTAATCTCAAATCACTCAGGTATTGAGGATTAGTGTCTAATAGTTTTAATGAAATTTACTTATGACAGATTTTCATCTCTTACAGTAAAGTTTCATAGGTCTGTCCGATACTAGTCTTCCCAAAGTAAGTATCTATGCAAATGATTGCGACATTGCCATGTCCACATATTTCAAGAAACAAAACAACTAGTCATCTTGCATTCTAGTCGTCTAGCGTTTTCCATGCGTCCTGAAGGAAATAATGCCCTTGGTCCAAGTATGCATTCTATGTTAAGTCTAATAAATGCGGTTCAGTATTAATTAACAAGTTAATAATTCAGTGAGATCAAGTGAGCTGAATGCCTAGCTAGAGGCCGCTTCAGTTCAAGTGGAATTAATGATATTAATCCACAGCTTACTCTTGACTGAACCCGTAGGGTCACACAAATAGTACGTAAACGGATCAAGTATTTAATGCCATTAAATACTCCATCTATGAATATTCGGAATCGACGGATCTTGGTTTCAGTGGGAGCTGAGATCGTCACAAGCAAGAAATGAATACTCCGGAAACGATGATATTGCCGGAAACGGAAATATGGATCGTATCGGAAATATAAATATTATCCAAGTCGTAGATGTTGCCGGAAACGGAAACATGGTACGTATCGGAAAATATTATCGGAAATGGAAATATTGCCAGAATCGGAAATATTGCCGGAAACGGAAATATTGTCAGAATCGGAAATATTGCCGGAAACGGAAATATTGTCAGAATCGGAAATATTACCGGAATCAGAAAATAATTCCGGAAACGGAATTATTAAATATTTGTTCGAAACGGAAATTAATTCCGGAATCGGAAATGTTAAATATTGTTCGTATCGGAAATGAATTCCGGAATCGGAAATTTAATCGGAAGCGTATCGTACGAATAAGCATCGGACGAGGCCTGCCGGACGAGGGCCCAGCACGAAGCCAGGCCATCGCCCAGCAAGCCAAGCGCGCCACACGAACAGCCAAGGCCACGCCAGGCCCAGCGCAAGGCCAGGCCCAGCAGGCCGTGGCAGCGCGCAGGTGCTTGCGTGGGCTTGCAGCTCGCGTAGGCCTCGCTGCGTGGGCTGCTGCTCGCACGCACGCGCATGGGCGGCCCATCGTGGCTGCCGTGTGTGTGTGCGTAAGTGTTTGTGTTCATGCACGATTCCTAAAACGTGCAGAGTTCGGTTAATGATTAAATTCCTAATTCTATTTGATAAATTAATTAAATAAGAGTTTTATTATAATTCTAATTTAATTAATTCATATCCTAATAGGATTCTAATTCTCTTTCCATACCCCTATAAATATGTGGCCTGGGTTCACAATTTATAACGAGTTTCAAAGTATTCAAAGTGAGTTTTTGAGAGAAAAATTCAGTCACACATCTTGCTCAAAAGTGCCGAAAATTCTAGTACCTTAAGGGCGATTCTAGTTGGTCAATCTTAAGGCGGATCCGGACGTGCTGTGGACTATCTACGGAGGGACGACACTTGGAGTCCTAAAGACTTGTTCTTGTTCGGTTCGGGCGCAGCTAGGGAGGGCACGCAACAAAGAGTATGCATCTAAATTATGCTATATGATTATGTGTAAATAATATGTATTCCTGGGTTAATGGTTGTTTCCGCATGATTTATGTAATATCATATGTATCATAACCTAACAGTGGTATCACGAGCCCCTTATTATTTTCATAATCTAATTTGCATGAACATGGTTAAATATTACAAATTTGCAAGAATTAAAAGGGGTGATTAATTTTCGTAATTGTTAATTAATTGCAAATTGCGTTTATTTAATTATACGTACGCAGTTTTTCGGCAGTTTCTTCGTTACTCATCCAAATCGAGTGATTTTTGTGCCACGAGCGCTGCGCCCAGCGTTGATCGCGCGCAAAGCGAGCGATGTCGCGCGCACAGCGAGCAATGGCTCGCGCGCACTGCGAGCAATGGAGCGCGCGCAGCGAGCACCAAAGCGTGCGATGGCTTGCGATGGTAGATGCAGCAGCTATGCGACGAGCGCATGGGCTGCGCGCACATGGCCAGCGATGGCTGTGTGCGTGCGGCCCATGGGCGTGCGATGCGTAGGGTGTTTGCGTTACGATTAGATCGTTTTGAATGTTTAATTTGAAATTTTTCAGTTTACGTAATTTTAATTAATTTTAAAATTAATAATTTAAATTATTTTCTAGGATTTTAATTTTGAATATTGTAATTATAATAAATTTTATTTATTCTAATTATTTTACTAAAATTAAAATCATGAATTAATTTAAATACGACTGAAATTAAATTAAACTTTTGGATTCAATTATAAATTTATATGAGCTTTAAATTTTAATTAAATTTGTATGTTTCCGGTTAGACTTGAAATACATTTTTATGTTTAAAATTAGTAAAGCATATGAATTTATTGGTTTGAGTGGGAGCCCTTTTAGTCATAAAACTCTTGATTAGGTCTACAAATCCTTAAGGTTAAAACAACTTGATTAGAATTAATAAGGACTGAATAATTGGTAGATTATTGGTGCCCTTGATTAATTGCTGCAAATGTTTACGTGATGCATAATGTGTTTTACTAACCATCTATGTGGGCCATTCATGATAATGAATGGGTGAATGGTATATATTGTATATGTACTGTTTTGCAGGTTATGAAGTGACTAGTATGGCCCAAATAGGATAGAAAATATGGTCTGCGTACCATTAATTTGAATGTAATTGGTCTAAAGTACCAAAGTTATTTTTCAATTCAAATATGGTCTGCGTACCATCAAATAGTTGTAATTAGTTATAGCTTATCCTATTTGAAGAAAATGGTGCCTCCCACGGAGATTTTCAAGACGGACTTTGAAGTCAAAGCTTCAAGATGAAGTCGGGCCATACTAGATCACATTTATCTTATGCATGTTTTAAGTTATTTATTGCTTTTAAATATGTCTTAAAATGCATGAGATCAAAAGCTTGATTATGTTGCATGATTAAGGATTTTAGTTCACTTAAAATCTAACCAACATAGTAAGAGCCTTAAGTTCCAAACTTAAAAATTGAGTTAAAAGGTGTCATGCCAAAATATACACTTGCTTGGATATCCTTTACATCAATCTAGTAATAGTTTTCGCTCAGCGAGGTGTTACTTATTGGTCCTAAAGGGGCAAGGTACACAAATAATTGTGAGTACATGTTAGTTTTGGTGAAACTCAACGATATAAGTAAGGAGTCCTTTTATGTCGTGGCAAAATCGATAGGTTTACCTAATAAGTTCTTAGACGTACCTATCAACCAAGAATAGTTTCTAGACTATTAGCAAAAGGCTTTTGCTTACCTAAGATGTTTTAGGATTAAGTCGACAAACTGTGCTTAGTTCTTCAATGATTTTAGGATCTTGGAATCATTTTATTCACACCTGCCGGAACACATAACTTGAATAAAATGCTTAATAAACATTGAATTATGCATGTATGCTAGAATTTAAGTTTATTAAGAGAAACTGTGAATGGTTATTTATTTGTTTATTCTTTTCAATTGTAGTTTTTAATATGGCAAACAACAATTCATTCAACATTCGATCAATTCTCGAAAAGGAGAAGTTGAACGGGAAAAACTTCCTTGACTGGAAAAGGAACTTGCAAATAGTTCTTATGCAGGAAGAAAAGGAGTATGTCCTAGATGAGGCGATGCCCGAAGCTGCAGGCGACGGGGTCACTCAGGCAGCCCTCAATCGTTGGATTGATGCCAACAAGGATGTGAAATGTCTAATGCTCGCCACCATGAGTGCGGATCTGCAGAAAACGTTCATCAACTCAGATGCTTTCACAATCATCAGTGAGTTGAAGAACATGTTCCAAGATCTGGCTCGAGTCGAAAGATTCGAGACTCATAGGCAAATTCTTGAGACCAAGCTTAAGAAAGGCGAGCCCGTAAGTCCACATGTTCTCAAAATGATTGGACTCATTGAGAATATGAGTCGGCTGGATCAGCAGTTTTCTCAGGAAATGGCTATAGACACCATCCTCCATTCTCTTCATAGTGGGTATGATCAGTTCAAACTGAACTACAGTATGAATAGTCTGGACAAAACGCTCACTGAGCTTCACGGTATGCTGAAGACCGCTGAAAAGACGCTCAAAAGTGATAAGCAGGATGTGCTTATGGTGCGTGGGGGCAAGTTCAAGAAATCTGGAAAGAAGAGGAATGCTAATGTTAGGTTATGATACATATGACATTACATAGATCATGCGGAAACAACCATTAACCCAGGACAACATATTATTTACACATAATCATATAGCATAATTTAGATGCATACTCTTTGTTGCGTGCCCTCCCTAGCTGCGCCCGAACCGAACAAGAACAAGTCTTTAGGACTCCAAGTGTCGTCCCTCCGTAGATAGTCCACAGCACGTCCGGATCCGCCTTAAGATTGACCAACTAGAATCGCCCTTAAGGTACTAGAAAATTTCGGCACTTTTATGAGCAAGATGTGTGTTTTAATTTTCTCTCAAAAAACTCACTTTTGAATACTTTGAAACTTGTTATAAATTGTGAGCCCTAGCCTCATATTTATAGGGGTATGGAAAGGGAATCGAAATCCTATTCAGATACAAATTAATTAAACCTAGAATCCTACAAGAACTCTAATTTAATTAATTTATCAAATAGAATTAGGAATTTAATCATTAACCGAACTCTGCATGTTTTAGGAAACGTGCACGAACACAAACACTTGCACACACACGCACGGCAGCCGCGATGGGCCCCCATGCGTGCGCGCGAGCAGCAGCCCACGCAGCGCCCGCGTGCGCTGCGCGCTGCGCGTGCTGTGCGCGCTGTGCGCGCTGCGCAGCCTGCTGGGCCTGGCCTTGCGCTGGGCCTGGCGTGGCTGTTTGTGCGGCGCGCTTGGCTTGCTGGGCGATGGCCTGGCTTCGTGCTGGGCCTCGTCCGGCAGGCCTCGTCCGATGCTTATTCGTACGATGCGCTTCCGATCAAATTTTCCGATTCCGGAATTCATTTCCGATACGAACAATATTTAATATTTCCGATTCCGGAATTAATTTCCGTTTCGAACAAATATTTAATATTTCCGTTTCCGGAATTATTTTCCGATTCCGGTAATATTTCCGATTCTGACAATATTTCCGTTTCCGGCAATATTTCCGATTCTGGCAATATTTCCATTTCCGATAATATTTTCCGATACGTACCATGTTTCCGTTTCCGGCAACATCTACGACTTGGATAATATTTATATTTCCGATACGATCCATATTTCCGTTTCCGGCAATATCATCGTTTCCGGAGTATTCATTTCTTGCCTGTGACGATCTTAGCTCCCACTGAAACCAAGATCCGTCGGTTCCGAATATTCATAGATGGAGTATTTAATGCCATTAAATACTTGATCCGTTTACGTACTATTTGTGTGACCCTACGGGTTCAGTCAAGAGTAAGCTGTGGATTAATATCATTAATTCCACTTGAACTGAAGCGGCCTCTAGCTAGGCATTCAGCTCACTTGATCTCACTGAATTATTAACTTGTTAATTAATACTGAACCGCATTTATTAGACTTAACATAGAATGCATACTTGGACCAAGGGCATTATTTCCTTCAGTCTCCCACTTGTCCTTAGGGACAAGTGTGCATTTCCTAATTCCTTTGTCGCTCGATGCTTGCTCTTGAACATAAGGTAAGAGTTGTCATCCTTATTACGTCCAGAGGTGTTCCTCGGTTTCAGAGTTCAACTGATCAAATAAACAGATAATCATAGCCTATGATTCATCCGAGCACGGCCATGCATTTCACAGTTTCTAGCTCTCCGAGTGGCCTTGTACAACTTTTAAGCATCTCATCCCGATTTATGGGAGGACAATCCCAATCTTGCGATCTTGAGATTAGACTTCGTTTGATAGGTGATTACCTGAGCGTTGCCTTTATAGCCTCCTTTTACGGTGCGACGGTTGGTCAACGTCAAAGCAACCAGTTCTCAAACAAGTAATCTCAAATCACTCAGGTATTGAGGATTTAGTGTCTAATAATTTAATGAAATTTACTTATGACAGACTTTCATCTCTTACAGTAAAGTTTCATAGGTCTTGTCCGATACTAGTCTTCCCAAAGTAAGTATCTATGCAAATGATTATGACATTGCCATGTCCACACAGTTCAAGAAACAGAACTACTAGTCATCTTGCATTCTAATCGTCTAACGTTTTCTATGCGTCCAATTTTATAGAAAACTCCGATTAGGGACCATTTTCAACCTTTGACATTCAAGTTCACTTGATAGACATTTCTTAGTCACAGGACTGGTCCTGACAGTCTATCTTGAATATATCGTCAAATTGAAGGGACTCATCATTTAATAAACCACAAATTAAATGGAAAAATGAATTCATTTCATTTATTGTGAATGATTAACCAATAATGTTTTACAAAGATTTAAACTCTAAAACTTTAAAACATTAAACAGAGACATCAAAGCCATTCTCCAATATGCTTGATTCCCATAGCTGCAGTGTGCGAGTTGTGCTTCGCCTGCGGCAGAGGTTTAGTTAATGGATCTGATATGTTGTCATCAGTTCCAATTTTGCTTATCTCGACTTCTTTTCTTTCAACGAACTCTCGTAGAAGGTGAAATCTACGAAGTACATGCTTGACTCTCTGGTGGTGTCTAGGCTCTTTTGCCTGTGCAATAGCTCCGTTATTATCACAATACATGGCTATTGGTCCTTTAATGGAGGGGACTACACCAAGTTCTCCTATGAACTTCCTTAGCCATATAGCTTCCTTTGCTGCTTCATGTGCAGCAATGTACTCCGCTTCAGTTGTAGAATCCGCAATGGTGCTTTGCTTAGCACTTTTCCAGCTTACTGCTCCTCCGTTGAGGCAGAAGACAAACCCAGACTGTGATCTAAAATCATCTTTGTCGGTTTGGAAACTTGCGTCCGTATAGCCTTTAACAATTAATTCATCATCTCCACCATAGACCAGGAAGTCATCTTTGTGCCTTTTCAGGTACTTCAGAATATTCTTGGCAGCAGTCCAATGCGCCTCTCCTGGGTCTGACTGGTATCTGCTCGTAGCACTGAGTGCGTACGCAACATCCGGGCGTGTACATATCATAGCATACATTATTGAACTAATCAATGATGCATATGGAATCCCATTCATTCGTCTACGCTCATCAAGTGTTTTTGGGCACTGAGTCTTGCTTAGAGTCATTCCATGAGACATGGGTAGGTAGCCTCGCTTGGAGTCCGCCATCTTGAACCTATCAAGCACCTTATTGATATAAGTGCTTTGACTAAGTCCAATCATCTTTTTAGATCTATCTCTGTAAATCTTGATGCCCAATATGTACTGTGCTTCTCCTAGATCCTTCATCGAAAAACATTTCCCAAGCCAAATCTTGACAGAGTTCAACATAGGAATGTCATTTCCGATAAGCAATATGTCGTCGACATATAATACTAGGAAAGCAATTTTTCTCCCACTGACCTTCTTGTATACACAAGATTCGTCCGCGTTCTTGATGAAACCAAAGTCACTGACTGCTTCATCAAAACGTATATTCCAGCTCCTGGATGCCTGCTTCAATCCGTAGATTGACTTCTTTAGCTTGCATACCTTTTTAGCATTCTTTGGATCCTCAAAACCTTCAGGTTGTGTCATAAACACAGTTTCTGTTAAAACGCCGTTTAAGAAAGCAGTTTTGACATCCATCTGCCATATTTCGTAATCGTAATATGCAGCGATTGCTAACATTATTCGAATAGACTTTAGCATTGCAACTGGTGAAAAGGTTTCATCGTAATCCACACCGTGGACTTGCCTGTAACCTTTTGCGACCAATCTAGCTTTGAAAACTTCAAGTTTCCCATCCTTGTCCTTTTTCAGTTTGAAAACCCATTTGCTTCCAATGGCTTGGTAGCCATCTGGCAAATCGACCAAATCCCATACTTGGTTTTCAGACATGGAGTCTAATTCAGATTGCATGGCTTCTTGCCATTGCTTGGAGCTAGGGCTCGTCATAGCTTGCTTGTAAGTCGCAGGTTCATCACTTTCAAGTAATAGAACGTCATAGCTCTCGTTCGTCAAAATACCTAAGTACCTTTCCGGTTGAGAACTATATCTTTGCGATCTACGCGGGGTAACATTTCTAGATTGACCATGATTCTCATCAGATTCTTCTAAAGATCTCTGAGTTTCATCCTGAATGTCATCTTGAGCATTCTCTAGAGTTTGTTGTTCGACTCGAATTTCTTCGAGGTCTACTTTTCTCCCACTTGTCATTTTGGAAATGTGATCCTTCTCCAAAAAGACACCATCTCGAGCAACAAACACTTTGTTCTCAGATGTATTGTAGAAGTAATACCCCTTTGTTTCCTTTGGATAGCCCACAAGGATACATTTGTCAGATTTTGGATGAAGTTTGTCTGAAATTAATCGTTTGACGTATACTTCACATCCCCAAATCTTAAGAAAAGACACATTTGGAGGCTTTCCAAACCATAATTCGTATGGAGTCTTTTCGACAGCTTTAGACGGAGCTCTATTTATAGTGAGTGCAGCTGTATTTAGTGCATGTCCCCAAAATTCTAATGGAAGTTCGGCCTGACCCATCATTGACCTGACCATGTCTAGCAAGGTTCTGTTCCTCCGTTCTGACACACCGTTCCATTGTGGTGTTCCAGGAGGAGTCAATTCTGATAGAATTCCACATTCTTTCAGATGGTCATCAAATTCATAGCTCAGATATTCACCGCCTCTATCAGACCGCAGTGCCTTAATCTTCTTGCCTAATTGATTCTCTACTTCACTCTGAAATTCCTTGAATTTGTCAAAGGATTCAGACTTATGCTTCATTAGGTAGACATAACCATACCTACTGAAGTCATCAGTGAAAGTGATAAAGTAGCTGAAACCACCTCTAGCATTTGTACTCATTGGTCCACATACATCTGTATGGATTAAACCCAATAGTTCATTTGCTCTTTCTCCAACTTTAGAGAAAGGTTGCTTTGTCATTTTGCCAAGTAAACATGATTCGCATTTACCATAATCCTCTAAGTCAAATGGTTCTAGAATTCCTTCCCTTTGAAGTCTTTCTAAGCGTTTCAAGTTTATATGGCCTAATCGACAATGCCACAGATAGGTGAGATCTGAATCATCCTTTTTGGCCTTTTTGGTATTTATGTTATATACTTGTTTGTCGTGATCTAATAAATAAAGTCCATTGACTAATCTAGCAGATCCATAAAACATCTCTTTAAAATAAAACGAACAACTATTGTCTTTTATTATAAAGGAAAATCCCTTAGCATCTAAGCAAGAAACTGAAATGATGTTTTTAGTAAGACTTGGAACATGGAAACATTCTTCCAGTTCCAAAACTAGCCCGGAGGGCAACGACAAATAGTAAGTTCCTACAGCTAATGCAGCAATCCGTGCTCCATTTCCCACTCGTAGGTCGACTTCACCCTTGCTTAACTTTCTACTTCTTCTTAGTCCCTGTGGATTGGAACATAAGTGTGAGCCACAACCTGTATCTAATACCCAAGAAGTTGAATTAGCAAGTATACAGTCTATAACGAAAATACCTGAAGATGGAACGATTGTTCCGTTCTTCTGATCTTCCTTTAGCTTTGGACATTCTCTTTTGTAATGGCCTATTCCATCACAATAAAGATAGCCTGATGTGGACTTGTCCTGCTTTGATTTAGCATTGCCCTTGGACTTTCCACCTTTCTTGAATGGTCTCTTTCTAGCCTTGAGTAAATCTTTGGCTTCACAGTCCAGTACTATTTCAGCCTTTCTGACAAAGTGAATAAATTCTGCAACTGTTTCTTCTCTTGGTTCACTTAGGTATAGTTGCTTGAAGCGACCAAACCCACTGTGTAGTGAATTGAGCAAGACAGAGACTGCCATCCTTTCGCTTATTGGTGTTCCTAGTAGACTTAGGCGATCAAAATATGAACACATAAGATCCACATGGAACCTCAGTGGGACGCCTACCCTCTGTTTAGTGCGAAGGAGCTGAACATGTGTTTCTTGGACCTCCATCCTATAACACCTGTTGGGAGAACTAACCTTTAGACCAGACATTGATTCAATCAACTCATGGACGTTCAGGTCCCTGTCCTCCGTACTTCCACGACAGTTATCCCTCAGATTCTTGATGAGCGTAAAAGGTTCATAGGCTACAAACCTTTTAGCCCAATCATCAGGGATATTGTTCAGCATGAGACTCATAACCTTTTTGAGATCCGCATCCCAGGCGTAAAATCTCTCAGGGGTCATGTCTCTGGCATAGTAGCTTGGCATGGGATGTGACAGTACATACTCAAGTCCATTGAGTTTGACTATTTCAACTAGCTTAGCTTCCCATTCAAGAAAATTTGTCAGGTTCAGCTTGACCATAAGCTCAGAACCCATGATGATGTTTTGATTGTTGTTTGCCATATTAATAATACAATTGAAAAGAATAAACAAATAAATAACCATTCACAGTTTCTCTTAATAAACTTAAATTCTAGCATACATGCATAATTCAATGTTTATTAAGCATTTTATTCAAATTATGTGTTCCGGCAGGTGTGAATAAAATGATTCCAAGATCCTAAAATCATTGAAGAACTAAGCACAGTTTGTCGACTTAATCCTAGAACATCTTAGGTAAGCAAAAGCCTTTTGCTAATAGTCTAGAAACTATTCTTGGTTGATAGGCACGTCTAAGAACTTATTAGGTAAACCTATCGAATTTGCCACGACATAAAAGGACTCCTTACTTATATCGTTGAGTTTCACCAAAACTAACATGTACTCACAATTATTTGTGTACCTTGCCCCTTTAGGACCAATAAGTAACACCTCGCTGAGCGAAAACTATTACTAGATTGATGTAAAGGATATCCAAGCAAGTGTATATTTTGGCATGGCACCTTTTAACTCAATTTTTAAGTTTGGAACTTAAGGCTCTTACTATGTTGGTTAGATTTTAAGTGAACTAAAATCCTTAATCATGCAACATAATCAAGCTTTTGATCTCATGCATTTTAAGACATATTTAAAACAATAAATAACTTAAAACATGTATAAGATAAATGTGATCTAGTATGGCCCGACTTCATCTTGAAGCTTTGACTTCAAAGTCCGTCTTGAAAATCTCCGTGGGAGGCACCATTTTCTTCAAATAGGATAAGTTATAACTAATTATAACTATTTGATGGTTCGCAGACCATATTTGAATTGAAAAACAACTTTGGTACTTTAGACCAATTACATTCAAATTAATGGTACGCAGACCATATTTTCTATCCTATTTGGGCCATACTAGTCACTTCATAACCTGCAAAACAGTACATATACAATATATACCATTCACCCATTCATTATCATGAATGGCCCACATAGCTGGTTAGTAAAACACATTATGCATCACGTAAACATTTGCAGCAATTAATCAAGGGCACCAATAATCTACCAATTATTCAGTCCTTATTAATTCTAATCAAGTTGTTTTAACCTTAAGGATTTGTAGACCTAATCAAGAGTTTATGACTAAAAAGCGTTCCCACTTAAACCAATAAATTTATATGCTTTACTAATTTTAAACATAAAAATGTATTTCTAGTCCAACCGGAAACATACTCTTAATTTTAAACATAAAAATGTATTTCTAGTCCAACCGGAAACATACTCTTAATTTTAAACATAAAAATGATTAAATTCCTAATTCTATTTGATAAATTAATTAAATAAGAGTTTTATTATAATTCTAATTTAATTAATTCATATCCTAATAGAATTCTAATTCTCTTTCCATACCCCTATAAATATGTGGCCTGGGTTCACAATTTATAACGAGTTTCAAAGTATTCAAAGTGAGTTTTTGAGAGAAAAATTCAGTCACACATCTTGCTCAAAAGTGCCGAAAATTCTAGTACCTTAAGGGCGATTCTAGTTGTTCAATCTTAAGGCGGATCCGGACGTGCTGTGGACTATCTACGGAGGGACGACACTTGGAGTCCTAAAGACTTGTTCTTGTTCGGTTCGGGCGCAGCTAGGGAGGGCACGCAACAAAGAGTATGCATCTAAATTATGCTATATGATTATGTGTAAATAATATGTATTCCTGGGTTAATGGTTGTTTCCGCATGATTTATGTAATATCATATGTATCATAACCTAACACGTCCATCTTTACAGAAAACTCTGACCATGGACCATTTTCAACCTTTTACATTCAAGTTCACTTGATAGATATTTCTTAGTCACATGACTGGTCCTGACAGTCTATCTTGAATATATCGTCAAATTGAAGGGACTCATCATTTAATACTAAACCAAGATTAAATGGAATATAAAAATACATTTCATATATGATAAATGTTCAACCCCAATGTTTTACAACCATGGGCCTCGAACCCATTTTTAAAACAATTAGTGGAATTCAAAACTATGCTTGATTTCCAATGCCACAATGTGAGTGTTGTTTCTCACTTATTTCATAGGTTTAGTTATCATGCTTTGCCAATCTTAATATCCTTTTCATCGAATGTTCTTCGAGATATGATGATAAGATCTTTTGAGTATGTTAATTTTGTGATCTAGTCTTTCTTGATACCATAGTGGTTCTATGCATTTTGCAATGAAGAACCATCAAGTCAGCAGACATGTGATCTACCCAAGTTCAGTGAAGATCTTTAGCATAAACAACCCTGTTTTATTGCTTCTTAGGCAATAAGTACTTTTACTTCAACTGTATAGGTTGCTAGTGATGCTTTGTTTGGATTTACTTATCCAAGCAGTTCACAAATATGTGGAAGACTTTCCATCTGTATCTCAGAACATAGAAATTAATATTTAATTTCCCACGCAACAACTCATGGTACAGTCTCCGATCCATGTTGCCATTTCAAACCACGATGCATATAGCTCGTTCTTGCCAATGGTTAACTCCAAGGGATCTTTCTTGATCCTTTGCTAGTGTTTATGCGTGTAGCATCAATATTTAGCATATCTTTATTTTCTTGAATCAAGAACTATTCCTATGTACCTTTTCAAGTACCATAAGTTTTTCTTGATCTCAATCAAGTTGATCTTTACTTAGATCAATAGAGATTGGTATATGTTCGTCATGCGTAAAGTCATACGATACGTTTTTGGTGATCCTCATATTATATTATACATGATAAATTCTTTTGCAGAATAATTCCCAATTGAATTCTATTCATGTAACTTTAGCTCATCTAGTTTCAGTAGATACTAAATCCAGCTAAATTCTTTGACATATAATGTAGGTTAAGAATCTTACTTAGATCCTTTGATGTTTAACTTAGTAAATGCTTATACATAGTTCGATCAAACATTCTTTACTTAGATTTATTCACATGGGTCGAATATCTCTAATGGAGTATTTCGTATTTGATTTAGTAAATGCCATTACTTAATCCAAAACAATATTATAAGATCTTTATAAATAGATCTTAATACCCAGTATGTACTAAGTTTCGCCATGGTCCATCATTGATGAATAATTTCAAATCTAAGTCATTAGCATTTGAATGTTATTTCACAATAGAGAGATATGTGTGTGATACACATAGGACCAATTAAGTTTTACGTACTCCCACTAAACTTCTTATATATCTATAAGAATCATGTACATTTTATGAAACTAAAATACTTATTAGCTTCACTTAAAATACAGTCCCAATTCCCAATTGCTTGCTTAAATCTGTACTTAGATTTCATAAGCTAGCATTTATTTCAAGCATTATTTGGATCCACAAATCCTATGACATGCCATGTACATAGTTTCTTCCAAGATTGATTGAGGAATATGTTTTGTCATCCAATTGCCATATGTACCAATATGCAATCATTGCTTGATTTATAGACTTGAGCATTATGATTATGCATGAGGTTTTGTGAGGGGGTCAAAAAAGCACGAGGCTAATGCGTGACCTCGTCCCTCGTGGGTGTGACGTTTCTTTTTGTCAAATCAAGTGTAATTGGATTTCCTGTGAGTTTACACCCAATTGACTAGTAATATAGGAGTCGCCATTCAGATTTTAACGACAATGAGAAAAACTGACAAAACCCGGTTATCGTGACATAAAGGGAGTGCAATTATGTTTGACCACGACAACCATAGGTTCCCTTGTGATCCCTGGTGTGGAGATCTCTCAACATACACCCGCAAGGTAGAGATTGAGGGTTCGGGGGACTGTAACTACCGAGAGGAGTACTCGCTCGTCGATAACTCCAGAGGCAGGATATCCTTACTAGCTCAGCATAAATAATTGAAGGGACATGCGTTAACTATTAAACTAATCTGAGTTGATTTTAACAATATGCAACACATAATACTAGATCGATCGCGATTATCTGATTTAGATTGTTTTAAGGAACCTAGCATGATAATCCAATTTCCCAAAATATTATCTTTATTAGGCGTGATAGAACAATCAGATTTAATTAGTTTAACAGTTTATGAAAGGGCGAGGAAAGCAATTAAATCATGCGAAGGGACACATTACGACGCACCCTTGAGAGGTGCGTCACGGTTCTCAGAAAACTAACCACTTTGACTTTGCTATTTCTCCTTTTATTTAACGAATCTCAAGTTACGGGACAGGATACGTTCAGTTCAATTTTTGGATCGATTGCGACAGAACGCGTGATCAATTTCGCAGCGTGACGCTTAGGCTTAGGGGTTGGAGTCAATACTCAGAATATGAATTGTGTGTTGTGATCCCTTCACGTCGAATTTGGGGCTGTATTTATAGGGAAGAGTTCGAGGAAAGATAGAATTATAGAGCTCTAATCCAAGAAGAATTAGGAGAGAACACGTCCCAGGTATTTTCAGCGCCCAGGGCTGGGAGTTAAAGATTTCGGCGCCCAACTCTGGGCATTGAAAATGGGATCCAGGCAATTTCAGCGCCCAGGGCTGGGCGTTGAAAATGATGTTTGGGCCGAATTTTTTGTCAGATTTGGACTCTTAGAATCCGGAGTGTTTGAGACTTATCCGAGTCTTTTAGTGCGTATTAACTTTAGGACGAAATGCGTCTGGGCCCGTTACGAACTCTAGGTTCGTTAGGATTTTAATTAATACGTAACTCTTATTTTCGAATTATACTAGGAACAGGATTCCTCTTGCAAATTCTATCTCTTTTAGGATTTATGTTGGAGTGCAACACCTAATTCTGACAGGTTTCTATCTTTCATGACTTGCCACTTTTAGCAACTACCCGTTACGACAGTTACTATTTTTAGCAGGTTTCTATAAATAGAAGTTTTGGTCGAAATGAAAAGGGTGATTGAGATTCGTTATTTTATAGGAGATGCGTTGCCAAGTGGAGATTTATGTTCTCATCATCGAACTTTCCCTTTCGGGAATGGGGACAAAAGTAGGTGTCTACAGTTAGCCCCCACTTTGACTGAGTCTTGGAGTAAGACGATGGTCAAAGTATTAGACGGAGTGCGTCACACAAGCCATGGTGACCTGTTTTGCAAGGGTCTCACGAGCCCCTGAGTGATAACATTTGACTTAAGGGTCATCACTTGAAGTGTCGACATATCCCTCACGTGTCATTGGGATTTATCAACGGATAGTATAGAAACTCCCTCACTTTGTCATTGGAAGTATCTAAAGATGTGTAGGAACTCCCTCACTTTGTCATTGGAAGTAGCTACAGATGTTTTCGAAATCAAAGCTATAAAGTGTAATTGGGCCTGGCCAAGCCCAATCACGAGGTAAAATGTTTTTAAAGATTCTCATTTTCAGGGTTAGCTAAACGAGAAAACCCCCTTGTTTTTATAGGACGTAAAACGAAGGAAAATCCAGCACATCGTTCTTTTTTGGAAAAACGGAAAACTAATCCTTTAATTTTTGGAAAAAAGGAAAACTACTCACATCGCTCTTTTTTGGAAAAACGGAAAACCAATCCTTTAAAAAAAGGAAAACTACTCACATCGTTCTTTTTTGGAAAAACGGAAAACCAATCCTTTAATTTTTGGAAAAAAGGAAAACTACTCACATTGTTCTTTTTTGGAAAAACGGAAAACCAATCCTTTAATTTTTGGAAAAAAGGAAAACTACTCACATCGTTCTTTTTTGGAAAAACGAAAAACCAATCCTTTAATTTTTGGAAAAAGGGAAAACCAGAAAAAGTTATCGCTGCATCGACTAAGGACCTGCGCGGTTAGTAGCGTAGACCCCGCCGGCTAAAGATGGCGAGCCTGCCCGCTAAGGGTGGACGTCCCGTCCGAAAGAAGTGGACGAATCTATTTTGAAGTTTGTTTGCTTTTTTTTAAAAAAATAAGGACCTACGCAGTTTGTGACGTAGACCCCGCCGGCTAAAGATGGCGAGCCTATTTTGAATTTGAAGATTTTATTTTTCGAAAACTGAGGACCTGCGCAGTTAGTGACGCAGACCCCGCCCGCTGAAGGTGGGCGAGCCTGTTTTTGTTTTTTTGAAGAATTTATTTTCTTTCGAGGGATGCTCGGATTTAGTTGCAACCTGAATGTGGGTTGACAACGTGCTTAGACGGACCATTGTCTCGTGGTCATCATCCTTCATGGTTTTGAGCTAGTCTTTACGGCTCAATTTTGCCACTACCTGGGTCCTTGATTAGGGGACTATGTATAAGTATCAATGGCGACCTTTGTCTTGAGGTCGTAAACCGGTTTTATTTTTTGAGACATCCAAACACGGGACTTCGTACAGCGTAGTCTGGGAATTTTGTTTTAAGTTTGCATAATATATATTTTCTTTCGAGCCCCCAAGCACTCGTGCTTGACGGTCATTTCTTGTCAAAGAGGTTCCATGGGGATACGCATTCTGTAATTTCCTTGATCGTGTTTGGGATTGTGCTCGTAAGTGCGAGCGACCTTTGTAGTGGTGTGCTACTCTTAACAAAGCCGTGAGGTGCGACTTTCAGAAATCGGCAATTTTCGAGTCGAACGAATACAGCAGGGCCCTATAGGAGTCAAGGGCCCTTTTTTTTGGGTCTGGGATCATTTTCGGCGCCCGTGCCTGGGCGTTAAAGATTTCGGCGCCCAGCTCTGGGTGCTGAAAATGATTTCTGGCGAGGTTTCTTGATGACACAGTTGGCCTCTTGTTCGTTCGTTTTCTTTTCTTCTAGAGATTCTATTTTTGGAACGAACCGTTCATTTGAGATCACCGTTGATTGGTGAATAACAATTATTTCTCGAGAAACCGTAGCCGATTGGTGGACTACGGTGTTTGTCGTTTTTGGGCGATTATTTAAAGGGACTGTCACTCTTAAGGCGTGCAGTTATTGCAATAGTTGGGCGAGTCTATATGGCCCGAGGAACATACCTTGAGGGGTAAGATTTTGATCGCTCTTGTATATATTTTTTCTTTTGATCGCGTTCGTGAATGTTCGATACTTAGAATGATGATATGTATGTGCGAACGAGCGTTCATAGAATGGCCGTTGTGTGCGGTCCATTAATCAGTTTGCTTGAATCATTTTTTTGAGCAATGACTGATTTTGAATAGTTTGCTTAGAAGCTTGATAGGGTTCAGGTCCATTCATGAAGTGGGCTCAAACATCGTGCCCTTTCGATTGTTCAAACATTTGCTTTGATATTTTTTATTTACCTATGGTTGTTTCGAAGCTTGGATCCCCCAAGTATGCATGTTGGGATGATTCCTTTTGGC
This sequence comes from Spinacia oleracea, assembly GCF_020520425.1. Classification (NCBI taxonomy): domain Eukaryota; kingdom Viridiplantae; phylum Streptophyta; class Magnoliopsida; order Caryophyllales; family Amaranthaceae; genus Spinacia; species Spinacia oleracea. Next base: position 89,158,060 of record NC_079491.1, on the reverse strand, counting down.
GTACGATTGTTGTAGGTTCTTTCGAGAAAGATGCCTTGGGGTTCCGCTCGTGTAGGTGCGAGCTATCCCTTCCGTGGTAGGTAATATTTTGCTACCTTTAATCCTTAATGTAGAAGTCATGTGGCTTGTATTTTGAATTTGGGCGATAAGTAGTCTTTGCCTCTTTTACACGTGCTCTTGGTCGTGCCTACATTAGTGCAATATGCCTTACTCTTTTTTTTAGACTTGTACCGTGGGATGGTTGAACTTATGGTGCGACGTAGGCTTGTGTGGCCTAACAGCGTGTCTTGGAAAATTCCTCCAGGTGTTGGGATATCATTATTATTATTTTTTTTTCTCTTTTTTTTTTTGCATTGGAGTATTCCCTCACGCCTCATTCAGGTCCTCGAAAAAGTGTAGCACCTCCTGCGTGGGTGTGCACGGCTTATTACTTTGTTCGATGCGAGGGTTCATAGATGTTCCTTTTTTGTTTATCCTCGACAGCCTTTGCCTGGAGTTGATTTTCAGCGCCCAGAGGTGGGCGTCGGAATCTCTGGCGCCTGGTCCTGGGAGTTGAAAGTGTGCCCCAGGCAGGACTTTCGTTTTTGCTTTGGAACGACGTAGACTGTGTAACGGGCGCTTATAGGGCGAGCGTTATGTGCAGTAGTTTGACCGGAGTTTTGGTGACTCGTGATTTTCAGTTACCCTTGATAGTGGGGTGACTTTACATATTCTAAGTAGTGTTTTAGAATTTGGGAGGGGTTGTAGCCATTCTAAGGTTTTTTTTACACGATTGACCTTAGGATTGTGCCCCTATGACGTGTGTATAGCATTAGCGTCGAGAATTTGCGATAAAATGATCATTTCGAGCATTTTTAGAGTGTTTTTCTCAAGCCTCCAACTGTAGCTACGGGATTGTCTTGGTGCTATAATGCTTTGCATACGTTTTTATGCATTCATGGTGACATGGATCATGAATAGTTTGAACCAGACTCGTTTAGTGCGAGGTACGTTTGAGTAGTGATTTGCTACTTCTCTTGTAAATGTCGTATTGTGCGACATTGCCTATGGTCAAGATAGTCACATGTTGAAGTGTGCCTTGACCAAAAGCTAGGTTCCTTTCTTTACCCATAATCATATTTAGAAATCTTTTTGACTCACTTGCAACATCGAGAAAAACGCATACTTATCTTAAACCAACGACACTTTATTATGTTCGAAGAAGTCTTTGAAAATTATTTGAAATCCGAGTCGTACTGTGTACAATCCGAGGTGTCCTAAGTAAGTTGACTTATAAAAGGGTTCGTACAGGATTACATGAGTGAATCAAAATACTGTTACGATTTTTGGAATGTTGTCTAAGGATTTGCTGGAAGCCAAGGTGCAGGCGTCAAGATATTACTTGTGCCCGTGTGGCACATGCGTTGGGCTTTTAGGGCTATCTTTCCAGAATTGCGGGAATATAAACCTTTTTCAAATTGACTTAGATTTACTTGGTGTATGTCTGTATAAAAGGTCAAGGTATACATAGTTACTTCCCTATCTCTTTCATTTCAATTTTTTAGCCCCCAGTTGCTATTATGTCTTCCCATTAATGATGCTTTCAGATTTCGATTTTAGATGCCCGTGTCATATGTCTGAGTAGGGTGAGCCTTGGTTAAGTCCCAAGTCCTATTGACAATGTCTGAGTTTTTCAAAGGGGATTCGCAAGCATTTGAATTACCATGAACGGGTGCCCTGAGTTCGAAGGAACGATGGGGCGATGCCATAGAACAATCCTTTTTATTGCAAGCTTACTGCCTTTACTACTTGTTGGCGATTGTGACTGTGTCTAGTGGTGAAAGAAGGTCTTTAAGCGAACAACTATGTCTAGTGGTGAAAGAAGGCCTTTAAGTGAGTTAGTTTGCTTTAGGGAGGGTCAAGTCGAGTACTTTAGAGGTCATGGATGCTTGCGCTAGCCCCCATTCAATTGAGGCAAAGCGATCTTTTTGAGTCTTGGCTAAGTGCCTAGGAGTGCGAGTGCTCCTTCTAGCAAGGGTACGTGCCCTTATTATTTTTCGATGTGTGCTCGTTTTGGCATCTTGGTGACTTGGATTCTTCCTTTGACTTTTTCTTTCGACTTGGGTTGCAAGTAATTAAATTTCAATAAGGGACTTATATTTTTTATTCTTGTTTTTCTATAGGCTTTAATATTTTTGCAAATTGGTTGGACCGAATCATGGATTGCCTACGTATCCGCCTTAAATAGATTTAATTTGGAATCAGGTCTTGTGTAGTTCTTAGCCTAGAAAATGGTTTCTTAGAATGCTGATCTTAAACAAGTACGTTCAAGTGGAATCGTAATGTTTGAAATAGGGTGAAATTTATTTTAATCTGCTGCTTTGCCGTAAGCCATAAATTTGTTTTATATATTTTTTGAGTACATAATGTTTTGAGTACATGTATTTTTTGGTACGTATATCTGAATACGTGTTGTACCCCTCCAAGTGTTCGTTATTTTTCCGTGTATGTGCGGATAAAATGACGAGCACTTCTGAACAAAATTTCGGCAGGCAGAGAGTGTCAACGCCCAGGCTGGGGCGTCAAATATTTCGGCGCCCAGATGTGGGCGCTGAAAATGTTTTCTGGGCGGATCTTTTTTTTTCTTTTTTTTGGTGCGCTAAATGCTTCTTTTTCTTTTTAGACGATCTTTTTAAGGCGCTTTGCAAAGTTTGCTTTTTTATTATTTATTATTCTTTGTACTTTTCATCTGTCTTCTTTTTTTTTATTCGTGACTCAAGACGGTTTGAAAGATGGGTTGAATGAGATAGGATAATTTGTATAGGTATTGGTCAAGCATGAGGATTATATCTGCTAGGACTCACAATTTGCAGCCTCAAGCTAGTGTCATGAGTTTACATCAACCAAGGCCAATGAGTAGCATGAGGACGGCTCAAGGGTATATCAACAAGATGTATCCAAACAAGTTATATGGTCATTATGCTAATGGTGGTGTAAGAGCAGGTTTGGGCTTTGGAAATAATGGGTATGACGCACGTGTCAATGGTCGTACGTGGTTTGCAGTTGATAACAAGTTCAAGAACAAGAGTCGAGGTAATGGTTTCTTGGGTTATGGCAATGAGAATCATGGATGGGTTAAATGAGCTGAACAGGGGCCCCAGAGCGAAGGCGTCTAAGAACATAAGGATTGGAAAGGGTAGACATCGTAGAACTTTATGTAGTTTTTGTGGCATGATTTGGATTGGTTGACTCAATTCTTTTCCTTCGTCTGCTTGGGTAAATTCCGCACTTTGGAAGGTACGGGCTAACTCAATTCTTTCCCTTCGTTTACTTGGGTAAATTTCGCACTTTGGGAGGTACGGGCTAAGTACTTCATGGCTCGCTCTTTTCGCTCTCCCTTTTCTCTTTCTATTTTCTCTTTTTGCTTGGGATTTCTCCCCAACATAAATCCTTCAAAAAAATTTATTTGGGCTAAAAGGTAGATGGTTGTGGTCTTTGAGTCATGAGGCGAGACTGAGTGAGCCTTGTTTGGTAGGCCTATAGTGGACCTTTAATTTTAGTAGGCCTAGGGTGGACCTTTAATTTTAGTAGGCCTAGGGTGGACCTTTAATTTTAGTAGGCCTAGGGTGGGCCTTTAAATTGTCTTACTTTGCAAGCGTATTTAGCCGTTTCTTAAAATGCGCAAATAGCGTAGATTCAGAATGTTGCTTTTACCTTATTGCAATTTAACGAAAGAATTACATCGAAAATAATTTTTTTTTGCTTCTTTTCAGATTCCAATTTTCGGGATTTAATTGGAAGTTGTGATTTAGACTCGAACTTTCATTAATCTTTCTGATTATAACCCGTGTATGAATACAAGGAGGTGGCCTAGACTCAAAATAATGACGTGGCGTAAGCCTATAATACTTGACCAAGCAACTTTTAGACTTAGGTTAATTGGACCATAACTTTCGTTGGTTGACACTTTAGATGTTAACCCTTGGGTGTTCGTTTGTCATGCCCCATTTTGCTTAATGTTGGCAAGGTAGTTAGTTGGGGAGATCGAATTTTTATTTTTGCAAGACTAGAATCATTAGTGCGGCTTCCCTCTTAGTGTGTATTGCTTTACCCCAATGGTAGCCTTATGGTATGCCGATTTGGGTATTTTCATGGTTCGTCATGTTGCATTCATGGAAAATCTTTTAGTCCGTACTTAGGAGTATTTCAAGGAGCGAGTGGCTCGAGAGGACTATGATGGTCGTGACCCAATGTGATCATAAGCCTTGAGGCCATTAATTTTTTCTTGCCAATGGTATTGACACCTTAGGTTCACTTTGGGGGTTGTGCGACTATGGGGGAATGATTTTCAGAATGTGACTGTTTCCATTTTGCAAATACTATAATATATTCATTTTATTGGTGAGAGAGAGTATTGAGGCCGTAGATTCTTAGCAAGGGATGACAATTACATATGGGTGCTTATTGATTTAAATGTTAGGAAGGGAGACTCAATATGGTTTAACCTTTTAACTTGCAGAACGACACCAAGCATTAGGACCGATTCTATGGATAAGACAACTAAGACTTAGGATTTAGATTGTACTTTGGCATAGCCTAGTCTAGACTCGGATTTATTTTATTTATTCGAACATTATTTTTCCTTGAAAATTTCATTTGAACATCATTTTTTCAATTATTTGCCCATGTGACATTCAAAGTTATTTAAATTAGCATGCTCGGTTTTGGTGTCGGGCATTGTCGTCATAGGAGGCCTAACAACGACACAAAGAGTTATTTATTTTTTATAAGTCGTTTTTAGAATCGAGTGCCTTTTCGTACGCCCTTGCAGCAATTTTCGCGAATTTTCTTTTACTGCTACGTATTTTTTTATGCGTGGGCACCGAGGCTGTTGTGCCTGACTAAAAGGCCAAGCCAGGCGTGAGAATATTTGGCGCCCAGCCAGGGGCGCTGAAAATGCGTCCCTGACTGGTACTCGTATTCTGTTCGCGTATATTTTTTTTGTATATGCGACTTAATTTTGCGTGCTTGCCTAATAACGTCCTTTACGCGTTGTGCAGCGTTGTGGGATTCGTTACGGGCCTTCCTGAGCGTCGCTTATTTTGTGGCGATCGTTCGGGGTTGCGGAACACGTATCTTGGTATAACTCTTTTGCCAATTAGTTTATGAATGTTTGGGCAATTTTTAAGGTCGTTGGTTTTCTAGCATTATATGTCACACACAATCACATAATTCGCTACACATAACTAACATTACATCATGAGGCAAAATAATAATATGTCATATAGTTTATGATAGGCTTCTATGGGTAGTATTTGCGCCGGCTTGGTACCGCTTCTATCGCAGATCCAACACATGCCCCGGTCGAGGTAGTGCCTTCAACAGACGAATTTCGCCCAAGAGGCCAATCACGGTGTAAGCTAAGGGGTCATGCACCAATGAGAGGGACCTAATGGGCGAGCGATTGGGTTTGGGACGGGTGTACTACTAGCGAAAGTGCCGAGTGGACAACATTCGAAGCGTATGCACCCCCCGGTTGGCGATGGGTATCCTTAGTCCCAACTCCCGAGATGAAACATCCAAGGGAGCCAAGATTCGTTGTGCGGTTCTGTCCGTTCACATTAATATGCTGATTTTCAGGTCCTCCCAACTTGATGGGGAAATAAACGCGGGGTAGGATCGTTTCACCCTTCGGCTATTTTGATTATCTACAAGCACGAGTATTTCCTTCACTATCCCCAGCAGAGTCGCCCTTGTGAGGGGGTCGAAAAAGCACGAGGCTAATGCGTGACCTCGTCCCTCTTACATGTGACGTTTCTTTTTGTCAAATCAAGTGTAATTGGATTTCCTGTGAGTTTACACCCAATTGACTAGTAATATAGGAGTCGCCATTCAGTTTTTAACGACAATGAGAAAAACTGACAAAACCCGGTTATCGTGACATAAAGGGAGTGCAATTATGTTTGACCACGACGGCCATATGTTCCCTTGTGATCCCTGGTGTGGGGATCTCTCAACATACACCCGCAAGGTAGAGATTGAGGGTTCGGGGGACTGTAACTACCGAGAGGAGTACTCGCTCGTCGATAACTCCAGAGGCAGGATATCCTTACTAGCTCAGCATAAATAATTGAAGGGACATGCGTTAACTATTAAACTAATCTGAGTTGATTTTAACAATATGCAACACATAATACTAGATCGATCGCGATTATCTGATTTAGATTGTTTTAAGGGACCTAGCATGATAATCCAATTTCCCAAAATATTATCTTTATTCGACGTGATAGAACAATCAGATTTAATTAGTTTAACAGTTTATGAAAGGGCGAGGAAAGCAATTAAATCATGCGAAGGGACACATTACGACGCACCCTTGAGAGGTGCGTCACGGTTCTCAGAAAACTAACCACTTTGACTTTGCTATTTCTCCTTTTATTTAACGAATCTCAAGTTACGGGACAGGATACGTTCTGTTCGATTTTTGGATCGATTGCGACAGAACGCGTGATCAATTTCGCAGCGTGACGCTTAGGCTTAGGGGTTGGAGTCAATACTCAGAATATGAATTGTGTGTTGTGATCCCTTCACGTCGAATTTTGGGCTGTATTTATAGGGAAGAGTTCGTGGAAAGATAGAATTGTAGAGCTCTAGTCCAAGAAGAATTAGGAGAGAACACGTCCCAGGTATTTTCAGCGCCCAGGGCTGGGCGTTAAAGATTTCGGCGCCCAGCTCTGGGCGTTGAAAATGGGATCCAGGCAATTTCAGCGCCCAGGGCTGGGCGTTGAAAATGATGTTTGGGCCGAATTTTTTGTCAGATTTGGACTCTTAGAATCCGGAGTGTTTGAGACTTATCCGAGTCTTTTAGTGCGTATTAACTTTAGGACGGAATGCGTCTGGGCCCGTTACGAACTCTAGGTTCATTAGGATTTTAATTAATACGTAACTCTTATTTTCGAATTATACTAGGAACAGGATTCCTCTTGCAAATTCTATCACTTTTAGGATTTATGTTGGAGTGCAACACCTAATTCTGACATGTTTCTATCTTTTATGACTTGCCACTTTTAGCAACTACCCGTTACGGCAGTTACTATTTTAGCAGGTTTCTATAAATAACAGTTTTGGTCGAAATGAAAAGGGTGATTGAGATTCGTTATTTTATAGGAGATGCGTTGCCAAGTGGAGATTTATGTTCTTATCATCGAATCTTCCCTTTCGGGAATGGGGACAAAAGTAGGTGTCTACAGGTTTCAACACAATCCATGCCATGAGTTTGCTTGTAACCTTTAGCAACCAATCTAGCTTTGTGTGTGAACACAATTCCATGTTTGATGGTTTTTATCCTTAAAACCAATTTGCAACCAATAGGTGTTTAACCTATTCTTGCAAATCAACAAATTTTCAATTGTGTTATCAAAACATTGGTTATGTTTTATGGCCTTTAACCATCTAAAAAATTTGAGTCTATATATGTCCTCTAACCATTTTAGGGAATCTGGGCTTCGTGATAGCTTTCTTACAAGTCACAAACTCATGATAATAGTTTGACTGCAAGTTGTAGGTTTCTTCACTATCTAATAGAAGAATCTCATAGTTTCATTGACCTGAACTCTATGTTTCTTCACTATCTAATAGAAGAATCTCATAGTTTTAGTGACTTGAACTCTATGCCTACTTGGGTATAGAACATCAAACAATAGAATATCAACAGACACTTTGAAAGTTAATTGCATATTCTTTTCTCCTTGAAGCACTTGTAAAGTCTTCTAAGAGATGTCCATTCTTTAAAGCCACTTCTAAAGTCCTTACCGAATAAGTGTTCGGATTTTCTGAAGAACTTCTAAAAGCCTCCGGAATATCCGTTTATGTTTGTTGTTCTCCTTGAAGACATTCGTGGTATATTTTCTCCCACTTGTCATTTTGGAAACGAATCTCCAAAAGGACATTATTACGAGCGAACAAACATTATGTTCTCAAAAATTCGTGGTAGAAACAATACCCTTGTGTATCATTTGAATAAATCACAATGAAACATATATCTATACTTGGGTCTTAGTTTGTCGAATAACAAACACTAAGCTCCCACTGAGTTCGGCAACTCTTTAGATATATTATTGAAAAGATATTCTGAAATTACTTTTCAATCGCTCTGACGAATTTGGTTTAGTTTGATGGTAGTTGAGCATTTTGTTTAGAAATTATAGGAAAAGTCTTTATAATCATCATTGATCGAATCAAGTACTAATTGACTTCGATCATTCCAACTTAGATATGCCATATCTTATGGAGCTAGATCGTGAAATTATAACACACAATCATTGATGATCATTTTTTGTCTTAAAGTAATCATCAACTTGATCTAACCTAGATCTTTATGATTTCTTGCCAAGTGGATTTTATACTTCTGAATATTTGAACTAGCCAAACAGATTCAAACTTATATCACATTGAGTAAATAAATCCATTTTAACTCAAATCCAGGTGAAATAATAAAGTCATAAAATCTTTCTTTAGCTTTAAACTTTATTGTCTAGGCGTTCTAACAATAGTTCATATCTTTTGTTACTTTCAACAAGTGAGACTAACTTGTCTTGAATTGATCTAGAAATCAATCAACTTTCAAAAGTCCATCAAAATAGAACTTTTTAATGTTAACTTGTTGATAGGGTCTAAGCAACAATGCCAAAGATTAGTGGAACTCAAATCAAGAGATTGATTTGAACCTAGTAAAGTTCTTATTGTTAAAGATTTGTTTGTTTTTATCAAGCATATTGACTCAACCCGTAAATGACCATTTCATTCAAATAACAAACAAACATTGTTTTTGTCTTTCTTGAATGTGAGTCTTTCTGTGTTTGAAAACAGAAATTTAGGTATGTTGATTATGGAACAAAATACCCATTAAGTTCCAGCCTTTGAAAGGACTTAAAACAAACTAGATGACCCTACAACCAATGTAGCAATGCCATGCTTCATTTCCTACTTGTAGGCCATTAGTGTAGCCTAGCTTCCATTGGTTGAGTTATTACCGAAGTAAGAACCTCAAGCGGTATATGATACCAAGGAAGTTTGATTGCTAGGTTACTTTTCTTTAAACATAAACTTATAGGTAGAAACAGAATCGTAAATTCCTTTCATTTGTTCCTTGTTTTCTTATTTCTTGTACCCTTTCTTATAGTCTTAAGAATATACTTCTCTAGTGTTGACTTTTATACTTTGTTAGACATGTCCAATGTCACTCCATCAAAGTTCTTACCATTTTATTTATGTTGAATATTTTGTTTCAACTAGATGATCTTACCAGAAGCTTCTAAAGTTCTCTAAGCATCGATCTATTAGAATGTCTAGGGACTAGACTCATTCGAGAATTAAATGGACAAAGATATTAGGTTGTTAACCATTGGTAAAGCTGAACGTTTAAACTCAATGCTTTATGATCTCAAAACTACATTGTATTTTGAATTCACAAGCTCCAATCGGTTTTCCATTCGACTTTGATATTCGAAAACAACCATAAACGTTGTTAAAAGAAACGTTTATTTTAAATTGCTCACTTTCTCTCATTTCCGTGAATCGTTCTTGGATTCACTACCAATCCAGGAAATTTACTGTTACCTTTCTAAAAAGATTTACTGCTGTGCAAGATATATAATTATAAACAATAATTAAAACATACATTGAAGCATGAAAAGTCTAAACATTTATCATGAGTAATAACCTGACAATTTAAAGCAATCATGCAATTTTAAGCAAGTTATTGGCATTTTATTCAAATTTATTGTTCCGGTAGGTGTGAATAAAATGATTCCAAGATCCTTAAATCATTGAAGAATTAAGCACATTATGTATTTAGAATCAATTCTAAAATATTTTAGGTAAGCAAGTCCTTTGCTAATAGTCTAGAAACTACTCTTGGTTGATAGGTACGTCTAAGGTCTTATTAGGTAAACCTATCTCATTTGCCACGACATAAAAGGATTTCTTACTTATATCGTTGAGTTTCACCAAAACTACAAAGTACTCACAATTATTTGTGTACCTTACCCCATTAGGATCAATAAGTAACACCTTGCTATGGCGGAAAACTATTACTAAGATTGATGTAAAGGTTATCCAAGTAAGTGTTAATTTGGCATGGCACCTTTTAACTCAATTTTTAAAGTTTGGAACTTCAGGCTCTTACTATGTTGGTTAGATTTTAATTGAACTAAAATCCTTAATCATGCAACATAATCAAGCCATAATCTCATGCATAATTAAGACATATTTAAAGCAATAAATAACTTAAAGCATGCATAAGATATAATTGTGATCTAGTATGGCCCGACTTCATCTTGAAGCTTCAACTTCAAATTCCGTCTTGAAAATGGATTGGAAACTCCGTCTTGAATTTCACCATGGGAGGCGCCATTTTCTCCAAATAGGATAAGCTATAATTTAAACTAATTACAACTATTTGATGGTTCGTAGACCACATTTAAAGCAATAAAATTTTGTACTTTAAACCAATATTACTTTCAAATTAATGGTACGCAGACCATATTTTCTATCCTATTTGGGCCATACTAGTCACTTTCCATAACCTGCAAAACAGTACATTTATAATATACCATTCATCCATATATTTATCAATGAATGGCCCACATAGTTGGTTAGTAGAACATATTATGCATCATATAAATATTTGCAACAATTAATCAAGGCTTACAATAACCTACCAATTATTCAATCCTTATTAATTCTAATCGAGTTGTTTTAACCTTAAAGGAATGTAGACCTAATCAAGAGTTTATGACTAAAACGCTCCCACTTAATTAACTAATAAATTTACATGCTTTTCTAATTTTAAACATAAAATTGTATTTCCTAGTCTAAGTGGAAACATACAAATTTAATTAAAATTTAAAGCTCATATAAATTATTATTTGAATACTTTAATTTATTTTCAGTTTATTAATTTAATTAATTTAAATTTAATCAAGGTTTTAATTTTAGTAAAATAATTAGTATAAATAAAATTTATAATAATTAAATTATTCAAAATTAAATTCCGTTGAAAAATTAAATTACGAATTTTTAAATTTAATTAAAATCGTTTTCCAACTGAAAATCAAAATTAAATTCAAAGTGTATCAATCGGGTCAAGACGAGGCCATGGGCTTGCGCCCATGCCCCGTCGAGTCCACGAGGCAGCATCGCCCCTCACGAGTGATCGCACAGCAAGGCACGAGCAGCAGCCACGCGCAAACGCAGCAAGCCAAGCTTGCTCGCTGTGTCGTAGCGCAGCAGCTGTCTTGGCAAGGCAGCGCTCGCTGTGGGCGAGGCATCCCTCGCTGGGCGAGGCATCCCTCGCTGGGCGAGGCAGCACTCGCTGTTGCGGGAGATCCCTCGCTGCCCGCGCGCAGCCTGCCTTGCTCGCTTGTGCCTTGCCTCTCGCCCATCCGCCCATGCCTCATCGCAGCACTCGATGCAAGGCAGGGCTACTGCCTTGTGCTCGCGTGCCACTCGCTTGCCCGCTGCATATGTACCGAATGGGCGACGAGCTCCCTTGCTCGTCGTTGCATTGCTTTGTGCGTGAAAGATTCATGAGCGGATTATATAAAAATCAAAACTTTTTAATTTAAATTTATAGAAAAATTAATAAATCATATTAATTTCATAAATTTAGGGCTAAAAATCGAAAATTTATTATTCAAATTAATTTCCGATCAAGTTTATTTTCATGGATTCAAATCTAGGTCATAAAATTTAAAAACTTTACCAAATTTAACAAATTTTATGGTGGTTTTTAATCATCAATACCTAATTAAATTGTCAATTAATTATGAAAAACAAATCAAATTCCAAATTATTCGAATTTCAACAAATTAATTACAAGTACAAATTAGGTTGTATATAATTAACAAGCTTAGGCCTTAAATTTGTTAAACATATACTGTTGTGGGATCTTTTACGGTGATGATGTGTCACGCGTTCCTCGGAGGTATCAAGTATGACCTGGCACGAACTTCTGGCAACCTGCAAAACAAGAATATTCCCGTAGGAATATTCCCTCCGATGCTTAAGTAAGTATAAGCTAGAGAGAGAAGTAATTTTTAGAGAGAAGGCAAAGCAAAGATAGTTTTTGGTTGTTTGGAATGAATTGATTGATTTCTTACCTTGGGACCCGAGCCCTATTTATAGAGCTAGGGTTTTTGGGGAAATGATCCCTCATGCCTATCTGTGGGATGCGTGCTCCGTTGGATAAGGGACACGTGTCCTCTTACTAAAAGGCCTTTTGGCAAGTTGGGCCAGAGATGGTGGGCTTCCTTAACTAAGGTTGTTCCCTTGGTTTCCCTGAATACCCAGGTCCAGGTCTGCTTCTTGGGCTTGAGCCATGGATTTGTTTGCCTAGTCATCATGACCTCTTTGGGCCTTAAGGTGGAAACTATTAAGCCCACGTCATTCGCCCCTCATGAGGGATGAAAACAGACGTTAGTCTTCACTGCTCTTGGATTGTTAAATGAAGTGACGACGCGTGGCAGGGGTAATCATTTCTTACCCCTCTATAAATAAGTGACCATTTTGAGTGAATTTCCCCCTCATTTTTAGTGATCATTTGAGAGCCATAGGAGAAGGCGATTTCCGGCGTCTAACATCCACCAGGAGCCACTGTAGCGCCGCCACAATCTTCAAGGTCTTGTTCTTGCAGTTCTTTCAGGTAACGCTTACTTTTGGAAAAATTTGTTTGTATATCTTGATCCTTCCCAGTTCCCTTTTCTTATTAATGATGTGAGTGCTACGTCAAAACTGAGGGCGGTAACCTGCCCTTTGACGTCTTCTCTTTTCAAGTAATGCCCCTCGTCTTGAGCCAAATCTTCAGCCTGTGCAGGGTATCATGGTGCGAATAGAAGGTGATCCAGAATTCGAAGGGGAATCTTATTCTCCCATGGAGGAGGACGTCCCCTTGAACGAGCGCGTCGATGGCGCGCCGGCGGGCCCGTCAGGTGGAGAAGAAGGTCACCTCCACCCCAGTGAGATCTTCCCACTCCAGCCCTGGCTGACTTTCCTCACTGTCAAGGGTAGGGATTATGGGGCGTCTCTAAATCTGGGTTTCGAGTATAAGTTCCGCATGCCGGCTGGCATGGACTGCACCAGCTTTGGACTAGTAGAAGGGGAGTTTGCCGTGTACAGCTCCTTTCTGAAGCTCGGCATGAGATTCCCTCCTCACCCTTTTGTGGTGGAGTTGTTGGACGGCTTCAACATTGGTCTGAACCAAATGTCTCCCAACTCTTGGGCTGGCGTTATTGGCTACATTGCCCGTTGTGAGCTTGAGGGTATTACTCCCTCCTTCCCAGCATTCCTGAGGATCGCCTCCATGTCTCAGGTTCCCAAATCTGCCTAGGGTTGGCTGATTCTTACTTACAAGGGCCCTTATCGGACGGTGATGGGCAAGGCGTCCAAGTGGCATCATGATAGGTTATGATTCATATGACAAAACATAAATCATGCGGAAAAACCATAAAGCCAGGAAAGCATATTATTTACACATAATCATTTAGCATAGTTTAGATGCATACACTTTGTTGCGTGCCCTCCCTAGCTGCGCCCGAACCGAACAAGAACAAGTCTTTAGGACTCCAAGTGTCGTCCCTCCGTAGATAGTCCACAGCACGTCCGAATCCGCCTTAAGCTTGACCAACTAGAATCGCCCTTAAGGTTGCTTAGGAATTTCGGCTAATATGGTGCAAGTGTATGGCTGATTTTTCTTCAAAATCTTACCTTTAGAATACTTCAATTGTTTCTATAAATTATGACCCTAGGCACTTATTTATAGAGGTACGGAAAAGGAACTGGAATGCTATTAGGATACGAATTAATTAAACTAGAATCCTAATAGAACTCTTATTTAATTAATTTATCCTATTAGGATTAGGAATTTAATCATATATCGAAACCTGATAGCTTTAGGATTCGTATAGCACACAAACACACACACGCACGCACAGCAGCCCACAAGGGGCGCCATGCACGAGCTCGCAGCCCATGCCACGAGGCCCACACGCTGCCGCAGCCTTGGCGCGCGCTGGGCCTGCCTTGCGGTGGGCCTGGAACAGCCTTGGCTGGTGCGTTGTGGCGCGCTGGCTTGCTGGGCGATGGCCCGGCTTCGTACTAGGCCTTCGTCTGGCAGGCCTCGTCCGATGCTAATTCGTACGATACGCTTCCGATTAAATTCCCGATTCCGGAATTTATTTCCGATACGAACAATATTTAATATTTCCGATTCCGGAATTAATTTCCGTTTAGAACAAATATTTAATATTTCCGTTTCCGAAATTATTTTCCGATTCCGATAGTATTTCCGATTCTGACAATATTTCCGTTTCCGGCAATATTTCCGATTCCGGCAATATTTCCATTTCCATTAATATTTTCCGATACGTACCATGTTTCCGTTTCCGACAACATTTACGACTTGGATAATATTTATATTTCCGATACGATCCATATTTCCGTTTCCGACAATATCATCGTTTCCGGAGTATTCATTTCTTGCTTGTGACGATCTCAGCTCCCACTGAAACCAAGATCCGTCGATTCCGAATATCCATAGATGGAGTATTTAATGCCATTAAATACTTGATCCGTTTACGTACTATTTGTGTGACCCTACGGTTTCAGTCAAGAGTAAGCTGTGGATTAATATCATTAATTCCACTTGAACTGAAGCGGCCTCTAGCTAGGCATTCAGCTCACTTGATCTCACTGAATTATTAACTTGTTAATTAATACTGAACCGCATTTATTAGACTTAACATTATATGCATACTTGGACCAAGGGCATTATTTCCTTCAGTCTCCCACTTGTCCTTAGGGACAAGTGTGCATTTCCTAATTCCTTTGTCGCTCAATGCTTGCTCTTGAACATAAGGTAAGAGTTGTCATCCTTATTATGTCCAGAGGTATTTCTCGGTTTCAGAGTTCAACTGATCAAATAAACAGATAATCATAGCCTATGATTCATCCGAGCACGGCCATGCATTTTACAGTTTCTAGCTCTCCGAGTGGCCTTGTACAACTTTTAAGCATCTCATCCCGATTTATGGGAGGACAATCCCAATCTTGCGATCTTGAGATTAGACTTCGTTTGATAGGTGATTACCTGAGCGTTGTCTTTATAGCCTCCTTTTACGGTGCGACGGTTGGTCAACGTCAAAGTAACCAGTTCTCAAACAAGTAATCTCAAATCACTCAGGTATTGAGGATTTAGTGTCTAATAATTTTAATGAAATTTACTTATGACAGATTTTCATCTCTTACAGTAAAGTTTCATAGGTCTGTCCGATACTAGTCTTCCCAAAGTAAGTATCTATGCAAATGATTACTACATTGCCATGTCCACATAGTTCAAGAAACAGAACTACTAGTCATCTTGCATTCCAGTCGTCTACGGCTTTCTATGCGTCCAATTTTATAGAAAACTCCGAGCAGGGACCATTTTCAACTTTTGACATTCAAGTTCACTTGATAGACATTTCTTAGTCACAGGACTGGTCCTGACAGTCTATCTTGAATATATCGTCAAATTGAAGGGACTCATTATTTAATACTAAACCAAGATTAAATGGAATATGAAAATACATTTCATATATGATAAATGTTCAACCCCAATGTTTTACAACCATGGGCCTCAAACCTATCTTTAAAACAGTTCATGGAATTTCAAAGCTATGCTTGATTTCCAGTGCCACAATGTGAGTGTTGTTTCTCACTTGTTGCATAGGTTTAGTTATCATGCTTTGCCAATCTTAATATCCTTTTCATCGAATGTTCTTCGAGATAGATGATAAGATCTTTTGAGTATGTTTATTTTGTGATCTAGTATTTTCTTGCTTCAAGAGTGGTTCTACGCATTTTTCAATGAAGAACCATCAAGCCAGCAAACATGTGATCTACCCAAGTTCAGTGAAGAACTCTTTAACATAAACAACCCTGTTTTATTGCTTCTTAGGCAATAAGTACTTTTACTTCAACTTTATAGGTTGCTAGTGATGCTTTGTTTGGAATTACTTATCCAAGCAGTTCACAGATATGTGGAATACTTTCCAGCTGTATCTTAGAACATAGAAATTAATATTTTAATATCCCACGCAACAACTCATGGTCTCCAATCCATGTTGCCATTTCAAAACACGATGCTCTATAGCTCGTCCTTATCAATGGTTAACTCCAAAGGGTCTTGCTTGATCCTTTGCCAGTGTTTATGCGTGTAGCATCAATATTTAGCATATCTTTATTTCCTTGAATCAAGAACTATTCCTATGTACCTTTCAAGTACCATAAGTATTCTTGATCTCAATCTAGTTGATCTTCACTTAGATCAATAGAGATTGGTATATGTTCGTCATGCCTAAAGTCATACGATACGTTTTTGGCGATCCTCATATTATATCATACATGATAAATTCTTTTGCAGAATAATTCCCAATTGAATTCTATTCATTTAACTTTAGCTCATCTAGTTTCAGTAGATACTAAATCCAGCTAAATTCTTTGACATATAATATAGGTTAAGAATCTTACTTAGATCCTTTGATGTTTAACTTAGTAAATGCTTATACATAGTTCAAACATTCTTTACTTAGATTTATTCACATGGGTCGAATATCTCCAATGGAGTCTTTCGTGTTTGATTTAGTAAATGACATTACTTAATCCAAAACATTAATATAAGATCTTTGTAAATAGATCTTAATACCCAGTATGTACCAAGTTTCGCCTTGGTCCATCATTGATGAATAATTTCAAATCTAAGTCATTAGCATTTGAATGTTATTTCACAATAGAGAGATATGTGTGTGATACACATAGGACCAATTAAGTTTTTATGTACTCCCACTAAACTTCTTATACATCTATAAGAATCATGTACATTTTATGAAACTAAAATACTTATTAGCTTCACTAAACTACAATTCCAATTCCCAATTGCTTGCTTAAATCTGTACTTAGATTTCATAAGCTAGCATTCATTTCAAGCATTATTTGGATCCACAAATCCTATGACATGCCATGTACATAGTTTTCTTCCAACATTTGATTGAGGAATACGTTTTGTCATCCAATTGTCATATGTACCAATATGTAATTATTGCTTGATTTATAGACTTGAGCATTAAGATTATGCATAAGGTTTCAACACAATCCATGCCATGAATTTGCTTGTAACCTTTAGCAACTAATATAGCTTTGTGTGTGAACACAATTCCATGTTTGATGGTTTTTATCCTTAAAACAAACTTGCAACCAATAGGTGTGAAACTATTCTTGCAAATCAACAAAATTTCAATTTTTTCATCAAAACATTGAGTATGTTTTATGGCCTCTAACCATTTAAAACATTTGAGTCTATATATGGCCTCTAACCATTTTAGGGAATCTGGGTTTCGTCATAGCTTTCTTACAGGTCACAAACTCATTAATCTACATAATAGTTTGACTGCAAGTTGTAGGTTTCTTCACTATCTAATAGAAGAATCTCATAGTTTCAGTGACTTGAACTCTATGCCTACTTGGGTATAGAACATCAAACAAATAGAATATTAATAGCCACTTGAAAGTCCTTTGAATATTCTGTTCCCTTTGAAGCACTTGTAAAGTCTTCTAAGAGATGTCTATTTTTTAAAGCCACTTCTAAAGTCCTTAAAGAATAAGTGTTCGGATTTTCTGAAGAACTTCGAAAAGCCTCCGGAATGTCCGTTTATGTTTGTTGTTTGCCTCGAAGACTTTCGAGGTCTATTTTCTCCCACTTGTCATTTTGGAAACGAATCTCCAAAAGGACATTATTTCGAGCAAACAAACATTATGTACTCAAAAATTCGTGGTAGAAACAATACCCTTGTGTCTCATTTGAATAAATCACAATGAAACATATATCTATACTTGGGCCTTAGTTTGTTGAATAACAAACACTAAGCTCCCACTGAGTTTAGCAACTCTTTACATATATATATAATTGAAAAGATATCCTGAAATTACTTTTCAATATCTTTGACGAATTTTGTTTAGTTTGGTGGTAGTTGAGCATTTTGTTTTAGAAATTATAGGAAAAGTCTTTAAGATTCATCATTGATCGAATCAAGTACTAATTGACTTCGATCATTCCAACTTAGATATGTCATATCTTATGGAGCTAGATTGTGAATTTTACTACACACAATCATTGATGATCGTTCTTGACTTAAGTAATCATCAACATGATCTAACCTAGATCTTTATGATTTCTTGCCAAGTGGGATTTATACTTCTGAATCTTTGAACTCGCCAAACAGATTCAAACTTATATCACATTGAGTAAATAAACCTCTATTCACTCAAATCTGTGTGAAATAATAAAGTCATAAAACATTTCTTTAGCTTTGAACTCTATCGTCTAGGCGTTCTAACAATAGTTCATATCTTTTGTTACTTTCAACAAGTAAGACTGGTTGTCTTAAATTGATCTAGAAATCAATGAACTTTCAAAAGTCCATCAAAATAGAGCATTTGAATGTTAACTTGTTGATATGGTCTAAGCAACAATGCCAAAGATTAGTGGAACTCAAATGAAGGGGTTGATTTGTACCTAGTAAAGTTCTTATTGTTAAAGAGTTGTTTGTTTTAATCAAGCATATTGACTCAACCCCTAATTGACCATTTCATTCAAATAAACAAACAAACATTGTTTTTGTTTTTCTTGAATGTGAGTCTTTCTGTGTTTGAAAACAAAAATTTAGGTATGCTGATTATGGAACAAAATAGCCATTAAGTTCCAGCCTTTGAAAGGACTTAAAACAAACTAGATGACCCTACAACTAATGTAGCATTGCCATGCTTCATTTCCCACTTGTAGGTCATTAGTGTAGCCTAGCTTCCATTGTTTGAGTTATTACCGAAGTAAGAACCTCAAGCGGTATATGATACCAAGGAAGTTTGATTGCTAGGTCACTGCTCTTTTAAACATAAAGTTATAGGTAGAAACGGAATTGTAAATTCCTTTCATTTGTTCCTTTGTTTTCCTATTTCTCGTACCCTTTCTAATAGCCTTAAGAATTGAATTCTCTAGTGTTGACTTTTATACTTTGTTTAGACATGTCCAATGTCACTCCAACAAAGTTCTTACCATTTATGTTGAATATTCTGTTTCAACTAGATGAACTTACCAGAAGCTTCTAAAGTTCTCTAAGCATCGATCTATTCGAATGTCTAGGGACTAGACTCATTCGAGAATTAAATGGACAAAGATATTAGGTTGTTAACCATTGGTAAAGCTGAACGTTTAAACTCAATGCTTTATGATCTCAAAACTACATTGTATTTTGAATTCACAAGCACCAATTGGTTTGCCATTCGATTTTGATACTCGAAAACAACCATAAAAGTCGCTATAAGAAACGTACATTTTGAATTGCTCATTTTCTCTTATTTCCATGAATCGTTCTTGGATTCATTACCAATCGAGTAAATTTACTGTTACCTTTCTAAAAGGATTTACTGCAGTGCAAGATATTTAATTATAAACAATAATTAAAACATACATTGAAGCATGCAAAGTCTAAACATTTATCATGAGTAATAACTTGAAAATTAAAGCAATCATGCAATTTAAACAAGTTATTAGCATTTTATTCGAATTTATTGTTCCGACAGGTGTGAATAAAATGATTCCAAGACCCTAAAACCCATTGAAGAATTAAGCACATTATGTATTTAGACTCACTTCTAAAATCTTTTAGGTGAGAAAAAGCCTTTTGCTAATAGTCTAGAAACTACTCTTGGTTGATAGGTACGTCTAAGAACTTATTAGGTAAACCTATCGATTTTGCCACGACATAAAAGGACTCCTTACTTATATCGTTGAGTTTCACCAAAACTAACATGTACTCACAATTATTTGTGTACCTTACCCCTTTAGTATCGACAAGTAACACCTCGCTATGGCGGAAAACTATTACTAAGATCGATGTAAAGGATATCCAAGTAAGTGTTATTTTGGCATGGCACCTTTTAACTCAATTTTTAAGTTTGGAACTTAAGGCTCTTACTATGTTGGTTAGATTTTAAGTGAACTAAAATCCTTAATCATGCAACATAATCAAGCCACAATCTCATGCATATTTAAGACATATTTAAAAGCAATAAATAACTTAAAACATGCATAAGATAAATGTGATCTAGTATGGCCCGACTTCATCTTGAAGCTTCAACTTCAAAGTCCGTCTCGAAAATGGTAACTTCGTCTTGAATTTCACCGTGGGAGGCGCCAATTTCTTCAAATAGGATAAGCTATAATTAAAACTAATTACAACTATTTGATGGTACGCAGATCATATTTAAATTGAAAAGCAAATTTGGTGCATTAGACCAATTGCATTCAAATTAATGGTACGCATAGCATATTTTCTATCCTATTTGGGCCATACTAGTCACTTCATAACCTGCAAAACAGTACATATACAATATATACCATTCATCCATTCATTATCATGAATGGCCCACATAATTGGTTAGTTTAAACACATTGTATGCATCATATAAACATTTGCAGCAATTAATCAAGGGCACCAATAATCTACCAATTATTCAGTCCTTATTAATTCTAATCAAGTTGTTTAACCTTAAAGGATTTGTAGACCTAATCAAGAGTTTATTACTAAAAAGGGCTCCCACTTAAACCAATAAATTCATATGCTTTACTAATTTTAAACATAAAAATGTATTTCTAGTCTAACCGGAAACATACAAATTTAATTAAAATTTAAAGCTCACATAAATTTATAATTGAATCCACTTATTTAATTTATTTTCAGTCAAATTTAAATTAATTCAAGGTTTTTTAATTTTAGTAAAATAATTAGAATAAATAAAATTTATAATAATTACAATATTCAAAATTAAAATCCAAGAAAATAATTTAAATTATTAATTTTAAAATTAATTAAAATTACATGAATTGAAAATCTCAATTTAAAATTTAAAACTCGACAATCGTAACATGACGAGCACTTGGGCTTGCGCCGAAGCCCCGTCGAGTGCACGACCCATCGCTCGGCCCACGGCACATCGCAGCAGCATCCACGCGCAAACGCAGCAAGCCAAGCCACGCTTGCGCACAGCCTGCCTGCCCATAGCATCGCAGCAGCTACGATGGTGCTCGCTCGCTCGCGCAAGCAAGCGCTCGAGGCCACGCGTGTTGGTGCGCGGAGCAGCGATCGCTGGGCGACCAGCTCTCGCCCTCGCGCCCGCGCGCCTCTGCTCGTGCCATGCCATCGCTGTTCGCCCATCGCCCACATGCGCGCAGCACTCGACACAAGGCAGGGCTGCTGCCTTGTGCTCGCGCGCCACTCGCCTTGCTCGCTGCATTCGTACCGCATGGGCGACGAGCTCTCTTGCTCGTCGTCGCATGCCCGCACTATACAACACCCTTTAAGGGTAACACGTAGCGTCCATTGCTTTGTGCGTGCAAGTTTTATGAGCGAATTGCATAAAAATTTAAAATTTTTAATTCAAAATTAATGACAAATTAATAAAACATATTAATTTCATAATTTTAGGGCGAAAAATCGAAAATTTATTAATCAATTAATTTACGATTAATCATGGATTCAAATCTAGGTCATAAAAATTTAAAATTTAACACAAATTAACAATTTTTATGGTGGTTTTTAATCATAGGTATCTAATTAAATTATTAATTAATTATATATGAAAATCAAATCAATTCTAAATTATTCGAATTTCAACAAATTAATCATAATTACAAATTAGATTGTATAATTAACAAGGCTAGGCATTCAAACTTGTTAAACATATACAGTAGGTCAATCAAAAATTCAAGATTTATCAACAAGAATCGCAAATATTTAATTTAACATCTTAAATTTACAAAATTTTGCGTTCGAAAAACTAAAACCTCCGAAAAGTCATAGTTAGGCTTCGAATTTGGGAATTCTGGGTTTCGGCGAAAATTTTAGAATGCCTTTTACATGCGGAATTGACACAAAAATCACTCGATTTGGTTGAGTAACGAACATTCTGCCGAAAAACTGCGTACATATAATTAAATAAACGCAATTTGCAATTAATTAACAATTACGAAAATTAATCACCCCTTTTAATTCCTTGCAAATTTGTAATATTTAACCATGTCTATGCAATTTAGATTATGAAAATAATAAGAGGCTCGTGATACCACTGATAGGTTATGATTCATATGACAAAACATAAATCATGCGGAAAAACCATAAAGCCAGGAAAGCATATTATTTACACATAATCATTTAGCATAGTTTAGATGCATACACTTTGTTGCGTGCCCTCCCTAGCTGCGCCCGAACCGAACAAGAACAAGTCTTTAGGACTCCAAGTGTCGTCCCTCCGTAGATAGTCCAGAGCACGTCCGGATCCGCCTTAAGCTTGACCAACTAGAATCGCCCTTAAGGTTGCTTAGGAATTTCGGCTAATATGGTGCAAGTGTATGGCTGATTTTTCTTCAAAATCTTACCTTTAGAATACTTCAATTGTTTCTATAAATTATGACCCTAGGCACTTATTTATAGAGGTATGGAAAAGGAACTGGAATCCTATTAGGATACGAATTAATTAAACTAGAATCCTAATAGAACTCTTATTTGATTAATTTATCCTTTTAGGATTAGGAATTTAATCATATATCGAAACCTGATAGCTTTAGGATTCGTATAGCACACAAACACACACACGCACGCACAGCAACACACGAGGGGCGCCATGCGCGCGCGCGCAGCCCGCGAGCTCGCATCCCATGCCACGAGGCCCACACGCTTCCGCAGCCTTGGCGCGCGCTGGGCCTGCCTTGCGGTGGGCCTGGCGCAGCCTTGGCTGGTGCGTTGTGGCGCGCTGGCTTGCTGGGCGATGGCCCGGCTTCGTGCGGGGCCTTCATCTGGCAGGCCTCGTCCGATGCTAATTCGTACGATACGCTTCTGATTAAATTCCCGATTCCGGAATTTATTTCCGATACGAACAATATTTAATATTTCCGATTCCGGAATTAATTTCCGTTTCGAACAAATATTTAATATTTCCGTTTCCGGAATTATTTTCCGATTCCGATAGTATTTCCGATTCTGACAATATTTCCGTTTCCGGCAATATTTTCGATTCCGGCAATATTTCCATTTCCATTAATATTTTCCGATACGTACCATGTTTCCGTTTCCGGCAACATTTACGACTTGGATAATATTTATATTTCCGATACGATCCATATTTCCGTTTCCGGCAATATCATCGTTTCCGGAGTATTCATTTCTTGCTTGTGACGATCTCAGCTCCCACTGAAACCCAGATCCGTCGATTCCAAATATCCATAGATGGAGTATTTAATGCCATTAAATACTTGATCCGTTTACGTACTATTTGTGTGACCCTACGGGTTCAGTCAAGAGTAAGCTGTGGATTAGTATCATTAATTCCACTTGAACTGAAGCGGCCTCTAGCTAGGCATTCAGCTCACTTGATCTCACTGAATTATTAACTTGTTAATTAATACTGAACCGCATTTATTAGAATTAACATTATATGCATACTTGGACCAAGGGCATTATTTCCTTCACATCACTGGAGGAAGAAGTGGGTGGTTATCAAAACCACCAACTTGGAGATGTGCGAGCGGATGAGACGTTGGACGCTTAAGCCCAATTTTGTTGGAAAAGGCGGCTCTTTTCCTCCGGTTTCCGCCGCTCTCTGGAAACGGATCTCGTCCTTGTTCAAGGCTAAGCCGCTCATAGTTAAGACCAAGACGGCTTACATACCCGAGGGGTGGTTGCCACATTTGGATCAACTGGCCGATCCCATTTTTCTCTCGGCTGTGGGCTTGTGTCCGTATATGCCGAGAGGTAATGTATTTATACTTCAGATCTTTCACTGTTTTATCAAAGCTTTACTCTGTACTAACGTCTTCATTTGATTTTCAGACGAGGCCATGGAGAAGCTGGATGATGCATCCAAAGGCCGGGTGGATATGCCGTCCTAGCTGGCAAAGGTACTTGACGCCAGCACCTTTGAGGCTTTGCAGCGTCAGAAGGCGGCTGAGCAAGCCGTCCCAGAGCAGATGGTTCATCATCCTCCTGCTGAGGAGAAGAAGGTATTTGTTCAAGCCTTCCTAAGTATGTGATTTCCTTCGATGTTTACAACTTACGTGTCTCTTGTTTCTTCAGAGTTCAAGGAAGGCGGCCCCGGACGCGGCACCTTCTTCCAAGCGCCGGGCTGGCGGTACTGGGAAACCCGTCTTCAAGTCAACGGCTTCGAAGGCATCCAAGGTGTTTGTTGTCCCTCAGACTGCATCCGCTTCTCCTAGTTCTCAAAAAGCTGGAGCGGCGGTTGATCCTCTTGAGGGAATTGCTGAAGCCGTCCACCGGAATATTCCTCTGAAGGCGGCGAAGAGGGCTAGGAATTCTGGTGGTAAGTTTTACTCCAACATCGTAACCACTTGCCGTTCCTTGTCTAGCAGTTCTATAGTCTCTCCCAGAGATTCTAAGGCCGTTGTTTTTCCCATAGAAATACCCGACCCTCAGAAAGACATTGATGCTGAATTGGATCAGATCCCTTCTTCAGGTGGGTTTAACTCTCATGACCGGAGGAGGATAATGACTCTAATGCGCAATGCTATTCCTCCCAAGTATGCTGAGACCCTTCCTGAGGCGGCTGAGAATCAGCTTGCCGCCATGCAGTCCTCGGCGCTGGATGTAAGTTTTATTATGCATTCATTATTTATATATTATCATTTTCTTCTCTCTTGTTTTTTACTCTTGCTGTTTTGTGCAGATGTTTATCCTGCTGGACTCGCTAAAGAAGTGGCGCACTGATTTGGTGCATGAAGAGGCTCGACACCGTCTTCTGGCCAGTCAGTGCGGCGATTAGCATTTTGCTGAGCTGGAGAAACTTCGTTTTGACAGGCGAGAGGAGATTGACGCTGTGACCAAGTCCCTGACCTCCCAACGTGCTGAGAATGCGCACCGCCTTAAACAGATCGATCAGAAATTTTCTCAAATGGAGGATCTTTCTGAGAAGATTAAGGGGAAGGGCGCAGAGTTTTCTCGTCTTGAGACTCGGTTTAAGGAGTTGGAGACACAGTTGGAGGCGGCTCGCAAGGAGGTGGCCTCGTCAAAGAGTGTTCTCAACTAGTCGATCATGCTAGGTGAGAAGTCAACTCGTAGGGGCATGGAGCTTGCATGGAATGCCGAATTTGCCAGTGAACGCCCCTTCAGCTGGTTTGAGAAGTTCCTCACCTATCAAATTGAGGTGGAGAAGGCGCGGAAGGAAGGACGCATTCCTCCTGAGTTTGTTCCCAGCGATGACGATGAATGAGGGCTTCTAGGTGCCTTGTATTTATTTTGGGCTTGTTTTTGTGACGCTTTGCTTAGTGGCACTATGTGCATAATTTTGTAATTATGACTAATTTTTTGGAATGACTAGGCGTCTTTTAAACGTTTTTTTTTTTTTGCTCTTAGCTTTTGTCGTCTCTGTTTATTTGTGATTAATTCTATGATTATAGTTGACGCCCCTAAATTGAGACGTCAAATATTTGCCTTGGTCTTTTTGCCGAGGTCTTTAGCTACTTTATATAGCTGTTTGAGAAATGTGTGACCCCTGTGTTCTAGGTGATCAGCCTAGTGAGGGTGCTAATATGGGCCACTTCTTAGGCCTTTAGACGACTAGTCTTTAATTCTTGAGAGAATGTTAGTTTGCACTTCTCCAAGAGATTTGGTAACATATTTGTCATAAAGGTTTCCCAGCAAGGCCGGCTTGCAGGGAATTTTTCATTTAATATTCATTAAAGCACGCTACATGGTGCGTCTATGGTTTGGACGTCTTTACAAAACATTTAATCAAGATAACATAAATGTTAATCTAGAAAAAGTACTTCTTGAGGTTATCCGCATTCCATGTACGCAAAATTGGACGCCCCTGCATGTCTTGGATCCGGTATGTTCCGTCTCAAACTTCCTCGTAAATCTCGTATGGACCTTCCCAAGTAGGAGTGAGTTTCCCTTGTTCATTGGCGCGTCCGACGGCTTCCATCTTTCTAAGCACAAAATCTCCAACTTTTAATACTCTTCTAGAGACCCTTTTGTTGTACTCCCTCGTCATTCGGAGTTTGTATAGCTACTGGCGCAGAGCCGCGTTTCCTCTTGTTTCTGGCAAGAAATCCAGGGCCGCTTTCATCATTTCCCAATTGGCGTCTTCATTAAATAACATGACGCGCAGAGTTGGTTCACACATTTCAATGGGTAGGACGGCTTCAGCTCCATAAGCTAACAAGAATGGTGTTTCTCCTGTGGAGTTTTTTGCCGTGGTCCGTATAGACCATAAAACATTGGGTAACTCGTCGGCCCATAAGCCCTTCGCCTCATCAAACTTCTTTTTCATCCCTCCAGAGATGATTTTGTTGAATGTTTCTACTTGTCCGTTAGCTTGGGGGCTTCCTACTGATGCAAAACATGTTGTGATACCATGGTCAGCCAACCAATCTTCCAATTTGGGCTTCTTGAATTGTGGCCCGTTGTCAAAGACAATAGACTGAGGCACGCCGAATCTTGTGATGATGTTTTTCCAGATGAATGATCTCACATCTTGAGCCTTAGTGTTTTTCAAAGCTTCTGCTTCTACCCATTTGGTGAAATAGTCGACGGCAACTATCACATAACGCAATCCTCCTGGTGTCGTCGTGTAACGGCCTAATAAGTCCATCCCCCATTTGGCAAATGGTATAGGGCTAGTGATTGGTGTCAGTCTCTGTGCTGGCCGTCGAATTAGATGAGCAAATCGTTGACATTTATCACACCGCTTAACCAAGTCAAGAGCGTCTTCTTTGAGAGTGGGCCAATGGTATCTGGTTCTTAGGGCTTTTTCTGCCAGAGCCCTCCCTCCTATGTAAGAGCTGCATAATCCCTGATGAAGATCTTCCAGTACTTCATGCCCCTTCTCGAGGGTTACGCAGCGAAGAAGAGGCCGCGAGAAAGATTTTTTGTATAGAGTCCCATTCCATATCTCGAACCAGGTACTTTTCCTTTGTAATCTTTCTGCCTGCTTGGGATCATCAGGGAGTACTCCATTCATTTTGAAATTAACAATATCATCCATCCAGGTGGCTGTTCGGTCTAGGATGTCTGTCCTCGAGGCGTCAATGCTTTTGAGCTGTTTTACTTCCCAAAACACATGACGTGGCGTATCGCAGGATGCTGAGCTTGCTAGTTTGGATAGAGCGTCTGCTTTGTTGTTTTCAGACCGGGGTATATGTTGTATCTCAAAGTTAGACAGCTGCTGAATTTCCTGGCGGACCTTTTCCATATATTTTATCATGGCGTCATCCTTGGGCTCATATTCTCCCTCTACTTGACTGACGATTAACTGTGAGTCAGATAAAACCAGGACGTCTGCCGCCCCTGTTGCTTTGCTCATCTGAATTCCACATATCAGGGCTTCGTATTCAGCTTCGTTATTTGACGCCTGAAAGTTAAAACGTATGGCATATTCATAGACATCCCCTTCTGGTGATTCGCAGATAATGCCGGCTCCCGACCCATTTTGGGTAGCAGAGCTGTCCACGTGAACTACCCATTGAGTTTTTTCATTCTTCAAATAGGATGGCCTAGTTAGTTCCGCAATGAAGTCAGCAAATGCCTGTCCCTTTATTGCCTTCCGCGGCTCATACGAAATATCAAATGCATTAAGCTCAATTGCCCAGTTGAGCATTCTTCCGGACGCTTCCAGATTGGTAAATGGCCGTTTTAGAGGTTGATTCATGTACACTATCAGCCGATGAGCCAGGAAGTATGAACGAAGCTTCTTACTAACCAAGAACAGAGCGAAGCCGAATTTTTCAACAGTTGGATATTTGAGTTCGGCATTCTGCAACATGTGGCTGACGAAGTAGATAGGTAGTTGCGTTCCATCCCTTTCTGTATGCAAGACGGCACTTAGTGCGTACTCTGAGATGGCTAGGTACAGATACAGAACTTCTCCTGAGAGGGGGCTGACTAGCCGCGGTAGAGTGTGCAGATGTTCTTTTAATCGAAGGAAGGCGGTCTCTGCTTGTGGCGTCCATTCAAACTGGGTCCCCTTTTTTATGGTACTGAAAAAGTAATGACACTTATCTCCGGCTCTAGACAAAAATCGTCCCAAGGCGGCAAGACATCCAGTTAGGCGTTGCACATCTTTGACCGTCTTTGGCGACGTCATATTAATGACGGCCTGTACCTTGTCCGAATTTGCCTCAATGCCCCTTTCATCAATCAAGAAGCCAAGGAACTTGCCAGAGGATACCCCGAAAATGCACTTCTTCGGATTGAGTCTCCTTTGATATGTCCTGAGGGTCTCAAAGGTTTCCCGCAAGTCGTCGAGGTGATCCATCTTTTGCTTGATTTTTACAATCATATCATCGATATAGGATTCTATATTCCTCCCCAGTTGCTTTGCAAAAACCGTGTTCACCAACCGTTGGAAGGTGGCTGGGGCATTTTTCAAACTGAATGGCATTACTTTGTGGCAGTACAATCCTTGCTCCGTGACAAATGACGTCTTCTCCTGATCTTCGGGCCACAAAGAGATCTGGTGAAATCCGGAGTAGGCGTCCATGAAGCTCATCATGGCATGCCCAGCTGTTGAGTCGACGAGTCGATCTATCTTCGGAAGTGGGAAACTGTCCTTGGGGCAGGCTCTGTTGAGATCAGTGTAATCGACACACATCCTCTATCTCCCATTGGGCTTGGGTACCAGTACTACATTAGCCACCCAGTCTGGGTACTGACATGGACGTATGAAGCCTGCGTCCATTAGCTTCTGAACTTCAACAGCAGCGGCCAAATTTCTTGCTTCTCCATGATTCCTTTTCTTCTGGCGTACTAGCTTTATAGCACTATCCACATTCAGCTTGTGCACGGCTACCGCCGGATCAATGCCTGGCATCTCTTTTACCGTGAAGGCAAATATTTCTTTGTATTCTCGGAGCAGTTGCACTAATGATGCTTCCATGGGGTCGTCAGGGGGAACTCCAATGGGGACTGTTCGAGACGGATCCGCTAGGTCTAGAATTATAGCATAGTGTGCTCCCACTGGCTCAGGTCGTCTTTTTGCGTTGTGCGCTGTTGGTGTCTCTCGGGGTTTACGACGATTCGCCAGAGGTTTAGCTTGCTCGTTTCCCTTTGGAGAGGCTCCCCAGGCCGGTGGCTCCAATGCCGATAAGTAACAATCCCTGGCCAGCTGTTGGTTTCCATAGAGGGACCCAACGCGTCCGTTACTTCCTACGAACTTGACCAGTAGTAAATGAGGAACAATCACAGCTTTTAGGTCGTTGAGTGTTGGACGACCAAGTATGATATTGAATGCGGTGAGGTTTGCTACAATTGTAAACCGAATGACACCTTCTTTGGACACCGGGGGGACTCCAATGGAGACTGGGATTAAGATGGAGCCAATTGGACGAACGATGCTTCCCCCAAATCCTACCAAGGGCCTGAATACTTTTTCTATGGCTTCTGGATCATGCTTCAATTTCTACAGACAGTGCAGACTGATTATGTCGGACGAGCTCCCCGTGTCCACCAGTACTCTCTTCACTCTGAGATTAGCCACCTTCATCTCTAGAACCAGAGGGTCATCGTCATATGGTGCTGCCGCCCTTCTGTAATCGTCTTTGGAAATTTCTACAGAAGGTAGATTCATCTGCGCGGGGCGGAGATAAGATGGATCTGCTTGCCGTCCTTCCTTACATGGTTCTCCCGCAGCTATCCCCCCTGATATCACCATAATAACTCCTTTGTCTGAACACTTCTTGGTGGGGAGGCTTGTTTCCTTGTCTGCGTCTTTTAAATGAATGTACTGGCGGAGGCGTCCTTTAGCCGCCTGATCACTTAATATCTTCCTCAACATCCGACAGTTTTGGGTGTCGTGTCCTTTATCTTTGTGAAAAGCACAGAACGGGGCCTGTTGGCTTGAGGTAGCCAGTCGTCGGGTGAACGGTTCTATTCCCAGACTCGGTCCCTCAGCCAAGAGAATGTCTTCAAGAGCCGTGTTGAACATAAAGGAGCCTCTAGTTGACGACCTCCTTCGCCTTCTCTTCACTTCAGTGCTGCGGCCATTTTTGCTCAAGGTGACGCTCTCATGCTGCCTTCTAGGAATCTCGAGAGAGTGATGACCCTGAGTTTCACCATTCTTCTGTGAAGCTTGTCTCGTCCGCCTTCCTAGACGTTCTTCTTTTACATGTCGACTCTCCTTCTCCAGGGTGCGTCCTTCCATGGGTGGGTCGAGATCTTCTGATAAAGGTTCCATCATTCTGCCATTAGCATGCTCAGGGTTGGCTTCGTGGAAGGACCTAGTGATTTCTTTTTGAAGGACATGCTGAAACCCTTCTTGCCATTTATCTGCAATATCTTGATGGGGATCATTCAACAAGTGCTGCATGGACCTCGCGGAGGCAGGCCGGCTAGTTGCTGCGTCACAATGATTGTTGGACTTATTTTTAAACGTCCTTCCCCTGATAGGGAATCCCATTCTGCCCTGGGGTTTTCCTCGCTCAGATTGAAGTTCAGCCATGACACTGTACCTCCCCACAGACGGCGCCAAATGTTGTGGGATCTTTTACGGTGATGATGTGTCACGCGTTCCTCGGAGGTATCAAGTATGACCTGGCACGCACTTCTGGCAACCTGCAAAACAAGAATATTCCCGTAGGAATATTCCCTTTGATGCTTAAGTAAGTATAAGCTAGAGAGAGAAGTAATTTTTAGAGAGAAGGCAGAGCAAAGATAGTTTTTGGTTGGTGGGAATGAATTGATTGATTTCTTACCTTGGGATCTGAGCCCTATTTATAGAGTTAGGGTTTTTGGGGAAATGATCCCTCATCCCTATCTGTGGGATGCGTGCTCCGTTGGATAAGGGACACGTGTCCTCTTACTAAAAGGCCTTTTGGCAAGTTGGGCCATATATAGATGGTGGGCTTCCTTAACTAAGGTTGTTCCCTTGGTTTCCCTGAATACCCAGGTCCAGGTCTGCTTCTTGGGCTTGAGCCATGGATTCGTTTGCCTAGTCATCATGACCTCTTTGGGCCTTAAGGTGGCAACTATTAAGCCCACACACTAGTAGAAAAAACCCTTATTGCAGCGGGCTTTTAGACCCCTGTTGCAGCGTACATCGTATGCTGCAACTGGGGGGCCTGCAACAAGTCTAAACTTGTTGCAGCGTACATTATTCGCTGCGAAAAGTTCTTTTTTTTAGCGTACATATATTTGTACGCTGTAACAAGTGTGAAAAATTTGCCAAAATCATGACTTATTGCAGCGTACAAATTGGTGTACGCTACAAAAAACCCATCCTGTTGCAGCGAACATCTATTTGTACGCTGCAACAGGTCATGATTTTTGCCAAATTTTACAGCCTTGTTGCAGCGTACATATATATATGTACGGTGCAACAAATCACTTTTGACGGAAAAATTTTTATTTTATTTAGGGATAGCTAGAGTGCCTTACAACAATAATAATATCTCAAATTGTATAACAAATATAAAAACAATAACTGGTGTTCTGTATATATCATAAAACCAAAATGCACGTACTACATTTAAATATATGTACGTCCCAATTTCAACGTACGTATACATTTTAATATAAAAGATTGTTCTATAACATCTAAACCAACTCGATCAAGCGCGCTCAGGCCAATAATAAGGCGCATTCCTCGGAGTATAGACCTTTACAAAAACAAAAATTTGTAGGGAGCATTAGATTAAATGCAAATGAAATGTCACATTTTAACATTCAAGAAACTAAGAAAGAAATATCCCTAAAACTCTTGTAAATAGGATAAAACACGATGTAAAATATAGAGTTCCTAGTATCTTGTCTTGTAAAGTTTCTGCTTCTGACAGAAAGAAACGGGTTGTTAACTGTCTCCTTGGGTTGTTTACTTTTAAGAAGGATATAATACTCACTTACAACCAAGAAAAAAAGAAAGAAAAATAATGCTACATCTATCTTTGAAACGAATGAACCGATTATGGGGTTAGCTATGCAAGTCACTAAACTGGTTTCTCAGGAAAAGAAAGCTCCAATTCACAATTAGTGAAGGACTTCCAAAAGTCCCTGCTATACAAAATTTTCAATGAAAATCTGAAAATTTTTAGTACCAAGTTCAAGTAAATGTGAGCATGTTCCCGCTGGTGTAAAAGTAAATATAGATTCCTGATCATGTTTTTGTTCCCTCATTATAACACTCACAATAATTCAGCTGAATTCAATTACTGCCATCTCAAAAAATTTAATTCAATCATCAAAACTACTAGATTCAACCATATAAATTTAATTGGTTATTGTTTAGTTTGAGCAGAAATGTAGAATTGTGTAAGAGAGAAAGATGAAAAGAACTTTAGAGTGGTGGTACAATTTGCCTTTTGGTGAAGTACTTTCCTCCTCTTTTACTGTCAGATTCTCTCTATACTGATTCCATGATGGTAACTTTACAAATTCAGTGCTCGAGTTGCGGGGTATAATATCAGGTATTAGTTATACATATATTTTTGCGTACGCAATAAAATAAAATGTGAAATTACAGGCATGATATAAACTGCTCTCATCTCAAATGATATTTATAAGAATACAAGTGACTCCACAATTACAGATTCCTCAACAGATGAATTATTAGGCCAAACTAAAATTTTAAAGACCTATCTTCAAATATTGAGAAGTTATCAGATCTTATCTGATTGAATTTGTGAGCAGTAGCCAGGTCACACAGGAAATCTATTACAACCAGGGTTGAGGGGAAGAAAGAGAGAGAAGAGGGGTATTAGCTCGTCGACTGAGTCCAGACTCTATTCTGAAATAACAGTGTTGTTTTCTCCCGTGCTCTTATTTGTTTCTATAGGTCATATTTAGGTTGTTCATGGGTGTTGTATATAATGGCAGTACACTTTGACTCCTGTTTAAAGGGTTTTACTAGCTTTAAACTGGTTTATCTCGGGATAATGGCCTGATAAATGAGACCACTTTGAGGAGAGCTAACATGACCCTAGGTTTTATTAGCTTTAAACTCATTTAGGCGTTGTCTATTAACTGGTTTTTTCCAGGAGAAGGCTGCTTTGTTAGCAGGTTAGAACTTAGAAATTACGCGGGAAACTGGACTAAAAATGTTTCAGGAAAGAAGACAAACCTCGTATAACTTCTTACTTCTTCCTTTAGATTCAATTGGGAACTGTCTCAGCATTACAAACAATCTGGAGTCGTTCATAGAAAACATGACAAGTAAATACAGATACGAAGTATACTGGTATACCAAATTTGCATTGTTGTTCGGTTATAGACGATCAAACTACTCAAACATTCAAAAACTGACCTTCGTCCGTAAAACAAGAAACTGATCGCAGCAACAAATGAGACAGCTGACAGAATATAAAGAAGTTTAGACAGTCTGAAAATAGTGCTCCCATAACAAAATAAATCATCATCAATAACAGAAACGAACCTGCAATAAAGATCCGTCCTACGGTTTCCAATGCTTCATTGTTATACAACCAGAGAAAAATCCAGATACAAACCTAAAGCATAAAATATAACTATCATGGGTTCAAACCCTTCGAAAATAAACTGGTAACAAATCACTGACATGAAAGATAAAGTAAACATGAGATGTAATAAACCTGTATGAAGTAAATTCCAGCGTTTAGCAATATGTAAACAAGCCTCAGCTTATCAGTTGGTAGATATCTAGCCTGAAAAAGTAGGCACTTGTTAGGCGGAAAAGGAGCTAAGATGAAATGAATGTTGTCATTTTCAAATGTAAGCAAGGCAACATCAGATTACACTCTACCTGATGATCGATCTCTGCCCAAAAGAGGACAAGGAGAGTATATGTGGAGAAAAACAGAAGTCCAGGAAGATCCAGTAACACCAATGTTAGAACCTGTCAGAAGCAGAATATCAATGCTATTTTAATTTTCAGAACTTGTTGCGGTTTGCATCTAAAGCATAAACCTTCAAATGAAACAATAACATAAACAACTAGTTACAATTTCCACCCTATTTCCCTAAATAATCATGGGAAACTAAGAGCCATCAATGGCAGTAAGTGTACAACAGTACAAGGATACGAGTAACAGTCTTTTTCTAACATTACTAGGCATACCTGCAATCCAGCATGATGGTGACAGTGATATATCAGACCACAGAGCGAAATACCGATAATAAAAAGTGATTTTTAGCTGGTTTTTTCCAGGAGAAGGTTGCTTTGTTAGCAGGTTAGAACATTTTTGTCTCCAATGACTTATTTGGCACTTAATAGAACTACAATGAGGCCAGTAGAAAACTAAAATAAGAAAGACTAAAATGACTGATGCAAAGCACAAGAACAGTTAAATACAAGTTGTGCCAAATACTAAACTAAAACAATCAATAGCAATTACAGGTAACTTAAAGACAATGAAGTACCACATTGTATTACCTAAACACTAGTACTGATAAAAGTAAATTCTTGAAGGAATCAATGGACGTTAACACACTATGTAAACCAAACAATATCCACAGGCCTTGGTTCCCTGGCTGAGACACTATTTTTATCTTTAGCCAGCAAAAAGAGCTAAAACGCACAGAAAATCCACCAAAATCTCTAAAAATGTGGCTTATAGCACCCTGGCAATCTGACATTATTCTAATAATATCAATCTCACCGAAACTCTGCTAAACCAAAACACTACCTTAATTCATCTTTCCTTCCTAATTTTTGTTGGAAGTTCTTATTAGTGACACACAAAGAAAAGAGCAAATCTCCGAAACAATCTCCGAAATAATCCACAAACAGACTTGGCCCAACAGGAAAATACAATTCATAAGAAAAGCATTTACATCCAAATCATACATAAAAAAAACTAAAAAACAGACTTGATAAGTACACAACTCAAACAATATAAAATATTTGAGAAAAGGGAAGAAATCATAAGCAGCAGGAGGGGTGAGGCAGAAGAAAGGGAAGGAGAGAGATTAAGAGACGGGAATACCTCGCCGGAGAAGTCGACGCCGATCGTCAATGAGTTTGCAGTTCACTAGAAAGACGATGCTAAAATGCAGGTTTCTTGGAAGCCCTAGCATCAAGAAAATTACCATAAGGTAAACCCAATAATTCCTACCCCGCAACAAGCCCAAATACAGTGAAAATTTTCACAAAGATCAATTTACACTAAAAGAATAACATCACCAAGATATTATGAAATAAACCAAATTGCGACCAAGATATTATGAAATAAACCAATGAATTCATTAAATTAACATATGAATCAAACAATTTGAAAAATTAATTCACCAAATTAACAAACAAGAAGTGGTTTCAGGAATAAATACAGTCATAAAACAAACAAGAAGTGCGCTACTTACTTACCCCCGAACAAGTGGTTTTCTAGTCTTCCTTTGGCCAAAAAACTCGTACACCAGAAACCAATCTTGGCCATCAAGGCAGTATCCAAACAGTTTCACCAGATTAGGATGATGCAGTTGGCCAATATAGTTTAACTCTGACTGCATCAAATAAGCGTACGTGCTATAAGGAATCGAAATAGACCAGCTAGGAAGAGTCAATGACAAATGAACGAATATAGAAAGGTAGAAAAACATTACCAACCCATACTCCTTGTCACCCTGGAAACCTTCAGGTTTAAGGTTCTTGAAAGAAACAACCGTTCCAGTTTCAGGTGTTGAAGGAGAGAGAGTCTGCTCATCAATCCACCCCTTGAAAACTAAATCAGAACCATCATCGTCGTTCTTTCACCAGTTGAAAAGGACGAGCTTCCATCGTACATGTCTACCAAAATTTCAAGTTAGATTCATTTATATGATCCATATATCACAATTACCATAAAAGGTCGATCGGATATGCTTCTATTAAGCTTAATAAATAACTTGATGAAAGAAAGCAACAAGTATTTTTCAACATATGCCAACATGAATAAGACCTTCTATTATTTTATATATGTTGTGACTAATCGTTAACAATAACTCGACTGAAACTAAAAACAATGATCCATTTCGAAGTAAAAGGGCATAAGGCTAGCAGCAACGATCGATTCGTTTACCCTGTTGATTTATACGATGAATATTAGATGATCAAGACCCACGAAATACTAGCAACATAACCCAGAAAGGAATTTTCCTAACAAATTAAACCCAAAACCATCATCATTCTTCAATCTATCATGTTATCAAATTCTCAAATCCAGAACAATCTAACTTATACTTCTTAGTTAAAAAAAACAGCAAGATTTAATAAAAACAAACTGCAAACAACTGATTGAAACAAATCTTTGAGTATAGGGAAATTACCAGCAAGCTAAGTGAATCCGGATGATGCGAATTTCCAAAACTGCTAAGTATTAAAGACAAATCAATCCACAAGAAAACAATTAAACCTACTAAGTTGCTTATATTACTTGCCTCTCCGTTTCGTCTCAACTCTCAAGTAATCTCGACTTGCTCCGTCGACCACCACTGTGGGCTGTCGTCAGTCACTCACGTCGCTGCTGTGGAGTGGTTCTGAGTGGTGCTCTGCCACCGATACGAAAAGCCCTAACTCCCAAATCCCCAAATTCTAATTCACAAACCCTAATTTTTTGAGAAGCAGAGGAGAGAGAAAAACGCAGAGGGAAGAAGAAGAAGGCCAGAGAGGAAGATCGAAGAAGAAGAAGGGGCAAGGTCTGCGGTGTTTCCGGTAGAGCTGAGGGAAGATCGAAGAAGAAGGGCCAGGTGTACGGTGCGAAGGAGAGGAAGATAGAGAGAAGAAGAAGGGACTACTGAGAGTGGGATATGAATTTCGAAATTGGTCACGAGGTTTGAGATAGAAATGTTTGGTCTGAGTTAAAGTTGCAGCGAAAAAAATTTACAAACATGTTATTGCAGGGGGCTTTTACCATGTACGCTGCAAAATAAAAGGCCTATTGCAGGGGGTTTTACTACGTACGCTGCGAAAATCTCTTTTGCAGGGGGCAATTAATTTGTACGCTGCAATAACCATTTAAAGGGTTTGACCCGCGTTGACCGACTGGTTGTTGAAGCGTATTAATACTTGTACGCTGCAATAAGGGGGCTGCAACAGGGGTTTTTTCTACTAGTGGCATCATATACAGTAGGTCAATCATAGATTCAAGATTTACAAACAAGAATCGCAAATATTTAATTTTACATCTTAAAAATTACAAATTTTGTGTTCGAAAAACAAAAACCTCCGACAAGTCATAGTTAGGCTTCGAATTTGGGAATTCTGGGTTCAGCATCAAATCTATGATTTTAGTCAAAATTTTAAAACGCCGTTTACATGCGAAATTCACTATAAAATTATACGATTCAGACCATCTATATATTATACTAAAAGAGAGGAAATCAACGTGGAGCTGACAAATGTCACTCTCTGATTTGCCTCTCTTATGGATATAAAAAACTTTAAAAAATAAAATATTTTGTTAACATTTTCCTTATAAAGTATTTGATTCTATTTTTCTAAAAAAAGATGTTATTCTATACATGTGGAATATTTTGTAAAATCTTTTCTATATTTTGTTAACAAATATAACCAATATGATTATGTTTTTATAAAACAATTAATCCATTATACGAAGTACGTAGAAGATATTTACAAAAAAAAAGAGTTTAGATTCTTAATTTATACAGAGTACGAAGATTTTATAATCGATCCCAACATGCTAGCAATTTGCTTAATCAGATTCTTCTTATTGTTTTCATGAGATGTTACATTTGTAAAAAACTCCAAAATGTGGATTTTTAGCTTGCTTGCTTGGGACTACTCTACCTTGCCTCTTTCCGAGGATTATTAATGTTGTCTGCTTTTTTGTTTTTTCCTAGGTTGTACTTGGCTGTTTAGCCTTATTCCTCATATTTGGTTAATAAATTTTAATATTTCCCAAAAAAAATAATTACTATACGGGAATTAATACTCTAGGTACAAAAAAAAATATAAATGATAAAATAGAAGGAAATTTATCCAGCTCTATAATGCCAAGGTTGAAGGAAATAATGCCCTTGGTCCAAGTATGCATTCTATGTTAAGTCTAATAAATGCGGTTCAGTATTAATTAACAAGTTAATAATTCAGTGAGATCAAGTGAGCTGAATGCCTAGCTAGAGGCCGCTTCAGTTCAAGTGGAATTAATGATATTAATCCACAGCTTACTCTTGACTGAACCCGTAGGGTCACACAAATAGTACGTAAACGGATCAAGTATTTAATGGCATTAAATACTCTATCTATGGATATTCGGAATCGACGGATCTTGGTTTCAGTGGGAGCTGAGATCGTCACAGGCAAGAAATGAATACTCCGGAAACGATGATATTGCCGGAAACGGAAATATGGATCGTATCGGAAATATAAATATTATCCAAGTCGTAGATGTTGCCGGAAACGGAAACATGGTACGTATCGGAAAATATTATCGGAAATGGAAATATTACCAGAATCGGAAATATTGCCGGAAACGGAAATATTGTCAGAATCGGAAATATTATCGGAATCGGAAAATAATTCCGGAAACGGAAATATTAAATATTTATTCGAAACGGAAATTAATTCCGGAATCGGAAATGTTAAATATTGTTCGTATCGGAAATGAATTCCGGAATCGGAAATTTAATCGGAAGCGTATCGTACGAATAAGCATCGGACGAGGCCTGCCGGACGAGGGCCCAGCACGAAGCCAGGCCATCGCCCAGCAAGCCAAGGCGCGCCACACGAACAGCCAAGGCCACGCCAGGCCCAGCGCAAGGCCAGGCCCAGCAGGCCGTGGCAGCGCGCACAGCGCGCGCAGCGCGCGCAGGAGCTACGTGGGCTTGTAGCTCGCGTAGGCCTCGCTGCGTGGGCTGCTCGCACGCACGCGCATGGACGGCCCATCGTGGCTGCCGTGTGTGTGTGCGTAAGTGTTTGTGTTCATGCACGTTTCCTAAAACGTGCAGAGTTCGGTTAATGATTAAATTCCTAATTCTATTTGATAAATTAATTAATTAGAGTTCTTGTAGGATTCTAGGTTTAATTAATTTGTATCTGAATAGGATTCCAATTCCCTTTCCATACCCCTAAATATGTGGCTTGGGTTCACAATTTATGACGAGTTTAAAAGTATTCAAAGTGAGTTTTTGAGAGAAAAATTCAATCACACATCTTGCTCAAAAGTGCCGAAAATTCTAGTACCTTAAGGGCGATTCTAGTTGGTCAATCTTAAGGCGGATCCGGACGTGCTGTGGACTATCTACGGAGGGACGACACTTGGAGTCCTAAAGACTTGTTCTTGTTCGGTTCGGGCGCAGCTAGGGAGGGCACGCAACAAAGAGTATGCATCTAAATTATGCTATATGATTATGTGTAAATAATATGTAATCTTGGGTTAATGGTTGTTTCCGCATGATTTATGTAATATCATATGTATCATAACCTAACAGTGGTATCACGAGCCCCTTATTATTTTCATAATCTAAATAGCATATACATGGTTAAATATTACAAATTTGCAAGAATTAAAAGGGGTGATTAATTCTCGTAATTGTTAATTAATTGCAAATTGCGTTTATTTAATTATACGTACGCAGTTTTTCGGCAGTTTCTTCGTTACTCATCCAAATCGAGTGATTTTTGTGTCAATTCCGCATGTAAAAGGCATTCTAAAATTTTGACAAAATTAGTATTTTTCTGCCGAACCCAGAATTCTCAAATTCGAAGCCTAACTATGACTTTTCGAAGGTTTTAGTTTTTCGAATGCAAAATTTCGTAAATTTAAGATGTTAAATTAAATATTTGCGATTCTTGTTGATAAATCTTGAATTTTTGATTGACCTACTGTATATGTTTAACAAGTTTGAATGCCTAGCCTTGTTAATTATGCAATCTAATTTGTAATTATGATTAATTTGTTGAAAATTAGAATAATTTAGAATTAATTTGATTTTCATAATTAATTATAATTTAATTAGAAACCTATGATTAAAAACCACCATAAAAATTGTAAATTTATAATAAATTTTAAATTTTTATGACCTAGACTTGAATCCATGTAAATCGGAAATCAATTGAATAATAAATTTTCGATTTTTCGCCCTAAAATTATGAAATTAATATTATTTATTAATTTGTCATTAATTTTAAATATAAATTTTAAATTTTTATGCGATTCGTTCATAAAACTTGCACGCACAAAGAAATGGACGCTTCGTGTTACCCTTAAGGGGTGTTGTATAGTGCGAGCATGCGACGACGAGCAAGGGAGCTCGTCGCCCGTGCGGCACGAATGCAATGAGCAAGGGCATAGTGCACGAGCACAAGGCAGCAGCCCTGCCTTATGTTGTGGGCCACGAGCTATGAACAAATGGGCATGGGCGAAAGGCAAGCCAAGGCAGTCGCGTGTGGGCAGCAAGCGAGCTGCGCCACGACGCGCACTGCCTCGCGCAAGAGCGCGCAGCCTCGCGCGCAGCGAGCGCAAGCTCGCGTGCCACGAGCGCTGCGCCCAGCGTTGCTCGCGTGCACAGCGAGCGATGTCGCGCGCCCAGCGAGCGATGTTGCGCGCACAGCGAGCGATGGCTCGCGCGCACAGCGAGCGATGTCGCGCGCCCAGCGAGCGATGTCGCGCGCACAGGGAGCGATGGCTCGCGCGCATAGCGAGCAATGGCTCGCGCGCACAGCGAGCGCTGGCGAGCGCGCACTGCGAGCGATGGCGAGCGCGCACTGCGAGCGATGGCTCGCGTGCGACGAGCGCTGGCGCGCGCGCAGCGAGCACCACAGCGTGCGATGGCTTGCGATGGAGATGCAGCAGCTATGCGACGAGCGCATGGGCTGCGCGCACATGGCCAGCGATGGCTGTGTGCGTGCGGCCCATGGGCGTGCAATGCGTAGGGTGTTTGCGTTACGATTAGATCGCTTTGAATGTTTAATTTATAAATTTCAGTTCACGTAATTTTAATTAATTTTAAAATTAATAATTTAAATTAGTTTCTTGGATTTTAATTTTGAATATTGTAATTATAATAAATATTATTTATTCTAATTATTTTACTAAAATTAAAATCATGAATTAATTTAAATAACGACTGAAATTAAATTAAACTTTTTGGATTCAATTATAAATTTATATGAGCTTTAAATTTTAATTAAATTTGTATGTTTCCGGTTAGACTAGAAATACATTTTTATGTTTAAAATTAGTAAAGCATATGAATTTATTGGTTTAAGTGGGAGCGCTTTTTAGTCATAAACTCTTGATTAGGTCTACAAATCCTTAAGGTTAAAACAACTTGATTATAATTAATAAGGACTGAATAATTGGTAGATTATTAGTGCCCTTGATTAATTGCTGCAAATGTTTACGTGATGCATAATGTGTTTTACTAACCAGCTATGTGGGCCATTCATGATAATGAATGGGTGAATGGTATATATTGTATATGTACTGTTTTGCAGGTTATGAAGTGACTAGTATGGCCCAAATAGGATAGAAAATATGGTCTGCGTACCATTAATTTGAATGTAATTGGTCTACAGTACCAAAGTTATTTTTCAATTCAAATATGGTCTGCGAACCATCAAATAGTTGTAATTAGTTATAGCTTATCCTATTTGAAGAAAATGGTGCCTCCCACGGAGATTTTCAAGACGGACTTTGAAGTTAAAGCTTCAAGATGAAGTCGGGCCATACTAGATCACAAATATCTTATGCATGTTTTAAGTTATTTATTGCTTTTAAATATGTCTTAAAATGCATGAGATCAAAAGCTTGATTATGTTGCATGATTAAGGATTTTAGTTCACTTAAAATCTAACCAACATAGTAAGAGCCTTAAGTTCCAAACTTAAAAATTGAGTTAAAAGGTGCCATGCCAAAATATACACTTGCTTGGATATCCTTTACATCAATCTAGTAATAGTTTTTGCTCAGCGAGGTGTTACTTATTGGTCCTAAAGGGGCAAGGTACACAAATAATTGTGAGTACATGTTAGTTTTGGTGAAACTCA
Source organism: Spinacia oleracea (assembly GCF_020520425.1). NCBI lineage: Eukaryota > Viridiplantae > Streptophyta > Magnoliopsida > Caryophyllales > Amaranthaceae > Spinacia > Spinacia oleracea. Next base: position 89,116,036 of record NC_079491.1, on the reverse strand, counting down.
ACGATATAAGTAAGGAGTCCTTTTATGTCGTGGAAAAATCGATAGGTTTACCTAATAAGTTCTTAGACGTACCTATCAACCAAGAATATTTTCTAGACTATTAGCAAAAGGCTTTTGCTTACCTAAGATGTTCTAGGATTAAGTCGACAAACTGTGCTTAGTTCTTCAATGATTTTAGGATCTTGGAATCATTTTATTCACACCTGCCGGAACACATAACTTGAATAAAATGCTTAATAAACATTGAATTATGCATGAATGCTAGAATTTAAGTTTATTAAGAGAAACTGTGAATGGTTATTTATTTGTTTATTCTTTTCAATTGTAGTTTTTAATATGGCAAACAACAATTCATTCAACATTCGATCAATTCTCGAAAAGGAGAAGTTGAACGGGAAAAACTTCCTTGACTGGCAAAGGAACTTGCAAATAGTTCTTATGCAGGAAGAAAAGGAGTATGTCCTAGATGAGGCGATGCCCGAAGCTGCAGGCGACGGGGTCACTCAGGCAGCCCTCAATCGTTGGATTGATGCCAACAAGGATGTGAAATGTCTAATGCTCGCCACCATGAGTGCGGATCTGCAGAAAACGTTCACCAACTCAGATGCTTTCACAATCATCAGTGAGTTGAAGAACATGTTCCAAGATCTGGCTCGAGTCGAAAGATTCGAGACTCATAGGCAAATTCTTGAGACCAAGCTTAAGAAAGGCGAGCCCGTAAGTCCACATGTTCTCAAAATGATTGGACTCATTGAGAATATGAGTCGGCTGGATCAGCAATTTTCTCAGGAAATGGCTATAGACACCATCCTCCATTCTCTTCATAGCGGGTATGATCAGTTCAAACTGAACTACAGTATGAATAGTCTGGACAAAACGCTCACTGAGCTTCACGGTATGCTGAAGACCGCTGAAAAGACGCTCAAAAGTGATAAGCAGGATGTGCTTATGGTGCGTGGGGGAAAGTTCAAGAAATCTGGAAAGAAGAGGAATGCTAAGAAAGGTGGCAACAAGGCCAGCCCAACTAAGCAAACTGGCGCCAAATCTGTAAAGAGGAAGGTCAGTCAACCCACTTCTGAATCCGAATGCTTCTACTGCAAGAAGAAGGGGCATTGGAAGAGAGATTGCTTGAAGCTAAAGGAAGATCAGAAGAACGGAACAGTCGTTCCATCTTCAGGTATTTTCGTTATAGACTGTATACTTGCTAATTCAACTTCTTGGGTATTAGATACAGGTTGTGGCTCACACTTATGTTCCAATCCACAAGGACTAAGAAGAAGTAGAAAGTTAAGCAAGGGTGAAGTCGACCTACGAGTGGGAAATGGAGCACGGATTGCTGCATTAGCTGTAGGAACTTACTATTTGTCGTTGTCCTCCGGGCTAGTTTTGGAACTGGAAGAATGTTTCCATGTTCCAAGTCTTACTAAAAACATCATTTCAGTTTCTTGCTTAGATGCTAAGGGATTTTCCTTTTTAATAAAAGACAATAGTTGTTCGTTTTATTTTAAAGAGATGTTTTATGGATCTTCTAGATTAGTCAATGGACTTTATTTATTAGATCACGACAAATAAGTATATAAAATAAATACCAAAAAGGCCAAAAAGGATGATTCAGATCTCACCTATCTGTGGCATTGTCGATTAGGCCATATAAACTTGAAACGCTTAGAAAGACTTCAAAAGGAAGGAATTCTAGAACCATTTGACTTAGAGGATTATGGTAAATGCGAATCATGTTTACTTGGCAAAATGACAAATCAACCTTTCTCTAAAGTTGGAGAAAGAGCAAGTGAACTATTGGGTTTAATCCATACAGATGTATGTGGACCAATGAGTACAAATGCTAGAGGTGGTTTCAGCTACTTTATCACTTTCACTGATGACTTCAGTAGGTATGGTTATGTCTACCTAATGAAGCATAAGTCTGAATCCTTTGACAAATTCAAGGAATTTCAGAGTGAAGTAGAGAATCAATTAGGCAAGAAGATTAAGGCACTGCTGTCTGATAGAGGCGGTGAATATCTGAGCTATGAATTTGATGACCATCTGAAAGAATGTGGAATTCTATCAGAATTGACTCCTCCTGGAACACCACAATGGAACGGTGTGTCGGAACGGAGGAACAGAACCTTGCTAGACATGGTCAGGTCAATGATGGGTCAGGCAGAACTTCCATTAGAATTTTGGGGACATGCACTAAATACAGCTGCACTCACTATAAATAGAGCTCCGTCTAAAGCTGTCGAAAAGACTCCATACGAATTATGGTTTGGAAAGCCTCCAAATGTGTCTTTTCTTAAGATTTGGGGATGTGAAGTATACGTCAAACGATTAATTTCAGACAAACTTCATCCAAAATCTAACAAATGTATCCTTGTGGGCTATCCAAATGAAACAAAGGGGTATTACTTCTACAATACATCTGAGAACAAGGTGTTTGTTGCTCGAGATGGTGTCTTTTTGGAGAAAGATCACATTTCCAAAATGACAAGTGGGAGAAAAGTAGACCTCGAAGAAATTCGAGTCGAACAACAAACTCTAGAGAATGCTCAAGATGACATTCAGGATGAAACTCAGAGATCTTTAGAAGAATCTGGTGAGAATCATGGTCAATCTAGAAATGTTACCCCGCGTAGATCGCAAAGATATAGATCTCAACCGGAAAGGTACTTAGGTATTTTGACGAACGAGAGCTATGACGTTCTATTACTTGAAAGTGATGAACCTGCGACTTACAAGCAAGCTATGACGAGCCCTAGCTCCAAGCAATGGCAAGAAGCCATGCAATCTGAATTAGACTCCATGTCTGAAAACCAAGTATGGGATTTGGTCGATTTGCCAGATGGCTACCAAGCCATTGGAAGCAAATGGGTTTTCAAACTGAAAAAGGACAAGGATGGGAAACTTGAAGTTTTCAAAGCTAGATTGGTCGCAAAAGGTTACAGGCAAGTCCACGGTGTGGATTACGATGAAACCTTTTCACCAGTTGCAATGCTAAAGTCTATTCGAATAATGTTAGCAATCGCTGCATATTACGATTACGAAATATGGCAGATGGATGTCAAAACTGCTTTCTTAAACGGCGTTTTAACAGAAACTGTGTTTATGACACAGCCTGAAGGTTTTGAGGATCCAAAGAATGCTAAAAAGGTATGCAAGCTAAAGAAGTCAATCTACGGATTGAAGCAGGCATCCAGGAGCTGGAATATACGTTTTGATGAAGCAGTCAGTGACTTTGGTTTCATCAAGAACGCGGACGAATCTTGTGTATACAAGAAGGTCAGTGGGAGAAAAATTGCTTTCCTAGTATTATATGTCGACGACATATTGCTTATCGGAAATGACATTCCTATGTTGAACTCTGTCAAGATTTGGCTTGGGAAATGTTTTTCGATGAAGGATCTAGGAGAAGCACAGTACATATTGGGCATCAAGATTTACAGAGATAGATCTAAAAAGATGATTGGACTTAGTCAAAGCACTTATATCAATAAGGTGCTTGATAGGTTCAAGATGGCAGACTCCAAGCGAGGCTACCTACCCATGTCTGATGGAATGACTCTAAGCAAGACTCAGTGCCCAAAAACACTTGATGAGCGTAGACGAATGAATGGGATTCCATATGCATCATTGATTGGTTCAATAATATATGCTATGATATGTACACGCCCGGATGTTGCGTATGCACTCAGTGCTACGAGCAGATACCAGTTAGACCCAGGAGAGGCGCATTGGACTGCTGCCAAGAACATTCTGAAGTACCTGAAAAGGCATAAAGATGACTTCCTGGTCTATGGTGGAGATGATGAATTAATTGTTAAAGGCTATACGGACGCAAGTTTCCAAACCGACAAAGATGATTTCAGATCACAGTCTGGGTTTGTCTTCTGCCTCAACGGAGGAGCAGTAAGCTGGAAAAGTGCTAAGCAAAGCACCATTGCGGATTCTACAACTGAAGCGGAGTACATTGCTGCACATGAAGCAGCAAAGGAAGCTATATGGCTAAGGAAGTTCATAGGTGAACTTGGTGTAGTCCCCTCCATTAAAGGACCAATAGCCCTGTATTGTGACAATAACGGAGCTATTGCACAGGCAAAAGAGCCTAGACACCACCAGAGAGTCAAGCATGTACTTCGTAGATTTCACCTTCTACGGGAGTTCGTTGAAAGAAAAGAAGTCGAGATAAGCAAAATTGGAACTGATGACAACATATCAGATCCATTGACTAAACCTCTGCCGCAAGCGAAGCACAACTCGCACACTGCAGCTATGGGAATCAAGCATATTGGAGAATGGCTTTGATGTCTCTATTTAATGTTTTAAAGTTTTAGAGTTTAAATCTTTGTAAAACATTATTGGTTAATCATTCACAATAAATGAAATGAATTCATTTTTCCATTTAATTTGTGGTTTATTAAATGATGAGTCCCTTCAATTTGACGATATATTCAAGATAGACTGTCAGGACCAGTCCTGTGACTAAGAAATGTCTATCAAGTGAACTTGAATGTCAAAGGTTGAAAATGGTCCCTAATCGGAGTTTTCTATAAAATTGGACGCATAGAAAACGTTAGACGATTAGAATGCAAGATGACTAGTAGTTCTGTTTCTTGAACTATGTGGACATGGCAATGTCATAATCATTTGCATAGATACTTACTTTGGGAAGACTAGTATCGGACAAGACCTATGAAACTTTACTGTAAGAGATGAAAGTCTGTCATAAGTAAATTTCATTAAATTATTAGACACTAAATCCTCAATACCTGAGTGATTTGAGATTACTTGTTTGAGAACTGGTTGCTTTGACGTTGACCAACCGTCGCACCGTAAAAGGAGGCTATAAAGGCAACGCTCAGGTAATCACCTATCAAACGAAGTCTAATCTCAAGATCGCAAGATTGGGATTGTCCTCCCATAAATCGGGATGAGATGCTTAAAAGTTGTACAAGGCCACTCGGAGAGCTAGAAACTGTGAAATGCATGGCCGTGCTCGGATGAATCATAGGCTATAATTATCTGTTTATTTGATCAGTTGAACTCTGAAACCGAGGAACACCTCTGGACATAATAAGGATGACAACTCTTACCTTATGTTCAAGAGCAAGCATCGAGCGACAAAGGAATTAGGAAATGCACACTTGTCCCTAAGGACAAGTGGGAGACTGAAGGAAATAATGCCCTTGGTCCAAGTATGCATTCTATGTTAAGTCTAATAAATGCGGTTCAGTATTAATTAACAAGTTAATAATTCAGTGAGATCAAGTGAGCTGAATGCCTAGCTAGAGGCCGCTTCAGTTCAAGTGGAATTAATGATATTAATCCACAGCTTACTCTTGACTGAACCCGTAGGGTCACACAAATAGTACGTAAACGGATCAAGTATTTAATGGCATTAAATACTCTATCTATGGATATTCGGAATCGACGGATCTTGGTTTCAGTGGGAGCTGAGATCGTCACAGGCAAGAAATGAATACTCCGGAAACGATGATATTGCCGGAAACGGAAATATGGATCGTATCGGAAATATAAATATTATCCAAGTCGTAGATGTTGCCGGAAACGGAAACATGGTACGTATCGGAAAATATTATCGGAAATGGAAATATTACCAGAATCGGAAATATTGCCGGAAACGGAAATATTGTCAGAATCGGAAATATTATCGGAATCGGAAAATAATTCCGGAAACGGAAATATTAAATATTTATTCGAAACGGAAATTAATTCCGGAATCGGAAATGTTAAATATTGTTCGTATCGGAAATGAATTCCGGAATCGGAAATTTAATCGGAAGCGTATCGTACGAATAAGCATCGGACGAGGCCTGCCGGACGAGGGCCCAGCACGAAGCCAGGCCATCGCCCAGCAAGCCAAGGCGCGCCACACGAACAGCCAAGGCCACGCCAGGCCCAGCGCAAGGCCAGGCCCAGCAGGCCGTGGCAGCGCGCACAGCGCGCGCAGCGCGCGCAGGAGCTACGTGGGCTTGTAGCTCGCGTAGGCCTCGCTGCGTGGGCTGCTCGCACGCACGCGCATGGACGGCCCATCGTGGCTGCCGTGTGTGTGTGCGTAAGTGTTTGTGTTCATGCACGTTTCCTAAAACGTGCAGAGTTCGGTTAATGATTAAATTCCTAATTCTATTTGATAAATTAATTAATTAGAGTTCTTGTAGGATTCTAGGTTTAATTAATTTGTATCTGAATAGGATTCCAATTCCCTTTCCATACCCCTAAATATGTGGCTTGGGTTCACAATTTATGACGAGTTTAAAAGTATTCAAAGTGAGTTTTTGAGAGAAAAATTCAATCACACATCTTGCTCAAAAGTGCCGAAAATTCTAGTACCTTAAGGGCGATTCTAGTTGGTCAATCTTAAGGCGGATCCGGACGTGCTGTGGACTATCTACGGAGGGACGACACTTGGAGTCCTAAAGACTTGTTCTTGTTCGGTTCGGGCGCAGCTAGGGAGGGCACGCAACAAAGAGTATGCATCTAAATTATGCTATATGATTATGTGTAAATAATATGTAATCCTGGGTTAATGGTTGTTTCCGCATGATTTATGTAATATCATATGTATCATAACCTAACAAAGGTTTACGTATCTTATGGAATTATAATAACACTATATTAATTAAAAAATTTCCAGTCTCACGCAAAAAGCAAACTATTCCAGAAACAATACAAACAAATATGTATAATCTTCAGCTGGATGAATATTATGTGTGCAATTGCTTATTAAAAAATAATACTAAAAGAGACACTAAGTATGACACATGACATCTCATTGGCCTTTCATTTTTTAATTTTTTAAAGTTAGTTAAAAAATTGTCTATAGGAAAAAAAACACGGGGTATATAATACTGCCGATTGTTATACAAAATTAACGAGAAATTGTTACCAAACTTAGAATATTCAAAGTATCAACTTTATCAATTATAAAAAAAAAAAAAACAACTTTAATTATCAATTACTTATTTGTTTTAATTTGAATCTCCTAATAAAACATATACTTATAGAACATAAAAATCAATACGGAGTACTCGGTATAAAACTTTTACCATGGATATGTCATATTTGGTCAATGAAGATTAATACATTAATCTCATTTAAAACTTTTGCTATAAATATGTACTTATAATCTTCTTTATTTATAAAATCAAGCTAAAACCATTGTGCTCATAATTTTAGGTATATATTTATTTTTCATTCTGCATAGTTGCTCAATTTAACAAGTCATGCATATATGATTCATACATTTACAAAAACCTGTAGATGTAAGAGTAAACTAGCTTAATTAATAGGTAAAGTCTTACGTGGGTGTTAAGCAAGACCCGAGACTAAAAATATGTAAAGTTTCAAGGGGGTAATAAAAAATGACTTAGATATAAACATCATAGTAGAAAATCAATTATATAATACATCTTTCACCTTAGAAAGAAAAAAGAGAATCATCTATATTAAGAAAAAATCACCTAGGTTATACGGGAAATATGTAAGACTACACTATATTTTAAGTTAGAAATAGATCATTCATATTATAAGACCTTAAACTAGCTATATGACACAAGAATATTTCATAATATTTTACAAACAAAATATCTAGGTGTTGATTTTATAAATGTAATACCACCATAAAGATATTGATCACCTAGACTATAAGGTAAAAATACTCACAAATAAAAAAATAGTTATTTAATTATATCATATACCTTTCACCTTAGAAAGAAAAAAAATCACCAATATTAAGAAAATATCACCTAGGTTATACGAGAAATATGTAAATTGAGTTAGAAATAGATCATATTATAAGACCTTAAACTAGATATATGACACAAGACTATTTCATAATATTTTACAAACAAAATATATAGGTGGTGATTTTATAAACGAACACATCCATAAAGATATTGATCACCTAGACTATACGGTAAAAAATACTCATAAAAAAAATTAATTTGAGGGATTTGGGGCTACGTTAAGATTAATAAAGTTCCAAAGGAAAAAAATCACCTAGATTATACGGGAAATAAGTAAGATTACACTATGGAGTACTATTTAAGCTAGAAACAAATCATTCATATTACAAACTGTATATTATACTAAAAGAGAGGAAATCAACGTGGAGCTGACAAATGTCACTCTCTGATTTGCCTCTCATATGGATATAAAAAACTTTAAAAAATAAAATATTTTGTTAACATTTTCCTTATAAAGTATTTGATTCTATTTTTCTAAAAAAAGATGTTATTTTATACATGTGGAATATTTTGTAAAATCTTTTCTATATTTTGTTAACAAATATAACCAATATGATTATATTTTTATAAAACAATTAATCCATTATACGAAGTACGTAGAACATATTTACAAAAAAAGAGAGTTTAGATTCTTAATTTATACAGAGTACGAAGATTTTATAATCGATCCCAACATGCTAGCAATTTGCTTAATCAGATTCTTCTTATTGTTTTCATGAGATGTTACATTTGTAAAAAACTCCAAAATGTGGATTTTTAGCTTGCTTGCTTGGGACTACTCTACCTTGCCTCTTTCCGAGGATTATTAATGTTGTCTGCTTTTTTGTTTTTTCCTAGGTTGTACTTGGTTGTTTAGCCTTATTCCTCATATTTGGTTAATAAATCATTCATATCCTTCTGTATGACACAAGACTATTTCATAATACTCCCTCCGTCCCGGAATACTCGACCCGGTTTGACCGGCATGGAGTTTAAGGGACTTGAATTGACTTATTTAATTTAATAGGTAGTAGTTGATATTGGGGTATTATTTTAATGTAGTTAGTGGGAGGTGGGTTAAGAGGTGGGGTTGGGGGAGAGTAGTGATTGAATTTTTAATTATTTTTTGTATGGAGTAGGGGGTAGGTGGGTTAATAGGGGTGGAGTGAGAAATAATATAATATTGTTAGAATATTTCCAAATTTTTAGAAACAGGTCAAGTATTAAGGTACGACCCGATAAGGAAAACAGGTCAAGTATTCCGGGACGGAGGGAGTAATGATTTTACAAACAAAATACCCAGGGGTGGTTTTATAAATGTAAGTGTGTAACACCACCATAAAGATAATAATCACCTAATACTCTAATACGCTAAAAAAACTCACTAATAAAAGATTTTAATTTAATTTTATGGATTTATGAATACACTAATTAATTGAAGTGCCAAAGTTTATTCGCATAGACAAATATGGATGACAATAGGCCTGATTCGGATTGGGTGGAGCTTCACCCGCATCCACCAGTTTATCAATCTGCTCCGCCCGCATCCATCCGTCGCCCGCTCAATCAATCACCTGCGTCCACCTATCCATCATCCGTAGATGAAACAGGTGGATCAGATGATAATGGATGAATGGTTTATTTTTATTTTTTAAAATACATTAACTTTAATATATAGTCATTTTAATCAATAAAAAATTATTTTATATAAAAAATAACAACAAATGCTTTGAAAAAGATAATTTGCAACAAGAATTAAAAATATTTTCTTTAATACGGTTATTGCTTACATATTGTAATGTTTTTTTATTTACTCAATTACTCTAATCATCCAAACGAATTGCAAAGACTCTAAAATAGAGTTTTAAAATTCAAAATTCTCTTATATAAAAAAAATTGAGTCTACGGGCGGGTTTGAGGCTGGTGAGGATACACGGGAGGGGAGGGGGGGTGATGAAGAGGGGATGAATTTTATTTTGCACTTCTCAAGACGGGGATTAGGAGGGGTGGGTATCGTTCTTATCCTAGATAGAGGGGGTGAAGAGGAGAATTGTAGGAGGTTAAGGGTGTGTTGCCCCTGTCCGTCTTAAAGTTATCTCTTATTGAATAAAGTAAATGGTGTAGGTAGGTGTTAAGTGATTGGGTAATTAATGATATTCATGAGGCGATTGTGCGAGTTTTAAGGGGTATTACTACGAAATATCAAAATGAAGGGTGGGTCTTGACACATGTGGTGAATGAGAATAAAAATTAATAATTTTGTTTATGTACCTTATTTGTTTTAATTGTTTTAATAAATAAGACACCGAATGAGCTGAGCAATAACAAATCTATCCATTATTAACTTTAATGGGAGAATATCAATAAACTCTATTTTAATGATATTTATCTTTCATATTTCATATTTCATATAAATTTATATTTAGATTAGAAGTCGTGCATCGCACGGGTTTTATACTAGTTATTGACTAAACTGCCGAAAATTCTGCGATCATATAATTAAATAATCGAACGAATTTGCAATTAATTACAAAAAACGAAATTAATCACCCCTTTAATTCATTGCAAATTTTTAAAATTTAACCATGTTAACTATAATTGATTATGGAATTAATTAGAGGCTCGTGATACCACTGTTAGGTTATGATACATATAAAACATATATATTTCATGCGGAAAAAACCTTAAAGCCAGGAATCCAAATTAATTGCCACATAACAATTAACATAATTTAGGATACATACATGTGAAGCGTGCCTTCCCTAGCTGCTCCCGAACCGAACAAGAACAAGTTTAGGACTCCAAATGTCGGCCCCCCGTAGATAGTCCACAACACGTTCGGATCCGCCTTAGATTTAATTAACTAGAATTGCACCTAAGGTTTTAAGTTTATTCGAATATAATTGTGACAAATTAACGTTAGTTTTAATCCTTAAAACTATGTGAATACTTGAATTGGAGTGTTTATAAATTGTGAATTCCATCACTATTTATAGGGTTGGAATAATGGAATTAGAAGTTTACTAGGTTTCAATTAATCTAATCCTATTAGAATTAGACTTTAATTAAAACTAATAAGTTATTGTTTAATTAAACAACTAACTCTAGTAACTTTAGGAATTTTAATCTTTAATCTACTCCTGATTGCTTAAAGATTCGACGTATGCACTAACTCAACGCACACACGCACGCACAACCCACGAGGGGCGCTGGACGCGCGCGCGCACGGAGCAGCTCGGCCCACAGCGCTGCGCTGCCCATTGCCTTAGGCGCGCCAGTTGCCTTGCGCGTTGGGCCTGGCCTTGCGTGCTGCTTGGCTGGGCCTGCGTGCCTTGGCTTGCTGTGTTGCCTTGCGCGCATGGGCTTGCTAGGCGCGGGCCTGGCTAAGTGATGGGCCTCGCGTCTAGCAAGCTCGTCCAATGTTTATTTCGTACGATGCGCTTCCGATTAATTTTCCGATTCCGGAATTCATTTCCGATTCGAACCATATTTAATATTTACGATTCCGGAATTAATTTCCGTTGCGAACAAATATTTAATATTTCCGATTCCGGAAATATTTTCCGATTCCGATAATATTTCCGATTCTGACAATATTTCCGTTTCCGGCAATATTTTCGATTCCGACAATATTTCCATTTCCGACAAAATTTTCCGATACGTACCATGTTTCCGTTTCCGGCAACATTTACGATTTGGATAATATTTATATTTCCGATACGATCCATATTATTCCGTTTCTGGCAATATCATCGTTTCCGGAGTATTCATAATTTGCCTTTTGACGATTTCAGCTCCCAGTGGAACCGAGATCTGTCGATTCCGAATATCCATAAATGGAGTATTTAATTCACTTAAATATTTGATCCGTTCACGTACTATTTGTGTGACCCTACGGGTTCAGTCAAGAGTAAGTTGGGGATTGATATTATTAATTCCACTTGAACTGAAGCGGCCTCTAGCTAGCATTACAAGAAAAATGACTTTAAACAACAGATTTTTAACAAGAAAAATTGTATTTGTTGGTAATAATTGGTATTAACAACGGATAAATTGTTTGTTGGCTTTAAACATTGGGGAGGATAAAACAAATTATATACGTTGCTAAAGGTTTATAATACAAACACATTTTTTTACCAACTCTAATTATTGTTGGTAATTTTATTTTAATGAATTTGCTACCCCGCCCATTTCCCCACACTTTCCCGCTTCTGCTCAAGTTTACTTATTTTCCAATTAAAAATATATCAAAAGTTAAAAGTAATCTAGAAGAATCATCAAGGATAAGGTAGGGTGGGAGGTGATAGTGGACGGTTATTACGAAGGAATCAGATCTGGAGCTCCTCCCTTGCTTTTCTCTCGTCCATGGTTGCAGGTTGAAGTTGCCTCACTAGACACCTTTCACCACCATCTTTTCGGGTATTTTTCTTCGATTTTCAATTCTTCAGTTAAGAACTTATTGATAAATTCTCTATACAATAATCTCTCTCTATTTTGAAACTCATAAAATTCTAGCAAAGTCAGCAACAACCTCAACTCTCACAATTCTTTTGAGAGAACTGTTGGAGTTTTGTTCACTCCAAATGGTTTTTGCTTCAAAATAACAAATGTTTCCCGTTGGTAAAATACCCTCTTGTATTTTTGACATAATAAGTGATTGGATTCGTGATTGATTTCGTGAAAGATCATAATAATATGTTTGACCATTCAATTGCATTTCCCTTGATTTGCTCTCTAATTATGGGCTAATTGATTCACCTTCCAACTTCATTGTCACAAATTGATTACCTTCCTTTTTGGCTCATTTACTAAATAATATATAAGGCACTCTCCTTCCAAGGGAAGAGACACACAAAAATTATTCTTTAGCTTCCCCATAAAAATTGTTTCAAACCTTTTTTCTTCGTGTTCTTGGCCAGTGTCAATTCGATTCTCAATCTACCTCTTTGCTACACCAATGAGGTAGACGTCGTGTAATCCTGGAGGTTGATTGCTAAGAGGCCGTGTGTATGTAACGGGGCAAATTCAACTTTAGGACAGTGATATTTTGTCACGTCACGACATTCTCATATAAATTTTTTACATTTATCTATTATTAATCAAGATAAGTTTGTATGATTGATCATTTGCTATTAGTCATATTTCCAACAATCTAAAGTTGAATTTTTTCTGTTTTATTTTTCTTTATTATGTCTAATAGATTAGTGATTACCGAGGATCCTATAATTTGTTTGTTGTTATCAAGTAGGGATGTCAATGGGGCGGGGCGGATGCGGATGTATGTCCCTCCATCCCTATCCCCACCTAAAATTTCCATCCCCATCCCCGCCCCATCACCCATGGCGGGTACAAAATTCATCCCCATCCCCGCCCCAACGGGTACAAACTAAAATCCATCCCCGCCCCACCACCCACCTAGGTATCCATCCCCGTCTCATCCCCGCCCCATATCCGAGTCAATACCCACCTTGTTTTTCTTATTTTGCAACATTATGGAAAAAATAACTCCCATAACAAAAAAAATCAAACACATAAAATTAGAAGTCATGCCTAATTCATAATATTAAATACTACAAACTAATCCAAACGCATAAAAAATTGTTCAACTTTTTATGTTCTTTCAATTTTTCAATTCGCGTAGGGAATGTTATTCGGATAGGGTTGACGAGTATCAAGAGGGGCGGGTGGGGATGGGACGGGGCGGGCGGGCGGGGATGGGGCGGGGCGGGCGGGCGGGGATGGGGCGGGTTCAACACAAAATCCACACCCGCCCCATCACCCATGGCGGGTATAATTTTTATACCCATCCCCGCTCCATCACCCGCCAAACCTCCCTCCATCCCCGCCTACTTGGGGCGGATGCGGGGCGGGTCTCCTATAAAACCCGCCCCACTGACATCCCTATTATCAAGTCTAACGGGCAACTCCGTTTGTATGAGGATTTGATTCCAGCAAGGAGCAAATTAAGTACTTTGCGATGATCGTTCCTTTTGATCTTTTTGTGCGGTTAGTGCATGTTCCATGAATTTGATATTTTGGTTCCGATTATGTTGTACCAAGTATTTGGGAATCATTTTTTTTAATGAATTAATTAATCTTGAACATGGAGGACGAAGAATGAAGAATTCTCAAATTGATAACAGTTGATTTTACTTCTACAGGTTCCCTATACAATTCTTAAATTTCAATTTGTATTTTATTTTTAAATTGGAAAAAAGAAATAGCAATTTTTAATGGAGTTATTGCTCAATTTAATGGGATAAGCTGTACTTTTGGACGAAATTAGTGGGCTCATTTCATTACAACCATATTAATGTCTTTAATGAGTTTTCTTCTGTTTAAGATTATTTCATGATTTTCTCTCCTTATTTATTCTTGAATTGATTGATACGGTTTTTCAACCCTTCTGGTTTTTTGGTCATGGTTTTAAATGACTCAATTATCATAATCTTTATGGTAAAAGTGGAACATCTTTTCTATTGATACATTTTTGAAGTCGTCCATAAGCAAGTTGATTTGATTAACCTTTGTTTGATGGTACATATGCAATAGCAATCCGGTGATGTTGTTCACTTTATTATTTACCATGAAATAATCTTACAGGAATAAGAGGTGCATAGTTAAGGCTCTAAACAATAGAGTGTTGGTTCACAAAAATCAAACGATCAGTCAAGTTTACGTAGATTGACTCCCGATTCAATTAGTCCAATATATATAAGCCATAAGTGGAGTTTGCTTATCTGGACTATGTTGCGTCAAAATGTAACTAATTTCAATATATATATATATATATATATATATATATATATATATATATATATATATATATATATAATCTCCCTCGTGTGGTATTATTTTGTCAATACTTTGTGTTTATCAATATGGATGCTTGAGGCAAATGAACTAGTTTTACTAGTAATGTGGAGTACTTAATGTGTAGTAGCACTAATTAGAAGGCTGATCCACTATTAATGAGTTGTCTACTTCTTATTTTATTATGTCCATTCCTTCGAGACATGAGTGAATAGGAAATATTTATATTTCTTCACTAATGAGTTTTGAGAACTTTATGTTCTTCACTAATAAAAGAATTACAAATTTTTTAATAAGACCGTCTGACCGGTCAGTCCATCCAACTCGCGGGTCAGTTCGCGGGTCGAAAGAGTTCATGGGTTTTAATTCGCGGGTCATATAAATCTCTATTTTTCACCCTATTTCAAAGCCCTAATTCATTTCTCTCTCCTCAAACTCTCTGCCTCCCTCTCTCTCTCCTAAACTCTCTTCTTCTTTCTCTCTCCTCAAATCTCGGAGAAGTAGCAATGATCTCTCGTCGGAGAAGTAGCACCGCCGATCTAAACCTCCGCCTCCTTAGCACGGAAGCGCTCAAGATTCGGTTCAAAGATCAAACCCTAATCCGATCAGTTTTTGGCGATTCGTGATGGGCTACTTGTTTCGCTCCTGCGTCGACGACGATGTCGAGAATGAAGCGGCGATTAGGTAATTTTTCTATCTCTCTCCTCCATAATCTTTAATCTCCTCCATCTTCTTCATGTTTTCAAGTTTGAATCTCAATATCTAGGGTTAGGTTTTTGTGCAATCAAGAATTCAAGAGTATTGTACGATTTTCCATTTGATGTAAATCGTGCTCCAAAACGTTGTTTGACTGATTTTGTTGTTATTTGCTGGTGAATCGTTGATGTTTATACGTTTTTGATTTTCTGTTTGATTTTTCAATTTTGTTGTTGTTAATTTATCCTTCTTGGTGGTGGTAGCAGCGGCGGCTTCGGCAATGGAACAAATGTGAAGGTGGCTTCGGCGGTGGTTGTACGTTGAAGAGCACATAACTATCGGATCCATCGTTGTAATCGAGGCACCACCAACCTCTACCCCTCGCATCTGGCCTGGTGGTTTATGGTGGCAGAAGCTCCTGTTGTTGGATATTGTTGTTCGATAGATGTTCTTTGTAGTTGTAATTCATTTCAGTTAAAAATTAATTCATTTTAGTTAAGAATTTATTTGTTTTAATTGACAATAACTTTGTTTTGTTATTTATAGTTTTTTTTAAAATAGTTTAATTTTAGTAATACTTTTTATACATTTAGTTAAGAATATTTTCGTTTTAGTTAATAATTACGGAGTATATTGGTTTATTTGTGATTAAATTTGCTTCGGCTATGTTTACATTCGTTTTAGTTACAATATACTTATAGTTACGATTTTCTTGGTTCAAATGCTTAATTAATTAGTTCGATTGATTAACTAATTGGTTTCATTGCTTAACTAATTGGTTTCATTGCTTAACTAATTAGTTTGATTGATTAACTAATTAATTTCAGTGCTTAACTAATTGGTTTCCTTGCTTAACTAATTGGTTCGAATGCTTAACTAATTAGTTCGATTGATTAACTAATTAATCCCAGTGCTTAACTAATTGGTTTCATTGCTTAACTAATTGGTTCGCTTAACTAATTAGTTCGATTGCTTAACTAATTGGTTCAAATGCTTAACTAATTGAATTTCAACGTTTCACTAATTGATTTAATTGCTTAACTAATTGGTACCAAAACTTAACTAATTGAATTTTGGGCTTAACTAATTGAATTTTAGGCTTAACTAATTGAATATTAGGCTTAACTAATTGGTTCAAATGCTTAACTAATTAGTTTGATTGCTTAACTAATTGGTTCAAATGCTTAACTAATGAATGTCAACGTTTCACTAATTGATTTAATTACTTGACTAATTGGTACCAAAACTTAACTAATTGAATTTTGGGCTTAACTAATTGAATATTAGGCTTAACTAATTGGTTCAAATGCTTAACTAATTAGTTCGATTGCTTAACTAATTAGTTTGATTGATTAACTAATTAATTTCAGTGCTTAACTAATTGGTTTCCTTGCTTAACTAATTGGTACCAAAACTTAACTAATTGAATTTTGGGCTTAAATAATTGAATATTAGACTTAACTAATTGAATATTAGGCTTACCTAATTGGTTCAAATGCTTAACTAATTAGTTCGATTGCTTAACTAATTGGTTCAAATGCTTAACTAATTGAATTTCAATGTTTCACTAATTGATTTAATTGCTTAACTAATTGGTACCAAAACTTAACTAATTGAATTTTGGGCTTAACTAATTGAATTTTAGGCTTAACTAATTGAATATTAGGCTTAACTAATTGGTTCAAATGCTTAACTAATTAGTTCGATCGCTTAACTCATTGGTTCAAATGCTTAACTAATTAGTTCGATTGCTTAACTTATTGGTTCAAATGCTTAACTAATTGAATTTCAACGTTTCACTAATTGATTTAATTGCTTAACTAATTGAATTTTGGGCTTAAATAATTGAATATTAGACTTAACTAATTGAATTTTGGGCTTAAATAATTGAATATTAGACTTAACTAATTGAATATTAGGCTTAACTAATTGGTTCAAATGCTTAACTAATTAGTTCGATTGCTTAACTAATTGGTTCAAATGCTTAACAAATTGAATTTCAATGTTTCACTAATTGATTTAATTGCTTAACTAATTGGTACCAAAACTTAACTAATTGAATTTTGGGCTTAACTAATTGAATTTTAGGCTTAACTAATTGAATATTAGGCTTAACTAATTGGTTCAAATGCTTAACTAATTAGTTCGATCGCTTAACTCATTGGTTCAAATGCTTAACTAATTAGTTCGATTGCTTAACTTATTGGTTCAAATGCTTAACTAATTGAATTTCAACGTTTCACTAATTGATTTAATTGCTTAACTAATTGGTACCAAAACTTAACTAATTGTATTTTGTGCTTAACTAATTGAATTTTAGACTTAAGGTATCATATATGGATTTAAACAATTGGTACCAAAACTTAACTAATTGTATTTTGTGCTTAACTATTTTTATTTTTTTATAATTTTTTTCGTAACTTATATTGATAGACATTTGATAAATCCATATATAACTACTCCTACTTAAAAATATAACTATTATATATACAAACCTAACTAATTCATTAAATCTCCAAAAAAAAAGATCATCAAAATAAAAACAAATTGACGCACACAACTAAGTTAGTCCCAAAATGACTCAACTTCTTCTTCTCTGTAAACATCCTTCAACCACTCCACACTCAAAAAATCCCCAAATGACCCAACAACCCAGAAAAATAATTAGGGTATAAAATGCAACAATTTTAACGGCACTAATTTCTAATTTACTGCCGGAAATCGCCTCATCATCACACTTGCGACGGTGTCGGAGCATCCAGTAAGGTCGATTATGGTGGCCAGGACCTTGCTTTTGTTGTACTTCTTGTTGATCTCCATGTTTGGTAATTTCTTTTGTGATTTTGATTATTGTGATTGGGTGTTGAAGACAGTAATTGTAAAGGTGACGACTATGGTGTTGACGGAAATTGGAGAACATCGCCATTTTTGCATCTGAGCAAGAAGAGAAGCGCGTGGAAACATGCGCGCGTGGGCCTTGATGATGACGTCATCAGTCGATCGTTCCTGACGCGCCCGTCAGGCGGTCTGACAGGAAAGGGACTGTAAAAGAATTGCGGTGGGTGTATCTAAGTCCAGTGTGTTAAATCTACGAGTTTGTTACTAAAAGGCTACTCTATAAGAGTCGGTTTTAAGGACCTAGCTTATCTTTTGAACATGAAATGTGGAGTTGGTAAACGTACATCATTACGTTAACATGTTTGCATGCACGAGGTATAAGTATATCAATACTTTTGAAAGACCTAGTTGAGGTGGATTCATTTATTTTGCATTGTTTATAAGCAGAAGCAAGTTCTTTTTTTTTTTTTTTTTTCGTGTCAAATGACTAATAAGGTCATGAGGTATTTTCTAATATTGAATGAGACTCACAAGTTTTTTGATGAATTAATGAGTATAATTTGATGCTCATGTCTTGAGTGTAACCAATTAAAGTGGACATATGTGTGAGTTATGTTCTATTATCCTTGAGAGAAGTCAGATTCGTCAAACCATGAAGAAGCCAATATCTAATCACAAACCTTTAATTTTCCTTTTTAGAGATGGAGCTTTGTTGAAGTTAAGGACAAGGTGGATGATTAATGGGTTCACTAAATCCTCAATGTTTAACTATTTTAGTTATTTCTAATTAATATTAAATTCATGACTTTGTCATGAGTGAATTTGATACATATGTGTGTGTTCATATATATATGATTGGCTTTATTCGGGTTCATATGCCTTGTGTAAATCCTACTTTGTTGCATTGTAAACACGTTAATGCTTTAAATGAGACTAATGATTTTATTTTTCACAATACAAGATGGAAGCCTAAATGAGATAGATGAGTTGTTAAAGGTATGTCCTACCTAAATTTGATTAATTAGCGAAAGTGCTTGACAAGTACCATTTTCTAAGAATTTAGCATATCATTATTGAAATTTATGAAGAAATAGCTAGTTTCTCATAAACTGAATGTGTGAGCTAGTATGTTTGAAGGCTTCATATTTTAAAATTGACTTTGGACTTGATGTTGCTTCTACAATAAGCATAATTTGTAGGCAGTCACGTAGTCATGTATTGCAGGTGGAGAGCGTAAAAGTGTTCTCCAATAATCACTAAAATGTACCATGAGATGGTTATCAAACGAGTATGTTTGATATCTTGTTCAGTAATAGAAAGTGACGAGTCTACTATGGCGTTAAGAGTCCATATTGTCGGATGCTGCAATAAAAAAAATTTTGGTTGATGGTTCGTCGTGGGGGGTAAAATGTTTTTTTTCCGTTTCTTCACATTGTTATTCACAAGATAATATATATATGTGGGTTACCAGGTACAATGAGTTAATTAACTGAAAATGTGAAATAGTTTGTGCATGACACGGGGAATGAAAAATGCAAACTAATTGCAAATTCTATTGGTTGACATTCATTGTGGGTGAAATCAACTCCATTAGTTTCATACGTTGTGACTTACAAGATATAATTGATGGGCTTGTGTATTTATGCTTGTGGCATGGATATTGATCGGAAAAAATGTGGTATCACGTAAATGTGAGAGGAATGTTGAGATTCCCTCAGCAAAGGCCTTTATAGAAATTTGGTGCTGGAGTCAGCATTAAGGAATGTGTTTTAAAGCCTATGTGGAGTAAATTGTGATTGATACCCATCTTAGAAATATTTAAGTTCAATAGGTCAAACGAAGTCACAAAAGAACTCAAGTATTGTACTACAACCATTCCTATTAATAAAGTGATGTAGTATATTTCTTACTGTCATATGTGTAAGGTTGAGCTAAACCTCTTAATAAGTTCATAGCCTTGTGAAGGTGGTTTGTGACAGTACAAACTTGATGAGCTTACCTATGTGAATGTGGGGGGTTACGCCCAATCCCCTATGAGAATCCTAAGGCTTAGACCTCTAGAGCATTCATGAAAATCCAGATAATTGTGGGGCACTAAAATTACAAATTGCGAGAATACGTATTGATCTGAGCGAAGTTTAGTGCGCATATATGTCTCACTAACATCGTGATAGGTTCAAAGAGAATTCTACCTAATACGACTGTGAGACATGTTTGTATGCACTGAGTGTTAATTCAAGTCCAAAAGACATTGACACTTACACAACTGAGTCTCCATTGCCCAACAACTCTCTATTCAATTTTTTGTTCTTTGGAATCATGTGGGGGATTGTTGGAGTTTTGTTCACTCCAAATGGTTTTTGCTTCAAAAGAACAAATGTTTCCCATTGGTAAAATACCCTCTTGTATTTTTGGACATAATAAGTGATTGGATTCGTGATTGATTTCGTGAAAGGTCATAATAATATGTTTGACCATTGAATAGCATTTCCCTTGATTCGCTCTCTAATTAAGGGCTAATTGATTCACCTTCCAACTTCATTGTCACAAATTGATTACCTTCCTTTTTGGCTCATTTACTAAATAATATATAAGGCACTCTCCTTCCAAGGGAAGAGACACACAAAAATTATTCTTTAGCTTCCCCATAAAAATTGTTTCAAACCTTTTTTCTTCGTGTTCTTGGCCAGTGTCAATTCGATTCTCAATCTACCTCTTTGCTACACCAATGAGGTAGACGTCGTGTAACCCTGGAGGTTGATTGCTAAGAGGCCGTGTGTATGTAACGGGGCAAATTCAACTTTAGGACAGTGATATTTTGTCACGTCACGACATTCTCATATAAATTTTTTACATTTATCTATTATTAATCAAGATAAGTTTGTATGATTGATCATTTGCTATTAGTCATATTTCCAACAATCTAAAGTTGAATTTTTTCTGTTTTATTTTTCTTTATTATGTCTAATAGATTAGTGATTACCGAGGATCCTATAATTTGTTTGTTGTTATCAAGTAGGGATGTCAATGGGGCGGGGCGGATGCGGATGTATGTCCCTCCATCCCTATCCCCACCTAAAATTTCCATCCCCATCCCCGCCCCATCACCCATGGCGGGTACAAAATTCATCCACATCCCCGCCCCAACGGGTACAAACTAAAATCCATCCCCGCCCCACCACCCACCTAGGTATCCATCCCCGTCTCATCCCCGCCCCATATCCGAGTCAATACCCACCTTGTTTTTCTTATTTTGCAACATTATGGAAAAAATAACTCCCATAACAAAAAAAATCAAACACATAAAATTAGAAGTCTTGCCTAATTCATAATATTAAATACTACAAACTAATCCAAACGCATAAAAAATTGTTCAACTTTTTATGTTCTTTCAATTTTTCAATTCGCGTAGGGAATGTTATTCGGATAGGGTTGACGAGTATCAAGAGGGGCGGGTGGGGATGGGGCGGGGCGGGCGGGCGGGGATGGGGCGGATTCAACACAAAATCTACACCCGCCCCATCACCCATGGCGGGTATAATTTTTATACCCATCCCCGCTCCATCACCCGCCAAACCTCCCTCCATCCCCGCCTACTTGGGGCGGATGCGGGGCGGGGCGGGTCCCGCCACGACATTCTCAGATACGTTTTTTACATTTATCTATTATTAATCTAGATAAGTTTGTATGATTGATCATTTTCTATTAGTCATATTTCTAACAAGAAACTCTAAAAAAAAAAAAAATGGAAGAACAATGCTCCTAACTGTGGTACAACAGAAAGAAGATTTGAAAGGTAATTGAATTTCTAATTCTACATCTGTTCTTCAATATCCATTCTTTATTTCATTGAATTTGATTTGTGGTAGTATTGTTTTTTTAATTTGTAATTGGGTATGAATTATTTTTATTATTAGTGGAATAGTTTTCTGGCACCACTCACAACAATGGAACCGTTAGAGCTGCCACTGCGCCGATTCCACAGCACAACATATCTTTAATTTATTCTATAATTGTATAATTCGTATTTTTTGTTGTTGGTTTTTTTTTTAATTTTTTTTCTGGGTTATTACTTTTGAGTTAATGTTTTTTTAAATTAATTAATTGTTTATATATATTTTTTAATTATTCTGCTGAAAGAATCTGATGGGAAATTTGAAATCCTGGTTTTTTATACCAGGGTAAGGAAACTAAAAAAACGAGTAGGAAAATAAACCCATGAATCTAATTATTGAAGCTATTTGAAATGTATTTGAACTACATTAATATGTTGTTGGATAATGAATGAAGTTGACTCTTGTAAACTAAGCTGAAAGTGCAAGTATTAGACAAGATGAAGTAGTGAGAACTTCTATCTTAATGTCCAATATAGTGTCTTAACATTTCAAATGATCTGTTGAGGTCCTTAAATGACATGCATCTTCCAAAACATTAGAAATTTATCATGGGTGGCAGTTTCATAGGTAGCTCCACCTATCTTGCTCGTTGAGCTTTTCAAGTTGGCTCTTGTAAACCGAGCTGAAAGTGTAAGTAACAATTGAAGATCTTGTAATTAACGTATTCTAAGTGTTGCGAGTACTACTTATTTGTAGCTAAGATCTTGTAATTAAAATAATTGAAGTTTGCTTTGTTAGCTAAGTTGCTTTATTTGTATAGCTATTCGTCTTGGTGACCATTCATAAGACTCATGAAAAAATTATCGTGTTTATGCTCTTGAACAATACAAATCTTGAGAACATAAGATTCCTTTAACACTCTTTTTACTTTCAAGTGAAAGAGATATATCGTGGGCTCATGGTATAGTAGATAACAAAAAATTACTTATGTTTGATTGTGAAGTATATTAGTGTGGAATGCTTTGTATGGACACATGACATTGTTTGACCAACTAATGGCTTCTTGCTTTTGATCAATAATAGGAACCATTTGAGATAAATCAAGAGTCGACAATTGTTAAATCTTGATTGTTTAGCATTGTGCTGAAGGTCGTTGTATTAAATTTTACTTGATGTGGACTCAGATATATAAATGAATGTGTGAATAAATAATACGCTTGTATGTGTGAAGGTTTTGGTGAATCCCGGAATGAAATGGTAAGGGATAGCTGCTTCTGACCCTGTTACACCTTTGTTTTGATCTGCTAACGGCTAACCCAATAGTTGATTTGGCCTGAGTGGGAAGAGAAATTCTCATTTGCATGTCCATTGAAGTCTGGAAAATCTAAACATATCATAGATAAGTCAGATAGCTAGTGGGGATAATTAGAGGTAGGAACTTATTGAGTGAACTGTATCATCTTTTAGTAGTTTGTAGGTGACAGGGGATAGGAAACCTTGAACCCAAGTTCTACAATGACTATTGAGTGTGATGGTGTGGTTGCTGAAGTTGTACATTTCCTGGACCTTTTATTCTAATATTTAAGGGTTCAAGAAACTACAGGTTTATATGGGATTGGGTTGATTGGTTGTTATATGATTTCTCATGAAAAAATATTACTCATTTTTTAGAAACTATGCTACTTCTTAACACATGACCCTTTTCATCTCATCAGAGGCCGCAAATATTCTCATCTGCTTTCCAGTCTCTTTCACTCTTACTTTTTCTCAAGGAGTCACTCTTGTCGCAATTCAATGGAATATATTGTGATTTAATTATTGATTTTCTTCAATTGAACGGTTAGTTTCGATTCACCATTATCTCGAGTGGATTCACTACTCTCTAATTATCGTAGTTTCTCTTCATTTTTTTTCCTATTCAAGACCTTTTATCTTCGAATACGAGTGAATTGTAGCTTAGTATTTTATTTGTTCAATTTTGGTTAATCCAATTGAAAACATTTTGCCCAAATTTTAGGGTTTTGGCCCTATTTTATTTGTCTATTATTTTCATTCAAACCCTTTGTGGTATTTGAAATATTTGTCAAATGATTAAATTCGTAAAAGAAATATCTCATTATGTGATACAAAATTGTAGTAAGCAATCACAAAGCTCGTGAATTTGGGTGGTTAGTACATTCCAATGGCGGCTAGAAGTGGGAGAAAGCTTTTAAGGTACTACTTAATCTATCTTTGTATCCATAATATCATTAATCCCTCATTTACATCGTTTTCGCCTAATTGGAATTTTCTAGACTAGGTTGATGATCGACTGATTTTTTGTTTCATTTTGGATGAATGTGATTATAGTTTTTTTCCCCCCTTTCCGTTTTAGCTTTTAAGCCTATATATTGGTATTGAATTATTGATTATTCCACTTAGAAGTAACCAACTTTATTCTTTTATTGGATGAATCTCCTATCAAACTTTGTTCTTGATTGATTAAAATCTTGTGTTTTTTACCTGATTCTCAATACCGAGTTAAATGTAGGGACTTAAATGCTTCACTTTTAGTCTTATGCTTAAACCGTGATTAGACTCTGTTTATAGAATACACTAGATGCCTGACTTGTTTAATGGATGTTAAATTTTAAACACAAAGACTCACGACAACTAAAGATGAAAAGAGTTACCTAGCCTAAAAATATATGTCCGCATAAATGAAACACATGTATTTTAAGTATACGTTTCTTATACTGCTACTAATATTAACCTTATGTCTAACTTACTTACCCTGAAAAAAGGACAACGTGCAATCGTTAATTAATTATCTAAAAACCCCAATAGCTAAGTTAAGAAATCAGACAGAAAAAACCCTTAATTGAGCTGCTCTGAACTCCAATTTCGTTCTTGGTTTCTAGAACAGTAATTGTAGAAGTTTTTCTTCTGTTTCAACTAATTTCAACCTTTATAAATTCCCTCTAATACCTAAGCTACTCAATTATAAGATAAAAGCTTTATATTTGCCAATCAGACCAGTAGATTCTTAGCTACACCCCTTTCTTGTCAATATTCTCAATGGCATTTTTGCTGCTATTTTAATGGTATATTAATGTTGCTACTCTACAGGATGCCTTCAGAATACTATAGAAGGGATATGGTTGCTATTATTTCTCTAAATCGAGTATTACATCTTTGTAAAGCTTATTGTGAGCTACTGATATTCTAACCTTTCGTGTTTTTTGTAAAGATATCATATTAACCATCCTTAAGTTAGTTAGAATATGTATTGTGAATTAAAATAAGTATTCTCTAAAAAGAAAAAAAAAATAAGATATAACTGGTTGGTTCAACTCTCATTTTGATTCACAATAGTTATGCTATAATTGTAAGCTCAGGTATTGTATGTGTATGCATGTAGTTTTACTAGAGGCTTGTTATGTGTATGGGATTTATAAATGCATGGAGTGGTTCAATGCAATGGTTTTTCTCATCAAGAACGGCTAGCCTTGATGTTAGCATCGTTGTAAAGAGGATTCTTTTTTGGTGCTGATTTTGGGATCTGCTTGCACTTATTCTATTGTTGGAAGGTCAGTTTGGTGTTTAAGCTGGTCAAGTGTGGCATCCGTTGACTGAGGTGGTGTTAGAACTCTGATGTAAATTATGTGAGTTTTGTGTAGCTGTTATGTGCTCAATGCAACAACATCCTAATTTGCTGCAGTTTGTCGGTCTCCTGCAGTTTTTGTTTTGGCGTGTTGGTTATAGTGCTGCTATTATAGTTGTGTTTCAATTTGTTGTTCTTGATTTGTATGGGTGGTGTTGGTTGCTGAAGTCTGTTGTTACTTTTCTTCAGGACCAGAGTTGACCTCTAATGCTATATTGTTTCTTGCCATTTCAGCAAGCTTGATGTTATTTTTTCAAGGTAATTCTGCAGGCTGGTCAGTGTTCAGTGAAGCAGGACAGGGAAGCAGGCAAGGGAAGTGTTAGAGTTCCGGTGCTGCAGTGTTTTATGGTGTCAATTCTGGTCATAGTTGACCAGCGTTGACTTTGTAGTTCTTAAGTTTTCTTTTCTTAGTTGAGCCTGTTTTTGCTCGGCTTTTGTTTTGTTTTGTTTTGTAGGAGTCTAGTTTTTTTTTTTTTTTTTTGTAGGAGTCTAGTTTTTTTGTTTTGTTTTGTTGGTTGAAGTGGTAAATCCCTCCCCACATGTGTACATACATTTTTGTGGTTATAAGGTAGTGCTTTGTTGTAAAAAAGGTAATGAGCACTACTTTGTAACATTTGTAGTTATGTCCTATAATATTTTGGACAATGTACATGGCTGAAGTATATATGAATGGAGCATTCTTTCTCTTATTGATGCCTTGTATCATTTCTAAAAATGTTATGAGTGGATTATAGAAATATATTAATTTTTATTAGTAACAGCGGGTTTCAAAAATTGTTTGTTGGTAAAAGTCTCTACCATTGGGAAAAAATGTGTTGGTAAAAGTTTTCTTAATGGTACCTCATATATGTTGGTTAAAGCAACACCAATATTTTATTATCCGTTGGCATAAGTATTGCCAACAGAAATACCAACAATTAGATATTGTTGGTGAAAAAAATCAATACCAACAGATCTTGATTTTCTGTTGGTAATACTTTTAGCAACGGAGTTTTTACCAACAGTCTACCAACAATTGTTTTCTCTGTTGGTAGAGATTATTGCCAACAAATAACCACGTTTTACCAACAAATATAGCCCTGTTGCAAAAAGTTAGTTTTCTTCTAGTGTAGGCATACAGTTCACTTGATCTCACTGAATTATTAACTTGTATAATTAATTAATACTGAACCGCATTTATTAGATTTAGCATTGAATGCATACTTGGACCAAGGGCATTATTTCCTTCATATCATACCAATATGTTATGAATGAGATCCTAAAGGCCAAGGGTTCTAATGATTATGATGTACCACATGTGAGTAAGGCAAGACTTTTAAGTCAGGAAAGACTACCAGTTCAAGTCATAGCACCAATGTGGGATGTACATGAAGGACGGGAGTTCTTGTATGGTACACAAACTACACAAGGAACTGGAAATGAACAAGACATGCCACAGATCCCAAATGCACAAACAAACACAACTCAGGCAGCAAGGGAAGCCATACCAGAGAGCTCAATTGCATAAAAAAATTGAGCAAGTCAAGCATGGCCAGATATACCAGAGAGCTTAAATGCACAAGCAAACATAGAAAGTCAAGCATGGACATACATCCTAGAGAAATAAAATGCACAAGCAAGCAGAGCAAGTCAAGCATGGGCAGACATACCAGAGGGCTCAAATGTACAAGCAAACAGATCAAGTCAAGAATGGGAAGACATACAAAACATACCAGACACAAACATAGCATCTTTGGGACTTAGCATTTTGGGTTGAAACAAGGTTACCGAACTTGTATGTTTTGAGGACATGTATGCAAAATATTGTGAAAGCTTGAATGAATGAAACGTTTAATCTTATCTCATATTTTTTTTTGTTTTTCATCATGGACAATGACATTAATATCCTGCTTCATATTGGGGTGAAGGACTTTCACAAACTGAAATGTGAAAGGACATTAACTCCATTAGAAAACATTTATTAATGGTCAAGTAAAATCTCAGATAAAAAACAATGACATCATTGATAGACTCATCACATATCAAACATGACAAGTGATAAGGCGTTTTTCGGTCGTTGAAACGAACTCCGCCTACCAAACAAAATTTAAAAACCACCTAAACGAACCGACTATATGGACTATAGTGGCAAGCATAGGGATCGTCCCAAGAGAACGAAGAGACTTGAGTTTAAGACAAACAAGCTAACTTAGAAGGATGGTTGAATTGTTTTGAAACTAACGATTCTATACTTATATGGAAAACAATAAATTATGGAAAAGCTAGGGGTATTGGGGATCCACTTGAGTTTCATTGGGGAAAACCAAGCGAACAACATACATGATCATGCAAAGACATACCTTCTAGGGAGCAACCAACTATTTTTGCAATTTACCCCTCTCGGTTAGAACGCCTTACCAATTCTAGTTCCTATGGCACGCTCTCGCGTCACCTAAGTCCTAAAATAGTTCATGAAATAAACTAGCTACTCATATGCAATCAAACACTCTCAATCTCTTGACAAGCATATGATGAACACTCCAATTTCAATAACATTCATGGCATTTGCAACTACCAATCATGCCAAACATGGAATTCCTATCTAGCATATCACAATTTAATCACAAAATCACTAATAGTTCAATTCTAAATCCCCAACTAATTCCCAAGCATCACCCCTAACCCTAGCATGGAAACTAATCACTACACATTGAAAGAGAAATTAAACTAAGGATTAGAATTATGCAATTAAACATGTTGATAGAATTGAAAGCAAAATTGAGAATCAACAAAGCAATTTGAACATGAAATCCTAAAATTCAATGCTAATCACAACTAATAGAAAGTGTAGAAATCAAGAATTCAAGCAATTAAGGAAAGCAAAAAAAAGAGCAAAAGAGATTAAGGAAGAAAGAATTACTATGAACCTTCAAAATTTTGAATCAAACTTGAGAATTGAAGAACATACTTGAATTTTAATTGAGTTTCAATCTCTAGAAATTTGAGAAATTACAAAGTGTTTAGAGAAAAAGCTGAAAAACTAATTCGAAACTAAAACGAAAACTAACCTCTGAAAATAAGAAATAAATCCTACTTATATGCTTCCCCAAAATAGAAGTTTAAATTACGAAAAAGAGTCAGCCCACGCAGCTGTGCGGGCGCACAAGGAAATGTGTGTGGGTGCACATAAATTTTGTGCGTCCACACAGAGTGAAGACTGAGAAATCTGCACTGTGTGGGCGCACAGAAATTCTGTGCGGGCGCACAGTCAAAATTGATACTTGGGCTTGATTCAACAGTTGTGCGGGCGCGTAGAAATTCTGTGTGGGCGCACATGGTCCTTTGTGCGGGCGCACCGCTAAAACTCGTGTGGGCGCACGATTTTGTCAGTAAGTCTGTATTTCGGACTTCAAACATGTGCGGGCCCACATAAATTCCGTGTGGGTGCACAAGCTGGAAAGTCCTTCTATAACTCTTTTTCTTCACCGTGCGCGCACAGCTGATTTGTGCGCGCGCACAAGCCTGTTTCCTGCACTTTCTACCTTGGATTTCCACGTTTTCTCAACATTTTACCTATAAAAGATTAAAAGTGGTTAAAGCATATAAATGGCCTATAAACTATACAAAATCACACAAAATGTATAAAAATGGCAAGAAATCCTAAGCCAAGAGCGACATAAATGCCGCTCATCAATAAGATCAAACATCACAAGTCAATATAGAAATGTAGGGTTTCAATCTCAGATTAATTGGCACACATCAAAAAAAAAAGCAAAATAGAAGAAAGAGGGCGCAAAAATAAATTGTCTTCCTTGATTCAATCAAAGAGGGCAAAAGAGGTTGCCTTTCTTGATTCCAATCAAGTAAGGCGAAAGAAGATGTCTTCCTTGAAATAATAAAGAGGGCGAAAAAAAATTCCCTCTCTGATTTAAGTCAAAGAGGGCGAAAAATATTGCCCTATTTGATTGAAATCAAAGAGGGCGAAAAATATTGATTTGCCCTGCTAAGCTAATACAACGATCCTAACAGGGCAACGTGAGGGCGATTTATAAATCGCCCTGTTAGCCTAAAAGGGCGAGATTTACATCAAAGAGGACGATAATTTTCACCCTCTTTGATCTTATACCCCCTCTGTCCCTTAATACTCGACCTGTTTTGACCGGACACGCTTGCCGATCATGCACAACTTTGACCACCAATTTTTTTAACTACATATTATAAAAACTTAAAAAAAATTTAATATTTTGAAAATATATATTAAGTTGAAGTCAATAATATATTATATACTAACAATTGTTTTCATATACTAGAAATAAAATAGGGTCAAAGTGAATTATATGAATAGTGCAAAAAGTCAAAACTGGTCGAGTATCAAGGGACGGAGGGAGTATGTTGTAGTGACACCTCTATACATATTCCATACCGAAACAGTAAGAAAATATAGTCAAAGTTTATAAACTTTGATAAAGACAAGAGCAGCACAAATTATTAGGTACACCCGGTTGTACGTAGATCTACATGCAATCGTATCGTTTTGTATTTTTTAATCCCTCAAAAAAAAATCACATTTTTCAGTTTAAAAGCACATTTTCAGTTTAAAAGCACATTTTTCAGTTTGAAAGCACATTTTTACAATTTTAATGCGCATATGTTTTTCAAATATTATGATATTGAATATCTTCTTCCACAATTGGGAAAAAACCTAAACCTAAAAGGTGAGCAACCAACATTAGTTTACATATCCTCTCAAATTCTTCGCGCTCGTATGTTCTTTTGTACTAACAATGTGTTCTTTTGAAATGTATCTGCTTTTGTGCTATAAAAATGTACTTTAACCTGTAAATATGTGCTTTAAACTATAAAATTGTGTTTTTTGAGGGGTTAAAAACCAAAACTACCCGGTTGTATGTAGAGCTACGTACAACCGGGTGTACCTTTTACCAATTGCAAAAGCAGTAAGCTTATTTTAAAACCGTTGACCGGGTATTAATTTGTGTTACTGACAAGTTTGTTAGGGTTATGAATTACCTTGAGTATGTATTGCATATGAATTGGCATTATATACCACCACATTAGCTACGGGCTTGTTCTACACCTAATATACTAAATACATGTTTAGCCTATTAAAGCCCAAATACAAAGTATACAATATATAATCCCTAATACCCTCCCTCAAGTTGGAGCATGGAGATCACAAATGCCCAACTTGCGAAGTAAATACAAGAATTTACGCTTGCCCAATGCCTTCGTGAAAATCTCAGCGAGTTGATTGTCGGTAGAGACATGACTAGTGGTAATAACACCCTCTTGAATAGCATCTCGAACGTAGTGACAATCAATCTCAATATGTTTCGTGCGTTCATGAAAAACGGAATTTTGAGCAATGTGAAGAGCGGACTTACTGTCACAAAACAGAGCCATGGCACGTGGGTGGTCAACACCAAGGCTGCAAAGGAGTGCTTTAAGCCATTTCAACTCCGAAGTGATGGTTGCCATAGCCCGGTACTCGGCCTCTACAGACGATCGAGCGAGAAACGGTATGTTGTTTCTTGGTCTTCCAGAAGATCACAATCAGTTCGGAGAAGAATACCTTGTCCCGGGCATCCTTTCAGGTAGCGCACAGCCCGAATGGTTGCATCCCAATGTTCTTGACGCGGTGCTTGCATGAATTGCGCCAATATGTGAACGGTATATGCCAGTTCAGGACGTGTGCATGAGTGATAAATAAGATGACCCACAAGGCGCCGATAGGGTTCTGGATCTTCAAGGAGAGCACCGCTTGCAAGCGCGAGATTGTGATTTTGTTCGATCGGGAATCCTGCAGGTTTCGAACCCAATAGTCCTACTTCTGCAATAATATCTAGTGTATATTTTCTTTGGCATAAGAAAATACCCTCTGGACTACGAGCCACCTCAATGCCAAGAAAATATTTCAACACCCCCAAATCCTTCATATGAAAACATTCACCCAAATATTGTTTGAAAGAGGCAATAACGGAAGAGTCATTACCAGAGATAATCAAGTCGTCAACGTACACAAGCACATTAAGTTGAACCTTGCCTTTTTTGAAAGTGAAGAGTGAGTAGTCTGAATAGGACTGAAGGAAACCATAATTCCGCAAAGATGAAGCTAACTTAGCAAACCAACACCTAGGTGCTTGTTTCAGACCATAAAGAGACTTTTTCAACCGACAAACCATTCCTGGTTTTCCCACAGAAAATCCTGGTGGCAATTTCATGTAAACTTCCTCGTCTAGATCACCGTGGAGAAATGCATTATGAACATCCATCTGATGCAATTCCCAATTCTTTGTTGCTGCTACAGCAAGAAATGCACGAACAGTAACTGTGAGGGGGGTCGAAAAAGCGCGAGGCTAATGCGTGACCTGTCCCTCGTGGGTGTGACGATTCTTTTTATTCAATCAAGTGTAATTGGATTTCCTGTGAGTATACACCCAATTGACTAGTAATATAGAAGTCGCCATTCAGTTTTTAACGACAATGAGAAAAACTGACAAAAACCGGTTATCGTGACATAAAGGGAGTGCAATTATGTTTGACCACGATGGCCGTAGGTTCCCTTGTGATCCCTGGTGTGGGGATCTCTCAATATACACCCGCAAGGTAGAGATTGAGGGTTCGGGGGACTGTAACTACCGAGAGGAGTAATTTGCTCGTCGATAACTCCAGAGGCAGGATATCCTTACTAGCTCAGCATAAATAATTGAAGGGACATGCGTTAACTATTAAACTAATCTGAATTGATTTTAGCAATATGCAACATATAATACTAATTCGATCGTGATTATCTGATTTAAATAGCATTAAGGGACCTAGCATGATAATCCGATTTCCCAAAAATATTATATTTATTAGGCGTGATAGAACAATCATATTAGGTTAGTTTAACAGTTCATAAAAAGGGCAAGGAAAGCAGTTAAATCATCGAAAAGGGACACATTACGACGCACCCTTGAGAGGTGCGTCAGGGTTCTCAGAAAACTAACCACTTTGACTTTGCCATTTCTCCTTTTTCTTTAACGAATCTCGATTATGGGACAGGATACGTTCTGTTCGATTTATGGATCTATTGCGACAGAACGCGTGAGCAGTTTCGCAGCGAGAGGCTTAGGCTAAGGGGTTTTGAGTCAATACTCAGAATATATTATGTGTTGTGGTGTGTTGTTTCACGTCGAAACTAGGGGTCTATTTATAGGGAAGAGTTCGTGGAAAGATAGAGTTGCAGAGTTCTAATCCGCAGAGAATTAGGAAAAGAAACGTACCCAGGTATTTTCAGCGCCCAGGCCTGGGCGCCGAAAATTTCGGCGCCCAGAGCCAGGCGTTGAAAATAGGGTCTGGGCAGTTTTTGTTTAGTCAGATTCGGATTCTAAAATCCGTAGGGTTTGAGATTAATTTGAGTCTTTCAGCGCGTATCAATTTGTGACGGAATGCGTCTGGGCCCGTTACGAACTCTAGGCTCGTTAGGATTTTAACTAATACGTAACTCTTATTTCCAAATCCTATTAGGAATAGGATTCTCGCAGTTTTCTATCTCATTTAGGATTTATGTTGGAATGCAACACCTAATTCTGACAGGTTTGCCACTTTTAGAAGCTACCTTTTACGGCAATTACTATTTTTAGCAGGTTTCCATAAATAGCAGGTTTCGGGTAAAATGAAATGGGGAATCGAGATTCGTTTATTTTGTAGGAGATGCGTTGTCAAGTGGAGTTCTTATTCTTTCATCATCGAACCTTTCCCTTGCGGGAATGGGGACAAAAGTAGGTGTCTACAGTTAGCCCCCACTTTGACTGAGTCTTGGAGTAAGACGATGGTCAAAGTATTAGACGGAGTGCGTCACACAAGCCATGGTGTATGTGACCTGTTTTGCGAGAGTCTCACGAGCCCCCGAGTGATAACATTTGACTTAAGGGTCATCACTTGAAGTGTCGACATATCCCTCACGTGTCATTGGGATTTGTCAACTGATAGTATAGAAACTTCCTCACTTTGTCATTGGAAGGATCTAAAGGTGCGTAGAAACCCCCTCACTTTGTCATTGGGAGTAACTACAGATGTTTTCGAAATTAAAGCTGTAAAGTGTAATTGGGCCTGGCCAAGCCCAATCACGAGGTAAAACGTTTTTAAAGATTCTCATTTTCAGGGCTGGCTAAACGAGAAAACCCCCTTGTTTGTATAGGAAGTAAAACGAAGGAAAATCCAGTACCCTTGTTTTTATAGGAAGTAAAACGAAGGAAAATCCAGTAAAATTTATCGCTGCAGCGACTAAGGACCTGCGCTGTTAGTGACGCAGACCCCGCCCGCTGAAGGTGGGCGAGCCTGTCCTCTGAGGGGGACCCCCCGTTCGATAGAAGTGGACGAATCTGTTTGATGTTTTTGAAAATAAGGACCTACGCGGTTTGTGACATAGACCCCGCCCGCTGAAGGTGGCGAACCTTGTCCGCTGAGGGTGGACACCCCGTCCGCTGAAGTGGACGAATCTGTTTAAATTTTTTTTTTGAAAATAAGGACCTACACGGTTTGTGACGTAGACCCCTCCCACTGAAGGTGGGGAACCTTGTCCGCTGAGGGTGGACACCCCGTCCGCTGAAGTGGACGAATCTGTTTAAATTTTTTTTTGAAAATAAGGACCTACGCGGTTTGTGACGTAGACCCCGCCCACTGAAGGTGGCGAACCTTGTCCGCTGAGGGTGGACACCCCGTCCGCTGAAGTGGACGACTCTGTTTTGAAATTTTACTTTGTTTTGTCTTTTTTTTGAAAATAAGGACCTACGTGGTTTGCGCCGTAGACCCCGCCCACTGAAGGTGGCGAGCCTATTTTAAATTTGAAGATTTTATTTCTTTCGAAAACTGAGGACCTGCGCGGCTAGTGACGCGGACCCCGCCCGTTGAGGGTGGGCGAGCCCATTTTGAATTTCTTATTTTGCCTATGTAGAAGGGCTTTTGTGATTACAACCTGTTGGTGGGTCGTAATTTTTCCTGATTAGATGTGTCCTGTAAGTGGGTCCACATTGTGTATATTTTTGTTTAACAATATTTTGTGAGATATCCAAACATGTTATGGTGCGTGGCGCAGTCTGGGAATGTGATTTTGATTGCACGCTTTTGTTGGAGTCCACTTTTCTTGAGCCCCCAAGTGTTGGGGCTCGTCGGTTGTTTTTCGCGTCTTGTAATCATGTTCGGGGCCAAGCTCGTATGTGCGAGCGACCTCCTATAGTAGTGTGCTATTTTAGTGAAGCCGTGGAGTGCGACTTTAGCTTTCAGGTGACATCTGGTTTTGGCTTGGCCCGGATTATCCCTTTGACAGACATACATTTTCTTTTTGGAAAACCAATGACTTGACGACACATATTTTTGGTGTTTCGAACAATGACCATGATATTTAACTTGCTTTTTTTTGAAAAGTGTACATGAGCGTTTTCTGAGATGAGTCTAAGTTTCGACCAAGTTTCAATGTTATTATTATTTTTTTGCTTATTTGGGAGCTAAAGGTGCTTTGGGCTTGATCTTACTTGTAATAGGGCCTCGTGTTTTAGCAACACGGTCTTAAGTCCTTTCCTGTTCCGTGTTTTTGTGAAATCTGGGCCTCGGGCTGCATTTTCAGCGCCCAAGCTCAGGCGCTAAAAATTTTGGCGCCCAGAGGTGGGCGCTGAAATTTCTTTCCTGGTAATATTTGATTTTCGGATTTCTAAACACGTTTCCTAATGGGATCAGGATGTTTATTGGGTGCGTTGAGCTATATATAGGGGCTAGGTACGTCCTTATTTTCCACCACTCTTAAATTCTTTCTCTTTTTTTTTTCGCTGTGCTCTAATTATTTACTGCTTTTGCCATGTCGATCCCTACTTTCTCACTCCAACGGACTGTTAGGCGTTGGCTACGAGCCCTTACTCCCACAGAAAAAGCTTTGTTAAAAGAATACCACTTAGAGGCACTTTTAGGCTTACAACAAATTAATATTGATTATAATTTTCTGCATGCTGCCCTAAACTTTTGGGACTCCGATCATCATGTTTTTTCCTTTCGGGGCAATGAAATATGTCCTTTGCCTGATGAATTTGCTGCGATCCTTGGTTATCCTACTAATGTTACTCCTGTTACCCCTGGCACTATTGAAGAGGGTAAAACAACCATAAGGGCTTTCCTAGGGCTAGATGATAACATGTTTGCTGAACTTGTTGTAGATGATAAGGTTAACTTGGCAAAACTTGTAAAACATCATTTTAGGCCTAGTAAGAATATGACCGAACAAAAATTGAACATTCGAGCCCTTGTATTTTGCTTGTTGAATCATTATTTGCCGTCGAATAATAATGGTGAGTTCGGTGACATAAGGCTGATCCCCTTGATTAGCCAGATGAAAAGTTGCTATTCTATTATGCTGTTGGTTGTTGCTGAGACTTTGCTGAGTGCGGATGAGCTGAAGAAGGATGCCAAATCCGAAATTTTTAAGGGAAGCCCCCTATTACTGCAGGTAATCTACTTTTTTCTTTGCGCACATATACGCCACTTTTTTTTTTTTTTTTTTGCCTGGGGCTGAGTTTCAGCGCCCAGGGCTGGGCGCTGGAATATTCGGCGCCTGGTCCTGGGCGTTGAAACTGCGCCCCAGGAACCTTTTTTCTTTCTTTTCATTCTTTCGATTCGATCGTACCTGTTTTTGCAGATTTGGCTTGCGGAACGGCTTAGACTTTTGGAAGCTCCTGCCGATCCTAAACATTATCGCCCTATAGCTTTGGGTAATCGAAAATACTTGCACCAAGGCCAGGACGAGGCCGAATGGACCTCCGTTTTTACTTACGGCATTTGTTCTATTAAGTGGGTGGTACCATGGTGGGGTTTGACTACTATGACAGGGGGGTCTGATGTATCGGTTTATATTTCTTTGTTGGGGCTATCTTGTCCCATTTATATTTTCCCTTATCGAGTCATGCGTCAATATGGTTTAAGGCAGACTATCCCCTTTTCTGATACGGTACCACCTAAGGTAGCGACCTTTGCACAAACACGGGTCTTAGCGTGGGCTAGGTATTATGATGGTCTCCCGCGTTGGGCTGTAGCTACAAATGGGTTTGTGGGTCTTTCTGAAAACTATAAGTTGTGGATGAGTTCCGATGACAAGGATGTGAGGACCGAGGCTCGTAAAGGAGAGCCGACTGAGCTTTTGATACCTCGTATTCGTGTTAAGTATGAGGGTCTTGATTCTGCCAGACCTCGTACCTATAGTTTTAAGACTGTGAAAGCTCGTCCTGATCGAAAGCGAAAGGAAGTTCTTCCCCGTTCCAGTGTCAGGCCTAAAAAGGTGCCTAACATGAAGGGGCCTGCTGTTGTTAAAAGAAATGCAAGCTCTCGCAGAGATCGTCGCCGGAACAATGTATGGGTTAGGAAGGCTCAGCCGCCTGTAAAAACAGTGGTTGGTCCAGTCGATGATAGTAATCCTTCTCCCACCACTGTTTGTGCCCTTGAGGCTGAGCAGGCTATAACTGAGAATGTTTCTAAAGCTTTGGCATCTTTGGAAGTTAGTGTCCAAGAGCCGGTTCTTATGGAGATTGATATTGGGGCAGCGCAGAAGACTGTGGGGGTGGATCCTGCGAACATTGCTCTCTACAAGACTTTATTTGATGATCCGGAAGAACTAGAGTAGTGTAGTTCTTGCTAGGGTGTAGGTGCCCTTTATTTAGTTCAGTTGTGTTTGTTTTTATTCTTAGCACTTTGTTTTCCTTCTTATTATATTTTAATAAAGGCGTATTTTTAGTTTCCATTCAATTTTGTTTATATGTCTAACACTTTTTACACAAAGAATATAATTTTGTTATTATTATTTGGACCGAATCCTTGGTAAGGATTGCCTACGTATCTTGTCAGAATCAGGTCGCGCGTAGTTCTTAGCTTTAGAATAAGTTCTAGTATGCCGGATCTCGGTAGATATGTCCTGAAGTGGAAACATATTACTTAATCGGTCAAATGAGTGAAGTATTTGCCATTATTTTCATCTGCCGTTTTCCATAGGTTGCGTAAAATTCGACCAATTTGTTGGTAAACCTATTTGGATACGCACTGTACCCCCCAAGTATTCGTTATTTTTCCGTTGTGTGCGGATAAAATGACGAACACTTTTAAAAAAAGGAAAACTTTGGCAGGTAGAGAGTTTCAACGCCCAGGCTGGGGCGTCAAAAATTTCGGCGCCCAGCCCTGGGCGCTGAAAATAACTTGGGCGTCAATTTTGACGTTTTTGCTTTACATGT
Organism: Spinacia oleracea; assembly: GCF_020520425.1. Taxonomy (NCBI): domain Eukaryota; kingdom Viridiplantae; phylum Streptophyta; class Magnoliopsida; order Caryophyllales; family Amaranthaceae; genus Spinacia; species Spinacia oleracea. The sequence continues at coordinate 89,078,226 of NC_079491.1, read as the reverse complement.
TCTTGCGTCTATTTCGTTTTTTGTGCCTTGATATTTTGCTTCGTAGTTAAAGTTAATTTTGAGGCTATTTTGGAGGCTTTTTTGACTGTTAGCGTGAAACGCATTTTCGTCCAGATTAATTTTTTTCTTTTGGTGACTCAAAACAATGTTGAAAATGAAGTTAGGGTGCGGAACTTATGAAGATCTTTTTTGGAGGGTATGATGGAATCTATGTGAAAGCTGTTGGTGAATTCTACGTTTTATGAATTTATTTTTTGGTAACATTTGCATTTGTTTTAAATTTTTGATTTCTTTTTGATTTTGGGTTGCATGGATTGGCTATTGTTGGTTGGCTTTTTAGGTTTTGAGGATGGGATAGTCTGGTTTATTTTGTGGGTTTCGGGAACTGGTTCACATGGTATTATTTCAAAACCGAGTGGGCTTTGTTTGTTGGGCCTATAGTGGGCCGCTTCTTTATTTTTTTATTTTGCAAGTACATTTGGTGTTTATTTAGTGTTAGGATAAAATTTTTAGGAAAAATATTACGCCTTTATTGATTTGAAAAGTAAGGAAAACACACTGAAATAAAACTGACCCATATTCTAAAGGGCCTTAGGACCATCTAAAGTCTCTATTATTTTTTCTATCAATCTAAGGAACTACTAGGCGCTTTTTACTAATGCTCTATGTGGCTCAAGCCTGGGGTTCAGTCTCATAAAACTTTGGTCCTTCACCGGTACTCATCTTGAATTCCATTCCTTTTGCGTTGACCCACTGATATATCTTCACCCATCCGTTCTCGACCTCTTCTAGTGTTGATGCAGGAGAGATTAACCGGGTTGGATCGAAACTTTCATCTTGTAAAGCTAGGGTAGTCATCGCAGTCTCGTTCTCCATAGGCCTCGATTCGTTAAACAATGTCCATAGAGCCTGGTTGTCCAATATTTCAGCTGTTTTAGTCTTGGTGGGGTGGGGTGCCTCATCCAAGGTGTGGCGGTCATGGAAAATTTCAAATCCGGGTTTCAGCAAGCCATCCTGAACGAAGGGTTCAGGGAAATCGCAGCATGGGTGTTCTTCTCCTTCCCGAACAAACATCCCGTTAAGGGTCCTTTGATATGGGGGAAGGAGGGTGGTTTGTTTGGCTTTGTTAAGGCGTAGCCTAGATAGGCGGTCAGCCATATCTTCCTCCGTTGGTTTATAACCTAAGCCAAAGGGAGTAGATTTGTCGGGAAAAGGATGGAATGTGCATTCCTTCTTCCTTATGCCCAATGGGGTTCCTGGGAAATAACCTCGAGCCAACAACATTCTAGGGATGACTCGGGATGCATGCGGGTCTAGGAATGCTGGATCATAATCTTCGATGAACTGGATTGCTTCTTCCATTTGAAACCCATAAAGGTCATCTGCAGTTTCGGCCGTTCCAACCATAGTACAACTGACGTCGAGAGGAGGGGCGCGGATTTCTAGTATTACCCCGTTATGGTTAAGCTTAACCATTTGGTGCAAGGTTGAAGCCACACCTCCTAAGTCATGGAGCCAAGGTCGCCCCAAGAGGAGGTTGAAAGTGGGCTTGATGTCGATTATTTGAAACTCCGTGGTGCGTGTCACAGGCCCAGTTTGTATGGTAAGGTTGATTTTTCCCAACACAGGCCTTTGGGAGGTATCATAAGCTCGTACCCCTTGTGAGGAGGTTTGGAAGTCATCGCTTCCTAGCCCCAAGCAATGGGCGGTTCGCAATGGGCAGACATTAACCGCCGAACCATTATCTACGAGCGCTAGGGGGATGTTTTGTCCTTTGCATCCAACCACTAAGTAAAGGGCTTTATTGTGAGCACCCCCCTCTTTGGGTAAGTCTTTATCAGTGAAAACTATGGCTTTTTCTCCGGCATCTCTCGTGACATGGCTAACCAATGAGTCAGGTGTGATATCTGTGGGTACTGAGATGAGGTCAAGTGAGCGAATAAGCTTTTCGCGATGTTCCTTTGAAGTACACATAAGATCCCAGATGGTAATCACAGCCTTGGTTCTTTTCAGTTGTTTCAGGAGAGGATTTTCAATGACTTCCGCGACGGTGGCGTGCCGCCCGTTCTCAGGAGTTTGCCTAACCGGGATGTCGCCCATAGGAGGTGGGTGAATATCCGGTTGGTATATCCTTCCGGATCGGGTGAGGTTATCGACCTCGGGCTCCTGAGGGGTGGTGTCAATGAGAGCATACCCGGGCCAAGTTTCAGTGAAGAGGTCCTGGCCCGAGACTTGAGATAGGTAAATATTTTCAGCATCATCGTTCCACACACCGCACACTTCTCCCTCGATTCGATCCATAGGTACCACAGCGAGTGGTGCACCTTGAGGTGTAATATACACCGTGGGGTCGAAATTCTCTGGTTGGTCGAGAGAGATGTGACAAGAGCCGAGTGGGCTCTTGTTGTTGTTGGGCTTGCCAACGTTAGGGAGAGGTATTACTTCATCCTCTATCATGTCCTGGATCGTATGTTTTAGATACCAGCAGTTTTCAGTGTCGTGCCCATTTCCTTGATGGAATTTGCAGTAAGTACCTTCGACCCAATATTTGTTTTTGACACGAGGGTCACGGGTGGGGCCTATAGGTCTCAACTTTCCTTGATTGGTTAGTCTTTCAAAGGCTTGTACCAAAGTTGACCCGAGTGGGGCAAACTTTCGGTCTCAGACCCATCTTACAGGGTATCTTCGGGCGGGAGCCTCTTCTACAGCATGGACTTCTTGGGGTTGGGGTGTGTTACCCCGATTATAGGTGTTGGTCTTATATGCAGGTTTTCTTTGTATGGTTTTGTCGAGGTCATCCTTGATTTTTATTCCCACATCATAAACCCTTTTGAAAGTGTCGAGTCCCAGGTACCTAAGGTGTTGCCTGTATGCCGGGTCTAAGTTGTCAATGAATTTTTGGACCAATTCTGTTTCGGGAGGCCTATTGATTAGATGGGCCGCCTGATCCCTCCATCTAGCAAAGTAGGTTGTGAAACCCTCATTTTTCTTTTGGAAGAGAACTTCCAGCTCGCGCATGGTGACTTGGAAATCCATGTTCGACGAGTATTGCTTGATGAAGACATTGACAAAGTCTTCCCAAGTGGGGAAGAGCTTAGGGTCCTGGTGATAGTACCATTTGAGTGGCACAGGTTCCAAGGACAAAGGAAAGGCAGGTAGGTACATGGACTTGTCCACGCCTTTCAATTTCATGGTGTTCACAAAGCTCAGTAGATGATCACGGGGGTTATCCGTGGCCTTGAACTTTGGTAAGTCAGATGAACTGAACTTTTCTGGTAATTTGCCAGAAAAAGGTTCAGGCTCGAGGGAGAAGTATTTGCTCCCCATGGTTTGCTGTAGGACCATTTTTTCGATCCTCTTCTCGTTTTCGAGGTCATTTTTGGCTTGCGCAGCCGCTAAGGCTTCGTTTTCCATTTTCAGTTGGCCCATGAGTTGGGTCATTTGGACCATCTGGTCTCGCAAATCTTCGATGGACATGTTTGGAGGTGCGAATCGAGGTTGGGGAAGCGGAGATCCTTGAAATGAGGGACGACGGACAGAGCTTGGAGTTACTAAACTTGGTGTTGGTGATGTATCTTCGAGACGCACTAGCCGTTGATTCCCTAATCGGCACCAAGTGGCAGGACCGGTCCTAGGCATAAGATAAGCTAAAGTTTAGGTTCCCAAAGTTTCAGGCATTACTTAGTCTAGACTTCGACTCTCTAAATTGGTTTTTCACTTTTCGCTCTTTCTCCTGCCGGTACACTTTTTGGGTTTTTTTTTATTTTGGTCATTCTTTCGAAACACTTGCCTGTGTGACATTCATAGTTGTTAGCATGTTCGGTTTTGGTGCCGAGCATTGCCGTCGTAGGAGGCCTAATGACGACACAAAGAGTTATTAATTTTTCGCGAGTCGCCCTTTGAAATCGAGTGCTTTTCTTACGCCCTCGTAGCAATTATTTTGATGAAAATTTTTTGTGCTACGTACTTTCTTTTTGCTTGGGCACTGAGGCTGCAGCGCCTGACCAGAAAGTCAAGCAGCAACTTCAGCGCCCAGCAGTGGGCTTGAGAAATTTTGGCGCCCAGCCAGGGGCGTTGAAAATGCGTCCCTGGTTGGTTCTCGTTTTTTGTTTTCTGTTTATGCGACTTCGATTTGCGTGCTTGCCTAATAACGTCCTTTACGCGTGACAGCGTTTGTGGGATTCGTTACAGGCCATCCTGAGCGTCGTTTTGTTTTGTGGCGATCATTCGGGTTTGCGGAACACGTGTTTCGGTATAACTCTTTGGCAAGATAGTCTATGAATGTTTGGGCAATTTTTAAGGTCATTGGTTTTCTAAGATAGTTTGTCACACACAATCACATATTTCGCTACACATAACTACATTACAAACATGGATTTGAAAATTAAATATGCCACGTAGCTTATGATAGGCTTCTATGGGTAGTTTATTTGCGCCTGGCTTGGTACCGCTTCTATCGTAGATCCAACACATGCCCCGGTCGAGGTAGTGTCTTCAACAGACGAATTTCGCCCAAGAGGCCAACCCGCAAGTGCAAGCCAAGGGGGCATGCAGGCGAGAGGGACCTAATGAGCGAGCGATTGGGTTCGGGATAGGTGTACTACCTGCACAAGTACCGAGTGGGAAACATGCGCGGCGTATGCACCCCCTATTGGCGAAAAAGGTATCCTTAGTCCCAACTCCCGAGGGAGCCGAGATTCGTTATGATGTTCTGCCCGTTCACATTAATATGCTGATTTTCAGGTCGTCCCAACTTGATGGGGAAATAAACGCGGGGTAGGATCGTTTCACCCTTCGGCTATTTTGATTACCTACAAGCACGAGTATTTCCTTCACTATCCCCAGTGGAGTCGCCACTGTGAGGGGGGTCGAAAAAGCGCGAGGCTAATGCGTGACCTGTCCCTCGTGGGTGTGACGATTCTTTTTAATCAATCAAGTGTAATTGGATTTCCTGTGAGTATACACCCAATTGACTAGTAATATAGGAGTCGCCATTCAGTTTTTAACGACAATGAGAAAAACTGACAAAACCCGGTTATCGTGACATAAAGGGAGTGCAATTATGTTTGAACACGATGGCCGTAGGTTCCCTTGTGATCTCTGGTGTGGGGATCTCTCAATATACACCCGCAAGGTAGAGATTGAGGGTTCGGGGGACTGTAACTACCGAGAGGAGTAATTCGCTCGTCGATAACTCCAGAGGCAGGATATCCTTACTAGCTCAGCATAAATAATTGAAGGGACATGCGTTAACTATTAAACTAATCTGAATTGATTTTAGCAATATGCAACATATAATACTAATTCGATCGTGATTATCTGATTTAAATAGCATTAAGGGATCTAGCATGATAATCCGATTTCCCAAAAATATTATATTTATTAGGCGTGATAGATGTTAGGTTATGATACATATGACAATTCATAAATCATGCGGAAAAACCATAAAGCCAGGAAAGCATATTATTTACACATAATCATTTAGCATAGTTTAGATGCATACTTTTTGTTGCGTGCCTTCCTTAGCTGCGCCCGAACCGAACAAGAACAAGTCTTTAGGACTCCAAGTGTCGTCCCTCCGTAGATAGTCCACAGCACGTCCGGATCCGCCTTAAGCTTGACCAACTAGGATCGCCCTTAAGGTACTTAGAATTTTCGGCACTTACTAGGCAATTGTATGACTGAATTTTTGCTCTCAAAAATCACTTTGAATACTTGAATACTCTATTTAAATATGTGACCCTAGGTACCTATTTATAGAGTTATGGAAAATGATTTGGAATCCTATTAGGATACTAATTTATTTAATTATAATCCTACTAGGACTCTAATTAAACAAACTAAATCTTTTAGGATTAGATTTAATCATATGACAAATCCCGGTAGCCTTAGGATTCGAGTAACACACTTCGAGTGATACGCTAGCACCGCACGCAGGCCTTGCGGCCCACGCACAGCGCCAGCCCACTCGTCGCAGCCCCGCGCGCGCGCCAAGGCCATTGCTGGGCCTGGCCTTGCGCTGGACCGGGCGTGGCTTGGCAGCGTGTTTTTGGGCGCTTGGGCTTGCTGAGCGTAGGCCTGGCTTCGTGATGGGCCTTCGTCTAGCAAGTCTCGTCCGATGCTAATTCGTACGACGCGCTTCCGATTAAATTCCCGATTCCGGAATTTATTTCCGATACGAACAATATTTAATATTTCCGTTTCCGGAATTATTTTCCGATTCCGATAATATTTCCGATTCTGACAATATTTCCGTTTCCGGCAATATTTCCGATTCCGGCAATATTTCCATTTCCGATAATATTTTCCGATACGTACCATGTTTCCGTTTCCGGCAACATCTACGACTTGGATAATATTTACATTTCCGATACGATCCATATTTCCGTTTCCGGTAATATCATCGTTTCCGGAGCATTCTTTTCTTGCCTGTGACGATTTCAGCTCCCACTGAAACCAAGATCCGTCGATTCCGAATGTCCATAGATGGAGTATTTAATGCCATTAAATACTTGATCCGTTTACGTACTATTTGCGTGACCCTACGGGTTCAGTCAAGAGTAAGCTGTGGATTAATATCATTAATTCCACTTGAACTGAAGCGGCCTCTAGCTAGGCACTCAGCTCACTTGATCTCACTGAATTATTAACTTGTTAATTAATACTGAACCGCATTTATTAGACTTAACATAGAATGCATACTTGGACCAAGGGCATTATTTCCTTCAGTCTCCCACTTGTCCTTAGGGACACGTGTGCATTTCCTATTTCCTTTGTCGCTCGATGCTTGCTCTTGAACATAAGGTAAGAGTTGTCATCCTTATTATGTCCAGAGGTGTTTCTCGGTTTCAGAGTTCAACTGATCAAATAAACAGATAATCATAGCCTATGATTCATCCGAGCACGGCCATGCATTTCACAGTTTCTAGCTCTCCGAGTGGCCTTGTACAACTTTTAAGCATCTCATCCCGATTTATGGGAGGAAAATCCCAATCTTGCGATCTTGAGATTAGACTTCGTTTGATAGGTGATTACCTGAGCGTTGCCTTTATAGCCTCCTTTTACGGTGCGACGGTTGGTCAACGTCAAAGCAACCAGTTCTCAAACAAGTAATCTCAAATCACTCAGGTATTGAGGATTTAGTGTCTAATAATTTTAATGAAATTTACTTATGACAGATTTTCATCTCTTACAGTAAAGTTTCATAGGTCTTGTCCGATACTAGTCTTCCCAAAGTAAGTATCTATGCAAATGATTATGACATTGCCATGTCCACATAGTTCAAGAAACAGAACTACTAGTCATCTTGCATTCTAGTCGTCTAACGTTTTCTATGCGTCCAATTTTATAGAAAACTCCGACTAGGGACCATTTTCAACCTTTGACATTCAAGTTCACTTGATAGACATTTCTTAGTCACAGGACTGGTCCTGACATTCTATCTTGAATATATCGCCAAATTGAAGGGACTCATCATTTAATAAACCACAAATTAAATGGAAAAATGAATTCTCTTCATTTATTGTGAATGATTAACCAATAATGTTTTACAAAGATTTAAACTCTAAAACTTTAAAACATTAAACAGGGATATCAAAGCCATTCTCCAATATGCTTGATTCCCATAGCTGCAGTGTCCGAGTTGTGCTTCGCCTGCGGCAAAGGTTTAGTTAATGGATCTGATATGTTGTCATCAGTTCCAATCTTGTTTATTTCGACTTCTTTTCTTTCAACGAACTCTCGTAGAAGGTGAAATCTACGAAGTACATGCTTGACTCTCTGGTGGTGTCTAGGCTCCTTTGCCTGTGCAATAGCTCCGTTATTATCACAATACAGGGCTATTGGTCCTTTAATGGAGGGGACTACACCAAGTTCACCTATGAACTTCCTTAGCCATATAGCTTCCTTTGCTGCTTCATGTGCAGCAATGTACTCCGCTTCAGTTTTAGAATCCAGCTTACTGCACCTCCGTTGAGGCAGAAGACAAACCCAGACTGTGATCTGAAATCATCTTTTTCGGTTTGGAAACTTGCGTCCGTATAGCCTTTAACAATTAATTCATCATCTCCACCATAGACCAGGAAGTCATCTTTGTGCCTTTTCAGGTACTTCAGAATATTCTTGGCAGCAGTCCAATGCGCCTCTCCTGGGTCTGACTGGTATCTGCTCGTAGCACTGAGTTCGTACGCAACATCCGGGCGTGTACATATCATAGCATACATTATTGAACCAATCAATGATGCATATGGAATCCCATTCATTCGTCTACGCTCATCAAGTGTTTTTGGGCACTGAGTCTTGCTTAGAGTTATTCCATGAGACATGGGTAGGTAGCCTCGCTTGGAGTCCGCTATCTTGAACCTATCAAGCACCTTATTGATATAAGTGCTTTGACTAAGTCCAATCATCCTTTTAGATCTATCTCTGTAAATCTTGATGCCCAATATGTACTGTGCTTCTCCTAGATCTTTCATCGAAAAACATTTCCCAAGCCAAATCTTGACAGAGTTCAGCATAGGAATGTCATTTCCGATAAGTAATATGTCGTCGACATATAATACTAGGAAAGCAATTTTGCTCCCACTGACCTTCTTGTATACACAAGTTTCGTCTGCGTTCTTGATGAAACCAAAGTCACTGACTGCTTCATCAAAACGTATATTCCAGCTCCTGGATGCCTGCTTCAATCCGTAGATTGACTTCTTTAGCTTGCATACCTTTTTAGCATTCTTTGGATCCTCAAAACCTTCAGGCTGTGTCATAAACACAGTTTCTGTTAAAATGCCGTTTAAGAAAGCAGTTTTGACATCCATCTGCCATATTTCGTAATCGTAATATGCAGCGATTGCTAACATTATACGAATAGACTTTAGCATTGCAACTGGTGAAAAAGGTTTCATCGTAATCCACACCGTGGACTTGCCTGTAACCTTTTGCAACCAATCTAGCTTTGAAAACTTCAAGTTTCCCATCCTTGTCCTTTTTCAGTTTGAAAACCCATTTGCTTCCAATGGCTTGGTAGCCATCTGGCAAATCGACCAAATCCCATACTTGGTTTTCAGACATGGAGTCTAAGCCATTGCTTGGAGCTAGGGCTCGTCATAGCTTGTTTGTAAGTCGCAGGTTCATCACTTTCAAGTAATAGAACGTCATAGCTCTCGTTCGTCAAAATACCTAAGTACCTTTCCGGTTGAGATCTATATCTTTGCGATCTACGCGGGGTAACATTTCTAGATTGACCATGATTCTCACCAGATTCTTCTAAAGATCTCTGAGTTTCATCCTGAATGTCATCTTGAGCATTCTCTAGACTTTGTTGTTCGACTCGAATTTCTTCGAGGTCTACTTTTCTCCCACTTGTCATTTTGGAAATGTGATCTTTCTCCAAAAAGACACCATCTCGAGCAACAAACACCTTGTTCTCAGATGTATTGTAGAAGTAATACCCCTTTGTTTCCTTTGGATAGCCCACAAGGATACATTTGTCAGATTTTGGATGAAGTTTGTCTGAAATTAATCGTTTGACGTATACTTCACATCCCTAAATCTTAAGAAAAGAAACATTTGGAGGCTTTCAAAACCATAATTCATATGGAGTCTTTTCGACAGCTTTAGACGGAGCTCTATTTATAGTGAGTGCAGCTGTATTTAGTGCATGTCCCCAAAATTCTAATGGAAGTTTGGCCTGACCCATCATTGACCTGACCATGTCTAGCAAGGTTCTGTTCCTCCGTTCCGACACACCGTTCCATTGTGGTGTTCCAGGAGGAGTCAATTCTGATAGAATTCCACATTCTTTCAGATGGTCATCAAATTCATAGCTCAGATATTCACCACCTCTATCAGACCGCAGTGCCTTAATCTTCTTGCCTAATTGATTCTCTACTTCACTCTGAAATTCCTTGAATTTGTCAAAGGATTCAGACTTATGCTTCATTAGGTAGACATAACCATATCTACTGAAGTCATCAGTGAAAGTGATAAAGTAGCTGAAACCACCTCTAGCATTTGTACTCATTGGTCCACATACATCTGTATGGATTAAACCCAATAGTTCATTTGCTCTTTCTCCAACTTTAGAGAAAGGTTGCTTTGTCATTTTGCCAAGTAAACATGATTCGCATTTACCATAATCCTCTAAGTCAAATGGTTCTAGAATTCCTTCCTTTTGAAGTCTTTCTAAGCATTTCAAGTTTATATGGCCTAATCGACAATGCCACAGATAGGTGAGATCTGAATCATCCTTTTTGGCCTTTTTGGTATTTATGTTATATACTTGTTTGTCGTGATCTAATAAATAAAGTCCATTGACTAATCTAGCAGATCCATAAAACATCTCTTTAAAATAAAACGAACAACTATTGTCTTTTATTAAAAAGGAAAATCCCTTAGCATCTAAGCAAGAAACTGAAATGATGTTTTTAGTAAGACTTGGAACATGGAAACATTCTTCCAGTTCCAAAACTAGCCCGGAGGGCAACGACAAATAATAAGTTCCTACAGCTAATGCAGCAATCCGTGCTCCATTTCCCACTCGTAGGTCGACTTCACCCTTGCTTAACTTTCTACTTCTTCTTAGTCCCTATGGATTGGAACATAAGTGTGAGCCACAACCTGTATCTAATACCCAAGAAGTTGAATTAGCAAGTATATAGTCTATAACGAAAATACCTGAAGATGGAACGACTGTTCCGTTCTTCTGATCTTCCTTTAGCTTCAAGCAATCTCTCTTCCAATGCCCCTTCTTCTTGCAATAGAAGCATTCGGATTCAGAAGTGGGTTGACTGACCTTCCTCTTTACAGATTTGGCGCCAGTTTGCTTAGTTGGGCTGGCCTTGTTGCCACCTTTCTTAGCATTCCTCTTCTTTCCAGATTTCTTGAACTTGCCCCCACGCACCATAAGCACATCTTGCTTATCACTTTTGAGCGTCTTTTCAGCGGTCTTCAGCATACCGTGAAGCTCAGTGAGCGTTTTGTCCAGACTATTCATATTGTAGTTCAGTTTGAACTGATCATACCCGCTATGAAGAGAATGGAGGATGGTGTCTATAGCCATTTCCTGAGAAAATTGCTGATCCAGCCGACTCATATTCTCAATGAGTCCAATCATTTTGAGAACATGTGGACTTACGGGCTCGCCTTTCTTAAGCTTGGTCACAAGAATTTGCCTATGAGTCTCGAATCTTTCGACTCGAGCCAGATCTTGGAACATGTTCTTCAACTCACTGATGATTGTGAAAGCATCTGAGTTGATGAACATTTTCTGAAGATCTGCACTCATGGTGGCGAGCATTAGACATTTCACATCCTTGTTGGCATCAATCCAACGATTGAGGGCTGCCTGAGTGACCCCGTCGCCTGTGGCTTCGGGCATCTCCTCTTCTAGGACATACTCCTTTCCTTCCTGCATAAGAACTATTTGCAAGTTCCTTTGCCAGTCAAGGAAGTTTTTCCCGTTCAACTTCTCCTTTTCGAGAATTGATCGAATGTTGAATGAATTGTTGTTTGCCATATTTAAAACTACAATTGAAAAGAATAAACAAATAAATAACCATTCACAGTTTCTCTTAATAAACTTAAATTCTAGCATACATGCATAATTCAATGTTCATTAAGCATTTTATTCAGTTTATGTGTTCCGGCAGGTGTGAATAAAATGATTCCAAGATCCTAAAATCATTGAAGAACTAAGCAAAGTTTGTCGACTTAATCCTAAAACATTTTAGGTAAGCAAAAGCCTTTTGCTAATAGTCTAGAAACTATTCTTGGTTGATAGGTACGTCTAAGAACTTATTAGGTAAACCTATCGATTTTGCCACGACATAAAAGGACTCCTTACTTATATCGTTGAGTTTCACCAAAACTAACATGTACTCACAATTATTTGTGTACCTTGCCCCTTTAGGACCAATAAGTAACACCTCGCTGAGCGAAAACTATTACTAGATTGATGTAAAGGATATCCAAGCAAGTGTATATTTTGGCATGGCACCTTTTAACTCAATTTTTAAGTTTGGAACTTAAGGCTCTTACTATGTTGGTTAGATTTTAAGTGAACTAAAATCCTTAATCATGCAACATAATCAAGCTCTTGATCTCATGCATTTTAAGACATATTTAAAAGCAATAAATAACTTAAAACATGCATAAGATAAATGTGATCTAGTATGGCCCGACTTCATCTGGAAGCTTTAACTTCAAAGTTCGTCTTGAAAATCTCCGTGGGAGGCACCATTTTCTTCAAATAGAATAAGCTATAATTAAAACTAATTACATCTATTTGATGGTACGCAGACCATATTTGAATTGAAAAAACAACTTTGGTACTTTAGACCAATTACATTCAAATTAATGGTACGCAGACCATATTTTCTATCCTATTTAGGCCATACTAGTCACTTCATAACCTGCAAAACAGTACATATACAATATATATACCATTCACCCATTCATTATCATGAATGGCCCACATAGCTGGTTAGTAAAACACATTATGCATCACATAAACATTTGCAGCAATTAATCAAGGGCACCAATAATCTACAAATTATTCAGTCCGTATTAATTTTAATCAAGTTGTTTTAACCTTAAGGATTTGTAGACCTAATCAAGAGTATATGACTAAAAAGGGCTCCCACTTAAACCAATAAATTGATATGCTTTACTAATTTTAAACATAAAATTGTATTTCTAGTCTAACCGGAAACATACAAATTTAATTAAAATTTAAAGCTCATATAAATTTATAATTGAATCCAAAAAGTTTAATTTAATTTCAGTCGTATTTCAATTAATTCATAATTTTAATTTTAGTAAAATAATTAGAATAAATAAAATTTATTATGATTACAATATTCAAAATTAAAATCCAAGAAAATAATTTAAATTATTAATTTTAAAATTAATTAAAATTACGTAAACTGAAAATTTCAAATTAAAATTTCAAAACAATCTAATCGTAACGCAACAACCCCACGCAACGCACGCCCATGGGCCACACGCACACAGCCATCGCTGGCCATGTGCGCGCAGCCCATGCGCTGCCTCGCATTGCTGCTGCTCACCATCGCAAGGCATCACGCGAGCTGGTGCTTGCTGCGCGCGCCAGCGCTCGACGCACGAGCATGCTGCCGCAGCCCATCGCTGGGCGCAGCGCTCGTCGCACGTCGCAACACGCACTCGCACGCCATCGCTGGGCGCAGCGTTCGTCGCACGTCGCAACAAGCACTCGCACGCCATCGCTGGGCGCAGCGCTCGTCGCACGCACAAGAAGCACTCGCACGCCATCGCTGGGCGCAGCGCTCGTCACACGCACAACAAGCGCTCGCTGCGCGCGAGCGATCGATGTTGGGGCGTAGCACTCGTGGCACGCGAGCTTGCGCTCGCTGCGCGCGAGGCTCCGCACGCTTGCGCGAGGCAGTGCGCGCTGTGGCGCAGCTCGCTTGCTGCCCACACGCGACTGCTCGTGCCTTGCTCTCGCCCTCGCCCATTCGCCCATTGCACACAGCCCACGACACAAGGCAGGGTTGCTGCCTTGTGCTCGTGCACCATGGCCTTGCTCATTGCTTTCGTACCGCATGGGCGACGAGCTCCCTTGCTCGTCGTCACATGCCCGCACTATACAACACCCCTTAAGGGTAACACGTAGCGTCCATTGCTTTGTGCGTGCAAGTTATATGAGCGAATCGCAAAAAAATTTAAAATTTATATTCAAAATTAATGACAAATTAATAAATAATATTAATTTCATAATTTTAGGGCGAAAAAATCGAAAATTTATTATTCAATTGATTTCCGATTAACATGGATTCAAGTCTAGGTCATAAAAATTTAAAATTTAACATAAATTTACAATTTTTATGGTGGTTTTTAATCATAGGTATCTAATTAAATTATAACTAATTATGAAAATCAAATTAATTCTAAATTATTCCAATTTTCAACAAATTAATCATAATTACAAATTAGATTGCATAATTAACAAGGCTAGGCATTCAAACTTGTTAAACTTATACAGTAGGTCAATCAAAAATTCAAGATTTATCAACAAGAATCGCAAATATTTAATTTAACATCTTAAATTTACGAAATTTTGCATTCGAAAAACTAAAACCTCCGAAAAGTCATAGTTAGGCTTCGAATTTGAGAATTCTGGGTTCGGTTATTTGGAGGTGCGAATCGAGGTTGGGGAAGCGGAGATCCTTGAAATGAGGGACGACGGACAGAGCTTGGAGTTACTAAACTTGGTGTTGGTGATGTATCTTCGAGACGCACTAGCCGTTGATTCCCTGATCGGCACTAAGTGGCAGGACCGGTCCTAGGCATAAGATAAGCTAAAGTTTAGGTTCCCAAAGTTTCAGGCATTACTTAGTCTAGACTTCGACTCTCTAAATTGGTTTTTCACTTTTCGCTCTTTCTCCTGCCGGTACACTTTTTGGGTTTTTTTTTATTTTGGTCACTCTTTCGAAACACTTGCCTGTGTGACATTCATAGTTGTTAGCATGTTCGGTTTTGGTGCCGAGCATTGCCGTCATAGGAGGCCTAATGACGACACAAAGAGTTATTAATTTTTCGCGAGTCGCCCTTTGAAATCGAGTGCTTTTCTTACGCCCTCGTAGCAATTCTTTTGATGAACATTTTTTGTGCTACGTACTTTCTTTTTGCTTGGGCACCGAGGCTGCAGCGCCTGACCAGAAAGTCAAGCAGCAACTTCAGCGCCCAGCAGTGGGCGTGAGAAATTTTGGCGCCCAGCCAGGGGCGTTGAAAATGCGTCCCTGGTTGGTTCTCGTTTTCTGTTTTCTGTTTATGCGACTTCGATTTGCGTGCTTGCCTAATAACGTCCTTTACGCGTGACAGCGTTTGTGGGATTCGTTACAGGCCATCCCGAGCGTCGCTTTGTTTTGTGGCGATCATTCGGGTTTGCGGAACACGTGTTTCGGTATAACTCTTTGGCAAGATAGTCTATGAATGTTTGGGCAATTTTTAAGGTCATTGGTTTTCTAAGATAGTTTGTCACACACAATCACATATTTCGCTACACATAACTACATTACAAACATGGATTTGAAAATTAAATATGCCACGTAGTTTATGATAGGCTTCTATGGGTGGTTTATTTGCGCCTGGCTTGGTACCGCTTCTATCGTAGATCCAACACATGCCCCGGTCGAGGTAGTGTCTTCAACAGACGAATTTCGCCCAAGAGGCCAATCCGCAAGTGCAAGCCAAGGGGGCATGCAGGCGAGAGGGACCTAATGAGCGAGCGATTGGGTTCGGGATAGGTGTACTACCTGCACAAGTACCGAGTGGGAAACATGCGCGGCGTATGCACCCCCCTATTGGCGAAAAAGGTATCCTTAGTCCCAACTCCCGAGGGAGCCGAGATTCGTTATGATGTTCTGCCCGTTCACATTAATATGCTGATTTTCAGGTCATCCCAACTTGATGGGGAAATAAACGCGGGGTAGGATCGTTTCACCCTTCGGCTATTTTGATTACCTACAAGCACGAGTATTTCCTTCACTATCCCCAGTGGAGTCGCCACTGTGAGGGGGGTCGAAAAAGCGCGAGGCTAATGCGTGACCTGTCCCTCGTGGGTGTGACGATTCTTTTTAATCAATCAAGTGTAATTGGATTTCCTGTGAGTATACACCCAATTGACTAGTAATATAGGAGTCGCCATTCAGTTTTTAACGACAATGAGAAAAACTGACAAAACCCGGTTATCGTGACATAAAGGGAGTGCAATTATGTTTGACCACGATGGCCGTAGGTTCCCTTGTGATCCCTGGTGTGGGGATCTCTCAATATACACCCGCAAGGTAGAGATTGAGGGTTCGGGGGACTGTAACTACCGAGAGGAGTAATTCGCTCGTCGATAACTCCAGAGGCAGGATATCCTTACTAGCTCAGCATAAATAATTGAAGGGACATGCGTTAACTATTAAACTAATCTGAATTGATTTTAGCAATATGCAACATATAATACTAATTCGATCGTGATTATCTGATTTAAATAGCATTAAGGGACCTAGCATGATAATCCGATTTCCCAAAAATATTATATTTATTAGGCGTGATAGATGTTAGGTTATGATACATATGACAATTCATAAATCATGCGGAAAAACCATAAAGCCAGGAAAGCATATTATTTACACATAATCATTTAGCATAGTTTAGATGCATACTTTTTGTTGCGTGCCTTCCTTAGCTGCGCCCGAACCGAACAAGAACAAGTCTTTAGGACTCCAAGTGTCGTCCCTCCGTAGATAGTCCACAGCACGTCCGGATCCGCCTTAAGCTTGACCAACTAGGATCGCCCTTAAGGTACTTAGAATTTTCGGCACTTATTAGGCAATTGTATGACTGAATTTTTGCTCTCAAAAATCACTTTGAATACTTGAATACTCTATTTAAATATGTGACCCTAGGTACCTATTTATAGAGTTATGGAAAAGGATTTGGAATCCTATTAGGATACTAATTTATTTAATTATAATCCTACTAGGACTCTAATTAAACAAACTAAATCTTTTAGGATTAGATTTAATCATATGACAAATCCCAGTAGCCTTAGGATTCGAGTAACACACTTCGAGTGATACGCTAGCACCGCACGCAGGCCTTGCGGCCCACGCACAGCGCCAGCCCACTCGTCGCAGCCCCGCGCGCGCGCCAAGGCCATTGCTGGGCCTGGCCTTGCGCTGGACCGGGCGTGGCTTGGCAGCGTGTTTTTGGGCGCTTGGGCTTGCTGAGCGTAGGCCTGGCTTCGTGCTGGGCCTTCGTCTAGCAAGTCTCGTCCGATGCTAATTCGTACGACGCGCTTCCGATTAAATTCTCGATTCCGGAATTTATTTCCGATACGAACAATATTTAACATTTCCGTTTCCGGAATTATTTTCCGATTCCGATAATATTTCCGATTCTGACAATATTTCCGTTTCCGGCAATATTTCCGATTCCGGCAATATTTCCATTTCCGATAATATTTTCCGATACGTACCATGTTTCCGTTTCCGGCAACATCTACGACTTGGATAATATTTACATTTCCGATACGATCCATATTTCCGTTTCCGGTAATATCATCGTTTTCGGAGCATTCTTTTCTTGCCTGTGACGATCTCAGCTCCCACTGAAACCAAGATCCGTCGATTCCGAATATCCATAGATGGAGTATTTAATGCCATTAAATACTTGATCCGTTTACGTACTATTTGTGTGACCCTACGGGTTCAGTCAAGAGTAAGCTGTGGATTAATATCATTAATTCCACTTGAACTGAAGCGGCCTCTAGCTAGGCATTCAGCTCACTTGATCTCACTGAATTATTAACTTGTTAATTAATACTGAACCGCATTTATTAGAATTAACATAGAATGCATACTTGGACCAAGGGAATTATTTCCTTCAATAGAACAATTATATTAGGTTAGTTTAACAGTTCATAAAAAGGGCGAGGAAAGCAGTTAAATCATCGAAAAGGGACACATTACGACGCACCCTCGAGAGGTGCGTCAGGGTTCTCAGAAAACTAACCACTTTGACTTTGCTATTTCTCCTTTTTATTTAACAAATCTCGATTATGGGACAGGATACGTTCTGTTCGATTTATGGATCCATTGCGACAGAACGCGTGAACAGTTTCGCAGCGAGAGGCTTAGGCTAAGGGGTTTTGAGTCGATACTCAAAATATATTATGTGTTGTTATGTGTTGTTTCACGTCGAAACTAGGGGTCTATTTATAGGGAAGAGTTCGTGGAAAGATAGAGTTGCAGAGTTCTAATCCGCAGAGAATTAGGAAAAGAAACCCAGGTATTCTCAGCGCACAGGCCTGGGCGCCGAAAATTTCGGCGCCCAGAGCCAGGCGTTGAAAATAGGGTCTGGGCAGTTTTTGTTTAGTCAGATTCGGATTCTAAAATCCGTAGGGTTTGAGATTAATTTGAGTCTTTCAGCGCGTATCAATTTGTGACGGAATGCGTCTGGGCCCGTTACGAACTCTAGGCTCGTTAGGATTTTAACTAATACGTAACTCTTATTTCCGAATCCTATTAGGAATAGGATTCTCGCAGTTTTCTATCTCATTTAGGATTTATGTTGGAATGCAACACCTAATTCTGACAGGTTTGCCACTTTTAGAAGCTACCTTTTACGGCAATTACTATTTTTAGCAGGTTTCCATAAATAGCAGGTTTCGGGTAAAATGAAATGGGGAATCGAGATTCGTTTATTTTATAAGAGATGCGTTGTCAAGTGGAGTTCTTATGCTTTCATCATCGAACCTTTCCCTTGCGGGAATGGGGACAAAAGTAGGTGTCTACAATAACCATCTTTGCCACCGGAGCAAATGTTTCGTTGTAGTCAATGCCTTCGACTTGATGATTCCCAAATATGACTAAGCACGCTTTCAGACGCTCAATATCACCATTTGCATGAAACTTTATTTTATAAACCCATTTGCATCCGAGAGCTTTCTTTCCGGGCGGCAATTCTTCCATGACCCAAGTTTCATTGTCCTCTAGTGCTCCAATTTCTTTTTGCATTGCCTCCCTCCAACCGGCATCCTTCATTGCCTTATTAAAAGTTCGAGGCTCAAGCCCTGCAAGTACAACTGCAAGAAATATGCGGTGGTCGTATTGAAAATTTATTACTATTCACAAAATGTGCTATAGGATAGGGAGTACCTGAGGAGCCAGTGGAGGATGATGAACGGGTGGACGGACTCGTTGCTGGTACAGTGTGTGCGACATAATCTTTGAGCAGAACGGAAGGTCGTTTGAGGCGAAAGCCTTTTCCCAAACCAAGTGGAGCGTCACTTGGCAAATTAATAGAGCCTAACTCATGTGAAGTTGTGGTATGGGCCTGCTGTCCTAATGAAGGAGCTGACACGGACTCCTGAGCAGGAGAAAGAAGGGAAGATGGTTGTTGGCCCACTTGTGAGCTCGGTGGGCCAGCAGAGAGAGATGAAGCACCAGGCTGAATAAAAGTGTGGGCTGTAGTATCGTGGGCCTGCGCTGGAGCAAGAGTTGGCTGCGCAACAGAAGCAGCGTGCTCCACAGCCACGCCGTGGGCAGGCTCGTTATCCCGCAGCTCACCCGCGATCTCAAATGATTCAACATTATTTTCCAAAATAGTTTCCAAGTCATCCAAAATACCATTTTCAACATCCATATTCTCATTGCAAGTTTCCGTAGCATCCCCAATTATTCCGGCATTTTCAATAGAAAAAGGAAACTCATTTTCATGAAATTTAACGTCACGAGACACAAAAATTTCAGATGTTTCCATATCATACATTTTCCACCCCTTTTTTCCATTGGGATAACCAACAAATGCACATTTCCTACTTCGAGGAGCAAATTTTTGACACTTTGATTTTTTATTATATGCATAACTCAAACAACCAAAAATGCGAAGATGGTCCAATTCAGGTTCTTTACCAAATAAAACGTCATATGGAGTTTTATTTTGCAACAAGACAGAAGGAGTACGATTAATTAAATAAACAGCACCCAAAATACATTCACCCCAAAGGGAAATAGGGAGATTACCCTCAAACATCAAGGATCTACCAACATTTAGAATGTGTTGGTGTTTTCATTCTACCCGACCATTTTGTTGAGGAGTACCAACACAAGAAGTTTGAAAAATGATCCCGTTTTCATCAAAATAATCCAGCATACATTTAAATTCCGTACCATTATCACTCCTAACAAATTTGACATTAGTTTCAAATTGACGTTCAATCATGGCAAAGAAAGAACGAAAAGCTTTATAAACTTCTGTTTTTTAATGTAATAAATACACCCAAACTGCTCTAGAAAAATCATCTACTAATGTCAAAAAATAATGTGCACCACATGTAGAGGGAATAGAATTGCGTCCCCATAAATCACAATGTATTAATTCAAACACTCTACTAGCCTTGCTATCGCTAACAGGAAAGCTATCACGATGTTGTTTAGCTTGAGGAAAAATACCACATGCTTTATTTAATTTCTTCGTAACATTACTAGGACAATTCTTAATTGCAGGAACTAACTTGAGAACTCTATCAGACGGGTGCCCCAAGCGACGGTGCCATAGCTCAAATGTAGATACTTCAGGAACTGTCACCGCACACACTGTAGGAATCCCCCGGAAATAATATAGTCCATCTTTCCGTTCACCGGCCCCAATTAGGCTCCCCGAAAGTTGGTCCTGTATAGCACAAAGAGAGTCAGTGAATTGAACAAAGCAATTAGAATCATCAATTAATTGCGACACCGATATTAAATTGCAATGTAATGAAGGAACATATAAAACATTTTCAAGAGTTAAATCCCGAGATAGAACCGCACGACCCTCCTTGGTAGCAATAGCATGATTTCCATCTGGTAAACCAAGAAGAGAAGCCGGAATAGATTGAATATGTATCAAACGAGAGGCATCACCAGTTACATGACAGGACGCACCCGTGTCTATAATCCAAGGAAGTGCTGAGCATTCACCTGTCATTTTATCCAAATGGGAGTTATTAAGGATATTTAAAATAGCTTGAACTTGATCTGGAGTATACCACAGGAGCTCCTGTGTTGCTGTTGCCAGATGCACAAGCAGATTTGTTCTCCCCTACGGTACCTACAGTAATAGCATTGGCTCTAGCAGGAATACCGCGACCATGAGCTGCTGTCATAGGTGCATTTGTACTCTTAGTAGTGACTCCCCGAGCACGACGACTCCTCATTTCCTCATACCACTCCAGATACCCATGGAGTTTAAAACACGAACTATTATCATGACCATCACGCTTGCAATGGGTACAAGTCAATTGTGACTTATCGGGCTTCTCAAATCGTACCTTAGGACGATCAGCCTGGATGGCAAAAATTGATTGAGTTTGGACACTATCCTTCGCTGCTTGTATATTTGCAATACCCCTTGAATTTTCTTCTTGCACAAATGCCAAGTAGGCTTCATCCAATGATGGCATAGGTACTCTAGAAAGTAAATTTGTACGTACAGTAGCGTAAAGTTCATCATCAACCCCAATTAAAAATTGATGAAATATCTTTCCATCTCTATCTTCTACTACCTTTCCAGCCATGTTACACGTACAATTACCGCACTCACAGGTACTTAATGGTTTGAATTGAACCAACTCATCGTACAGGCCCATAAGTGTGGTGTAGTAGTCCTCCATTGACATGCCCTTCGCCTGCTTGCACGTCGTTATCTCACTGCGTAGCTGCTGTAGTCTAGGGCCATTTGCAATGCAATATTTCTTGGCCAAGAAATCCCATAACTTTACAGTAGCGTAAAGTTCATCATCAACCCCAATTAAAAATTGATGAAATATCTCTTCATCTCTATCTTCTACTACCTTTCCAGCCATGTTACACGTACAATTACCGCAGTCACAGGTGCTTAATGGTTTCAATTGAACCAACTCATCGTACAGGCCGATAAGTGTGGCATAGTAGTCCTCCATTGACATGCCCTTCGCCTGCTTGCACGTCGTTATCTCACTGCGTAGCTGCTGTAGTCTAGGGCCATTTGCAATGCAATATTTCTTGGCCAAGAAATCCCATAACTTCTTAGCATTATCATGATAGGGAATCGAAGAAGCAATCTTAGGCTCCATACTCCTCAACATCCAAGAGACAAGCATAGAATTTACCGTGACCCAATCGAGTTGCTTCTCCTTCTCCGTAGGTTGTGTGATTGTCCCATTAACAAACACAAATTTTCGACGCGATTGTAGCGAGAGTTGCATAGCCCTAGCCCACGCCATATAATTGTTCCCACCTCGTAACAATACATCAGTGATAACAATCCCCGGTTGATCTCCAGAACTTAGGTAATACGGAGATGCCGGATCGATTTTGCCGTCGCCGTCCATGAGAAATTGAGAGCAAGCAATGCAGGGAAGCCTCAAATTCTGTTTTAAATGGCGAGAGAAATAGAAAAATAAAATGTAAACGAAGAAAATTTATATTTTTGAGATGATAGGGTTTGCTAGGTTGCTAGCTCCGATACCATGACAAGTTTGTTAGGGTTATGAATTTCCTTGAGTATGTATTGCATATGAATTGGCATTATATACTACCACATTAGCTACGGGCTTGTTCTACACCTAATATAATAAATACAAGTTCAGCCTATTAAAGCCCAAATACAAAGTATACAATATATAAGCCCTAATAGGCCCAAGTCGTGGGCCCGGCTCTGATACCATGTTAAATACGGGCCTGGGCCACGCCCGTCACCAAGAGAGAAAGTCCACTTAACAAGACCGTAGGAGGTTCCACCTTAAAACCATATGGCAATAAGGGGAGTAGCCCCTTGGCCTTATTAAGTGTTTAACTCTCTTCTCTTTTATCAATGTGGGACTCTCACACGTGATGTTTCATGGGTCAGATCTTAACAGTTACATAATGCGTACATTTAATTTCAAACAAATATGTATTACAATCATTTTAAAATACATAAAAAAATTAAGAGAATTTTAGGTATTTCGGAAGATATCAAACTCTTTTATAGTTGACTTATATAATAGCTATTGATTTTGCAGATTAGAGTGATTAGTCATTAGTACATATGACAAGATGTAACAAAATGGGTTGACAATATGCAAGAATCATGTACATTTATAATCTGGAATTATGTTCTTCTTCATATTTTTAAAAGATATATGATGAATGGGGACGACTTAATACATTAATTCGTTGCAAGTTGCAAGTCAATTTGACAATTAAGGTTAATTAAGGTCCATAGTCAATCCTCTACAGAATTAGTAAGCTGCCATTTTCAATATAATCTCCCTGCTCCCCTTTCTTCATATATTAGTCTTGAAACTTTCATCGATCAAGTATTTTTGATTGAGGTCTAATTTTGTATGTAAACTCGTAAGTCGTAACTGATCGATGATCTGATCATATATTTTCAGCACTAACAATAAGGGTATTCAATCAGCAACAGAAGTGATCAGTGATCACACCTAGCTTGTCAGATCGACACATCATAATTGTGGAAGATTCATATCAAAATGTTGGGTAATTTCCTTCGTTATTCTCAAATATTTAGTACTACACCAATTTCAAAATAATCTTTACATTTTCCGTTTTAGTCTGTTTTATAACGATATTACATTGTTGAAAATTTACTATCATACATTTCTTCTTCCACATCATTTATAACTTTCTAGTCAATTTCTGTTACTTTATTCAATTTTTTTTACATATTTTATCCATATTTTATTATATTTAATTGCTTATTCCTCTTTTATCCTAATATTTGTTGGAAATAGTAAATATAAAGATCATTTCAAAAGGGGGTTAATGCAATCCGTGGACTATGGACTGTGGTGCACATAGAGCATGGTGCACCAAAAGAACATATGTGCATAAGCAAAAGAACATGACACTACGGCAAAAGAACATGCGATATAATATTTTACTTTTTTTGTTATAAAAATAATATATTATTTTACTATTCATTAAAAACCTAAATAAAAAAAATATTCATATTCTTTTCTCGTAACCAGATGTTCTTTCAAATATATATACTAGTGTTCTTAAGGTGCACCATGCTCTACGTGCACAATGGTCCACCTTCTAAATTGCGGGTTAATGTAATGTCATGTATTGTTTCACTTGGTGAAATTTTTAGTTTTCCTCTCTCGCAGCTATACTGAGTTCGATGCATTTTTTCGGAAACTATATACTGTGGATGATGATGGTATACTTGACCGATGTAATGGGGCTAGAATGTACACATGCGGCTGCTATCATGAGTATCTGGTTTGGGTTAGTCAAAGTTATGCCTCTTGCCTTTCTTCATCTTGGTGATTCTTTCTTGGGTAACTTCACCATCCTCCTCCTAGGCATCATTTCTAATATGCTTGTAAGTCTTGATCGATCATACTTCAACTCCACGATTTATCAAGGATAATGTCATAATTAATAATTGTTTTTTTTGTTGTAACTTGTTATGCAAGGGATTTGGACTTTTATGGTTGTCAACGCCACCTATATTGGCCAACACAACCGGAAACTGCGGTGCCTACAAGCCTGAATGTATTGGTGACCAACAAAAGCAACTATTTTATACCGGGCTCGCCCTTACAGCAATGGGAAACGCTGCTCATTCAGCCTCCTATAGTTTTTTCTTGGCTGAGCAAAGCAGTGATGTTGCTGGAGGAGGTTTTGAATGTGAATTTGCCAATTGTTCCTGCTGCGGCTTTACTTGTCGTAATAGCTTGACTGGCCTAGCTGCGCTCCTTACTCTCGCGTTCGTCAAGCCATGGGCTGTGCTGTTTGGGATTGGTTCCATATTCGGAGTGATTTCACTAGTTGTTCTCTTGCTTAGGATTTCTCGATATAACTATGTTAAGCCAAAAGGAAGTGGCCTCACTACTTACTTTCGGGTCCTTTTTGCTGCTTCCACCAAGATGTGCAATGCGCGGCCACTAAATGTGGACGAGCTTCATGAGAAACATAATCTCAATGTAAATCAGTTATTGCCTCACACAGAAGAACTCAGGTAAATATATAAATCATTCGTTTCTTTTAGACTCCGTTTGATTTGGTGTAAAACGTCTTGACTGCAAAATAATTTAAAAATATATATATATTGCAAGGGAAAACACTATTCCAAACTAGTTTTCTTTTGTTTGATTCCTTGAAAAAAAAATGAGAAAGATGGTGAGGGGAAAAAGGGAAAGGGAGGTACGTAAGGACGAAAGGTGGGAAAGTATTTTCCTTCCCTTTCAAATAGAAAAGATTTTTCCACCTTTGAGAGAGTTATGGAAAAATCATCATATCTCTTGTCAAACCAAACAACGTAAAATGATTTAAAAGGGAAAAATCATTTTCCATGAAACGTTTTAAACCCTATCAAACAGAGCCTTATTTTGAATTGAAGTACATGTTTGTGTTACTCGACCTACATTAAGTAGACAAGCGGAGCCTATAAGATAAGAGTTTGGTCCATTTATAAGTAAATGAAAGTAAGTTCCACATAAAAATCAATCGGCAGTAGTGGGAGTAACTCTTTAAGCTGGTACTTTCTCTCCTATTTTTTCGTTCATGTGGGTAACATTGTATTTCAACAATATATCAGGTGTCTCGACAAGGCTGCTGTGGTACTGCCACATCCACCATTGCAGCAACAGGAGACAGATAAATGGAGGCTCTGCAGTGTGACTGAAGTAGAAGAAACCAAGACCTTTGTACGCGCAATTCCTATATGGATGACCTTCATTCTTTGTGGGGTTGTATCTTCCCTTGGTCCAACCTATTTTCTTGAGCAAGTAAACCGCATGAACCCTAAAGTTGGCCGAACCAAAATTCCACTTGTACTCTTTCTGTGGTTATATGCCCAATTCAGGAATATCTTCACTGTCCTTTTTGGTGGAATACTCAACGCGGCAACTAGCCTCTTAACAGTATCAACTGCTCGTTATCTTGCTCGAATAGGTTTTGGTATCGCGATGTTGTTTGCAATACTATCCTGCATTGCAGCAGCAAAGGTCGAGGAAAGAAGGCTTAGAGTTGTAAACATTCTTGGCTTAGCCGACAAGCCAGATGAAATAGTACCTCTGAACAGATTTTGGGTTTTACCACAATTTGCGTTGCTTGGTGGCCTCGATGGCATTTACATGCTGGCGTATACTCATTTTGCACTTGATCAATCCTCTTTGTCTACGGTGAAGTACTTCGTTACAGTGGCGAATGCCTTTTCTGGATTTGGGTTCATAGGAAGTGCTCTCTGTGTTTACATTGTGGGAAGCATTAGCGAGAAGATTAGTGGGACTAATTGGTTTCTAGACACGTTAAACACTAGTCGTTTAGACAATTATTATTGGTTTTTAGCCACCTTAATTACTGTTAATCTTCTTGTGTACATTCTTTTGGCTATCTTTTATCGCTTCAGGAGATCAAGACTTGAGGCTAGGCATGGCAGGTATCCCTCTCACTAGATGAACGCATTTTTTAACCACACTCATAAGTTTGTTTTGCAACTTTATGTGCCAGAGATGTGTCACATTGCAAATCTCCTTGACGATTGTAGTTATGAAAAAGGAAACGTTTGTTTGAATCAATATGCTATGTATTTGTTAAAGTCGGATTTTATTTGTAGATGATGTATGACTTCCTATTAAAAGATTGACTTTACTCCATCATTGTCGTTACCCCACTGCTTTCAAAGAGAGGCTCCCAAAAACAGCGGGGTAAGGGTGGTCGTACGTACGCAACCTTACCCCTTAAGAACACTATTTCCAATTGACCCTTAAGTGATAACGGAACTACCATTTTCTATTTCATGGAAAAGAAGTGAATTGAAGAGATTATGAAAACCATTTTAATTTAGTCAATTATATCTCAATGCCAAAGACAAAATGAATCTTTTGCTTTATCGGAAACGGACCAAAAGGATTGACTTTACTATAAATAAATAAAAAATAAAAAAATTATTGAGGTATTGCATCTTATTACAGATTGGTTAGTCTTACAATGAGTTTAAGAAAGAGTAGTAAAAAGAATTAACATCTCCGATATACTATGGACAATTTATAAGTGAATGAATATCAAATCCTTGTAAACAAATCTTTATATGGTTGAAAGCGCGCTGACATATGCCTTCCTTCAATCCGATCTTAGAGTTCGAGAATCCTAATTTAAGGCAGTCAATGCCTTCGGCCGGTAAGTCATAAAGGCCTGCTCTAGCTGACTTGGATGTACCTGATACAATACTTGAATACTAGAGCAACAATAAGGGGAGACTCTTATTTAGAAGACTCTTACTCTCTTTCTTATGCCACCTAAGCATCAACTCCAAATAAGAGCCCCCTCTCAAAAATTATAGAAATGGGCTA
Source organism: Spinacia oleracea (assembly GCF_020520425.1). Classification (NCBI taxonomy): domain Eukaryota; kingdom Viridiplantae; phylum Streptophyta; class Magnoliopsida; order Caryophyllales; family Amaranthaceae; genus Spinacia; species Spinacia oleracea. The sequence goes on along the minus strand of NC_079491.1, from coordinate 89,051,366 downwards.
ACTCTTAACACTACCTCTTATTCTCTCTTACCCTATTATTTTATTTTATTTTCATGCAAAAATGTTGACATGGCACTAGCTCTTATTTATTGGAGGTAGCTCTTATTTCAGAATTTTTACTTACAAACTCTAATTAAGAGTCTCTCATTTCTCACCTAAGAGCTAGCTCTTAATTTTTCTCTCTCCTTAAGAGACACCTAAGAGCCTTCCCTTATTCATGCTAATTGATCTCCATAATGCAATGACTTTTGCCTATTGCAGGCAGAGGAATGTTTAGACCAAAGAGGGATTAAGTACTAATTTAGTTAGAGGGTAGTTGCCAAGAGGCAGAATACTTATTTTGAATTTATCAGTTCTATGACAGTTGACCCTTACAAATTGTACTTTATCTTATAACGGATCATAATCTATACTTGGTCAACTCAATTAAGTTATTGCATATGCATCAAATTAACTTAACCAGTGCTTCATAATACTGAGTTACTAACAAATATCTGAACTAGTTAGTTTCCTTTCAAAGCAACTGACATTTACTTAACTGTCACTCTATCGGGCCATGCACAATATTTTTGACATGATATGGTCTAACAGTTTAATTAATTTGTTGTTTTAAAAAAAAAATCACGCGCTAACTTCATTTTTTATTTAAGATGAGCAATGCTAGAATTCCTTACCAAATTGCTATATAATTTAATTGAATTGATACATTGCACGTTGCCATGTTCATCAACACCCCTCAAAATTAGCCACTTGATCTTTAAATAAATAAGATTGACTTCAAAAAGCTGTAGAAATTTTTTAACTAGCAAATTATATGGTAGAGTAAGGGGTAAGTCTAATACATCATACTCCGTATATAATATTCTAATTATATTGAAAAATAAATTTGGATCAAGAAATCATAAATAAATTTCAACTAGCTAATGAAGTATTTATTTTTTGTAATTCTATTACAAACAAGCCAGGAAGACTTTCTGTATAGTTAGACTGGAACTAAGTCCTATCTTTCTTTCTTGCTATTTTGTCTAGCCTGTACTTTTGCATCATCCACGTCAAAACTTTTTTTTTTTTTTTTTTTTCTTGGTGTTAATTAGCACCCGATTCACCCTTGGGGCTAATTTGGATTCGGGGCAAGTTCTGGGTTGATAGGTTCCAGTCCCCACCCAATTGTTGTTGTGCGGGATCGAACACAAGTCCTCCATACCAAGTTCAGCCCAATCACCACTGAACCAACAGTACTTTCAAAACTTTCAATTGTTGATCGATCAAGGACTCGAGGTTAAGTGTTGTACTTGAAGTTTATTATTGGTACGTAAAACAAGCAACTGTATAAGTTTTTGTTATTCTTTTTCGGTGGGAATTAAGAAATTAATCATGGAAGCTAAATGCTCTAGAATAATGATCAGAGCTTGCTAACATTTTTCAGCGGCGGAAGCATTGGAACTTTTTGAGCTCGTACCCTTGCAATGGATACTATAGGTGGTACCGCGAAGAAGGGCAGGGGATTCATTCGCCTACTGGGTAATTTACTCATTTATTAAGTTAATATGTTTGTAGTAACTTTCAGTTTTTAGTTATTTGGTTCCAAGTAATTAAATGGAAAGCCAAATGAGAAATGACAAGTGTTTTGGGTTGAGATGCAATGGTGGAATTAGAAATTGGAAATTTGAACTTTCTTGGAAAGTTGAATTTCTCACGTTCTACGTCCATTTCAAAAATGATTTTTACACTTTTCGTTTTAGTCCATTTATTAATGTTTTTTACATTGTACTTTATTATATTTTTGGACATAAAAATGTATTATTTTACCCTTTTTATCCCACGATATTTACAACTTACCACTCAAATTTTCTTACTTTATCATGTTTTCTTACCCTCGCCTACTATTTATACGCAATTTGGATTATACACCCGGTGAACAGTGCTCATTGTGCACTCTGATGAACATTCATTGATAATCTAAAGAACATGGAAAATGACTCAACGTCCATGTACTCGTGGAATATTTGAAATATATGTTCTTTGGATTTGAACTATATGTTCATTTGCTATATGTTCTTTGGGTATGAACAATATGTTTGCATTTGAACTATATGTTTATTTAAAAACAAGGTGCACAGTGAGCATTGTGCACCCGGGTACATAACCATATTTTATACATTTATCTTACTTTATCCACACATTATTATATTAACCTTCTCTTTTACATATTTTTCCTCTCTTATTTTTAACTAGTCTTATATGCACGCGATGCGTGCGAAGTATTAAAAAGCTTAACATATCTAAACTTGGTAATCAAAGAAAACTAAAAAGTCAGACAGCTCCAATTTAATTCGAATCCATTTTTTAGAATACAATTTCCGAATTCGTGTATAAAAAGCAACAGCCTTGCAATCAATCTTCCCAGTATCAACAAATGCTCCATTGTTCACCTCAATTCCTTCCTCCTGGTCCAGAACAATCTAAAGAAACAGAAAAAATCAGCATCTAACAACCTGAAAAGTTAACACCCGGGGGAAAAAATCAAAAATATGAAATACCTTAAAACCCTTCTCGGGGGTGATAAAATGAATCAGCAAGAAAGACAGTACCTCGTTATATAATAATAAAATATTAAATAAATCAATTTATACAGTACCATACATACATAAAAGGAAATTAGTTTATAGAAAACACAGAAAGCCATCCACTGGCACTGTCTTTCTTAATATTTTTATACAGTACCATATTTTTATACAATATCCCAATAATATTTTTATACAGTTCTTTTATATCCTACATGTATTTGCAATAACCTCTCGGTTATAGGCTTATAGCAAGGGTCAAGCTGCCTACACTTGACAACCCCCCACCAGCACCCACCCTCTAAGGCTGGGGCATCTTTATGCAATCCCCAAAACAGACTGTGAGGTCAAAGGAAAACTACAAAATCAGAGTATCAGTATGAGGATGGTCACATGAGATACTCTCTCGATTCATGCATCCGACACCATCTCTTTAAGAATAAGACTATGGCTTTGTAGTTTTATTATAATTAAGTAGTTAGAAGCTTGAAGAAGAAGAAAATATTTAGTTAGTCAGATTAGAAGAAGCTCTATAGACAGAGCAAATCAGTGAGAGAGAAAGCATGTTGAATATTGATGAGAGGTTTGTTTAGCTTTTAGATTGCCTCTCGAAAGCTTTATATCAAACAGCCGACCAGGTATGTGTTATAAAAGGTCAACATCAATTACTGCACAACATGCACAACATAATTCTCTCAGGCAGGTGACAGGAGTTAAAAGATGAAAGTATCATAATTTGCAATAGAATAAAGAAATTACTCTAAACCCACAAAACAAATTAAACCAGTTATTTAATTATCCAAAATAAGACACTTACCATGAAGACAACATTGGAAATTGACCCAACTTCTTTTGTGAACAATCGCCGAGCAAAAACGGCCTGTTCTACAATCTCAGCAGCAGTTATGTGTCTTGTTAATCCCATCCTGCAAATATAGTTAGTAAAGAGTGATGAGAGGACAATAAATGACAAAATTCCTAAAGTTAGGAGGGAAGTCGTTCACCTTCTGCTGCTCTTCTATGTGTTTGGCATTGCGTAATGGCTTGATCCAGTTCTGTCCTTGAGTTACACCAAGGCCTCGGTAAGCATCTGTGAATTAAAATCCGGCAATTAGTTTCTGCAAACCTTCATTTGATTCAAGCATAATATGCAAAAAAATCAACAGAACTTAAATACATATAATTGTTCAGAAGTTCATCAGTAATAACCATTAAGCTTCAAATGAGGGAAGAGGCCACAAATTCTAAGCTACGAATTACGCCATTTCAAATAATATTCACCAAAACTTCCGTAATTCTACGAATAATGGCAGAGACAAATCGGAATCGCAACAAATATTTTCAAATTTCAGCAAACATCATTGGAAAACCTTAAATTGCTTCATACAAAATCACCACAAAATTACCTAAATTTAAATATAATATGATTTAAAAAAAATAAACAATTAAAATTGCAATTACATTCCAATTCCAATTCTTCCTTACGGAGTAGTATGGAAACCGAAATCTTTCCAATTCTAAAGGTAGATATCTTAGGTTTTTACCTACCTAAGAGGGTACCAACACCGATGCCCATAATATTCAAATTCAATTCCAAACCTCGGCGTCTGACAAACCCAACAATCATCTATGTAATTCTCATTACCAATTTAAGAAACCTTTAAATCTACAACACCAAATTTAGATATAATCTTGAACAACCCAAGTATTGTTCAATTATGGCAATCCAAAATCAATAATCCAACAACAGAACACAATAGATATATTTAAAATAAGCTCGAAATCAATTTTTATTTTTTTTGAAGAAATAACCTGTTTGAGCGGAAGAAAGAAGAGAATATAATGCTTTTGCCACCATCTCCTGATATATCTCAGAACCTGTATTATTAGCCATGAACTTTGGTAAAGAGCTTTCACATGAGATAAATAAACAAAATAGCTGAGAGCCAACAAACCTTTCAAATTAAAATAATTTACAAACAAATTGATTAAAAAATGAGGGAAACTAAAACCAAAATTGTATCAAACAACTAACCTACCTCAGACAGAAAGCAATTCTTCTGAAGAAGTTTAGTAACTTCAGCTGGCAGAACTTGGCTCTGAGGGTTTTGTTGTATAGGACTGAATTTGCAGGACATGGAGCTCTGAAAGCTGACATCTCAAATCAAATCAACAAAAAAACAACCCAGAAAACAAAAATTAGAATTTTGGTGAAAATTGGGAAATTGGGAATGGAAAAACAAAACAAAAATACTGCCATTCTTGAGTGGGCATTCTTGAGCGGGATTTCATCGCGGGCTTAGAATGAAATTTTTCAGCCCATATAAAATATTCTAATTGACCAGCACTTTGCTTCATCAATAAATCAATAATTCTTACCTAAACCTAATATCATCAGGTCAGCGTTTTTTGAAAACTCCATTACAAATTTTTATCAAACTTAGAAGATATATCTTTGTTCTTTCAGTTCTACCAAGTCTCTTCGAAGGTAAACAAATTGGTTAAAAAATGAAGGAAACTAAAACCAAAATTGGATCAAACAACTAACCTACCTCAGACATAAGGCAATGTTAGGTTATGATTCATATGACAGTTCATAAATCATGCGGAAAAACCATAAAGCCAGGAAACATATTATTTACACATAATCATTTAGCATAGTTTAGATGCATACTCTTTGTTGCGTGCCTTCCCTAGCTGCGCCCGAACCGAACAAGAACAAATCTTTAGGACTCCAAGTGTCGTCCCTCCGTAGATAGTCCACAGCACGTCCGGATCCGCCTTAAGATTGACCAACTAGAATCGCCCTTAAGGTTCTAATATTTTCGGTTAGGTAGGCAAGAATATTGGCTGATTTTTCTGCTTAAAAATCTTAGTTTTGAATACTTAAAAACTTGTATATAAATAATGACCCCTAGGCCTTTATTTATAGAGTTATGGAAAAGGAATCGCAATCCTAGTAGGATACGAATTAATTGAAATTAGAATCCTACATGAATTCTATTTAATTAATTTATCTAATTAGGAATAGGAATTTAATCACACACTAACTCTTGCAGTTTTAGGAATCACGCATGAGCACAAACTCACACACACACACGGCAGCCACAAGGGCTGCCCATGCGCATGCGAGCAGCAGCCCATGCAGCGCGGCCCACGCATCCGTGGCCTTGGTGCGCGCTGGGCTTGTGGCGTGCGTGCTTGCTGGGCGATGGCCCGGCTTCGTGCTGGGCCTTCGTCCGGCAGGCCTCGTCCGATGCTAATTCGTACGATACGCTTCCGATTAAATTTCCATTTCCGGAATCTATTTCCGATACGAACAATATTTAATATTTCCGATTCCGGAATTAATTTCCGTTTCGAACAAATATTCAATATTTCCGTTTCCGGAATTATTTTCCGATTCCGGTAATATTTCCGATTCTGACAATATTTCCGTTTCCGGCAATATTTCCGATTCTGGTAATATTTCCATTTCCAATAATATTTTCCGATACGTACCATGTTTCCGTTTCCGGCAACATCTACGACTTGGATAATATTCATATTTCCGACACGATCCATATTTCCGTTTCCGGCAATATCATCGTTTCCGGAGTATTCATTTCTTGCCTGTGACGATCTTAGCTCCCACTGAAACCAAGATCCGTCGGTTCCGAATATTCATAGATGGAGTATTTAATGCCATTAAATACTTGATCCGTTTACGTACTATTTGTGTGACCCTACGGGTTCAGTCAAGAGTAAGCTGTGGATTAATATCATTAATTCCACTTGAACTGAAGCGGCCTCTAGCTAGGCATTCAGCTCACTTGATCTCACTGAATTATTAACTTGTTAATTAATACTGAACCGCATTTATTAGACTTAACATAGAATGCATACTTGGACCAAGGGCATTATTTCCTTCAGTCTCCCACTTGTCCTTAGGGACAAGTGTGCATTTCCTAATTCCTTTGTCGCTCGATGCTTGCTCTTGAACATAAGGTAAGAGTTGTCATCCTTATTATGTCCAGAGGTGTTCCTCGGTTTCAGAGTTCAACTGATCAAATAAACAGATAATCATAGCCTATGATTCATCCGAGCACGGCCATGCATTTCACAGTTTCTAGCTCTCCGAGTGGCCTTGTACAACTTTTAAGCATCTCATCCCGATTTATGGGAGGACAATCCCAATCTTGCGATCTTGAGATTAGACTTCGTTTGATAGGTGATTACCTGAGCGTTGCCTTTATAGCCTCCTTTTACGGTGCGACGGTTGGTCAACGTCAAAGCAACCAGTTCTCAAACAAGTAATCTCAAATCACTCAGGTATTGAGGATTTAGTGTCTAATAATTTAATGAAATTTACTTATGACAGACTTTCATCTCTTACAGTAAAGTTTCATAGGTCTTGTCCGATACTAGTCTTCCCAAAGTAAGTATCTATGCAAATGATTATGACATTGCCATGTCCACATAGTTCAAGAAACAGAACTACTAGTCATCTTGCATTCTAATCGTCTAACGTTTTCTATGCGTCCAATTTTATAGAAAACTCCGATTAGGGACCATTTTCAACCTTTGACATTCAAGTTCACTTGATAGACATTTCTTAGTCACAGGACTGGTCCTGACAGTCTATCTTGAATATATCGTCAAGTTGAAGGGACTCATCATTTAATAAACCACAAATTAAATGGAAAAATGAATTTCTTTCATTTATTGTGAATGATTAACCAATAATGTTTTACAAAGATTTAAACTCTAAAACTTTAAAACATTAAACAGAGACATCAAAGCCATTCTCCAATATGCTTGATTCCCATAGCTGCAGTGTGCGAGTTGTGCTTCGCTTGCGGCAGAGGTTTAGTTAATGGATCTGATATGTTGTCATCAGTTCCAATTTTGCTTATCTCGACTTCTTTTCTTTCAACGAACTCTCGTAGAAGGTGAAATCTACGAAGTACATGCTTGACTCTCTGGTGGTGTCTAGGCTCTTTTGCCTGTGCAATAGCTCCGTTATTATCACAATACAGGGCTATTGGTCCTTTAATGGAGGGGCCTACACCAAGTTCTCCTATGAACTTCCTTAGCCATATAGCTTCCTTTGCTGCTTCATGTGCAGCAATGTACTCCGCTTCAGTTGTAGAATCCGCAATGGTGCTTTGCTTAGCACTTTTCCAGCTTACTGCTCCTCCGTTGAGGCAGAAGACAAACCCAGACTGTGATCTGAAATCATCTTTGTCGGTTTGGAAACTTGCGTCCGTATAGCCTTTAACAATTAATTCATCATCTCCACCATAGACCAGGAAGTCATCTTTGTGCCTTTTCAGGTACTTCAGAATGTTCTTGGCAGCAGTCCAATGCGCCTCTCCTGGGTCTGACTGGTATCTGCTCGTAGCACTGAGTGCGTACGCAACATCCGGGCGTGTACATATCATAGCATACATTATTGAACCAATCAATGATGCATATGGAATCCCATTCATTCGTCTACGCTCATCAAGTGTTTTTGGGCACTGAGTCTTGCTTAGAGTCATTCCATGAGACATGGGTAGGTAGCCTCGCTTGGAGTCCGCCATCTTGAACCTATCAAGCACCTTATTGATATAAGTGCTTTGACTAAGTCCAATCATCTTTTTAGATCTATCTCTGTAAATCTTGATGCCCAATATGTACTGTGCTTCTCCTAGATCCTTCATCGAAAAACATTTCCCAAGCCAAATCTTGACAGAGTTCAACATAGGAATGTCATTTCCGATAAGCAATATGTCGTCGACATATAATACTAGGAAAGCAATTTTGCTCCCACTGACCTTCTTGTATACACAAGATTCGTCCGCGTTCTTGATGAAACCAAAGTCACTGACTGCTTCATCAAAACGTATATTCCAGCTCCTGGATGCCTGCTTCAATCCGTAGATTGACTTCTTTAGCTTGCATACCTTTTTAGCATTCTTTGGATCCTCAAAACCTTCAGGCTGTGTCATAAACACAGTTTCTGTTAAAACGCCGTTTAAGAAAGCAGTTTTGACATCCATCTGCCATATTTCGTAATCGTAATATGCAGCGATTGCTAACATTATTCGAATAGACTTTAGCATTGCAACTGGTGAAAAGGTTTCATCGTAATCCACACCGTGGACTTGCCTGTAACCTTTTGCAACCAATCTAGCTTTGAAAACTTCAAGTTTCCCATCCTTGTCCTTTTTCAGTTTGAAAACCCATTTGCTTCCAATGGCTTGGTAGCCATCTGGCAAATCGACCAAATCCCATACTTGGTTTTCAGACATGGAGTCTAATTCAGATTGCATGGCTTCTTGCCATTGCTTGGAGCTAGGGCTCGTCATAGCTTGCTTGTAAGTCGCAGGTTCATCACTTTCAAGTAATAGAACGTCATAGCTCTCGTTCGTCAAAATACCTAAGTACCTTTCCGGTTGAGATCTATATCTTTGCGATCTACGCGGGGTAACATTTCTAGATTGACCATGATTCTCACCAGATTCTTCTAAAGATCTCTGAGTTTCATCCTGAATGTCATCTTGAGCATTCTCTAGAGTTTGTTGTTCGACTCGAATTTCTTCGAGGTCTACTTTTCTCCCACTTGTCATTTTGGAAATATGATCCTTCTCCAAAAAGACACCATCTCGAGCAACAAACACTTTGTTCTCAGATGTATTGTAGAAGTAATACCCCTTTGTTTCCTTTGGATAGCCCACAAGGATACATTTGTCAGATTTTGGATGAAGTTTGTCTGAAATTAATCGTTTGACGTATACTTCACATCCCCAAATCTTAAGAAAAGACACATTTGGAGGCTTTCCAAACCATAATTCGTATGGAGTCTTTTCGACAGCTTTAGACGGAGCTCTATTTATAGTGAGTGCAGCTGTATTTAGTGCATGTCCCCAAAATTCTAATGGAAGTTCGGCCTGACCCATCATTGACCTGACCATGTCTAGCAAGGTTCTGTTCCTCCGTTCCGATACACCGTTCCATTGTGGTGTTCCAGGAGGAGTCAATTCTGATAGAATTCCACATTCTTTCAGATGGTCATCAAATTCATAGCTCAGATATTCACCGCCTCTATCAGACCGCAGTGCCTTAATCTTCTTGCCTAATTGATTCTCTACTTCACTCTGAAATTCCTTGAATTTGTCAAAGGATTCAGACTTATGCTTCATTAGGTAGACATAACCATACCTACTGAAGTCATCAGTGAAAGTGATAAAGTAGCTGAAACCACCTCTAGCATTTGTACTCATTGGTCCACATACATCTGTATGGATTAAACCCAATAGTTCATTTGCTCTTTCTCCAACTTTAGAGAAAGGTTGCTTTGTCATTTTGCCAAGTAAACATGATTCGCATTTACCATAATCCTCTAAGTCAAATGGTTCTAGAATTCCTTCTCTTTGAAGTCTTTCTAAGCGTTTCAAGTTTATATGGCCTAATCGACAATGCCACAGATAGGTGAGATATGAATCATCCTTTTTGGCCTTTTTGGTATTTATGTTATATACTTGTTTGTCGTGATCTAATAAATAAAGTCCATTGACTAATCTAGCAGATCCATAAAACATCTCTTTAAAATAAAACGAACAACTATTGTCTTTTATTATAAAGGAAAATCCCTTAGCATCTAAGCAAGAAACTGAAATGATGTTTTTAGTAAGACTTGGAACATGGAAACATTCTTCCAGTTCCAAAACTAGCCCGGAGGGCAACGACAAATAGTAAGTTCCTACAGCTAATGCAGCAATCCGTGCTCCATTTCCCACTCGTAGGTCGACTTCACCCTTGCTTAACTTTCTACTTCTTCTTAGTCCCTGTGGATTGGAACATAAGTGTGAGCCACAACCTGTATCTAATACCCAAGAAGTTGAATTAGCAAGTATACAGTCTATAACGAAAATACCTGAAGATGGAACGACTGTTCCGTTCTTCTGATCTTCCTTTAGCTTTGGACATTCTCTTTTGTAATGGCCTATTCCATCACAATAAAGACAGCTTGATGTGGACTTGTCCTGCTTTGATTTAGCAATGCCCTTGGACTTTCCACCTTTCTTGAATGGTCTCTTTCTAGCCTTGAGTAAATCTTTGGCTTCACAGTCCAGTACTATTTCAGCCTTTCTGACAAGGTGAATAAATTCTGCAACTGTTTCTTCTCTTGGTTCACTTAGGTATTGTTGCTTGAAGCGACCAAACCCACTGTGTAGTGAATTGAGCAAGACAGAGACTGCCATCCTTTCGCTTATTGGTGTTCCTAGTAGACTTAGGCGATCAAAATATGAACACATAAGATCCACATGGAACCTCAGTGGGACGCCTACCCTCTGTTTAGTGCGAAGGAGCTGAACATGTGTTTCTTGGACCTCCATCCTATAACACCTGTTGGGAGAACTAACCTTTAGCCCAGACATTGATTCAATCAACTCATGGACGTTCAGGTCCCTGTCCTCCGTACTTCCACGACAGATATCCCTCAGATTCTTGATGAGCGTAAAAGGTTCATAGGCTACAAACCTTCTAGCCCAATCATCAGGGATATTGTTCAGCATGAGACTCATAACCTTTTTGAGATCCGCATCCCAGGCGTAAAATCTCTCAGGGGTCATGTCTCTGGCATAGTAGCTTGGCATGGGATGTGATAGTACATACTCAAGTCCATTGAGTTTGACTATTTCAACTAGCTTAGCTTCCCATTCAAGAAAATTTGTCAGGTTCAGCTTGACCATAAGCTCAGAACCCATGATGATGTTTTGATTGTTGTTTGCCATATTAAAACTACAATTGAAAAGAATAAACAAATAAATAACCATTCACAGTTTCTCTTAATAAACTTAAATTCTAGCATACATGCATAATTCAATGTTTATTAAGCATTTTATTCAAGTTATGTGTTCCGGCAGGTGTGAATAAAATGATTCCAAGATCCTAAAATCATTGAAGAACTAAGCACAGTTTGTCGACTTAATCCTAAAACATTTTAGGTAAGAAAAAGCCTTTTGCTAATAGTCTAGAAACTATTCTTGGTTGATAGGTACGTCTAAGAACTTATTAGGTAAACCTATCGAATTTGCCACGACATAAAAGGACTCCTTACTTATATCGTTGAGTTTCACCAAAACTAACATGTACTCACAATTATTTGTGTACCTTGCCCCTTTAGGACCAATAAGTAACACCTCGCTGAGCGAAAACTATTACTAGATTGATGTAAAGGATATCCAAGCAAGTGTATATTTTGGCATGGCACCTTTTAACTCAATTTTTAAGTTTGGAACTTAAGGCTCTTACTATGTTGGTTAGATTTTAAGTGAACTAAAATCCTTAATCATGCAACATAATCAAGCTTTTGATCTCATGCATTTTAAGACATATTTAAAGCAATAAATAACTTAAAACATGCATAAGATATTTGTGATCTAGTATGGCCCGACTTCATCTTGAAGCTTTGACTTCAAAGTCCGTCTTGAAAATCTCCGTGGGAGGCACCATTTTCTTCAAATAGGATAAGCTATAACTAATTACAACTATTTGATGGTTCGCAGACCATATTTGAATTGAAAAATAACTTTGGTACTTTAGACCAATTACATTCAAATTAATGGTACGCAGACCATATTTTCTATCCTATTTGGGCCATACTAGTCACTTCATAACCTGCAAAACAGCACATATACAATATATACCATTCACCCATTCATTATCATGAATGGCCCACATAGCTGGTTAGTAAAACACATTATGCATCACGTAAACATTTGCAGCAATTAATCAAGGGCACCAATAATCTACCAATTATTCAGTCCTTATTAATTCTAATCAAGTTGTTTTAACCTTAAGGATTTGTAGACCTAATCAAGAGTTTATGACTAAAAAGTGCTCCCACTTAAACCAATAAATTCATATGCTTTACTAATTTTAAACATAAAATTGTATTTCTAGTCTAACCGGAAACATACAAATTTAATTAAAATTTAAAGCTCATATAAATTTATAATTGAATCCAAAAATTTAATTTAATTTCAGTCGCATTTAAATTAATTCATGATTTTAATTTTAGTAAAATAATTAGAATAAATTCCATTTAATATAATTATAATATTCAAAATTAAAATCCAAGAAATTAATTCAAATTATTAATTTTAAAATTAATTAAAATTACGTGAACTGAAATTTTCAAATTAAACATTCAAAACGATCTAATCGTAACGCAAACACCCTACGCGTTGCACGCCCATGGGCCGTACGCACACAGCCATTGCTGGCCATGTGCGCGCAGCCCATGCGCTCGTCGCATAGCTGCTGCTGTCCTATCGCAAGCCTCCGCACAGCGCTCCATCGCACGCGAGCTATCGCTCGCAGTGCGCGCGCGCGAGATCGCTCGCTGGGCGCGCGACATCGCTCGCTGGGCGCGCTGGCTCGCTCGCTGTGCGCGCGAGCCATCGCTCGCTGGGGCGCGACATCGCTCGCTGGGCGAGCGACATCGCGCGTTGCGCGCGCGAGTAGTGCTGGGCGCAGCGCTCGTGGCACGCGAGCTTGCGCTCGCTGCGCGCGAGGCTGCGCGCACTTGTGCGAGGCAGCGCGCGTTGTGGCGCAGCTCGCTTGCTGCCCACACGCGACTGCCTTGGCTCGCCCCTCGCCCATGCCCATTCGTTCATTGCTCGTGGCACACGACACAAGGCAGGGCTGCTGCCTTGTGCTCGTGCACTACGCCCTTGCTCATTGCATTCGTGCCGCACGGGCGACGAGCTCCTTTGCTCGTCGTCGCATGCCCGCATTATACAACACCCCTTAAGGGTAACACGAAGCGTCCATTGCTTCGTGCGTGCAAGTTATTTGAACGAATCGCATAAAAATTTAAAATTTATATTTAAAATTAATGACAAATTAATAAATAATATTAATTTCATAATTTTAGGGCGAAAAAATCGAAAATTTATTATCCAATTGATTTCCGATTGATATGGATTCAAGTCTAGGTCATAAAAATTTAAAATTTATCGTAAATTTACAATTTTTATGGTGGTTTTTAATCATAGGTTTCTAATTAAATTACAATTAATTATGAAAATCAAATTAATTCTAAATTATTCTAATTTTCAACAAATTAATCATAATTACAAATTAGATTGCATAATTAACAAGACTAGGCATTCAAACTTGTTAAACATATGCAGTAGGTCAATCAAAAATTCAAGATTTATCAACAAGAATCGCAAATATTTAATTTAACATCTTAAATTTACGAAATTTTGCATTCGAAAAACTAAAACCTTCGAAAAGTCATAGTTAGGCTTCGAATTTGAGAATTCTGGGTTCGGCAGAAAAATACTGTTTTTGTCAAAATTTTAGAATGCCTTTTACATGCGGAATTGACATAAAAATCACTCAATTCGGATGAGTAACGAAGAAACTGCCGAAAAACTGCGTACGTATAATTAAATAAACGCAATTTGCAATTAATTAACAATTACGAAAATTAATCACCCCTTTTAATTCTTGCAAATTTGTAATATTTAACCATGTTCATGCAATTTAGATTATGAAAATAATAAGGGGCTCGTGATACCACTGTTAGGTTATGATTCATATGACAGTTCATAAATCATGCGGAAAAACCATAAAGCCAGGAAACATATTATTTACACATAATCATTTAGCATAGTTTAGATGCATACTCTTTGTTGCGTGCCTTCCCTAGCTGCGCCCGAACCGAACAAGAACAAATCTTTAGGACTCCAAGTGTCGTCCCTCCGTAGATAGTCCACAGCACGTCCGGATCCGCCTTAAGATTGACCAACTAGAATCGCCCTTAAGGTTCTAATATTTTCGGTTAGGTAGGCAAGAATATTGGCTGATTTTTCTGCTTAAAAATATTAGTTTTGAATACTTAAAAACTTGTATATAAATAATGACCCCTAGGCCTTTATTTATAGAGTTATGGAAAAGGAATCGCAATCCTAGTAGGATACGAATTAATTGAAATTAGAATCCTACATGAATTCTATTTAATTAATTTATCTAATTAGGAATAGGAATTTAATCACACACTAACTCTTGCAGTTTTAGGAATCACGCATGAGCACAAACTCACACACACACACGGCAGCCACAAGGGCTGCCCATGCGCATGCGAGCAGCAGCCCATGCAGCGCGGCCCACGCATCCGTGGCCTTGGTGCGCGCTGGGCTTGTGGCGTGCGTGCTTGCTGGGCGATGGCCCGGCTTCGTGCTGGGCCTTCGTCCGGCAGGCCTCGTCCGATGCTAATTCGTACGATACGCTTCCGATTAAATTTCCATTTCCGGAATCTATTTCCGATACGAACAATATTTAATATTTCCGATTCCGGAATTAATTTCCGTTTCGAACAAATATTCAATATTTCCGTTTCCGGAATTATTTTCCGATTCCGGTAATATTTCCGATTCTGACAATATTTCCGTTTCCGGCAATATTTCCGATTCTGGTAATATTTCCATTTCCAATAATATTTTCCGATACGTACCATGTTTCCGTTTCCGGCAACATCTACGACTTGGATAATATTCATATTTCCGACACGATCCATATTTCCGTTTCCGGCAATATCATCGTTTCCGGAGTATTCATTTCTTGCCTGTGACGATCTTAGCTCCCACTGAAACCAAGATCCGTCGGTTCCGAATATTCATAGATGGAGTATTTAATGCCATTAAATACTTGATCCGTTTACGTACTATTTGTGTGACCCTACGGGTTCAGTCAAGAGTAAGCTGTGGATTAATATCATTAATTCCACTTGAACTGAAGCGGCCTCTAGCTAGGCATTCAGCTCACTTGATCTCACTGAATTATTAACTTGTTAATTAATACTGAACCGCATTTATTAGACTTAACATAGAATGCATACTTGGACCAAGGGCATTATTTCCTTCAGGCAATTCTTCTGAATGTTGTATAGGACTGAATTTGCAGAACATGGAGCTCTGAAAGCTGACATCTCAAATCAAATCAACAAAAAAACAACCCAGAAAACAAAAATTAGAATTTTGGTGAAAATTGGGAAATTGGGAATGGAAAAACAAAACAAAAATGGAAAAATTACTTCACCTCCGGAAATATTGGTGGCGACGGCGGTGATCGGCAGAGATCGGAAGCGCACGATGGAGCCCTTTCTCTGATAACGATAAAAGAGTAACCTGATAACCGTCGATAAACCCTAGATTACGGAGCTCCGATTCAGATTGAGAGGAGAACGAAACGTATTTGATTAAAAAAAAATTAAAAAAAAATTGATTGTATGAATCACCTGAGGTGAGATCGAGGATGAGATCGATGAGTGAAGGGAGGAGAGAGAAAATAAGAGAGAGTGAAGGGAGGAGAAAGTGAGAGTGAAGCGGCGGATGGGAGAAAACGCGAAGGGTTGGGAGTAAAACGCTGGAGGGTGTTCCTGTAATTTTCATGAGGGACACGAAAAGTTAAGTTACTACAATACCCTCACGAGTTGGCTTATATAATAGAGATATTTATGTGAATAGTAACGGCAAAATAAATATTTTAAAACAGAGGCAGTAATATGGAAAGTGATTTGCTTACCTTCCCCTCACAAAACACATTTCTCATGAACTACAAATGTCCAAGTTAGGCCAAATATCAAGTTATTTCAGGGGAAGTTAATTCTCAGCCCATAAGAAGCTAATACCCATATGAGCCCAACAAGCACGAACCTAGTTATCCGGGTATGAACCTTTTATCTAAAGGGACGACCTTTCTTACGATTTTTTCTTTAGAAAGGTAAAAAAATTGACATAACACTAAGAAACTCGCAAATTTTTGGCTATACCCGGGTACAGCAAAAGCTGGCTGTACCCCAATCCAAAACGATGTCGTTTTGTGTTGTTTAAAATGAACATTAATATACTGGCATAAAAATGAACATTTACTATTTCGGAAATGAACATTTATTTATTTATTTGGAATGAACATTTACTATTTTGGAAATGAGCATTTATTTATTTATTTGGAAATAAACTACAAAAATGAACATTTACTATTTCGGAAATGAACATTTATTTATTTATTTTGAATGAACATTTACTATTTTAGAAATGAACATTTATTTATTTATTTGGAAATAAACAAAATAGGCGCTTGTAAAAACATAAAAAGACCAATGAAGTGAACAATTTCATTATGAACATTAACCATGTATTTATTGTGAACAAACAAATAAACAAGAAAGAACAAATAATTCAACAAAAAAGAACATAAAATTCCAGAAAAACGAACAACCAATACAACAATTATGAACAATTTTATGATGAATTTTAAAGCCAACATGAAAGAACAAACAATACAACAAGAAAGAACAAATAGTGGTACAAAAATGAACATTTACTATTTCGGAAATGAACATTTATTTACTTATTTGGAATGAACATTTACTATTTTGGAAATGAGCATTTATTTATTTATTTGGAAATAAACTAAAAAAATGAACATTTACTATTTCGGAAATGAAATTTTACTATTTCGGAAATGAACATTTATTTATTTATTTGGAATGAACATTTACTATTTTGGAAATGAACATTTATTTATTTAATTGGAAATAAACAATATAGGCGCTTGTAAAAATATAAAAGACCAATGAGGTGAACAATTTTATTATGAACATTAACCATATATTTATTGCGAACAAACAAATAAACAAAAAAGAACAAATAATTCAACAAAAAAGAACAAACAATATAAAAAAGAACATAAAATTCCAGAAAAAAGAACAAACAATACAACAATTATGAACAATTTTATGATGAATTTTAAAGTCAACATGAAAGAACAAACAATACAACAAGAAAGAACAAACAATAAAGCAGATAATTATTATGAACAAACAAATAAACAAGAAAGAACAAATAATACAACAATAAAGAACAAACAATATAAAAAAGAACATAAAATTCCAGAAAAAAGAACAAACAATACAACAATTATGAAAAAATTTATGATGAATTTTAAAGCCAACATGAAAGAACAAACAATACAACAATAAGTTTGATGAATGAATTTAAAAAACAACAAGAAAGAACAAACAGTACAACAAGAAAGAACAAACAATACAAAAAGAAAGAATAAAAGATTAATGAAGAGTTTAATTATGAACATTAACCATTTGATTATTATAAACAAACAAATAAACAAGAAAGAACAAACAATATAAAAAAGAACATAAAATTCCAGAAGAAAGAACAAAAAATACAACAATTATGAAAATTTGATGATGAATTTAAAAAACAACAAGAAAGAACAAACAGTATAACAAGAAAGAACAAACAGTACAATAAGAATGAACAAACAGTACAATAAAAAAGAACAAACAGTCGACAAGAATGAACAAACAATATGAGCGCGTCGTTTTTGGGGGGTACAGCTAGAGCTGGCTGTACCCGGGTACAGCAGTTAGCGATTGCTAGTTTAGTTAACAAAGTCCGGGGTTGGTTTAACCTTGGTACTGAAGTAAACGGCCGATCTAAGTTAGGGTTTTATCCCAATAGTGCGCCTTCCCTAACTTTAAGATGGTCCAAGCCCACATGAACGAGCTATTGAATCTACATTCTATAGTACTCCGTGTTTTTTATATTTTTTTTATTGTACTACTCCGTACTACGGTATTATTGTACACTTTTGTCAATGCACAACTTTGACCATCAATATGTTCGATTATATATTATAAAAACTTATAAAATATTAATATTTTGAAAATATAATATTAAGATGAAGCCAACAATATATGCTAACACTTATTTTCATATACTATAAATAAAATAGTGTCAAAGTGAATTATGTGAATAGCGTAAAAAGTCAAACCGTTGCTAGTATTTCGGGACGGAGGGAGTATATACTTACATGCTTAGCTATATATCTTTCCGGTATACATCAATGGTGCAATAGATATTCCCTCCGTCCCTTAATACTTTCACTGCTTTCTTTTTCGGATCGTCTTAATACTTGCGCGTTCTATAAATGAAACTTCTTTTACCAATATTATATATATTTTTTTATACTTACGTACTAACCCACTCCCTACAAAAAATCATTTAAAAATTCACAACCCCACTACCCCTTACACATTTCCCACTAACTATATTAAAAAAAACACCTCACTATCAACTACCACTCATTAAATTAATAAGTAAATTCAAGTGTCTTAAACTCCGCACCGGTCAAACCAGTGCGATTATTAAGCGACGGAGAGAGTAGTTAAGTAAGTACGTTATGTTGCATATATAAAAATAACAAAATGATGTTGCAACAATAACATAGTTAGGAAGGACTTATCTGGAATATGCCACCAACCGGATGAACATACAACGTACAATTGCTGTGCCATGGGATACCACTGTCCTAAAAGACGATTCCGCACTACCTCCTGGTGCAGTAGAACAAAAGCGGTCGCCCTCCAGGATTAACATAGCTCCGAATTTGTGTGCACTCACAAATCCGAATGGAGTCAGAATACATGCCTAAAACCGAGAGTAATTTGAGAGAGGAAGCAAAAAAGGTAGTTTTTAGAGGAAGCAATTTGTGTAGTATATATCATTTTTGGGAAGTTACAAAGTTTGATTATATATAATCAAACTTAGGAAGAGACAAAGACAATAACGGTCAAAGCAATAAAAACTATAACGAACACCATTAAGGAGAATTAATCCAACAGTTACGTAATCAATACAGATTCCCGTAACAAGGAATTAACCAAAATAGCCCGGTACCAAAAGGAATAGGTAAGGCCTACAAAACCCACCCCGATCCCGCACATCACATTGCCGAGGCCCACGGCCCGACCCGACTGGCGCACACGTGTGTGAATTATGTGTCCATCTATACCACTCTCACACTTTCTCAAACAAGAGTTACACCCTCAACCCAATATATAAACAAAGAGGAAACGAGGAATTCTTTCAATGTGGGACATAAGGACCATTCACATTTTTACACTCTTTTCTTTTGTATTTTCCAACAAGAACTTTCAACAATCCCCCACAGGTTCGAAGATGTGAAAAAGAAAGAAAGATATTCGTTTTGGACAAAACATAACAATTGAATAGGTGTCAATATCTTTCGACTTGAAGTAACACTTAGTGACATTTGAGCTATGATCTCTTTCCTACCAAGTGACTTTCGTATTGAACTTGATAAGGAGTTAGAAACCCGTCACTCAAAGCACGCAACTGAGTATGTATGATATTCTGACTCCGCGAATAAAAGTGATTATACTGGCCATACGTCCGACCTGGAAATGCTCATAGGTGCTCTAGAGAATAGCCCATATTACAATTCTCATAGGAAGCGGCCACACTTCCACACCTACGTGGGTGAATCCCATCAAGTGTGAGCTACCTTCACACCACCAAAAATATGGATATGAGTTCATTAAGAGCCGTATGCTCAACCTCTTTCCGATTGTAGCAAGCACATAATAACATCTAGGGGATGGACAAAAATAAAAATTTTGTGCTTCCGAATTATATCATAATGTCATCCTTTGAATTCTGAGAGTAGGAGTTCATTACTTTACAATTCATCGAATGGGTCTCAAGGCCATCCTTTCCAATGTTTCCAAAACTAGTTTTCATCATAGGCCTTTCGTTTACGGATCCGCTTTATTCACTTTAGACTTTACATAGTCTAAAGATTTACTCAATAGACAACATATATTTGACGACCTTATGCCTCAAACGTATGTGTCATTCTTCCATTATAGGCATGGTAATTTGCAACAACAGTTTCCACTGAAGGAGCTGGCTTCCCCCACAGTGGAATATCTGCAAGCACATTCCTCAACCATTTTGCCTCATAACCTGCCAAATCAATAGCAATGAATTAATATTCTATATTAGTCGTAGCATTTAGTAAAAGATTGCTTGCAAGATTTCCAAGATACAACTCCACCCCCCTAGGGTGAAGGCACAACCACTGCTGGAGTGAACTTTGTAATTTACAAATACCACATAGGGATCACATAATCCCTCCAACACTCCTGGAAATTCGGAGTAGTGCAAACTCCAATCCATGGTACCCATACGGTACCTGAAGCAATCACCTTATAGCATCCCAATAATCATTACTTGGTCTATGCTTATACCTGCTCAATCCACTTCACAGAATAATCAATGTCAAGCGTAGTGTAGTTCATATAACACTCCCGACAATCTTAGCATATTTGATTTGACAAACTAGATCGGATTTATCTTTAAGTGGATGTTTGGATCAAAAAGAGTCCTAACTTGATCGACATTAAATGAGAAAAACGTTTTAAGCAAAATTTTCAGCTTAGTGAGACAGATTAAGACAAATGGCATTTGGAGTCCTTATGAATTTTACTCTCAAAATCACATTTGACTCATCCATGTCGCTTACCATTTCAAATTTCTGAATTTAGAAATTCTTTTACATCTATTCGATCCAAGTTAGTGTCAAACATATCATATCATCCACATAAAGACAAACGATCATACATTCAAGAGAATCATGCTTAGAATAAACACAAGAGTCACCTTCAATGACATGAAAAACATTACCAGACATAGTCTTGTCAAACTTGTAATGCCGTCATTTAGGAGCTTGCTTAAGTCCTTCAACGTACGACTTAACCAACTTACAGACCTTGTTCTCTTGACATCTTAGATTCAGTCCGATGAGCTCAGCTTCATAGTGTAAAGTGCAATATACTTATACTTTGCATCTTCTCATAACATTACATACTATCACCTAGTGAAAAGAAAATTTACTAGTAATGATATGATTGTCCCAACTGCAAAGCAACAACAAATCAAGAGTAACTCACGGCATTATACTATTACAAACACATTAGCATAATATTTTGAGGGTACTTTCTCAAAAGCTAATAATAATAGTATGCTAGAACCACAACAAGTGTATATTAGGTAATTGACAATTACCAAACATTCTCCATGCAATGAGAATAAGATTAAATGTGCATGGACCAACTCACTAGCCTTATCAGGCCATCAAGTATCATATAATTGACCTCGGACCTTCATCTTGGCTTAAGACATTAGAAACATTAGTCTCACCAACATTATTAAATTAAAGTGTGTGAGAACCAAAAAACAGGTGATTGTCACAATCCATATTGGCACACTTAAAGCTAATAGTTAGGCTACACACATGCAATAAAACCCAAACATAATAAGCTAAGAAAATGAGTGGTCTTAATAAACCTTTTCATACCACCATGTACGTAGGTGCTTGAAACGATTCTTTTGTAGCTTTACAAATATACTCACCACAACCAAGTTTGCAACTAACTTATTAGTTAGTCTCAAACACTAGCCCACCCCCACATTGCACAACTATTTACCAAAATAAATAGTATGCATAAACGGGGCACAAATAAAAACATAAATGAGTAATAATAATTTGACAACTATATTATAAAGCAATCAATCACTTCCCTACTACCGTGTCTAATGGGTATGCTACCATCACTGCACCCTGGACAATCTATTCACATCACAACTTACTCATTAGTGTTCAAGTTTTAACCTCAAACCCCACATTCCCTGCTAGAGTATTAAATAAAATACCTAACATGAGACTATGAGAATGTACATAAACTAAAATATGTAAATAAGTTAAACTTACAACATTAAAAATATGAAGGAGCTTCCCCTATATCGCCAAATTTCACATCGGGTTAGTCGAGTACCATTACCCATCTCAACTTTAAAACTCATCGAGGCACGGGCATATAAAACCCATCAAAGCCTCGTGCTTCGAGTACTACCGCGATTCTTGCGAATGTTTTCTATGTAAATGCCATACAAAGAGACAACACCAATAACCAAGAATAATATAAAACAAATTTTAAACACTCCAATATTTTTTTTAATAATAAACAAGCTTAACCACTGTATTTTGTGGTAACCGCTTCTCCAATAGTTATAGATTGATCACTAATAAAATTGAGAAGAAACTCCCCTGTTATGACACGAACTTGTTAGATTGCCAAGGTTTGAAATGGCATTACCACATAACATTTTTTAACACAAAATAAATATCTCTAGTAATTCCGGAAAACCTTCAAAGCAATGACTCCAAGATGCGTCTCCACTGCAAAACATATGTAACATCGAATCGGCAATTAAGTTTGTACTACATCTCCTTGCGTTAAATATGATGTATATAACATCAGATATTACACAAAACCTCCAACTTCAATGTTAAGAATCTTATAAAAAGATAGGCTTCAATAAAAATATTAAATGAAATATATACTACCGTTTGAAAGGAGGTAGTAAGAAGACTATATGAATATAATCATTTAAAACAAATTTTCATCCATTAGCTTTGAACTATAACAACATAGTAAGGTCAACCATGGCAGATCGATAATAAGAAAATACTTATCTCATCATAGGCGGTATGCTGATAAGGAGCACATAGACCATTGAAACGTCACATAAAAGTATATCCTTTTAAGAGTGTCATAAAAACCCTTGAATAACACGTCAAATTCAATCGTTTAAGACAATTAGAAAATACTTAGCTCTTCATGAGAAGTCATCAATCTGTTATTAGGAACTTTGCTTGAAGACCCTTTGTTCCACTCTCATTTGGTGACAGTTTTGTGACAAATTGAACACTTGGCTCTGACATCATCTACTCAGGATAATATGGTCAGGATTAAGAAGTGTGTTGATTCATCCATTTAGTCTTGAATTGTGTAATCCTCCGGTATTCCAAGTACAACACTTTGAATTAATAGCAAATATAAAAAAACAATCATACCCAAAATTAATATGCAATTCAAGAGAAGCATTTGAAGGTATGAATTGTGACCACCATTTTTTAACGTATGAAATATAACGACAATTATTAACTCTCCTTCGTAGGAGTTGGGGGAGTTTTAATACCACTGCTTCGTACAGCATCATTGATGATCAAGGTCTATGTGTAGATACAAGTCAATTGAGTTCTCCAAAAACGATTCAATAAATTAATTATTGAAACTAAATTATAAACTCGGAAACTCAAATTAACAAATTACCCAACAATAAATTATGCGATAAAAATTATTATTAGTAGAAATTCAGAAAACTCCCCTTGATGATAGCAATCTGATTTCAAGGCCAAACAATACCAAAAACATTTTTGTCATTCCCGATTCCGTATATTTCCAGATCGTCTTACAAGTCCGAATAGTTAAAGAAATCAACATCAATAGCAACACCATCAAAACATACGCAACATTAATAATCGTCTTTTAGATTGTTGCATATATAAAAATAACAAAATGATGTTGCAACAATAACATAGTTAGGAAGGACTTATCTGGAATATGCGACCAACCGGATGAACATACAACGTACAATTGCTGTGCCATTGGATACCACTGTCCTAAAAGACGATTCCGCACTACCTCCTGGTGCAGTAGAACAAAAGCGGTCGCCCTCCAGGATTAACACAGCTCCGAATTTGTGTGCACTCACAAATCCGAATGGAGTCAGAATACATGCCCAAAACCGAGAGTAATTGAGAGAGGAAGGAAAAAAGGTAGTTTTTAGAGGAAGCAATTTGTGTAGTATATATCATTTTTGGGAAGCTACAAAGTTTGATTATATATAATCAAACTTAGGAAGAGACAAAGACAATAACGGTCAAAGCAATAAAAACTATATTGAACACCATTAAGGCTAATTAATCCAACGGTTAAGTAATCAATACAGATTCCCGTAACAAGGAATTAACCAAAATAGCCCGGTACCAAAAGGCCCACAAAACCCACCCCACTCCCGCACATCACATTGCCAAGGCCCACGGCCCGACCCGACTGGCGCGCACGTGTGTGAATTATGTGTCCATCCATACCACTCTCACACTTTCTCAAACAAGAGTTACACCCTCAACCCAATATATAAACAAAGAGGAAACGAGGAATTCTTTCAATGTGGGACATAAGGACCATTCACATTTTTACACTCTTTTCTTTTGTATTTTCCAACAAGAACTTCCAACACATTATACGTCTTCTCAATCTATTGGTGGAGCCAATGTGTCACAGTTCGAATGTTTTGGGCACCGGGACCGTGCGGCACGCTCCTGCCTATCAGGCGGTAGGGGCGCAAGCCTTGTGCGGAACGAATTCAAAGGGCTCGTAAAGCACGAACAAGCAAGGTTTCTGAGAATGAGAGCTCTTGTCTATTGGCAAAAAGAATGAGACGCAGGCGCCGATCGGACACTTTTGTGCGCACAACAGTCACAAGTGGGGCCGACGACGCGAATGTATTTGTTAGGGAGACTTTGTTGAGGCAACAAAGCTAAAAAACAAGCGACATCACAATATCAATAAAGGCTTACAACAACGCTAGAGATAAGCAACGCAACTTCTGGTGAAAGATATGGATTCATACCCCTCGTAGAGGTTTATTTTGAATTAGCTAAAAACTGCACGTGAACACTGGAATGACAATAACATAATAATCTTAGCTAAAACCTAGAAAATTCAAAAAAAAAGTCCTATAAAGTTTAGATAAGACTAATACAAGAAATATAAAAAAAGTACAAGGTAAGGAAGGTTGGATTCTATCACAATACATATTAATCACTTGACCTCACTTAGCCTAAAAAAATTGCTTGATTTTAGTTAATTTTTTATTAAGCTGCATTTAAAATTACTCTATTTAGTTAATTTTTTTAATAGTGACCCCATTCGTCACTGTCCCTAAATATTATGTCAATACAATAAAGCTCAATTGTTTTGAATGCAATTGCAGGGTTAAAGTGGGCGCATTGGTTCGCGAGAATAGTGATGTTATGGGTGATGATGTTATACTTGGCCGAGGTATGGAAGCTTGATCTCAGGCATGCGGCAACAATTATCAATATATGGAGGGGTTCAACTAAAGTATTGCCTCTTGTCTTTGTCTTCGTCGCGGATGCTTTCCTAGGCCACTTTAGTATCCTCTTGCTCTCCAGTCTTTCCAACTCTCTTGTAAGTCACACAATCTGTTAGGTTATGATACATATGACAATTCATAAATCATGCGGAAAAACCATTTAGCCAGGAATACATATTATTTACACATAATCATATAGCATAGTTTAGATGCATACTCTTTGTTGCGTGCCTTCCCTAGCTGCGCCCGAACCGAACAAGAACAAGTCTTTAGGACTCCAAGTGTCGTCCCTCCGTAGATAGTCCACAGCACGTCCGGATCCGCCTTAAGATTGACCAACTAGAATCGCCCTTAAGGTACTAGAATTTTCGGCACTCTTAGGTAAGAAATATGACTGAATTTTTCTCTCAAAACTCACTTTGAATACTTGAATTAATCTCTTAAAATATGTGACCCTAGGCACGTATTTATAGAGTTATGGAAAGGGAATTGGAATCCTAGTAGGATACGAATTAATTAAACTTAGAATCCTACAAGAACTCTAATTAATTAATTTATCCTTTTAGGAATAGGAATTTAATCATATACTAATTCTAATAGTTTTAGGAATCATGCATGAACACAAACTCACACACACACGGCAGCCACGAGGGCCGCCCATGCGTGTGCGTGCGAGCAGCAGCCCACGCAGCGAGGCCATGGCCTTGGCGCGCGCTGGGCCTGCCTTGCGGTGGGCCTGGGCGCTGCCTTGGCTGGGCGCGCGTTTGGCTTGCTGGGCGATGGCCCGACTTCGTGCTGGGCCTTCGTCCGGCAGGCCTCGTCCGATGCTAATTCGTACGATACGCTTCCGATTAAATTCCTGGTTCTGGAATTCATTTCCGATACGAACAATATTTAATATTTCCGATTCCGGAATCAATTTCCGTTTCGAACAAATATTTAATATTTCCGTTTCCGGAATTATTTTCCGATTCCGATAATATTTCCGATTCTGACAATATTTCCGTTTCCGGCAATATTTCCGATTCTGGCAATATTTCCATTTCCGATAATATATTCCGATACGTACCATGTTTCCGTTTCCGGCAACATCTACGACTTGGATAATATTTATATTTCCGATACGATCCATATTTCCGTTTCCGGCAATATCATCGTTTCCGGAGTATTCATTTCTTGCCTGTGACGATCTCAGCTCCCACTGAAACCAAGATCCGTCGATTCCGAATATCCATAGATGGAGTATCTAATGCCATTAAATACTTGATCCATTTACGTACTATTTGTGTGACCCTACGGGTTCAGTCAAGAGTAAGCTGTGGATTAATATCATTAATTCCACTTGAACTGAAGCGGCCTCTAGCTAGGCATTCAGCTCACTTGATCTCACTGAATTATTAACTTGTTAATTAATACTGAACCGCATTTATTAGACTTAACATAGAATGCATACTTGGACCAAGGGCATTATTTCCTTCAGTCTCCCACTTGTCCTTAGGGACAAGTGTGCATTTCCTAATTCCTTTGTCGCTCGATGCTTGCTCTTGAACATAAGGTAAGAGTTGTCATCCTTATTATGTCCAGAGGTGTTCCTCGGTTTCAGAGTTCAACTGATCAAATAAACAGATAATCATAGCCTATGATTCATCCGAGCACGGCCATGCATTTCACAGTTTCTAGCTCTCCGAGTGGCCTTGTACAACTTTTAAGCATCTCATCCCGATTTATGGGAGGACAATCCCAATCTTGCGATCTTGAGATTAGACTTCGTTTGATAGGTGATTACCTGAGCGTTGCCTTTATAGCCTCCTTTTACGGTGCGACGGTTGGTCAACGTCAAAGCAACCAGTTCTCAAACAAGTAATCTCAAATCACTCAGGTATTGAGGATTTAGTGTCTAATAATTTAATGAAATTTACTTATGACAGACTTTCATCTCTTACAGTAAAGTTTCATAGGTCTTGTCCGATACTAGTCTTCCCAAAGTAAGTATCTATGCAAATGATTATGACATTGCCATGTCCACATAGTTCAAGAAACAGAACTACTAGTCATCTTGCATTCTAATCGTCTAACGTTTTCTATGCGTCCAATTTTATAGAAAACTCCGATTAGGGACCATTTTCAACCTTTGACATTCAAGTTCACTTGATAGACATTTCTTAGTCACAGGACTGGTCCTGACAGTCTATCTTGAATATATCGTCAAATTGAAGGGACTCATCATTTAATAAACCACAAATTAAATGGAAAAATGAATTCTTTTCATTTATTGTGAATGATTAACCAATAATGTTTTACAAAGATTTAAACTCTAAAACTTTAAAACATTAAACAGAGACATCAAAGCCATTCTCCAATATGCTTGATTCCCATAGCTGCAGTGTGCGAGTTGTGCTTCGCCTGCGGCAGAGGTTTAGTCAATGGATCTGATATGTTGTCATCAGTTCCAATTTTGCTTATCTCGACTTCTTTTCTTTCAACGAACTCTCGTAGAAGGTGAAATCTACGAAGTACATGCTTGACTCTCTGGTGGTGTCTAGGCTCTTTTGCCTGTGCAATAGCTCCGTTATTGTCACAATACAGGGCTATTGGTCCTTTAATGGAGGGGACTACACCAAGTTCACCTATGAACTTCCTTAGCCATATAGCTTCCTTTGCTGCTTCATGTGCAGCAATGTACTCCGCTTCAGTTGTAGAATCCGCAATGGTGCTTTGCTTAGCACTTTTCCAGCTTACTGCTCCTCCGTTGAGGCAGAAGACAAACCCAGACTGTGATCTGAAATCATCTTTGTCGGTTTGGAAACATGCGTCCGTATAGCCTTTAACAATTAATTCATCATCTCCACCATAGACCAGGAAGTCATCTTTGTGCCTTTTCAGGTACTTCAGAATGTTCTTGGCAGCAGTCCAATGCGCCTCTCCTGGGTCTGACTGGTATCTGCTCGTAGCACTGAGTGCGTACGCAACATCCGGGCGTGTACATATCATAGCATACATTATTGAACCAATCAATGATGCATATGGAATCCCATTCATTCGTCTACGCTCATCAAGTGTTTTTGGGCACTGAGTCTTGCTTAGAGTCATTCCATGAGACATGGGTAGGTAGCCTCGCTTGGAGTCCGCCATCTTGAACCTATCAAGCACCTTATTGATATAAGTTCTTTGACTAAGTCCAATCATCTTTTTAGATCTATCTCTGTAAATCTTGATGCCCAATATGTACTGTGCTTCTCCTAGATCCTTCATCGAAAAACATTTCCCAAGCCAAATCTTGACAGAGTTCAACATAGGAATGTCATTTCCGATAAGCAATATGTCGTCGACATATAATACTAGGAAAGCAATTTTGCTCCCACTGACCTTCTTGTATACACAAGATTCGTCTGCGTTCTTAATGAAACCAAAGTCCTTGACTGCTTCATCAAAACGTATATTCCAGCTCCTGGATGCCTGCTTCAATCCGTAGATTGACTTCTTTAGCTTGCATACCTTTTTAGCATTCTTTGGATCCTCAAAACCTTCAGGCTGTGTCATAAACACAGTTTCTGTTAAAACGCCGTTTAAGAAAGCAGTTTTGACATCCATCTGCCATATTTCGTAATCGTAATATGCAGCGATTGCTAACATTATCCGAATAGACTTTAGCATTGCAACTGGTGAAAAGGTTTCATCGTAATCCACACCGTGGACTTGCCTGTAACCTTTTGCAACCAATCTAGCTTTAAAAACTTCAAGTTTCCCATCCTTGTCCTTTTTCAGTTTGAAAACCCATTTGCTTCCAATGGCTTGGTAGCCATCTGGCAAATCGACCAAATCCCATACTTGGTTTTCAGACATGGAGTCCAATTCAGATTGCATGGCTTCTTGCCATTGCTTGGAGCTAGGGCTCGTCATAGCTTGTTTGTAAGTCGCAGGTTCATCACTTTCAAGTAATAGAACGTCATAGCTCTCGTTCGTCAAAATACCTAAGTACCTTTCCGGTTGAGATCTATATCTTTGCGATCTACGCGGGGTAACATTTCTAGATTGACCATGATTCTCACCAGATTCTTCTAAAGATCTCTGAGTTTCATCCTGAATGTCATCTTGAGCATTCTCTAGAGTTTGTTGTTCGACTCGAATTTCTTCGAGGTCTATTTTTCTCCCACTTGTCATTTTGGAAATGTGATCTTTCTCCAAAAAGACACCATCTCGAGCAACAAACACCTTGTTCTCAGATGTATTGTAGAAGTAATACCCCTTTGTTTCCTTTGGATAGCCCACAAGGATACATTTGTCAGATTTTGGATGAAGTTTGTCTGAAATTAATCGCTTGACTTATACTTCACATCCCCAAATCTTAAGAAAAGACACATTTGTAGGCTTTCCAAACCATAATTTGTATGGAGTCTTTTCGACAGCTTTAGACGGAGCTCTATTTATAGTGAGTGCAGCTGTATTTAGTGCATGTCCCTAAAATTCTAATGGAAGTTCGGCCTGACCCATCATTGACCTGACCATGTCTAGCAAGGTTCTGTTCCTCCGTTCCGACACACTGTTCCATTGTGGTGTTCCAGGAGGAGTCAATTCTGATAGAATTCCACATTCTTTCAGATGGTCATCAAATTCATAGCTCAGATATTCACCGCCTCTATCAGACCGCAGTGCTTTAATCTTCTTGCCTAATTGATTCTCTACTTCACTCTGAAATTCCTTGAATTTGTCAAAGGATTCAGACTTATGCTTCATTAGGTAGACATAACCATACCTACTGAAGTCATCAGTGAAAGTGATAAAGTAGCTGAAACCCCCTCTAGCATTTGTACTCATTGGTCCACATACATCTGTATGGATTAAACCCAATAGTTCATTTGCTCTTTCTCCAACTTTAGAGAAAGGTTGCTTTGTCATTTTGCCAAGTAAACATGATTCGCATTTACCATAATCCTCTAAGTCAAATGGTTCTAGAATTCCTTCCTTTTGAAGTCTTTCTAAGCGTTTCAAGTTTATATGGCCTAATCGACAATGCCACAGATAGGTGAGATCTGAATCATCCTTTTTGGCCTTTTTGGTATTTATGTTATAAACTTGTTTGTCGTGATCTAATAAATAAAGTCCATTGACTAATCTAGCAGATCCATAAAACATCTCTTTAAAATAAAACGAACAACTATTGTCTTTTATTAAAAAAGAAAATCCCTTAGCATCTAAGAAAGAAACTGAAATGATGTTTTTAGTAAGACTTGGAACATGGAAACAATCTTCCAGTTCCAAAACTAGCCCGGAGGGCAACGACAAATAGTAAGTTCCTACAGCTAATGCAGCAATCCGTGCTCCATTTCCCACTCGTAGGTCGACTTCACCCTTGCTTAACTTTCTACTTCTTCTTAGTCCCTGTGGATTGGAACATAAGTGTGAGCCACAACCTGTATCTAATACCCAAGAAGTTGAATTAGCAAGTATACAGTCTATAACGAAAATACCTGAAGATGGAACGACTGTTCCGTTCTTCTGATCTTCCTTTAGCTTTGGACATTCTCTTTTGTAATGGCCTATTCCATCACAATAAAGACAGCTTGATGTGGACTTGTCCTGCTTTGATTTAGCATTGCCCTTGGACTTTCCACCTTTCTTGAACGGTCTCCTTCTAGCCTTGAGTAAATCTTTGGCTTCACAGTCCAGTATTATTTCAGCCTTTCTGACAAGGTGAACAAATTCTGCAACTGTTTCTTCTCTTGGTTCACTTAGGTATAGTTGCTTGAAGCGACCAAACCCACTGTGTAGTGATTTGAGCAAGATAGAGACTGCCATCCTTTCGCTTATTGGTGTTCCTAGTAGACTTAGGTGATCAAATTATGAACACATAAGATCCACATGGAACCTCAGTGGGACGCCTACCCACTGTTTAGTGCGAAGGAGCTGAACATGTGTTTCTTGGACCTCCATCCTATAACACCTGTTGGGAGAACCAACCTTTAGACCAGACGTTGATTCAATCAACTCATGGACGTTCAGGTCCCTGTCCTCCGTACTTCCACGACAGATATCCCTCAGATTCTTGATGAGCGTAAAAGGTTCTTAAGCTACAAACCTTTTAGCCCAATCATCAGGGATATTGTTCAGCATGAGACTCATAACCTTTTTGAGATCCGCATCCCAGGCGTAAAATCTCTCAGGGGCCATGTCTCTGGCATAGTAGCTTGGCATGGGATGTGACAGTACATACTCAAGTCCATTGAGTTTGACTATTTCAACTAGCTTAGCTTCCCATTCAAGAAAGTTTGCCAGGTTCAGCTTGACCATAAGCTCAGAACCCATGATGATGTTTTGATTGTTGTTTGCCATATTAAAACTACAATTGAAAAGAATAAACAAATAAATAATCATTCACAGTTTCTCTTAATAAACTTAAATTCTAGCATACATGCATAATTCAATGTTTATTAAGCATTTTATTCAAGTTATGTGTTCCGGCAGGTGTGAATAAAACGATTCCAAGATCCTAAAATCATTGAAGAACTAAGCACAGTTTGTCGACTTAATCCTAAAACATTTTAGGTAAGCAAAAGCCTTTTGCTAATAGTCTAGAAACTATTCTTGGTTGATAGGTACGTCTAAGAACTTATTAGGTAAACCTATCGATTTTGCCACGACATAAAAGGACTCCTTACTTATATCGTTGAGTTTCACCAAAACTAACATGTACTCACAATTATTTGTGTACCTTGCCCCTTTAGGACCAATAAGTAACACATCGCTGAGCGAAAACTATTACTAGATTGATGTAAAGGATATCCAAGCAAGTGTATATTTTGGCATGGCACCTTTTAACTCAATTTTTAAGTTTGGAACTTAAGGCTCTTACTATGTTGGTTAGATTTTAAGTGAACTAAAATCCTTAATCATGCAACATAATCAAGCTTTTGATCTCATGCATTTTAAGACATATTTAAAAGCAATAAATAACTTAAAACATGCATAAGATAAATGTGATCTAGTATGGCCCGACTTCATCTTGAAGCTTTGACTTCAAAGTCCGTCTTGAAAATCTCCGTGGGAGGCACCATTTTCTTCAAATAGGATAAGCTATAACTAATTACAACTATTTGATGGTACGCAGACCATATTTGAATTGAAAAATAACTTTAGTACTTTAGACCAATTACATTCAAATTAATGGTACGCAAACCATATTTTCTATCCTATTTGGGCCATACTAGTCACTTCATAACCTGCAAAACAGTACATATACAATATATACCATTCACCCATTCATTATCATGAATGGCCCACATAGCTGGTTAGTAAAACACATTATGCATCACGTAAACATTTGCAGCAATTAATCAAGGGCACCAATAATCTACCAATTATTCAGTCCTTATTAATTCTAATCAAGTTGTTTTAACCTTAAGGATTTGTAGACCTAATCAAGAGTTTTATGACTAAAAGGGCTCCCACTTAAACCAATAAATTCATATGCTTTACTAATTTTAAACATAAAAATGTATTTCAAGTCTAACCGGAAACATACAAATTTAATTAAAATTTAAAGCTCATATAAATTTATAATTGAATCCAAAAAGTTTAATTTAATTTCAGTCGTATTTAAATTAATTCATGATTTTAATTTTAGTAAAATAATTAGAATAAATAAAATTTATTATAATTACAATATTCAAAATTAAAATCCAAGAAAATAATTTAAATTATTAATTTTAAAATTAATTAAAATTACGTAAACTGAAAAATTTCAAATTAAACATTCAAAACGATCTAATCGCAACGCAAACACCCTACGCATTGCACGCCCATGGGCCGCACGCACACAGCCATCGTTGGCCATGTGCGCGCAGCCCATGCGCTCGTCGCATAGCTGCTGCATCTTCCATCGCAAGCCATCGCACGCTATGGTGCTCGCTGCGCGCGCGCCAGCGCTCGACGCACGCGAGCCATCGCTCTCTGTGCGCGCTCGCCAGCGCTCGCTGCGCGCGAGCCATCGCTCGCTGTGCGCGCGAGCCATCGCTCGCTGTGCGCGTGAGCCATCGCTCGCTGTGCGCGCGAGCCATCGCTCGCTGTGCGCGCGAGCCATCGCTCGCTGTGCGCGCGAGCAATTGCGCGCGATCAATCGCTGGGCGCAGCGCTCGTGGCACGCGAGCTTGCGCTCGCTGCGCGCGAGGCTGCGCGCGCTTGCGAGAGGCAGTGCGCGTCGTGGCGCAGCTCGCTTGCTGCCCACACGCGACTGCCTTGGCTTGCCTTTCGCCCATGCCCATTTGTTCATAGCTCGTGGCCCACGACACAAGGCAGGGCTGCTGCCTTGTGCTCGTGCACCATGCCCTTGCTCATTGCATTCGTGCCGCACGGGCGACGAGCTCCCTTGCTCGTCGTCGCATGCCCGCACTATACAACACCCCTTAAGGGTAACACGAAGCGTCCATTTCTTTGTGCGTGCAAGTTATATGAACGAATCGCATAAAAATTAAAATTTATATTTAAAATTAATGACAAATTAATAAATAATATTAATTTCATAATTTTAGGGCGAAAAATCGAAAATTTATTATCCAATTGATTTCCGATTATTATGGATTCAAGTCTAGGTCATAAAAATTTAAAATTTATCATAAATTTACAATTTTTATGGTGGTTTTTAATCATAGGTTTCTAATTAAATTATAATTAATTATGAAAATCAAATTAATTCTAAATTATTCTAATTTTCAACAAATTAATCATAATTACAAATTAGATTGCATAATTAACAAGGCTAGGCATTCAAACTTGTTAAACATATACAGTAGGTCAGTCAAAAATCCAAGATTTATCAACAAGAATCGCAAATATTTAATTTAACGTCTTAAATTTACGAAATTTTGCATTCGAAAAACTAAAACCTTCGAAAAGTCATAGTTAGGCTTCGAATTTGAGAATTCTGGGTTCGGCAGAAAAATACTGTTTTTGTCAAAATTTTAGAATGCCTTTTACATGCGGAATTGACACAAAAATCACTCGATTTGGATGAGTAACGAAGAAACTGCCGAAAAACTGCGTACGTATAATTAAATAAACGCAATTTGCAATTAATTAACAATTACGAAAATTAATCACCCTTTTAATTCTTGCAAATTTGTAATATTTAACCATGTTCATGCAATTTAGATTATGAAAATAATAAGGGGCTCGTGATACCATTGTTAGGTTATGATACATATGACAATTCATAAATCATGCGGAAAAACCATTTAGCCAGGAATACATATTATTTACACATAATCATATAGCATAGTTTAGATGCATACTCTTTGTTGCGTGCCTTCCCTAGCTGCGCCCGAACCGAACAAGAACAAGTCTTTAGGACTCCAAGTGTCGTCCCTCCGTAGATAGTCCACAGCACGTCCGGATCCGCCTTAAGATTGACCAACTAGAATCGCCCTTAAGGTACTAGAATTTTCGGCACTCTTAGGTAAGAAATATGACTGAATTTTTCTCTCAAAACTCACTTTGAATACTTGAATTAATCTCTTAAAATATGTGACCCTAGGCACGTATTTATAGAGTTATAGAAAGGGAATTGGAATCCTAGTAGGATACGAATTAATTAAACTTAGAATCCTACAAGAACTCTAATTAATTAATTTATCCTTTTAGGAATAGGAATTTAATCATATACTAATTCTAATAGTTTTAGGAATCATGCATGAACACAAACTCACACACACACGGCAGCCACGAGGGCCGCCCATGCGTGTGCGTTCGAGCAGCAGCCCACGCAGCGAGGCCATGGCCTTGGCGCGCGCTGGGCCTGCCTTGCGGTGGACCTGGGCGCTGCCTTGGCTGGGCGCGCGTTTGGCTTGCTGGGCGATGGCCCGACTTCGTGCTGTGCCTTCGTCCGGCAGGCCTCGTCCGATGCTAATTCGTACGATACGCTTCCGATTAAATTCCCGGTTCCGGAATTCATTTCCGATACGAACAATATTTAATATTTCCGATTCCGGAATCAATTTCCGTTTCGAACAAATATTTAATATTTCCGTTTCCGGAATTATTTTCCGATTCCGATAATATTTCCGATTCTGACAATATTTCCGTTTCCGGCAATATTTCCGATTCTGGCAATATTTCCATTTCCGATAATATTTTCCGATACGTGCCATGTTTCCGTTTCCGGCAACATCTACGACTTGGATAATATTTATATTTCTGATACGATCCATATTTCCGTTTCCGGCAATATTATCGTTTCCGGAGTATTCATTTCTTGCCTGTGACGATCTCAGCTCCCACTGAAACCAAGATCCGTCGATTCCGAATATCCATAGATGGAGTATCTAATGCCATTAAATACTTGATCCGTTTACGTACTATTTGTGTGACCCTACGGGTTCAGTCAAGAGTAAGCTGTGGATTAATATCATTAATTCCACTTGAACTGAAGCGGCCTCTAGCTAGGCATTCAGCTCACTTGATCTCACTGAATTATTAACTTGTTAATTAATACTGAACCGCATTTATTAGACTTAACATAGAATGCATACTTGGACCAAGGGCATTATTTCCTTCACAATCTGTACTAAAGATAAAACTCACACACATTTTTGTTTTAATATGCTCTTGTATATGTTGTAGGGACTGGGGTTGTTTTGGATGTCAACACCACCAGTTTCAGCCAAATTAAATGGAAACTGCGCAGAATACAAGGCTGAATGTATAGAGAACCGCCAAAAACAACTCTTTTACACGGCCCTAGTCCTTAACGCGGTAGGAATAGCAGGTCATGTAGCTTCTTTTGACTTCTTTGCTGAAAAGCAGATAAAGAGTATTGCAGCGAACTTGTCTACAACTTTTAACTTATTCAATTCTTCCGAAGAAGAGATTAACGATGTTCAAGTGGGTGTCCGAGAACAGAATCCTTCTCCATTAGCTTCGAATTTTGGGCTATCATCACCTTCTTTTCCACGACACTTCCTTTGTTTATTTTGTAAATGTTGTGGAGTCTTCTGCTTCTTCTTCTTCAGCAGCATTGTCTTTGTTGCTGGAATCCTAATAGTGGTGTTCGTCAAACCATGGACTATTAGGTTTGGAGTTTCAGCCATATTTGCAGTGTTTTCATTTCTAGTTTTCTTGAGTGCAGCTGCCTCTTACACGTATGTTGGACCTCGAGGAAGCCCCTTCACTACTACATTTCGCGTGCTTTTTGCTGCTTGCTCCAAATTTTTTTATAGGCTACCGCAAGATGTTTGTCAGCTTTATGAGAATATAGCCCTTGGTGAATCTTCCTTGTTTTCTCACACCAACAGTCTAAGGTAACGTACGTACGTACTTTTGTTTCTTAGTTCATGAGAATATCTATAGCCCTTATTTTATCTTTTACCATCGGAAACTTGTTAACTATGTTACTAAAACTCTTTGTTTTAGCTCAAGTACCTGTGTCAGATCATCGACAATAGGACATGGGAATTTAC
The DNA here is from genome assembly GCF_020520425.1 of Spinacia oleracea. NCBI lineage: Eukaryota > Viridiplantae > Streptophyta > Magnoliopsida > Caryophyllales > Amaranthaceae > Spinacia > Spinacia oleracea. The sequence goes on along the minus strand of NC_079491.1, from coordinate 89,014,460 downwards.
ACTCCGACATTTTATTTTGGTCTAAAATCAAAGAAAATTTCCACAATTTAGCCATGTCATACACTTTTTGGACATATACCGTGTCTGATACCAGTACCCGAGTCTGAGTAACATAGCTTGTTAATGGGATAGGTGTTGAATCAATTTTTTGGGTGTCTTGGCCAAGGATTACTTTGAAGTAACTCTCCATGAAAAGCTATGCAAGAGCCCTAATGTACATACTCTAATACTCGCACTTACCAAATTTATGTTTGTACAGGTGTCTGGACAAGGCTGCTATTATACTGCCACACCCTGATTTAAACCAACAACAACAAAGTCGATGGAAGCTCTGCAGAGTATCTGAAGTCGAAGCAACCAAGATTTTGATACGGTTAATTCCCTTGTGGATGACCTTAATAATATGTGGAGTTGTATCTTCCTTAGGGGAGACATACTTTATGCAGCAAGCAGAGAGCATGAACACCGAACTTGATCCTTCTTTAGTCTTTTTGTTCTTCAATGTATTCGCAAATTTACTCTTCACCAAGCTCTTTGAGATGATAGCCGATGAAGTTGTTGGCAGCTCAATATCCCGCAAACGTTGGGTGTCTCTTGTAGGAATTGCAGTGGCAATGATGCTCTCGATATTATGCTGCATCGCAGCAGCAATTGTAGAGAAAAAAAGGCTACGAATAGCAAAAAATCAGGACTTAATCAACGAAAAAATACCTATGAGCATATTTTGGCTAATGCCACAATTTGCTTTGCTTGGTGCATCGGATGGAATACTTGCAACGAGTGTAACTGACTTGCTATCGGATCAAGCTCCTCCCCCTATGAGTCGATACTCAATACATTTTGCATTTGCAGCGTCTGGAATTGGATACATGGTGAGTCCAATTACTGTTGATATAGTAGGAAAGATTAGCCAAAATATTAGTGGTAGTGGGACAAGTTGGTTCCAAGCTACATCCAATAATAGTCGTTTAGATAACTATTTCTGGGTGTTAGCTGCATTAAGTGCTGCTAATGTTGTCTTTTACATTGTGGTTGCAAGTAACTATCGCTTTAGGGACTCCAAAAATAACATTTTCGATAAGGCACCAGGAGTACTACTCCATGGTAACCATCCACTCAGCTCTTTTTTCTCTCTCTAAAGGAATTGCAAACAGATTTGTACAAACCATAATACGGATTCCCTACTTATAACAATACGGAGTATTATTTTGGTATCCAAGTAGACCAAGGATCAAATGTCATCTTCGTGTTAGTGTTAGAGATCATACTTTACATTTTCGATAAGCCACCAGGAGTACTGGACTTTTTTAAAAGCAATGTTGTCAAAAACTACCTTATAAAATTGTGTTTTAGCGAAAAAATACTTTATAAAAAATTGTAATCAACTTCCTTATATAAAAAATTATGTTGTAACACACTACTTTTTCCCGAATTATGAACCTTGACTTAAATTCCGAGAAAAGTTAACCCCGAAATTTTGCATAAATGGTCATAATCCAACCAAATGTAGTATCTTACATCCTAAAAAAAATTATAAGATATTTAATTACAACATTTTCTTTATAAGGTAGTTTCTCGAAAAATCTCAAATTAATTTATAAGGAACGTAGTATTTCTTAAACTCATACTCCCTCTGTTCTCGAATATTAGTCCCTTTTGGAATCTTGACACTCTTCACAATTGAAGAAAATCTTCTAATTTATTTCCAATACATACTTCAAAACATATTCATGTGAGATCTTATTTTGTTTGTCTTAATGTGTAGTTTAACAATATCAAAATTTTATATGTTTCTAACACACATATTTGGAGATATTTACGTTTAAATATTAAGTTAAAACGAGTTAAAAGTCAAAACATGACTAACATTTAAGAACGGAGGGAGTAGTAATTTTTAACAAATTTGTCTTTTTTTCATTTATAGAAGTAAGCACTTGTTGGTGTGAAACAATGTTCTTTTGGTATCCAAAACTTATGGTAAAATGTCGTATTTATGATTAGATTATTCTCCTTTATTACTAATTACTAAAGGCATGACTAGCCATGAACATTCTTTTTCTCCCTTCAACAATAATGGAATAACCTAATCTTAGGCTATGAGAGTATGAGTTATGACTTAAGGAGTATGAGTCATAGGACCGGAGTATAGGATATGTTATAATCTACCCTTAGGATATGGGAATTTTTTTTATTTTTTTTTGGCTAAAACAGAGTCACCACATTCACATTACAACTTCAAAATATATTGGACTTGGTCAAAGCACTTATATCAATAAGGTGCTTGAAAGGTTCAATATGGCTGACTCCAAGCGAGGTTATAACCATGTCTCAGGGAATGACTCTAAGCAAGACTTAGTGGCCAAAAACACTGGATGAGCGTAGACGAATGAGGGGGATTCCATACGTATCATTGATTGGTTCAATAATGTATGCTATGATATGTACACGCACGGATGTTGCGTACGCACTTAGTGCTACGAGCAGATACCAGTCAGACCCAGGAGAGGCGCATTGGACTGCTGCCAAGAATATTCTGAAGTACCTGACAAGGCACAAAGATGATATCCTGGTCTATGGTGGAGATGATGAATTAATTGTTAGAGGCTCTACGGACGCAAGTTTCCAAACTGACAAAGATGATTTCAGATCATAGTTTGGGTTTGTCTTCTGCCTCAATGGAGGTGCAGTAAGCTGGTAAAATGCTAAACAGAGCACCATTGCGGATTCTACAACTGAAGCGGAGTACATTGCTGCACATGAAGCAGCAAAGGAAGTTATTTGGCTAAGGAAGTTCATAGGATGAACTTGGTGTAGTCCCCTCCACTAAAGGACCAATAACTCTATATTGTGATAATAACGGAGCTATTGCATAGGCAAAGGAGTCTAGACACCACCAGAGAGTCAAGCATGTACTTCGTAGATTTCACCTTCTACGAGAGTTCGTGGAAAGAAAAGAAGTCGAGATAAGCAAGATTGGAACTGACGACAACATCTCAGATCCATTAACTATACCTCTGCCTCAAGCGAAGCACAACTCGCACACTGCAGCTATGGGAATCAAGCATGTTGGAGAATGGCTTTGATGTCCTCAATAAATGTTTTAAAGTTTTAGAGTTTAATACTTTGTAAAACGTTTTTGGTTAACCATTCATATAAATGAATAGAATTCATTTTTCCATTTAATTTTGTGGTTTATTAAATGATGAGTCCTTTCAATTTGACAATATATTCAAGATAGACTGTCATGACCAATCATGTGACTAAGAAATGTTTATCAAGTGAACTTGAATGTCAAAAGTTGAAAATGGTCCATTGTCGGAAGTTTTCTATAAAGGTGGACGCATAAAAAACGCTAGACAACTAGAATGCAAGATGACTAGTAGTTTTGTTTTTTGAACTATGTGGACATGGCAATGTCGCAATCATTTCCATGTATACTTACTTGAAAAGATTAGTATCGGACATACCTGTGAAACTTTACTGTAAGAGATGAAAATCTGTCATAATAAATTTCATTACATTATTAGACACTAATCCTCAATACCTGAGTGATTTGAGATTACTTGTTTGAGAACGGGTTACTTTGACGTTGTCAAGCGTCGCACCGTAAAAGGAGACTATAACGGCAACGCTCAGGCAATCACCTATCAAACGAAGTCTAACCTCAAGATCAAAAGATTTGGATTGTCCTCCCATAAATCGGGATGAGATGCCAAAAGTTGTACAAGGTCACTCGGAGAGCTAGAAACTATAAAATGCATGGCCGTGCTCAGATGAATCATATGCTATGATTATCTGTTTATTTGATCAGTTGAACTATGAAATCGAGAAATACCTCTGGACATAATAAGGATGACTACTCTTACCTTATGTTCATGAGCAAGCATCAAGCGACAAAGGAATTAGGCAATGCACACTTGTCCCCAAGGACAAGTGGGAGACTGAAGGAAATAATGCCCTTGGTCCAAGTATGCATTGAATGCTAAGTCTAATAAATGCGGTTCAGTATTAATTAACAAGTTAATAATTCAGTGAAATCAAGTGAACTGAATGCCTAGCTAGAGGCCGCTTCAGTTCAAGTGGAATTAATAATATTAATCCACAACCTACTCTTGACTGAACCCGTAAGGTCACACAAATAGTACGTGAACGTATCAAGTATTTAAGTGAATATATTATTCATTAAGTACTCCATTTATGAACATTCGGAAACGACGGATCTCGGTTCCAGTGGGAGTTGCAATCGTCAAAAGGCAAAATAAAGAATACTCCGGAAATGATGATATTGCCGGAAACGGAAATATGGTTCATGACGGAAATATAAATATTATCCAAGTCGTAGATGCTGCCGGAAACGAAAACATAGTTCGTATCGGAAAATATTTTCGGAAATATAAATATTGCCGGAAACGGAAATATTACCGGAATCGGAAATATTTTCGGAAAAAGAAATTATTTCCGGAATCGGAAATATTAACGGAAACGTAATTTTTTTTAAGAAACGGAAAAGGATTCCTGAAACGGAAAACAAATCGGAAGCTCAACGAGCGACAAGCCGGCAAGAGAGTCGGCCCATCGCTCGACAAGCAAAGGCCGAGTTCATAGCACTGAGCACGAAGCCCAGCGCCAGCGCCCAACCAATGGGCCAGCAGCACAGTGGGCAGCGCCAAGCGAGCAAGGCAACAACAACACGGTGGGCCGCGCCAAGCAAGCAACAAGCAAGCAAGGTAGCAGCAGCTATGCAGCCCGCTAAGCAAGCACCAAGCCCGCCAAGGCAAGTCTGCAGCGCGATGGGCCTTCGGCCAGCTGCAGGTGCGGTTGGGCCTAGGCAGGCACGCGCACCAGCGTAGCCCATTGTGGCTGCGTTGGTTGCTTCGTCGTGGGCTCCAAGAAAAGTCCGATAACTTAGTTCCCAAGTAACTTTGGGATTAAGTATTCCTAGTCCTACTAGAATTGGTTTAATGAAGAGTTTAATTAATGTTATTGTAGGGGTTTTTTTTGATCCTTTCCCGTTTCCTACAATGGGGGGTTTGGCATGCGGCGGTTCGTTTAGAGAACCGTTGAACTGTTTTTGCACCTCAAAGGAGTCGCCACCAAACTTATTTTAGGTTCCTTTTGGGAAGACCGTAAAATGACTCTATTTTTGGATAAGGCCTTGAATCCTTGACACGGATGGGTGAGTTCCTGGCTCGGGAACGAAAATGCTTATTCGGCGAGCTTTAGAAATATTCAAGTAAGTTGGCACAACATTGTTTCGAAAATAAACCCTAAGATTAGACTATGTGGGTTTGAAATTTAGAGCAAAATAGAATTTCTAATTGTACGGTGGTCACTTTGCTTTAAAGATTGATTTAAGGAACCTAAGGCCGGTTTGTCCAAAAAATATCTTCGTTAAGCGTGATGTAACCTTTGTATTTTTTTGTATTTAGCATGTTGGTGATGAAAGCGATAAAACACATAAAGAAACATCACAATACTAAATAAAGTGCGGAATTAGTAAATACAAGACCCCCTAGAAAAGGACTAGGGAGTAGGTCCACATTGCCTAGAAATGGACTAGGCAAGTAAAGGTGCGGAATTAAAAGTGCGATATTGAAATTGCGGTATTGAAATTATGGTATTGAAATTGCGGTATTGAAAGTGCGATATTGAAAGTGCGATATTGAAAGGTGCGATATTGAAATTGCGATATTGAAAGGTGCATAATTGAAATTTGTACTTGGGCACATGAGATTCGAACGCCAAGCGGCTCCTTAAAAATAAGTGCGCCCGACACGAATTCAAAGCCAAAAATCTGGACTTGGGAGAGATTGCTCAACCCAAATGTCCTAGATTTTGCATATTGAAATTGAAAGCTTGAATATTGAAAGGTTTGAACTTGAAAATGTTAGGTTATGATACATATGACATTACATAGATCATGCGGAAACAACCATTAACCCAGGACAACATATTATTTACACATAATCATATAGCATAATTTAGATGCATACTCTTTGTTGCGTGCCCTCCCTAGCTGCGCCCGAACCGAACAAGAACAAGTCTTTAGGACTCCAAGTGTCGTCCCTCCGTAGATAGTCCACAGCACGTCCAGATCCGCCTTAAGATTGACCAACTAGAATCGCCCTTAAGGTACTAGAAAATTTCGGCACTTTATGAGCAAGATGTGTGTTTTAATTTTCTCTCAAAAAACTCACTTTTGAATACTTTGAAACTTGTTATAAATTGTGAGCCCTAGCCTCATATTTATAGGGGTATGGAAAGGGAATCGAAATCCTATTCAGATACAAATTAATTAAACCTAGAATCCTACAAGAACTCTAATTTAATTAATTTATCAAATAGAATTAGGAATTTAATCATTAACCGAACTCTGCATGTTTTAGGAAACGTGCACGAACACAAACACTTGCACACACACGCACGGCAGCCACGATGGGCCCCCATGCGTGCGCGCGAGCAGCAGCCCACGCAGCGCCCGCGCGCGCTGCGCGCTGCGCGCTGCGCGTGCTGTGCGCGCTGTGCGCGCTGCGCAGCCTGCTGGGCCTGGCCTTGCGCTGGGCCTGGCGTGGCTGTTTGTGCGGCGCGCTTGGCTTGCTGGGCGATGGCCTGGCTTCGTGCTGGGCCTCGTCCGGCAGGCCTCGTCCGATGCTTATTCGTACGATGCGCTTTCGATTAAATTTTCCGATTCCGGAATTCATTTCCGATACGAACAATATTTAATATTTCCGATTCCGGAATTAATTTCCGTTTCGAACAAATATTTAATATTTCCGTTTCCGGAATTATTTTCCGATTCCGGTAATATTTCCGATTCTGACAATATTTCCGTTTCCGGCAATATTTCCGATTCTGGCAATATTTCCATTTCCGATAATATTTTCCGATACGTACCATGTTTCCGTTTCCGGCAACATCTACGACTTGGATAATATTTATATTTCCGATACGATCCATATTTCCGTTTCCGGCAATATCATCGTTTCCGGAGTATTCATTTCTTGCCTGTGACGATCTTAGCTCCCACTGAAACCAAGATCCGTCGGTTCCGAATATTCATAGATGGAGTATTTAATGCCATTAAATACTTGATCCGTTTACGTACTATTTGTGTGACCCTATGGGTTCAGTCAAGAGTAAGCTGTGGATTAACATCATTAATTCCACTTGAACTGAAGCGGCCTCTAGCTAGGCATTCAGCTCACTTGATCTCACTGAATTATTAACTTGTTAATTAATACTGAACTGCATTTATTAGACTTAACATAGAATGCATACTTGGACCAAGGGCATTATTTCCTTCAGTGTCCCACTTGTCCTTAGGGACAAGTGTGCATTTCCTAATTCCTTTGTCGCTCGATGCTTGCTCTTGAACATAAGGTAAGAGTTGTCATCCTTATTATGTCCAGAGGTGTTCCTCGGTTTCAGAGTTCAACTGATCAAATAAACAGATAATCATAGCCTATGATTCATCCGAGCACGGCCATGCATTTCACAGTTTCTAGCTCTCCGAGTGGCCTTGTACAACTTTTAAGCATCTCATCCCGATTTATGGGAGGACAATCCCAATCTTGCGATCTTGAGATTAGACTTCGTTTGATAGGTGATTACCTGAGCGTTGCCTTTATAGCCTCCTTTTACGGTGCGACGGTTGGTCAACGTCAAAGCAACCAGTTCTCAAACAAGTAATCTCAAATCACTCAGGTATTGAGGATTTTGTGTCTAATAATTTAATGAAATTTACTTATGACAGACTTTCATCTCTTACAGTAAAGTTTCATAGGTCTTGTCCGATACTAGTCTTCCCAAAGTAAGTATCTATGCAAATGATTATGACATTGCCATGTCCACATAGTTCAAGAAACAGAACTACTAGTCATCTTGCATTCTAATCGTCTAACGTTTTCTATGCGTCCAATTTTATAGAAAACTCCGATTAGGGACCATTTTCAACCTTTGACATTCAAGTTCACTTGATAGACATTTCTTAGTCACAGGACTGGTCCTGACAATCTATCTTGAATATATCGTCAAATTGAAGGGACTCATCATTTAATAAACCACAAATTAAATGGAAAAATGAATTCATTTCATTTATTGTGAATGATTAACCAATAATGTTTTACAAAGATTTAAACTCTAAAACTTTAAAACATTAAACAGAGACATCAAAGCCATTCTCCAATATGCTTGATTCCCATAGCTGCAGTGTGCGAGTTGTGCTTCGCCTGCGGCAGAGGTTTAGTTAATGGATCTGATATGTTGTCATCAGTTCCAATTTTGCTTATCTCGACTTCTTTTCTTTCAACAAACTCTCGTAGAAGGTGAAATCTACGAAGTACATGCTTGACTCTCTGGTGGTGTCTAGGCTCTTTTGCCTGTGCAATAGCTCCGTTATTATCACAATACAGGGCTATTGGTCCTTTAATGGAGGGGACTACACCAAGTTCTCCTATGAACTTCCTTAGCCATATAGCTTCCTTTGCTGCTTCATGTGCAGCAATGTACTCCGCTTCAGTTGTAGAATCCGCAATGGTGCTTTGCATAGCACTTTTCCAGCTTACTGCTCCTCCGTTGAGGCAGAAGACTAACCCAGAATGTGATCTAAAATCATCTTTGTCGGTTTGGAAACTTGCGTCCGTATAGTCTTTAACAATTAATTCATCATCTCCACCATAGACCAGGAAGTCATCTTTGTGCCTTTTCAGGTACTTCAGAATATTCTTGGCAGCAGTCCAATGCGCCTCTCCTGGGTCTGACTGGTATCTGCTCGTAGCACTGAGTGCGTACGCAACATCCGGGCGTGTACATATCATAGCATACATTATTGAACCAATCAATGATGCATATGGGATCCCATTCATTCGTCTACTCTCATCAAGTGTTTTTGGGCACTGAGTCTTGCTTAGAGTCATTCCATGAGACATGGGTAGGTAGCCTCGCTTGGAGTCCGCCATCTTGAACCTATCAAGCACCTTATTGATATAAGTGCTTTGACTAAGTCCAATCATCTTTTTAGATCTATCTCTGTAAATCTTGATGCCCAATATGTACTGTGTTTCTCCTAGATCCTTCATCGAAAAACATTTCCCAAGCCAAATCTTGACAGAGTTCAACATAGGAATGTCATTTCCGATAAGCAATATGTCGTCGACATATAATACTAGGAAAGCAATTTTGCTCCCACTGACCTTCTTGTATACACAAGATTCGTCCGCGTTCTTGATGAAACCAAAGTTACTGACTGCTTCATCAAAACGTATATTCCAGCTCCTGGATGCCTGCTTCAATCCGTAGATTGACTTCTTTAGCTTGCATACCTTTTTAGCATTCTTTGGATCCTCAAAACCTTCAGGCTGTGTCATAAACACAGTTTCTGTTAAAACGCCGTTTAAGAAAGCAGTTTTGACATCCATCTGCCATATTTCGTAATCGTAATATGCAGCGATTGCTAACATTATTCGAATAGACTTTAGCATTGCAACTGGTGAAAAGGTTTCATCGTAATCCACACCGTGGACTTGCCTGTAACCTTTTGCGACCAATCTAGCTTTGATAACTTCAAGTTTCCCATCCTTGTCCTTTTTCAGTTTGAAAACCCATTTGCTTCCAATGGCTTGGTAGCCATCTGGCAAATCGACCAAATCCCATACTTGGTTTTCAGACATGGAGTCTAATTCAGATTGCATGGCTTCTTGCCACTGCTTGGAGCTAGGGCTCGTCATAGCTTGCTTGTAAGTCGCAGGTTCATCACTTTCAAGTAATAGAACGTCATAGCTCTCGTTCGTCAAAATACCTAAGTACCTTTCCGGTTGAGATCTATATCTTTGCGATCTACGCGGGGTAACATTACTAGATTGACCATGATTCTCACCAGATTCTTCTAAAGATCTCTGAGTTTCATCTTGAATGTCATCTTGAGCATTCTCTAGAGTTTGTTGTTCGACTCGAATTTCTTCGAGGTCCACTTTTCTCCCACTTGTCATTTTGGAAATGTGATCCTTCTCCAAAAAGACACCATCTCGAGGAACAAACACTTTGTTCTCAGATGTATTGTAGATGTAATACCCCTTTGTTTCCTTTGGATAGCCCACAAGGATACATTTGTCAGATTTTGGATGAAGTTTGTCTGAAATTAATCGTTTGACGTATACTTCACATCCCCAAATCTTAAGAAAAGACACATTTGGAGGCTTTCCAAACCATAATTCGTATGGAGTCTTTTCGACAGCTTTAGACGGAGCTCTATTTATAGTGAGTGCAGCTGTATTTAGTGCATGTCCCCAAAATTCTAATGGAAGTTCGGCCTGACCCATCATTGACCTGACCATGTCTAGCAAGGTTCTGTTCCTCCGTTCTGACACACCGTTCCATTGCGGTGTTCCAGGAGGAGTCAATTCTGATAGAATTCCACATTCTTTCAGATGGTCATCAAATTCATAGCTCAGATATTCACCGCCTCTATCAGACCGCAGTGCCTTAATCTTCTTGCCTAATTGATTCTCTACTTCACTCTGAAATTCCTTGAATTTGTCAAAGGATTCAGACTTATGCTTCATTAGGTAGACATAACCATACCTACTGAAGTCATCAGTGAAAGTGATAAAGTAGCTGAACCCACCTCTAGCATTTGTACTCATTGGTCCACATACATCTGTATGGATTAAACCCAATAGTTCATTTGCTCTTTCTCCAACTTTAGAGAAAGGTTGCTTTGTCATTTTGCCAAGTAAACATGATTCGCATTTACCATAATCCTCTAAGTCAAATGGTTCTAGAATTCCTTCCCTTTGAAGTCTTTCTAAGCGTTTCAAGTTTATATGGCCTAATCGACAATGCCACAGATAGGTGAGATCTGAATCATCCTTTTTGGCCTTTTTGGTATTTATGTTATATACTTGTTTGTCGTGATCTAATAAATAAAGTCCATTGACTAATCTAGCAGATCCATAAAACATCTCTTTAAAATAAAACGAACAACTATTGTCTTTTATTAAAAAGGAAAATCCCTTAGCATCTAAGCAAGAAACTGAAATGATGTTTTTAGTAAGACTTGGAACATGGAAACATTCTTCCAGTTCCAAAACTAGCCCGGAGGGCAACGACAAATAGTAAGTTCCTACGGCTAATGCAGCAATCCGTGCTCCATTTCCCACTCGTAGGTCGACTTCACCCTTGCTTAACTTTCTACTTCTTCTTAGTCCCTGTGGATTGGAACATAAGTGTGAGCCACAACCTGTATCTAATACCCAAGAAGTTGAATTAGCAAGTATACAGTCTATAACGAAAATACCTGAAGATGGAACGACTGTTCCGTTCTTCTGATCTTCCTTTAGCTTTGGACATTCTCTTTTGTAATGGCCTATTCCATCACAATAAAGACAGCTTGATGTGGACTTGTCCTGCTTTGATTTAGCATTGCCCTTGGACTTTCCACCTTTCTTGAATGGTCTCTTTCTAGCCTTGAGTAAATCTTTGGCTTCACAGTCCAGTACTATTTCAGCCTTTCTGACAAGGTGAATAAATTCTGCAACTGTTTCTTCTCTTGGTTCACTTAGGTATAGTTGCTTGAAGCGACCAAACCCACTGTGTAGTGAATTGAGCAAGACAGAGACTGCCATCCTTTCGCTTATTGGTGTTCCTAGTAGACTTAGGCGATCAAAATATGAACACATAAGATCCACATGGAACCTCAGTGGGACGCCTACCCTCTGTTTAGTGCGAAGGAGCTGAACATGTGTTTCTTGGACCTCCATCCTATAACACCTGTTGGGAGAACTAACCTTTAGACCAGACATTGATTCAATCAACTCATGGACGTTCAGGTCCCTGTCCTCCGTACTTCCACGACAGATATCCCTCAGATTCTTGATGAGCGTAAAAGGTTCATAGGCTACAAACCTTTTAGCCCAATCATCAGGGATATTGTTCAGCATGAGACTCATAACCTTTTTGAGATCCGCATCCCAGGCGTAAAATCTCTCAGGGGTCATGTCTCTGGCATAGTAGCTTGGCATGGGATGTGACAGTACATACTCAAGTCCATTGAGTTTGACTATTTCAACTAGCTTAGCTTCCCATTCAAGAAAATTTGTCAGGTTCAGCTTGACCATAAGCTCAGAACCCATGATGATGTTTTGATTGTTGTTTGCCATATTAAAACTACTATTGAAAAGAATAAACAAATAAATAACCATTCACAGTTTCTCTTAATAAACTTAAATTCTAGCATGCATGCATAATTCAATGTTTATTAAGCATTTTATTCAAATTATGTGTTCCGGCAGGTGTGAATAAAATGATTCCAAGATCCTAAAATCATTGAAGAACTAAGCACAGTTTGTCGACTTAATCCTAGAACATCTTAGGTAAGCAAAAGCCTTTTGCTAATAGTCTAGAAACTATTCTTGGTTGATAGGTACGTCTAAGAACTTATTAGGTAAACCTATCGAATTTGCCACGACATAAAAGGACTCCTTACTTATATCGTTGAGTTTCAACAAAACTAACATGTACTCACAATTATTTGTGTACCTTGCCCCTTTAGGACCAATAAGTAACACCTCGCTGAGCGAAAACTATTACCAGATTGATGTAAAGGATATCCAAGCAAGTGTATATTTTGGCATGGCACCTTTTAACTCAATTTTTAAGTTTGGAACTTAAGGCTCTTACTATGTTGGTTAGATTTTAAGTGAACTAAAATCCTTAATCATGCAACATAATCAAGCTTTTGATCTCATGCATTTTAAGACATATTTAAAACAATAAATAACTTAAAACATGCATAAGATAAATGTGATCTAGTATGGCCCGACTTCATCTTGAAGCTTTGACTTCAAAGTCCGTCTTGAAAATCTCCGTGGGAGGCACCATTTTCTTCAAATAGGATAATCTATAACTAATTACAACTATTTGATGGTACGCAGACCATATTTGAATTGAAAAATAACTTTGGTACTTTAGACCAATTACATTCAAATTAATGGTACGCAGACCATATTTTCTATCCTATTTGGGCCATACTAGTCACTTCATAACCTGCAAAACAGTACATATACAATATATACCATTCACCCATTCATTATCATGAATGGCCCACATAGCTGGTTAGTAAAACACATTATGCATCACGTAAACATTTGCAGCAATTAATCAAGGGCACCAATAATTTACCAATTATTCAGTCCTTATTAATTCTAATCAAGTTGTTTTAACCTTAAGGATTTGTAGACCTAATCAAGAGTTTATGACTAAAAAACGCTCCCACTTAAACCAATAAATTTATATGCTTTACTAATTTTAAACATAAAAATGTATTTCTAGTCCAACCGGAAACATACAAATTTAATTAAAATTTAAAGCTCATATCAATTTATAATTGAATCCAAAAGTTTAATTTAATTTCAGTCGTATTTAAATTAATTCATGATTTTAATTTTAGTAAAATAATTAGAATAAATAAAATTTATTATAATTACAATATTCAAAATTAATATCCAAGAAAATAATTTAAATTATTAATTTTAAAATTAATTAAAATTACGTGAACTGAAATTTTCAAATTAAACATTCAAAACGATCTTTAATCGTAACGCAAAACCCTACGCGTTGCACGCCCATGGGCCGCACGCACACAGCCATTGCTGGCCATGTGCGCGCAGCCCATGCGCTCGTCGCATAGCTGCTGCATCCCCATCGCAAGCCTCCGCACGCATTGGTGCTCGCTGCGCGCGCCAGCGTTCATCGCACGCGAGCTATCGCTCGCAGTGCGCGCGCGACATCGCTCGCTGGGCGCGCGAGCCATCGCTCGCTGGGCGCGCGACATCGCTAGCTGGGCGGGCGACATCGCTCGCTGTGCGCGCGAGCAATGCTAGGCGCAGCGCTCGTGGCACGCGAGCTTGCGCTCGCTGCGCGCGAGGCTGCGCGCTCTTGTGCGAGGCAGCGCGCGTTGTGGCGCAGCTTGCTTGCTGCCCACACGCGACTGCCTTGGCTCGCCCTTCGCCCATGCCCATTCGTCCATTGCTCGTGGCACACGACACAAGGCAGGGCTGCTGCCTTGTGCTCGTGCACTACGCCCTTGCTCATTGCATTCGTGCCGCACGGGCGACGAGCTCCCTTGCTCGTCGTCGCATGCCCGCATTATACAACACCCCTTAAGGGTAACACGAAGCGTCCATTGCTTCGTGCGTGCAAGTTTTATGAACGAATCGCATAAAAATTTAAAATTTATATTTAAAAATAATGACAAATTAATAAATAATATTAATTTCATAATTTTAGGGCGAAAAAATCGAAAATTTATTATCCAATTGATTTCCGATTGTTATGGATTCAAGTCTAGGTCATAAAAAATTTAAAATTTATCATAAATTTACAATTTTTATGGTGGTTTTTAATCATAGGTTTCTAATTAAATTACAATTAATTATGAAAATCAAATTAATTCTAAATTATTCTAATTTTCAACAAATTAATCATAATTACAAATTAGATTGCATAATTAACAAGACTAGGCATTCAAACTTGTTAAACATATGCAGTAGGTCAATCAAAAATTCAAGATTTATCAACAAGAATCGCAAATATTTAATTTAACATCTTAAATTTACGAAATTTTGCATTCGAAAAACTAAAACCTTCGAAAAGTCATAGTTAGGCTTCGAATTTGAGAATTCTGGGTTCGGAATTGACACAAAAATCACTCAATTCGGATAAGTAACGAAGAAACTGCCGAAAAACTGCGTACGTATAATTAAATAAACGCAATTTGCAATTAATTAACAATTACGAAAATTAATCACCCCTTTTAATTCTTGCAAATTTGTAATATTTAACCATGTTCATGCAATTTAGATTATGAAAATAATAAGGGGCTCGTGATACCACTGTTAGGTTATGATACATATGACATTACATAGATCATGCGGAAACAACCATTAACCCAGGACAACATATTATTTACACATAATCATATAGCATAATTTAGATGCATACTCTTTGTTGCGTGCCCTCCCTAGCTGCGCCCGAACCGAACAAGAACAAGTCTTTAGGACTCCAAGTGTCGTCCCTCCGTAGATAGTCCACAGCACGTCCAGATCCGCCTTAAGATTGACCAACTAGAATCGCCCTTAAGGTACTAGAAAATTTCGGCACTTTATGAGCAAGATGTGTGTTTTAATTTTCTCTCAAAAAACTCACTTTTGAATACTTTGAAACTTGTTATAAATTGTGAGCCCTAGCCTCATATTTATAGGGGTATGGAAAGGGAATCGAAATCCTATTCAGATACAAATTAATTAAACCTAGAATCCTACAAGAACTCTAATTTAATTAATTTATCAAATAAATTAGGAATTTAATCATTAACCGAACTCTGCATGTTTTAGGAAACGTGCACGAACACAAACACTTGCACACACACGCACGACAGCCACGATGGGCCCCAATGCGTGCGCGCGAGCAGCAGCCCACGCAGCGCCCGCGCGCGCTGCGCGCTGCGCGTGCTGTGCGCGCTGTGCGCGCTGCGCAGCCTGCTGGGCCTGGCCTTGCGCTGGGCCTGGCGTGGCTGTTTGTGAGGCGCGCTTGGCTTGCTGGGCGATGGCCTGGCTTCGTGCTGGGCCTCGTCCGGCAGGCCTCGTCCGATGCTTATTCGTACGATGCGCTTCCGATTAAATTTTCCGATTTCGGAATTCATTTCCGATACGAACAATATTTAATATTTCCGATTCCGGAATTAATTTCCGTTTCGAACAAATATTTAATATTTCCGTTTCCGGAATTATTTTCCGATTCCGGTAATATTTCCGATTCTGACAATATTTCCGTTTCCGGCAATATTTCCGATTCTGGCAATATTTCCATTTCCGATAATATTTTCCGATACGTACCATGTTTCCGTTTCCGGCAACATCTACGACTTGGATAATATTTATATTTCCGATACGATCCATATTTCCGTTTCCGGCAATATCATCGTTTCCGGAGTATTCATTTCTTGCCTGTGACGATCTTAGCTCCCACTGAAACCAAGATCCGTCGGTTCCGAATATTCATAGATGGAGTATTTAATGCCATTAAATACTTGATCCGTTTACGTACTATTTGTGTGACCCTACGGGTTCAGTCAAGAGTAAGCTGTGGATTAACATCATTAATTCCACTTGAACTGAAGCGGCCTCTAGCTAGGCATTCAGCTCACTTGATCTCACTGAATTATTAACTTGTTAATTAATACTGAACCGCATTTATTAGACTTAACATAGAATGCATACTTGGACCAAGGGCATTATTTCCTTCAGAAAAGATTGAAACTTGAACTTGAAATGATTGAAATTTGAACTTGAAATGATCCTAGTTTAGAGAGGTAGTTATGAACAACCCTAAACATGGTAGGATCTTTGAAATTTGAAAACTTGAACTTGTATATTGAAAAATGGAGTCTTGAATCTCAAAAGACTAAACCTTTAAATGCTAAAAGGTGTCATCTTTGATTACTCCACACTTGAAGGTGATTCTAGTTCAAAGAGATGAATGTAAACAACTTTGAACATCCTTGAATCTTGATTTTGTATTTTGTATTTTGAAAAAGTTTGTATTTTTGAAAAAGCATGTATGATTGTTGCAAGTGGTGTTTTTTATGGCAAAAAACACCAACTTGATAATCATTTGAAATCAAAATAGCATGATTGTTGGAAATGGGATTCGGATTTACCTAGTTAGGCTTAGGCACGAGCTCCCAATTGCTCTTGAATTTGGAATTTTTATATGTGTTTTTGAAGAGTTTTGAAGTTTGTATTGTGAGGAGTAATGTCGAAATTACGATGTTGTATGTGTTGTGCTCTCCTTTTTTCGATGGAAATGAGGGGTATTTATAGGAGGGAAATGGTGCAAAACGCCAGCACACGCCAGCGCCTGGCGCCAGGCCAGCGCTGGGCGCTGCTGACGTGGCCTGAATGCCGCCGAAAAGGACGGAAAGATGCCGTCCTTGATGTAATACCTCGTATTTTTATAATATTTATAAGTATATTTTATTATATTTATAAAGTATTTTACGATTTATTAGCATTTAAATAATATTTAAATGTACTTTATTTAATGAAGTTTAATTAATTAGAATATTTATTTATTTTAATTAATTACAAAACGAATTTAATTCTTGAGTCGGGAAATTAAATGAGTTGCAAATGATTTTTATGTGCTTCGGGTTTTAAATAAAAAGTCCAATTCGTTTTACTAATCGAGCCCAAGCAAAAGAGTTTAAATTAAACCCTAAGCTAGCCCAATCATTTATTTCCTAAGCCCAACTCAAATCTCCTAAGCCTAGCCCATCAAGGGATTAGGAAGCCTATAAATAGGACTCCCCCATCTTTAAATGAGCCCCTAAAATTCATAAACCCTCTTTTCTCTCTTTCTTGGCCATCACTCCAACTCCCTCTCCTCTCTCGTCCGCACACCCGCACGCACGCAGCCGTTCCCGTGCCCTCGTGCTGCTCGGCCTCACGCCCAACGCGCGCTGCCCCTGTGCCTTCGAGTGTTGTCGCGCCCAGCGCTGCACTCCCTCTCGCCCTCGCTCGCCTTCCCTCGCGCAACAGCGCCCAGCCCCTCGCTCTCCCTCGCGCACAGCGCCCAGCCGCGTGCCTTCGCCCCTGCTGCTGCTCTTCGTGCCGCGCTGCACACGCACACACGAGTGGTGTGTCGTGTGTTGTGTTGCTTCGTTGTTGTTCATTTTCCAATCTATTTTCGCCCAATCACATTAATTCGTGGTTGTTCCGTGCTATAGGCCGGATTGGTATAATTCTCTTCTTCCTTACCTATTCTATTTAAATTCCGTATTTTAAATTATTATATTAATATTGTTTTGAGTAATTAAAATGCTGGGAACCGGTTATGAATACCGTGGTTTGAGGATTTGCGTGTTGTGATTCATTAGGTTTGTTTTAATTATTAAAGGATGAATTTTCAGATTTGTTTATTGAATAAAGCATTGATTTTTATGACAATAAACTAGTGTTATTGGGATTTTCAAGTTAGGGTTTTAACCTAGACCTAATGAGTCAATTGATTAGCATAATTAGGTGATGATTTTAATTATGATAATCAATTATGTTTTCAGATTTGAATAAAGATTTAAAGTGTGGATTTTTATTGATTTTAAAGGCGGAAAAATTATGTTTTTGTACTAAGGATTGATTTTGCAAATTGAGACGATTTTATTATGGAAAAACGATTAAATTCTAAAGTTTAAAGGAGGTTTTAAATTTCATAAAGTTGCTGGAAATTTAATGAACATGGAAATAATTTAAGTTTCATTATTTTGATGATAGGAGGTGATTTCTAGTTGAGTGCTCGTTATTGCAAAGTGGCTCCTACGCTTAGGTATTCAAGGTACGTACAAGTCTAGGGCGACAACACCTTTTGTCAATGACATTACATGATTGTTGATGATGTGAATTACATTATGTGGAATCATGTTTATTTTGGTGAACGAGCATGTGACTTGTGATGTTGGATTTATTGGATTAATTGTTGAACAAGCATGTTGGAAATATTATGAGTATGGATTTCATTGACAATCATGTTGTTCAATATTTATGCATGTATGGTTTATTTCACATGCAAGGGATGGATTATTTATTGGTATGCTATTGTACGGGATGTCTAGCATACTTTGAGCCAATTATTCGTACTTCGTTGTACGATTTATTTTACCACATGTGAAGGGTTAGCTCACGTAAGCCACCACACATGTAGGGTTCAGTTGGGAATATTATGTATGAAATGAATTAGGATTTGTCGTGCAAGGGCACAACCCTCATGTTAATGTGCATGATGTGGAGTCTCACCTTGGTGAGGAGGAACATGGTAGTAATATCACAAGTGTCTTTCCTTGTTGATCACAAGTCCTAAAGCATTTAAAATAAGATTGTTTTGGTTGTTGTTTATTAATTATATGTGTGCATGTTGGTGAGTCTTGAGTTCGCCTTTAATAAAATATTAATAAACGTAAAGTGCAACCAGAACAAGCTTCAAAACTCTTGGAACGTATATACCTTGAGTATGAACAATGGGGGGAGTCTTGCCGGAAAGCTCGTACTCCTACTAATGATACAAGACGTTGTTTCATTTATAATATGCGCAGGAACTCCGTCGGTATGGCCCGACACTCGGTATGGCCCGATTTTATTATTTATTATTTGGTGTATGGTTGTCTCCCATCACCTTTTCCCTTTGTGGAATATTCTTTTGGCCCGTTCAAAGCTTATTCTAATTGAATTGTAAGTCAAGAGTCGAGTCAAGAGTCGAGTCTTGTATTCATGATTGATTGTTTATTATTATATGGCTTTTGCATGTTGATTAGTACTTAGTGAGTGATGCATGTTTTAGTTTCATTCACTCTATGCTTGTAAGTACTCAGCTTTTGCTGACTACGTGCTTTGTATGTTTTGGTCATGGCCTTTGCCTTAATGACCCTATGATGATCTATCATTTGCACTTGCATTGATGGGGAGTAGAATAATATAGCAGGTTGGTAGATCGGAACCATGTGGCTTGGGATGATCGAGAGAGTTGCATGTTTTCGTATTTCGAACTATTTAACTTTATTTTAGTTATGTTTGAAATGTTTGAATTATTTATACTTTGGGGGTTTTGGGCCATTATGGTTCCAAATTGTAGGAGGCCTCAATATTTCATTAATTATGTTTTTAAAAGTTAGTTGACATTTAATTCCGCTGCGTAATTCTGGAAATAGCTTAACCGTTATCACGGTGGCGGTAATGCTTTAGTAATTCCTTTATTTTAAGTTGGAAAATGTTTTATAAAAGCAAGGAATTATTAGGGTGTTACACTTGATTTGTCTTGTATGGGTGTACCTTCGTACGAATAGTACGATGTTTGGCGTGTAGTGTTTTCTTGGAGGTTAAGACTTGAATTTGCGTCTAAAAACAAGCCTTTCTTGGGTTTTTGAATTCCGGTTTTACGGGGCGGGGCCCGGCATGCTCGGTTTTGTGGGTCGGCGCCCGAATTTCACCTGCCTTATATGATTTTGAGTGGAAAAGGCCTAGTAAGACCAATGGGATGGTCCACTAATTGAGATTGAACTTGGATTTTGAAATTGGATTTTGGAAGTTGTATTTTGTACCGAGTTCCGGGAGGGGAACGGTCTCGGGGATTGGATTTTGGACCTTGGATTTTGGAGGTGTTCTTAGCAATTGGGATTTCCGCCTGGAGTTACTCCAATCGCCTAACAAGGATAATGGTATCGTCATCATCCCAGAGGGGAGACACAAATTAGGTGTCTACCGAAGCCCCCACTTTGACTGAGCATTCGGTTAGGAAAGAGCAAGTCAAAGTATTTCGAAAGGGACGGAGAATGGTCAAGATGTTTTGCAATCGAGACCACTCTTTGTACGCCGGTACCTGCATAAAACAGGCGTTAGAAAACGGATAGAGTCTACCTCGGTGCGGTTGGTGATGACTCTGACTTGTACTTGTATTTTTTCGCCTTCAGTTCAGGACGGAGCTTGGCATCGAAAATTTGAATTTTTGAATCTTAAATTTTGAATTTTGACACCCGGAGTTAATCAGCCTGGATGTGCTTTGCTAGGGATAAGAGCTTTTTACTGGCCCTTAAAATTTTGAACTTCGACTGACTTTCCCGGAGCTTGGGTCCGTTGGGAGTTGGGAGCCTGAGTCGTTGTATTTTTTGGACTTTGTATTTTTGAAATATTCATCTGTTTGCACTTGGAGCTACATCTGTATACCCGTATTTTCGATGGATGGTTTGATGCGACGTTTGGTGTTTGGTGCGGAAGACCGTAGCAGCAAAGGACGTGCAATCAGCACGGGAGACCGCGCACGCTGTAGACCTGCGCATGCAGCAGGTCAGCGCACGGCGCTGGGGCGGTGCCTGGCGCTGGGCAGCACTATATAAGTGCCCCTTGCCGTGCCATTTTGAGGCACATTCACTTGAAATTCTTGCTTCTTTTCTCTCAAAGGTCGATTAGCTTCTCCCCTTGGTCTTGTTCTTGCCTTGTCCATGTAAGTTTTTCATGTTTTTGCTTATGAAATAACTCTAGGATTGCATGTAGTTTTGATTTTCTCGTACTTTGAAATCATGCTTGTATGCTTAGGCTTCTTGAATCTTGTAGAAAAATGGTTGATAGCCACTTGAACTTGAACTGTTGGAACTTGTACTTTTGAATTTTTGACCTTGTATCTGCTTCGGCACGGATAGCCTAGGCGTTGATGTAGAACTTGAATACCTGCTTCGGCATGGATAGCCTAGGCGTTGGTGTAGGAATTGTATACCTGCTTTGGCGTGGGTAGCCTAGGCGTTGGTGTAGAACTTGTACCTTGAATTAGAGGTCCACTGGGGATTTTGTTTTGCATCGTTTGACCTTGTGTGGGCTAGTGTAGGATAGCCCCCAGTTTAGAATTTTGACTCTTTGTATGCTACTTGATTTAGTATGCCTCGTCACACTCGAAGAAAGCTCGCTGAATCATCTGTGGTTCGAGCTGCTGAGGAAGACGCTTCGGATGATGAAGCGGCTGCAATAAATGCGCCAGGTGGGGGTATGGTTCCCCGAGATGTGCCTGCTTTCCCGGGTGCATGTTGGTTGGACCCCTTCCGACTTGGTGTTTCGGCCGGATTGGCATTGGTCTCAG
Organism: Spinacia oleracea; assembly: GCF_020520425.1. Lineage (NCBI taxonomy): Eukaryota > Viridiplantae > Streptophyta > Magnoliopsida > Caryophyllales > Amaranthaceae > Spinacia > Spinacia oleracea. The sequence continues at coordinate 88,992,791 of NC_079491.1, read as the reverse complement.
CGGCCTCGCGCTGGCATGGTGAGTCTCGTACTGTGTTTTGGGTTTGTACTTTGTACTTGTATAGGTCTTGAGCTAACTCGTTCACCTGTAGGCCGACGGGAAGCCGTTCCGTACTTACTGGTCCTTGGTGGAGGTTCAGAGGGCCTTTAAAGCTCTCCGTGCTGATGCAGAGGCTATGGAGATCTGGTCGCAGATGGGCCTGGCCGATTTCCGGCGCACCATGGGAGGTTCCTCGAGGAGAACGGGGAATAAAAATCGTTTGTGGGCTTTGTTAGAGCTGTGGTGGGATACCACCAACACTTTCCACATGGCATGGGGGGAGATTACTATTACCCCCCTTGAGTTTGCTATGATTACAGGTCTTCCTTTTTCTGAGAGGAATGTGACCTTTGACTCTGAGCTCATGTGGCGCTCGACCGCTGCCTGGGACTTGATCGGCCCTGTTGTTGATTTGTCTGAGGACGACTCTCACGCTTCTGCGACGGTGCTTGTGGATGCTATCTGTGGTGAGGGTGTGTCCGCGGAGCAGAAGGTTAGGCTCTTCCTCCTTGTCTTGGTTAGCAGAGTGATTGCCCCGAGTAGGAACAGTCGGGTGCATATTAGCTTCTTGTCCGCTCTAAGGGACTTGAAAGCAGTCCCGAGTTATAACTGGGGTGGTTTGGCATATATCCACCTTTTGTATGAAATGGGACGGGCCTCCCGGACTGCACTGGGGAGTGACCCGAGCATGGCTGCTCTGTGGAGCATGCTGGAGGTATTCGAGACTCCTTGTACTTTGTACTTTGTATTTGTATGCTTGTATCTTGAACTTGACTGATGTTTTGTTTGTTACTTGAAAGATTTGGATTTATGAGCAATTTCCGACTTTGGCGCCGGAGCGTACTAGAGATGCGGCTTACCCGTATGCTGCCTCTTGGATAGGAGCGGTGCGCGTTGGTGCGTCCCTGGCGGCTTCTCGCAGAGCTTGGAGAGTTTTTCCTGCTGATAGGGTAATATTCTTGTACTGTTTTGCTCTCTTGTATTTGTATTGTTGCCTGAGTTGTCTGCTTTGTAGGTGGTATGGCGTCCTTTTGCCAATGCGGTTGTACCTGCCTCAGCTGCTCGTGCCTGTTTCCTGTCTGGGCGGCGGGTTTCGCTTCCAGGGCTGTACCGCCATATGTGGTATCTGGTGGAGCGAGTGTCCCTTCAACACCATTCAGGGGATAGGCTTGTCCCCAAGGATCCGCCGGAGTCCATGCTGGCGTTGGATGAAGAGTTGGCCCGGCTCTATGCGGAGGCTAGGGGCGAGGCTGTTTGCCGCTCTTGGAGGGAGTTTGTACACAGGAAGGGGAGCTATGACGACTTCCTGAGGAGGCTGGCTCCACCAGTACGCTTCATACTGCCGGTGAGCTTTTGAAACTTGTATTCTTGTATTTTTGTATTCTTGTATTCTTGTATTGATTGAATGATTGTATGATTGTATGTAGGAGGAGGAGGAGAAGGTTGATCCTGAGGACATTCCTCATGCTGATAGGATCCTCCGCTATGAGAACTCGGACGGGGAAGAGGTGGCGGAGACCATTCGCACCGGAAATCATATGATGATGTACCTGAGCATTATGCCCTTGTAAGTACTGTTGTATTTTTGAAACTGTTTGTAACTTGTATTTGGAAATTGATCTTAAATTTTGTATGCAGGCTCCTCGGGCGAGAGTGCATCGCTGGATGCTCTTGCTTGATTCTTGGAAAAGGCAGTGCGCCAAGCTGACCCGGAAGCTTTCTGGCCGGAACAGAGAGGTACCTCACTTGATCTTGAAACTTGTATACTGGAAATTCCAACTAGGAAATTGATTCTTGAAATTGTATCTTGTATAGGAGCGCCGTCGAGACCGTAGGGACTCTGTTGACAGGGAGCCTCAGGCGGAGACGTCCTTGAGACAAGAGGGACCAAGCTTTGAGCTGGGATAGGGGTCCGGTGCTGGTCCTCATTAGAGGCATTCTGATGCTGAGTGGGGAGCTTCCCCTTTTGTACATGTTGATCCCACCAGGCATTCATTTGGAGGTGCTAGTGGTTCACGGCCTTTTATTCCTCCTTCCAGCTACTACTTCGGAGGTAGTGGTTTTCAGCCTTGGGGTGCAGGTTCATGGGCTTGCTATGCGGAGATGGATAGGATGCGCCAGACTCAGATGTTTGGGTCGTACCCGTATATGCCGATGTCGCCGCCGTATCAGTATTCCGCTCCTCAGCAGGGAGTCCATCCCTCCACTGGCATACTTCGTATCTCGGAGGAGGATCCTAATACCCCTGGGACGGAGCTGGATCAGGAGCTGGAGCGCTTTAGGAGGCATAACAGGGACAAGGGGCCTGTGGTTGATATCACCGCTGATGATGACTCAGACTGACCCTGCATGGTAGCGAGTTCCAGCTTGCTTGGGTTGATTTTGTATAGGCTGGGTTGTATTGTGTTTGTATGGCTTGAAACTTGAATTTTTTTGTATGGTTTGTATGGTTTTGAACTTGAATTGGTTTGTAAAATTTGAAGATTGGCTTTTGTATGTTTGAATGCTTGAAATTGGTACGCGTTGTGTGTGCCTTGAAATTTTATAGCTATATGCATGCATGACAATTTTGTGAAATTTTTTGAAAACATTTGCCCATTTTTTCGGGTGTATGTACCCACTATAAGCCCCCACTTTGACTGAGGGTTTTGGTTAGGAAAAGCGCAAGTCAAAGTATATTCAACATTTGCTAATGCATATGCAGACTCGACTTAGGACGCCGATCTAGGACTAGAATGCTTGAATTTTGAAAAATTGGGCCGAAATCTGCCCGAAGCGTTGATCCGGACTGCTTGAAATTGAGCGGCTTGCGGCTTTGGAATCTTGAATAATGGAGGTTGTACTATGTGATTGAATCTTGTATAAGGTGTGTAGTTCCTTGGTGGGGAATTGCTGCTATGAAACATGCCCCTGGTTCTACTGCTTTGAGGGTGCCAAGCCTCACAATGCTGGTCTTCTACTCGCCTGCTCGAGTGATGAGACAATATGGCTTGAACGGGAGATCCCGGACTGCAAGGAAGAGAACCCGAGACCTGTTGCGCTGAATGCAAATCGACTTGAAGTTTGGAGGCGTTATTGGATCACCAAACCATTCTTGAGTATCCAGTTCCCACCTGAGTCAGTTACTCTGTCTGCGGGGTATATTGTATTGATGAGAGGCCTAAGCCAGAGGGACATTTCTTTCTCCGAACCAGCTAGAGTCCGAGGTTCTAGAGCTAGACGTCCTGCATCAACTGACTATGAGGAAGGTGACGGGAGTGTGGCCCATCCGGTGCTTGACCGTTCGGAATCCAAAGGAGGTTCGTCGTCCTCCCGTCTTGGAAGGCTTGCGAGTTCCTTCTCCCACCGCTTGGGCAAGGGGAAGATTGATGATTGATTGCGGGAGGAGCCAGGGGATAGTACTCAAGGTGCCAAGACTCGAGAGCATAGTCGCCCGACCCTTGATCTTTATAGGCTAAATGTGTTTGAAATTGTATTGGAAGGAATTGTGTTTAGAATGTGTTTAGAAGATGTGTTTAGAAAGATGTGTTTAGAAAATGTGTTTAGGAAGTGAAAAGGCTCTGAACTTTGCTTCACTTGATCCTGACTTTGTATTTGAATTAGCTTTGAAGGCCTTAGGGCCAGAATAAAGAGTTATTGTGTTAAATTCCGCTTGAATATGCTTTGCTTTGAATTGACACATTTGGAATAAAGACAACAACATTTGAGTTTTGAAATTTGATTTGATTTGATTTTTAGGATGCCCTTAATTGAGGAAATTTTGAATTTTTTTTGTATTAAAGTGGCCGAGCCTCGAAATGAGGTTGCCTACGTGTCCCGTTAGGGAATCAGGCCGGACGTAGTTCTGACTACCTTACAAGACCTGAATTTGGATTCTTGAATTTGAACATGGAACTTAGACATAGAACTTCTTGAGTTGATCGAGGTTGGTAAGAGATCTGAATTCTGTTCCATCGATGTCTATTAGTTCAACTGCTACCCCGGAGAGGATCTTCTTGACGATGTATGGGCCTGCCCAGTTGGGTTTGAATTTTCCCCTTGGGTCCATGGTGCTTTTGCGAAGGGCTTTCAAGATAAGCTCGCCTTCCTTGATGTTTCGGGTTCTGACCCTTTTGTTGAAATGTCTGGCCACTCGGCGCTGATAGACTTGTTCATGGTGAGCGGCTTGAAGCCGTCGCTCATCGGGCATGACTAGCTCGTCATACCTTGCTTGTACCCATGCAGCTTCTGGGATTTTTCTTTCTAGGACTATCCTTAGAGAAGGTATCTCCAGCTCGATAGGTTGTACTGCTTCCATTCAATAGACCAATGAGAACGGAGTTGCACCAGTTGAAGTGCGAATTGAAGTTCGATATCCCCACAATGCGAAATGCAGCTTTTGGGGCCAGTCCTTGTAATTGGTAGTCATTTTCGTGATGATGGTCTTGACATTTTTTTTGGCTGCTTCGACTGCCCCATTGGTTTGTGGGCGATAAGGTGAAGAGCGATGATGTTTAATCTTGTATTCGGTGAATAGATCTTCACACTCTCCTTGAAAATGGGTTCCCTGGTCGCTGATGAACTCGTGAGGAACGCCATATCTGCATATAATGTTTTCTTGTATGAACTGGGCCACTTGCTTGGAACCCAATACTTTGAATGATCTGGCCTCGACCCATTTGGTGAAATAGTCGATGGCGACCAGTATGAACTCATGACCCCCGATGCCTGTTGGAGTGACTTTGCCGATGACGTCGATACCCCAGGCTGAGAATGGCCACGGTGATGATTGAGAGTATAGTAGTGATGGAGGAATGTGCTTCAGATTCGCACACTTCTGGCATGTGGGACACTTCTTGACAAAGAGGTAGCAGTCCCGTTCGAGGGTAGTCCAGTAGTATCGTGCCTGGACGATCTTGAGAGCTAGCATTTTCCCATTCATGTGGGTGCCACAGACTCCTGCATGTATGTCGTCCATGACTCTTTGAGCTTCGTGCTTGTCAACACATCGGAGGTTAGGACTGTTAGGGGACCTTTTGTACAGAATGCCGCCTTCTATGACGAAATTGGCTGATTGTAGTCGTAGAGCCCTTCGATTCTTGCTTGAAAAGTGTGGGGGATACTCTGAACTTTGTAGATACCTATGGATGTCTGTAAACCAAGGTTCATCTTCGTCTTGCTCGACGTTGTCAATAGCATGGACATATGCTGCTTCTTGACGTGTTTCAATTGTAAGTGGCATTTCGGCCATGCCGCTTGGAATGTTGATCATTGAGGACAATTTTGCCAGTGCATCGGCGAATTGATTCTCCTCTCTCGGGAGGTATGTATAGCGGAGCTCTTCTATTTGTTCAGACAACTGCTCGAGATAGGACTGGTATGGAGCCAGGCTCTCGCTCCTTACTTTCCATTTGCCGGAAATTTGATTGATGATTAGGGAAGAATCCCCGTACACTCGAAGTTTCTGGACACCTAGGGCTAAGGCGGCTTCCATGCCCATAATGCATGCCTCATATTCTGCCGCATTGTTTGTGACGTTGAATTGCAGTTTTGATGATATAGGAATGTGTGTGCCGTCTGGGGCTACTAGAATTACTCCAACACCACATCCGTTCTGATTGGAGGCACCATCAAAATGCATTCACCAACTGTCATCACTGGTCATTAAGATTTGCTCGTCGGGTAAGTCATAATCTTCCTCTTCTGCCTCGACAGGACAATCGGCTAGGAAATCTGAGACTGCTGAACCCTTGATAGATTTCTGTGGAATGTATTTGAGGTCGAATTCTGCTAGCATGACCAACCATCTGGACAAACGTCCGTTGAGTGCTGGTTTCTCGAATAGATATTTGAGAGGATCGGCTTTGCTGATCACATGTATTGTATGGGAGAGCATGTAGTGTCGTAGTTTCTTTGTGGCCCAAACCAAGGCGATGCTGAGTTACTCGAGCTGAGTGTATTTGGTCTCGTACAGTATACGGCATTCTCCCTGCCTTCAATTTCTTGAGCAAGCATAGCCCCCATTGCTGAATCTGTTGTTGTAAGGTAGAGCCTAAGGGGAATCCCTGGCATTGCTGGTTTTAGTACTGGTGGGTTGGAAAGGTAGCTTTTGATTGTTTCGAATGCATGCTGACAATCGTCATCCCACACTTTGGGCTCGCTTTTCCGGAGCTTTCGAAATACTGGTTCACAGATCATTGTTAGTCTTGAAATGAACCTGCTGATATATTGTAGTCTGCCGAGAAAACCCCGAATTTCCTTTTCATTCGTTGGTGGTTGCATCTCGAGAATTGCCTTGATTTTTGAAGGGTCAGCCTCTATGCCTCGAGAGCTGATAACATATCCGAGCAACTTGCCTGACGTTACCCCGAATGCGCACTTTTGAGCATTGAGCCTCATATTATATTGTCTGAGCCTGTTGAAAAACTTCCGAAGTACTGAGGTATGCTCGTGCCGTTCTTTGGATTTGACAATCATGTCGTCGACATATACCTCAATTTCCCTGTGAATCATATCGCTCATGATAGCTGTTGTTGTTCTTTGATAAGTTGCTCCTGCGTTCTTTAGTCCAAACGGCATAACTGTATAGCAATATGTACCCCACTGAGTGATGAAGGTTGTTTTCTCCATGTCTTCCTCTGCCATGGTAATCTGATTGTAGCCTGCGTACCCGTCCATAAAAGAGAGTAAGGCATGATTTGCGGTGTTGTCGACCAGGATGTCGTTGTGAGGCAATGGAAAACCGTCTTTAGGGCTGGCCCTGTTAAGATCCCTGTAGTCCACACACATTCGTACTTTGCCGTCTTTCTTTGGAACTGGCACGACATTTGCGATCCATTCTGGATATTTTGCTTCTCGAATAAACCCGGCCTCTAACTGCTTGGAGACCTCTTCTTGAATTTTGATGGAAACATCCGGTTTCATGCGAGGGAGCATCTGCTTGATGGTCTTTGACCCTGGAATAAGGGGAATTGTATGCTGACCGATGCTTGGATCAACCCTTGGCATATCATGATAGGACCATGCGAAGACGTCTACATACTCTTAAAGTAGCTTGATAAGATCGTCCCGCTCTGATGGATAAAGAGTTAAACCAATCTGAACTAGTTTTGAATCACTGCTGTTAGAAGCTTGATTTTTTCCGTTTCCTCAATTATGGGCGTCCTGTTTTCATGATTTTCGATAGCTTTTAGAAATTCAAAGTCAGTTTCTTGTGAAGAAAAGTGGTGTGGATTAGGATTTGATTTTGAATTAGGACTCGAAGAGTAAGTAGAAATCAAATCCTAATCCACACCACTTTTCTTCACAAGAAACTGACTTTGAATTTCTAAAAGCTATCGAAAATCATGAAAACAGGACGCCCATAATTGAGGAAACGGAAAAAATCAAGCTTCTAACAGCAGTGATTCAAGCGGAAAAGGGGGGAAAGCTCTCTGTTCCTGGTTCTCCTGTAACTGGATCCTCCGGAACCACAAGAATCCTTAGTTCGAATTGGATTCCAACTTATCTCCTATTTTTTATGAAGAGAATGAATCTTTTTATCGAAGGATCCGAAAAAAAGGGGTTCGAATCTCCAGAAATGTATTGAATCGATTCTTTTTAATAAATAGATCCGATCGCAGCTTCGAATATGGAATTCAAAGGGATCAAATAGGAAACGATACTTTTTTCTTGTGAAGAAAAGTGGTGTGGATTAGGATTTGATTTTGAATTAGGACTCGAAGAGTAGGTAGAAATCAAAGTGTTTATTGAAATCAGCAATCATTACATTGACTGTTTTGACTTGAAGCTCGGCCTTTAGAGGCACTTGATTGATGCAAGACTCTAGTTCTAGACACTTAGACTCATTGCTAGACTCAGATCCAGACTCATCCTCAGACTCGGACTCGCTCATCATAGATCCTTCGCCCACAGTAATCTTGAAAATTTTGCCATTTGGAGTTGTTATCTTGAGAGACTTTCTCCAGCCATTGACCATCTTCTCACTTGGAGTAATCAGCTTAGATGGGTCGAAGTCTTCGATTTGAGTGATCATTTGAACCATGGTGTCTTCATAAATGGTAGGGATCATCTCCTGGCCAAACAATAGACCGAAAGCTGATGAATCAAGGCATTCAGGGGAGGACTTGTCTTGTATTGGAGGAGCATCCTCTAGAAAGTGACAGTCTTGAAAGATCTCGAATCCGGGGTAGAGAACTCCCTTTGAAGAGTCATAGAATGGTTCTGGGAAGTCAAAGTATAAGTCATCCTCTCCTTCTTTCACGAATTGCCCATTGAGTGTGAGTTTATGAGGAGGTATTTTGAATTGATCTTTGCCAGCTCGACGGGCCTTTAGCTTAGCCTTTTGCTGCTTGTCATCGAACTTAGTAGGCTTGTATCCCAGACCGCAACAGTTGGTCTGTCCTTGGGCTTTGACAGGAGATTCGGTGGGTGGTGGCAGAGTAGTGCCCAAGAAATGCCCATGCTTGATCATCATGCGTTTTGCCATGGGATTCATTCGGGATTCGATGGCCCCAACTTCAGCACTGAATCCCCAGAGGTCTTCGTCCCTGTCATCATGTTCGATTAATATCAGAGCCTTGTCGGCTATCTTGGTCCTTGGATGAGACGCGTGCAGGGTAATGACATTTCCTTGGACCTCCATTCGGACTTTCTGGTGAAGTGAAGATGGCACTGCTTTGAGGTCATGGATCCAAGGTCTTCCCAGTAGGAGATTGAAACTTGCTTTGATGTTAAGCACTTGAAAGATCACTTTCCGCTCGATTGGCCCTGTGCGGAGTAGTAGAGTGAGAGTTCCCATTGCTTCCCGACGAGTGTTGTCATAGGCACGAACACCTTGGGTGGAACTAGAAAAGTCACTAGGGGGGAAACCCAGATTTTCAAATATTGATAGCCGATCCATTGTCCACTAGAGTCATGGGGATGATCTTGTCTTTGTATTCAACAGTCAGATAGAGAGCCTTGTGATGGCCCGCCCCCTCGGGTGGGAGGTCTTCATTAGTAAAGGTGATTCCTTCTTCCAGATTTGTAAGCAACCCGATTAATTCGTCAGGAGTGACTTCTGGGGTGACATTCAGTTTGACCAGAGCGTTGATAAGAGCAGTGCGGTGCTCCATAGAGGAAGCCATGAGTTGCCAAATATTAACCTCTGCCTTAGTGCGCTTCAATTGCTTGATTAGAGGGTTCTCCTCGGTGGGTAGAGAAACATCTGTTGCTGGTGCCGTTCTGTTGGCTGGCTCTTGAATTTGACCAGACCTAGTCATGACTTGAACACTGTTTTCTGCTTTGGGGTCCAAGTACCAGTCGGCGCTCACGATTTCTCGGCATTCATCGTCGGAGATGTTTTCAACAGGAGGGTCCTGATATGTGTCTTCATCACCGCTGGCCCAGATCCCGCAAATGTCTCCTTGAGGTAACCCAGGTTCCGAGTTTTCACTTGGCTGCGCAAAGTGTGGTACAGACCCTTCATTATGAAATATTTCCTCTACCTCGAATGGGCCCACAGTGAGGTTTTGGACTAGAAATTTGGTTTGAACTTTGAAACTCGGAATTTGGTCTAGAAAATCCGGCATTATGACGCCGTTGGAATTGAACTTGACTTGGAAATTTTTGGGTTTTGAAAATAGAAAATCCGGCGTTATGGCGCCGTTGGATTGCATTTTGAACTTGAAACTTGGAATTTTGACTCGAAAATCCGGCATTATGACGCCATTGGATTGAATTTTGAATTTGAAAGTTGAAATTTTGAAATGGAAAATCCGGCATTATGACGCCGTTGGATTGAATTTTTAAATTTGTAGCTTGGACTTGAAAATTCGGCATTATGACGCCGTTGGATTGAACTTGAATTTGGCATTTGTGCGTGAGGCGTGTTTAAGGGTTTTGAATCAAATGGAGTGACAATCTTAAAGACCCTAAAATCGGCGATTTAGATGCATGAGGTTTGAATGATGCTCCTAGGGGTTTGGTTTCCTAGTTGGAGGCTAATTGGTTTTGGCAAGCTAGAACTCGAGGTTAGCCATTCATGCGTGCAAAGACGCCCACACAATGCACAAGAAGCACGTTGTCACACTAATCATGAATATGGATGCTGTACGTTAATACATTTAAACATAATAACATGTGCGGAAACAATCCCCAAAGCCAGGAAACATGTATAAAGCACAGATTAAGCAAACTTACATTCGAAGCGTGTTTTCCACAATAATATGTCAACGAACACGAACAAAGAACTCCACTTGTCGTTCCTCTACTTGGTTCACCGACATATTCAGATCCGTCTTGATAATCGTAGCTTAGACAATCATTCAAGAGTTTGTGCTTTTGGGAAGAACACATCCATGGAGGCTGAGAGAGAATTAGGGTTTCTCTCTCCTCCTTAGGGTTTGATGTGTGTGGCTAAATTGTGTATTAGGTTAGGAAAACTTGTGTGTAATAATATTATAACCCCTTAGGTTATAATACTATCCGGCCAAGCCAAAAGGGCAAGAACCGGACAGCAAGCCCATACGCGCGCACCACACAGGCGGTGGGCCTTGGGCTGCGTTGTGTGCGCTGCTGCTGCTACTCCTCACATGCGCGCGCGCCCATCCAAGGCATGGGCTTTGCGCGCTGGCTCGCTGCTTCGCCCAGTGGGCCTTACGCGCTTGCGCGCCTTGGCTCGTTGGGCTGGCAGCGTTGCCTCCTCGTATCCACGATTAATATATTTCTGATATATTATTTATCGTTTCGTATACGACGAATCACCGTCGTACGATACGATTTATTCGTTTCGCCTAGCTTACGAATATTCGCGATACGATATACGATTCCGATGCAAGGTAGTATCGTATAATACGTTTTCCAACTAATTCCCGAAAAGCTATTAAATGAATTTCCGATTCATTTAATCCGGTGATCTGTTACATGCCATTGGTGTGACCTTGTATGTTCAGTCAAGAGTAAGTTGTGAGCTTAATATTCATTAGAACTCACTGATCGGAAGCATTGCTCCAGCTAGCTGTTCCGATCACTTGATCTCACTGAATTAATTGTTCGCAATTAATATGAACCTTGGTATTAGACTTAATGCACCTTGGGTGAAGGACATATTTCCTTCAATCTCCCACTTGTCATTCAGACAAGTGTGCATCCACATTCCTTTGTCACTTAGTGTTACTTACTGAACATAAGGTAAGATCCAAGCCATCCTTATAGTGTTCAACTGTCAAACTTTTGCAGAAGGTGAAGCCTAATCATTCTGAGCACGGCCATGCATTTTACAGTATCTAACTCCCCGAGAGGCCTTGTTACACAACAAACATCATATCCTATCAAAGATAGGAGGACAATCCATTCTTGCAATCTATGAACACTCACTTTGATTCATAGTACGCCCAATAACTGCTTTTATAGCCTCCTTTTACGGTGCGACGTTTAGCTAGTATCAAAGCGAACTAATTCTCAAACGAGCAGACATAATCGCTCATGTTCTGAGGAACGATTTCTAATCATCATTAATGAGAACTACCTATGACATGACTTAATCTCTTAAAGTGTTCTCATGGTCAATCCGATACAAGATCCAATAAGTATCTATGCAAAAGATTCTGATATCCAGTCACTCTAGTTCAAGAAACGGAACTAAGTAATCTACTTGCAATCTAATCTTCATTAGTCATTGGTCGTCCACCTTTCAATGACCTGGATTAGGGATCCTTTTGTGATTTCAATATTCAAGTTCACTTATGGGTGTTTCTTTGTCGAAGAATCCATCTTAACATCCCATTTGAATGATTTGAATCACATGGACTTATCATTTAATACTAAACCAAGATAAAATGAACTATGAAATATAATTTCATAAATGATAAATGTTTAAACCAAATGCTTACCAATTTGTGGGCCTCTAACCCACAATCAAGCATTTAATGTTTTACAGATATAAGCCTTTCACCCAATACTTAAAACATTCATGGAACTCAAACTTGATTCCATATCTGCATATGAATGTTGTGTATCATTCAATGCAGAGGTTTAGTTTATCATACTTTGTTATCCTTAGCATCTTTTCTATCGAAAGCCTTTCGATGTAAGATGAAAAGGATCTTTGAATATGTTTCTAGAATGATCTAGTCTTTCGTTGCTGTTTAGAATGATAATCATATCTAAAATAGAAAATCATCCAGGTAGCAGACTTGTGATCAACCCGAGTTCATTGAAGAACTCCCACTAAAAACAATTCCCTTTTATTGCTTCTTAGGCAATAATGAATTCATTTGAATTATGTAGAATTTCAAATGATGCTTCCCTTTTGGAATGCTCCAACTAGTTCACATAGATGTGGGAGATACATCTTTCAACTGAGAACTTGGAAACTAATCATTGATTCAGTTTCCCATGCATCACATATGGTTTAGAACCTATGTAACCACCTTTTAATCACGACGCCTAATTGCCCGCGTTTGTTTGTGGTTTGCCTAACAACAAGATTGAACTTTTTCTTAGGCAAATGCATGTAGCATCAAAACTTTAGTTATCTTCACTTCCTCTTATCAAGTGCTTATCCTACATCTCCAAATGTATTGGATGTTCTTGATACTGTTCCAATGATCTTTGATCCAGATCAATAGAGATTGGTATAAACTCGTCACGATCCAATGTTCACGAGTTATCTTGGCGATCTATATATCACATTATATATGATTTATTTTAATGCAAAAACCATTCGCATTTTAAAATACATCCATGTGACTTTTAGCTTTATTCTGTTTCAAGTGATACTGAATCTTGCTAAAATCTTGGCATTGCCATGTGATATAAGGTGAAGGTACCTCTTCAAGGTCCTTCATGCTTAACTCTAGTAATAACAGCCTAGATTTATACTTAGTTAAAGCATTCATAACTTAGACTTACTCATATGGGTTGAGAGTCTCTTTTGAGTCTCTCCATTGTGTTTGATTTAGTAATTACTTTTACAGAATCCAAACAACGCTTTAGATCCTATCCAATAGATCTTTAACCCAGTATGTTCTAAGTTTCGCCATGGTTCGAATATTGACAAACACTTTCAAATCTAACCATTTGAATGTCATTTTCAATAGAGAGATATGTATCTCATATATAGAACCAATAAACATGACTTAGCTCCCACTAAACTCCTCATCTATAAGATGATCCATATTTTCATAAAGCTATGATTGCTCAATAGCCTTTTAGACAAATATGGTCCAACTCCCACTTGCATGCTTTATTCTATGAATAGATTTCTTAAGCTTGCTCTTTTATCTAGCATCCAAAACTTTTACATTGTGTGATGTACACAATTCCTTTCTACAAGTCCAATTGAGTAAGGTGTTTCATTTTCCAATTGCCATATTGCCATATGCAATGATTGCTAGATTTATCCAAAATAGTTCAAGCATTCCGACTTGGTGAAAAAGATTTCAACATTATCAACGCCGTGAAGTTGTTTACAATCTTTAACCACCAATCTAGCTTCTCTTTTGTATGTGAATACAATATCATCTTTGTATGTTTTGAAAACATGTTTGCAACCAATGGGAGTAAACCCTTCATGCAAATCAACGTTGTATGTTTAGAAAACATGTTTGCAACCAATGGGAGTGAACCCTTTATGCAAATCAACGTTCTATGTTTAGAAAACATGTTTGCAACTAATGGGAGTGAACCCTTTATGCAAATCAACCAAATCATAGATTTGATTCTTCAAGATGAAGGTACTTTGGATGAAATGGCCTCAAACCATTTTGTATAGTCTCGAACCATACTTGGGAATTTTAATTCGTTGTAGCTAACCTGTAAGTCGTATGTTTTTGAAGCACTTTCCAAAGTCTTCATAGTTTTCATTCCTCAAGATATCTTTGTATCTATCTTGGTTGAATTCTATTCCTTATACGATTTACCTAGGTATTGAACATCAAACGTTAGTGTCTATAAAGACATTACTCAAGTCCTTTGAGTATTAAGGTTTTCTTGAAGCACTTCTAATGTCTTCATGAAGCTCTTTCAAATGCTTATAAATACGGAGCTTTTCCAAAGACTCTTAAGTACCCTACATTTGTTTGTTGCTTGACTCGAAGTCCATTCGAGGTCATTTTTCTCCCACTTGCCTTTTTGGAAATATGATGGTTTCCTAAAAGACATTATCTTAAGCAACAACCATATGTTCTCAGATTTGTGGTAGAATCAATACCTTTTGTTTCTATGAGTCGCTCATAAAGAAACATATATCTATCCTTGAGTTTGTTTGATGTAAACACTAACTCCCACTGGGTTCGACAACCCTAGATATATATGTACTGAAAAGATGTACTGAACCGAAGTTCAATCCTTATGACATCTTATCCTTAGCTTTGACAACTTTGTTTAGTGTGAAAGTCACTTGAGAGTGTAATTAGAAACTAAATAGGAAAATAGTCGTGATTATCGTTAATCGAAATAGATTCCGATTTCTCCATTTGGACATACCATATTCTTATGGAGCTTCGATTGTTATAATGCCATATAAACAATCTAGATAATCTTTCTTGGCTCATGCAAACATCACCTTGACCGAGCCTAGATGTTCCAAAATTCTTGCCAAGTTGATTTTATACCCTTTTGTGAATTACATTGAAGCATTTAACACATTTCACTTTGAGTAAATATAGCTATATTTTCTCAAATTCTTGTGAATTAGGTAAGTCATAAAATCCATCTTTGGCCCATGTACTTCATTGTCTAGAAACTTCTAACAATAGTCCATTTCTATGTCATGTTCAACAAGCAAGACCCACGTGTCTTAAATTAACCAACTTTCAGAAATCCATGCCATGAAATCTTAGAATGTTGACTTGTTGATATGGTCGTATGACATTGCCAAAGATATGTGGAACACAAATCAAAGTGTTTGATTTGAACCTTCTGAAGTTTGAGTGTGAAGAGATTCGTTTGTTTATTAATCAATCATATGACTCAACCCTTAAATGACCATTTCATTCAAATAAACACTCAACGAATGTTTTTGTTTACTTTGAATGTGAGTCTTTCCGTTGTCCAAACAGAAATTGATTATGATGATTAATGGAACATAATACCATTAAGTTCCAGCCTTAATTTAGAAGGACTTTAAAACAAACATGATGACCCTACAATCAATGTAGCATAACTTTGCTTCATTTCCCACTTGTAGGTCGATAACCAGACTTAGCTCCCGGAATTTGAGTTCTTAACAAGAGTTAGAATATCAAGCGGTAATCTAATACCATAGGAGTCTATTTGCTAAGTCGTTTCTCTTTAACATAAACTTCAAGGTAGAAATTGAATCTTGAATTCATTTCTTTTGTTCCCTTTTCCTATCCTTTCTAGCACGTTTTCTTATAGTCCTAAAGATTTTACTCTTTGCTTGATCTTCTTACTTTGTTATGCGTACAAAGTCCCTTTCTTTTGTTCACTTTGAATGACAACATCCAATGAGTCTAATTCATTATCGAATCAAAAGAAATTTGGTTGTTAACCATTGGTTATACATGAGTCTTTAACTCAATACTTCATTATTTCAAAACTACCCAGTATTCTGAATATATGAGGTCCAATTGGTCTACCATTCAAATTCTAGTTTGAAAACAACCATGAAGATCACTATAAGAAAATAGCATTCAAGATACGCTCTCACTCTCCTTTTCTTTGAGAATCTCTCTCAAAATAGTTACCAATCGATCGAGGAAATATCGCAGTTCTATTGTCCGAACGCAATAAAGTTGAAGATTTACGATTCTACAAAATGAACTAGCAAAGAAAAACACTTATCATATTTTAATAACTTGAAATAAAAGCATTCACGCAATCATCAAGGCTATTAAACATTTCATTCATGCAAAAAGCAAAAACATGGTCCAAAATGAATGAAACGATTCCAAGACCCCAAAAGTCCTAAATCCTTAAGCAGCTTTAGCATGTCTTAAGTATTTTAAGATTTTAGGTAAGCAAAACCTATTGCTAGTAATCTCCAAATTACTATTGGTTAATAAATTAATATCATAATTTATCCCATTGCCACAACATAATGCCATTGTTGTTTGAGTTGAAACCACAATCAACGTGCTCCTTTAGGACGCCTTACCACCTAAGTCAACTAAAATAGCACCTCGCTTTAGCGTAAACCTACTATCTTAGATCCTTAGATTTTTGTAAGTGCTTGATTTGGAAGGCAATTTTGAAACTCAATATTACTTTGGACCTAGTTGTTTCTATGTTAGTTCGATTATTTAGTGAACTTAATCTAATCGAGTCATATGAAACAACCTATTCATGCAAAGAATACATACATTCATACATTCAAGCATAATATATATATATATATATATATATATATATATATATATATATATATATATATATATATATATATATATATATCAAATTGCATAAATAAATGGTGATCTAGTATGGCCCAAAACATCTTGTCTTGAATCATCCAATCTTCATCACCTCCTTGTTAGCTTGGCATCGTCTTGAATCTTCGTTCAATTGCTAACTTAAAGTTATAAACTTAGAAATACTTGAAAATATTAAATTACATCAAAATTTTCATGGTACGCGGAGCATATTTAAAACTTTACATTCAAAGATAGAACGGTACGCAGACCATATTTAACTATCCTAAATGGCCATACTAGTCATTTGGAGTACTTGCATTACATAAAATATATATTCTATGCATTCACCCATTCGTGTGCTAAAACGAATGGCCCATATTAATATGCAAGTATTTACATGAATTAATTAAAATTCACGTTCACATAAACGCGTCCTAAAAGATTAATCAATTTCCAAATTATTAATCCTTAGACTTTATTCTAATTAAAATTGAATTTAATTAAAATAATGCGATCTACGAAAATAATTAAAAATAATTATTTAATTTTAAATTCATTTAGTGGCTCCCACTCAAACCAATAATTATTCCAGATAACTAATTATGAAAATTAAATTAAAACTCGCGGCCTGGCCCAAGCAAATAAAATACTAAATCAAATATCCCGTTAGCCCAAATTAATGCAAATATACGAAGCCCAACGAAATAAACAATTTTCAACGAAAAAAGTCCGATTACGTACTTGGACTTGGCTTGCGCCCAGCCCAATCCCTTGCGTGTGGCCCATGAGGCGCACGAGCAAGCTCGCACACCCCAGGCCTTCGTGCGCGCGCGTGCCCGCAGCTGTCGCTGCCCCTGCGCTGCGTCGTTGTGCCTTCGTGCGTTGGACGTCGCATGGCTCGTGCCTTGGTTCGTCGCAGCCCCCCGCAAGCGTCCTGCCTGCCCCTTTCCTCGCCCAGCGCACACGAGGCACGCAACACGCTTGCTGCTGCCCGTGTCGCTGCGGCTCGGCCAAAGCACATCAGCCCCGTATGGCTCGACGAGCCATACGTCCACCATACTTGTGTTCGTGCCTTTGGTTCGTGATACGGACCAACTCAATTAAAAATAAATTTAATTTCACGAACTTGCATTAATATTATTTTTCAAAAAGTTACGATTTTTATTTTCGAAAAACAACGATTTTTAACGATTTAATAAACTCCAACGACAATGCAATTTCGTGAAATTATTAAATCAAGGGCTAACAATATTCAAACTTTTTAGAACGAACAAATCAACATTAAAGTTTGAACTTTTAATTAATAAAATCCGAAGCTTTAAATCGTTCATTAACATTTAAATTTCAGATTTTTAATAATTTGGTTTAAGTGCGATTAAAATTAACGAAACCATTCAAAATTTTAATCCAATAATTTATAAAATTAGCCACTGTCCCATGAAATTATATCCCCTTTCCCAATTAACCGAATTACTAAACCAAAATTAATTAAAATACAATTAGGGTTTCAAATTTTAAGAATTGGGGAAATACAAAATTAGGGTTTATAATTATTGAAAAAATCAAAATTTCAAGCAATGCCGAGTAGTTAAGGTCGACCTTTTAATTGAATTACTGTCCAACACTTTTAATTTTTAATGAAAAATTAACAAAAACGCCCAAAACACGACACTTCGAGGCCTGTTTTTGCAATTCCGTTCCCATGATTTGATCTTAGAAAATCCTTTTCAATCAGATTAGGGTTTTAAAACTCGAAAAAACGAATATTTTTTATTTCGGACCTGATTATTATGCAATTCATCCAATAATTCGTAAAAATTCCGAAAATTCAACAAAAAATTCAAAATTTTCGACAGATGCAAAAACAATAAAATCATGCTAATTCATGCTTTGAATACATAAGGCTGTGATACCAGTGTAGGGGAATACAGTTAAACACAATAACATGTGCGGAAACAATCCCCAAAGCCAGGAAACATGTATAAAGCACAGATTAAGCAAACATACATTCGAAGCGTGTTTTCCACAATAATATGTCAACGAACACGAACAAAGAACTCCACTTGTCGTTCCTCTGCTTGGTTCACCGACATGTTCAGATCCGTCTTGATAATCGTAGCTTAGACAATCATTCAAGAGTTTGTGCTTTTGGAAGAACACATCCATGGAGGGTGAGAGAGAATTAGGGTTTCTCTCTCCTCCTTAGGGTTTGATGTGTGTGGCTGAATTGTGTATTAGGTTAGGAAAACTTGTGTGTAATAATATTATAACCCCTTACGTTATAATACTATCCGGCCAAGCACCAAGGGCAAGAACCGGACAGCAAGCCCATACGCGCGCACCACACAGGCGCTGGGCCTTGGGCCGCGCTGTGTGCGCTGCTGCTGCTACTCCTCACATGCGCGCGCGCCCAGCCAAGGCATGGGCCTTGCGCGCTGGCTCGCTGCTACGCCCAGTGGGCTTTATGCGCTTGCGCGCCTTGGCTCGTTGGCCTGGCAGCGTTGCCTCCTCGTATCTGCGATTAATATATTTCCGATATATTATTTATCGTTTCGTATACGACGAATCACCGTCGTACGATACGATTTATTCGTTTCGCCTAGCTTACAAATATTCGCGATACGATATACGATTCCGATGCAAGGTCGTATCGTATAATACGTTTTCCAACTAATTCCCGAAAAGCTATTAAATGAATTTCCGATTCATTTAATCCGGTGATCTGTTACATGCCATTGGTGTGACCTTGTAGGTTCAGTCAAGAGTAAGTTGTGAGCTTAATATTCATTAGAACTCACTGATCGGAAGCATTTCTCTAGCTAGCTTTTTTGATCACTTGATCTCACTGAATTAATTGTTCGCAATTAATCTGAACCTTGGTATTACACTTAATGCACCTTGGGTGAAGGACATATTTCCTTCAGATGCGACATGCAAAGTTCTCAACCTAAGGTCGGTCTAAGTTTTTGTATGATGCAAGTGGTCGGCTTTGGGTGTCAAAAAGGTACTTGGCTAAGAGACGGATTCGGCGACAAGCTTTCACGTTCCGCCTAAGGGAAGTTTGTGTCGGTAGACGGCCTCCATACTTGACATCGGGAATGTCAAGCAAATGCCAAGTTTCGGTAGGCGCGGAAATGGTCACACACTTTGGTCGGGAACCGTATGGAGAGTCACCATTTCGGTCCCCCCGGGGCTAGCCCGAATGTAGAACACATCCGTTTGGGCAAAGGTAGAAA
Organism: Spinacia oleracea; assembly: GCF_020520425.1. Taxonomy (NCBI): domain Eukaryota; kingdom Viridiplantae; phylum Streptophyta; class Magnoliopsida; order Caryophyllales; family Amaranthaceae; genus Spinacia; species Spinacia oleracea. The sequence continues at coordinate 88,973,179 of NC_079491.1, read as the reverse complement.
TCCATTTTGCACAATATGGATTTCGAAAAATGCATGAAATGCCTAGAAATTGAAATTGAAATCGTACTTGAATTTGTATTTGTAAAGCCTTTTTTTCGGCACTCGTTCACGAGGCTTGGGAGCGTCCTTCCAGATGCAAAAACAGACTAACTCCCAACACGAAAAGTTGAGCAAAAGTGGGCAACAAGCCACTGTGAGCCACTATCCTGGATGCAGGCAGTGGCGTTGGGCGCAGGGGCTGCGCCTGGCGCCAGTGCTGGCATCCGGTACTTCGGCAGATCAGTGGCTGGTTACTCGAAATCTGCTCTCATTTTCGAAATTGAAATTAGAAATGATTCCCCGGTGGAGTCGCCAAGAATTGTAGGGGGTTTTTTTGATCCTTTCCCGTTTCCTACAATGGGGGGTTTGGCACGCGGCGGTTCGTTTAGAGAACCGTTGAACTGTTTTTGCACCTCGAAGGAGTCGCCACCAAACTTATTTTAGGTCCCGTTTGGGAAGACCGAAAAATGACTCTATTTTTGGATAAGGCCTTGAATCCTTGAAACGGATGGGTGAGATTCGGGCTCGGGAACGAAAATGCTTATTCGGCGAGCTTTCGAAATATTCAAGTAAGTTGGCACAACATTGTTTCAAAAATAAACCCTAAGATTAGACTATGTGGGTTTGAAATTTAGAGCAAAATAGAATTTCTAATTGTACGGTGGTCACTTTGCTTTAATGATTGATTTAAGGAACCTAAGGCCGGTTTGTCCACAAATATCTTCGTTAAGCGTGATGTAACCTATGTATTTTGTTGTATTTAGCATGTTGGTGATGAAAGCGATAAAGCACATAAAGAAATATCACAATACTAAATAAAGTGCGGAATTAGTAAATACAAGACTCCCTAGAAAAGGACTAGCGAGTAGGTCCACATTGCCTAGAAATGGACTAGGCAAGTAAGGTGCGGAATTAAAAGTGCGATATTGAAATTGTGGTGTTGAAATTGCGGCAAGTAAGGTGCGGAATTAAAAGTGCGATATTGAAATTGTGGTGTTGAAATTGCGGTATTGAAATTGCGGTATTGAAATTGCGGTATTGAAATTGCGGTATTGAAAGTGCGATATTGAAAGTGCGATATTGAAAGGTGCGATATTGAAAGGTGCGATATTGAAATTGCGATATTGAAAGGTGCATAATTGAAATTTGTACTTGGCACATGAGATTCGAACGCCAAGCGGCTCCTTAAAAATAAGTGCGCCCGGCACGAGTTCAAAGCCAAAAAGCTCGACTTGGGAGAGATTGCTCAACCCAAATGTCCTAGTTTTTGCATATTGAAATTGAAATCTTGAATATTGAAAGGTTTGAACTTGAAAGATTGAAACTTGAACTTGAAATGATTGAAATTTGAACTTGAAATGATCCTAGTTTAGAGAGGTAGTTATGAACAACACTAAACATGGTAGGATCCTTGAAATTTGAAAACTTGAACTTGTATATTGAAAAATGGAGTCTTGAATCTCAAAAGACTAAACCTTTAAATGCTAAAAGGTGTCATCTTTGATTACTCCACACTTGAAGGTGATTCTACTTCAAAGAAATGAATGCAAACAACTTTGAATATCCTTGAATCTTGGAAATTTGTATTTTGTATTTTGAAAAAGTTTGTATTTTTGAAAAAGCATGTATGATTGTTGCAAGTTGTGTTTTTTATGGCAAAAAACACCAACTTTCTAATCATTTGAAATCAAAATAGCATGATTGATTGAAATGGGATTCGGATTTACCTAGTTAGGCTTAGGCACGAGCTCCCAATTTCTCTTGAATTTTGGAATTTTTGTATGTGTTTTTGAAGAGTTTTGAAGTTTGTATTGTGAGGAGTAATGTCGAAATTACGATGTTGTATGTGTTGTGCTCTCCTTTTTTCGATGGAAATGAGGGGTATTTATAGGAGGGAAATGGTGCAAAACGCCAGCACACGCCAGGCGCCAGGCGCTGGGCGCTGCTGACGTGGCCTGAATGCCGCCAAAAAGGACGGAAAGATGTCGTCCTTGATTTGTCTTGTATGGGTGTACCTTCGTACGAATAGTACGATGTTTTGCGTGTAGTGTTTTCTTGGAGGTTAAGACTTGAATTTGCGTCTAAAAACAAGCCTTTCTCGGGTTTTTGAATTCCGGTTTTACGGGGCAAGGCCCGGCATGCTCGGTTTTGTGGGTCGGCGCCCGAATTTGACTTGCCTTATATGATTTTGAGTGGAAAAGGCCTAGTAAGACCAATGGGATGGTCCACTAATTGAGATTGAACTTGGATTTTGAAATTGGATTTTGGAAGTTGTATTTTGTACCGAGTTCCGGGAGAAGAACGGTCTCGGGGATTGGATTTTGGACCTTGGATTTTGGAGGTGTTCTTAGCAATTGGGATTTCTGCCTGGAGTTACTCCAATCGCCTAACAAGGATAATGGTATCATCATCATCCCGAAGGGGAGACACAAATTAGGTGTCTACAGTTACAATTCTAATTGGATAATAATTTCAATCCTAGTAGGGTTGATAATTCTTTTCCTAGTAAGACTGAAATTCCTTATTTCCTACCTTATAAATATGAGGCTAGGCCCTCATAATTATATACATTGAAAATCATATTCTTTACTTACATTGTGTTAAAGGGAGAACATAATATAGCCTAAACCGAATACATAAAACCTTAAGTAAAATCCTAGTTGGTTAAACCTAAGGCGGATCCGAACGTGCTGTGGACTTTCTACGGAGGGGCAACGTTTCGGGCTCTAAAGACTTGTTCTTGTTCGGTTCTGGAGCAGCCAGGGAAGGCACGCATCACATTGTATGTAATCTAAATTATGCTAATTGACTATGTAGCAATTAATTTGGATTCGGTTTTTCCGCATGAATTATATTATTATATTATACATAATCTAACACAGGTGTTTGGTCATTTTGGTAAAATTCTACAGCTAGGTTAATTTTTTGCACAGTCCAAAAGCTAATATGTTTACTTTTCTTTTGGAAAATCCAGAGACAAAAACAAAAAACTGTGGCATGCTCAATTTTCAAATCATTGTTCAATTTTCTAGAGACAAAAACTAAAAACAGTGGCATGCTCAATTTTAAAATCATTGTTCAATTTTCTTTCCAACACATTTTCCAAAAACCAGGTAATCAGGCTCTGGGAGTTTCACTTTGGGGATAAACTTAACATTTGACCAAAATTCTGTTGCCCTAGGACAAGTGATAAGTAGATGTTCCGAAAATTAGGACAAAACTGGCTATTTTCTATTGGTATGATCTGTCTACTAGCTAGATAATGGGAAATGGGGAGTCTATTCCACAAGCACAACCATATAAAGAAGTGTATCCTTGGGGGGGGGGGCATCTAGCTTTCCACATGGGACTCCACTTTCTGTCAATGACTGTTTGTGGGAACTTAGTGTTGCAAATGTGATTATAAGCAGTTTTGGTGTCAAAGTGGTGGCCTTGTGAGAGGGAGCAAAAGGGGGTGTCAGTCCCATATCTAGGAAGAGGAATGGCATGGATCCAATGGATAAAATCTGTGAGAACTTTGCATGAGATTGGGTTCAGATTCTAGTGACCATCCTTCATTATGGTGCTAAGGGGTGGGTCTTCCTCTCCTCTACCTAGAGGTCCAATGACTATGGATCTAAGGCTTCCTTTTCCTGACCAGTTATTATTCCACATGTTAATGTGATTTCCCTCCCCTATGCAGCAAGTAGTAAGTTTTCTATACAATTCCCAACCTTTTTCAACATTCTACCATATGTGGGAACCAATTTTGAAGGAAGCAAGGTAGTTTATGTTGTTGACATACTTTCCCTTGACAAGGCTAGTGGCTAGATTTTTGGTATAGTTAACTTTCCAGCAAAGTTTTGTCGTAGACAAATGGTTTTGGATTAGAGAATACCTAATGTTAAGGCCTCCAACATTAGTCTCACTATAGATTTTAAGCTAAGCTATTAGATGGATTTTCTTGCTCTCAGAGTCAGACCCCAATAGGAAGTTGGCACATGTTTGGTCTATTTCATTAAATGTCTTTTTGGGGAGGGACGGAACTGTAAGGTTATGAACAATATATCTGTACACGCCTACATTTGTCCCTAGGCCCGACACAGTGTGTTAGATGATGAAACTATACCCCGCTCACCAACAATGCACTATGATTAGCTAAAGAACGACCCTCGGCTGACTAAAGAGACCACCCGGAGCAGAGCCTGTTAAATATAGTAAACTTCCATAAATAGAAAGCTTCCTAAAATAGATTGGACACATATTTAGTCGCATTCTCATTCCGATACGGCTTAATATATGGTTGCATCGATAGAAAGATAGAATGTGATTGTCCTCATTACAACACATTTGTACGCGCCACACTGTTCTAGTGCTTGCTTTCATGCTCTAGAGTAACATAGTTCAAACAATAACACTTCTCAAACTCATACTTACTGGGCACCACACATGTAAATGTTAAACCCAAGTTACTTAAAGTGCTTAGGAGTGCCTAGAATACGCTCATTAGCCCGTTTAGCAAATGATACGTCCTTACGAAGTCAAATTCTATCTTATAAATTGTTATTTGGATCATGCACATCACATGATTGTATAGACCTTGGAGTAATCTTTCCATAGACTTATCATAAGCCCAAATTCGATTTAAAACGAAAAAGTTATAAGGCTTTTACTTGGGTTTCGCTGAAATGGACCGACCTCCACTGTTTGGCACATAACTCGAGATTTACGACGGCCATTAATGCGTGATCAGCGACATTGGAAAGGTGGATTCCTTAGAATTCCAACAAGATATTATTTGAAGGAATCCGAATTCGTATGAAGAAGTTATGAGCTTTTAAAGATCGAGTTTTCTGGAAATCCGCAGATCTACCTGCGCTGGAATTTTCTAGCGCTGGCATAGCGAGCGCTGGAAAATTCCAGCGCTCACAATTCAAGCGCCACTTTTTTCCAGCGCTGCAAATTGATTCCGACAAAAACTCAAACTCTTCAAATCCCATCTTATGAAGCGCTATAATATTCTAGCGCTACAGTTTTGAGCGTTGGAAATTTCCACTGACAAATTGACCGCTACTTTTTTCCTGTGCTCGATCTTTTCAAATATCTATCTTATTTCTACTACCTACACTATAAATACAGCCCTTCTGCACCCCGTTTTCAATCATCAATTCAGTCTCACTCCTCTAATATTCTGAATTCTCTCTTCCCCCTCTAGTATCCTAAATTTCTGTTGACGTCTCGCCCCGCATTGATAACAGTTCTGCCGTATTAACTCTTGTTAAGCAGAACTCTATCCATACAAGTATTCAACCATCTCAGTTACTACCGAAGTTCTAGCCAATTCATAAGCCAAACTAAGAAATCTAAAAGGAAAGTCTAATAGTCAGTATAAAGGTCGTTCTAAAGCTAAAAGGAGATTCTGCTAAGGCGAGTGGTAAGTGTTCCTGAGAACCACAGTAAAGCCTACGCTTTGCTGTAACGTGAATTTACATTTTATTGCTTTGCCCACCATATAAATCTGCTAACTTTAATCTGTTATATTGCCCACGCTTAAATAAAAAACTCTTGGACAAACCGGCATTGTTAAGCCCCTTTAATCAATCTAAATCAGCGTTTTGACATCTATTTAGTAAATCTTTGTGCATTAAAATCCATCAAGAGTAGTAATGTAGCATAATGCATGTCCCATCGTCGTCACAATTGAACTAGTAAGGACCGCGCCGCATGGGCTAATGTTGGGCACTCCCCGTATTAGTAAACGTCCCCCGAATTCTCAATCTATGCTCCGCTTGATGTACGTTGAGGGATCTCCATACGAAGGATCACAAAGGAACCTATGGTCGTTGTGAATCAAATATGTTTACACTCCAGGCATATCACGATAACTGATTTTTGTCAATTTTTTTAAACTGGATGACGACTCCAATAAGACTAGTAAAAAGAGGCTAACGCCCAAAGTTAGTTCTTATTTACTTAATATGCTTGACATATCCAGAGGGGAAAAGTCGTGCGGGCCGTACACTCTTTCTCAAGAGGCTCCCTGTCGTGTTTTTTTCGACCCCCTCACAATAGTTCATAGGGAAAATTCATAAAGCCAGGAATCCAAATTAATTTCCACATAGTCAATTATCATAATTTAGTATACATACAATGTGATGTGTGCCTTTCCTAGTTGCTCACGAACTGAACAAGAACAAGTAAAGGACTCCAAATGTCGCCCCTCCATAGAAAGTCAACAATATGTTTGGATCCGCCTTAGATTCAACCAACTAGAATATGCTCTAAGGTTTTATGCACTTGGGAAACTCACAATATGTGATGGGCAAATATTAGACTCTCTTGAATTTAATGTATTTTGTATATCATATATTATTTGTGATCATGGATGACATATATATAAGGGAGAAATAGAGTAGTCATGTCCTACTAGGATTACATTAATTATACCCATTAGGATTCTAATTAATATTAATCTCTTAGTGTTTTAGAAATAATCAAATACTATTAGTATTATATCTATCCTAAAATTCTGGTTTAAGTAGGACTAGGAAAACTTTTACCTTGAGGCCCAAGTTACTTGCCGAACAAGTAAGCTTGGCGCCCAAGACAACAAGCAACCTCAAGGGCTGGGCCTACGTGCTCGCTGCACACGCATGGCGCCAAGTCCACGCTGCTGCTGCTTCTTGCTTGCCGTACGCGCAAGCCTACTGGGCCGCAGGCGTTGTGCGTGGCGCTTGCGCTGGGCCTTGCACCTTGCGGGCTTTGCTCTTCGAGCAATCGCTTGTCCTACTTCCGATTCGAAAAATATTTACGTTTCCGATAATATTTCCGATTCCGAAAATATTTTTCGATTCCGACATCCAATTTCGGTAATATTTCGATTTTGGTTAATATTTTCCGAAATGAACCATATTTCCATTGACTATAGAAAAGGGAAAAGAGTACTGTTGAAATACACTTTATAGGACGCTTGAGAGGCGTTCTTCAACTCAACGCGCTATAAAGAGTTTTATATACCTAGTCATAAAGTACAGTGATAAGAGATAAGCATCATCTAATCCTTCCCAAAATCAGAAAATGAAGAAGGAATATAGAATGGTTAACGTACATAACCGTCTCCTATAAAGCGCGCCTTCCGTACATAACCATCCTTTATTCTCCGTGTTAAATATTATAATAGAGAACATCTTCCGTACTTTATTTACGATATACTTCATGTTTAATATTAAGATAGAAAGCAGTTTCCTTACACAATCGTTCTATGCTACACCCCTCTTTGTTAATAGGGTTTTTTTACGTTATACCCTTGTAGTTCATTGATTTCTACGTTGTACCCAAGAATTTTAAGATTTACACATTGTACCCTCATAATTGCAAAACTTAACCGCTTTTATCCTTGTTGACAACCCAATGTTAACAATTTCCGCTATATTTTTAAAAAAGCAAGAATTTTCTACATTAATATTGGGTTAACTACAAGCATAAGGTTGATTTTAATATAGAAACACCTTAGTTGTTTAAAAAGTAACGGAGTTTTTAAACGTTAGATTAACAAGTATAAGATTGACTACATATTACAAGTACATGGGTACAATGTGGAAAATTTTAAATGCATTGTTAAAACGTAGAAATTAAAGAAATACGGGGGTACAACGTAGAAAAACCATTTTTAATATTATTCAAAAATAGCAGCACACGCATCCCTAAAATAGGATGTTACGATCTTAGCTCCTGTATGTTAACCAAATTTATATAGATAAAATGAAAATGATATCCACACAATATTTCCAAAAATCCTTCCATTCAATAACAAAATAATATTGTTCATTCAACAACAAAATCCTATTATTCATTGACAAAATATAAATGATTTATACAAGGTACGGAAAAAACAAAATCAAAGAGATTTCCAATATCAATAATAATAAAAAAAAATCAAAGAGCTAGTCTTTGCAGCAGCTGCTGGAGCTTCTGTAGCAGCAGCAACTGGGGATTGTGTATCAGCAACAAAAACATCTTCTACAGCAACAACAAACTCTGCAGTAACAACAGGGAAAGTATTGGTAGAATTGTCTACTGGTGGTAGACTTGGCAGTTCGTCTGCAAGACTGAACTGAGGTAACCTTCTCCTTGAGCTAGCTTAAGTCACACTAGACCATCGTCATCTTCATCGATTTTGGTTCGGTGATATTCGGTAACGTATGAGATCCACCTCTCCCTTAATTAGCTCGTCAATCGTAGTTTGAGAATATGTGGCAACTTTGTTACTCCGTAAAATACTAAAAGATAAGTTAAAATGTAAGAGTAATAAATGAACATCATAAAATTGGGCATATCAAAGGAGGAAGAATGGTTGATCATTTTTTGTACACTTGATGCATGATTATCTTAATTGAGAAAAAAACAAAAAATTCACCACTGAATAGAAGAAAATTAAGTTCAGAGAATATGGACAGATTACAAGCATTACCAACTAGATCAAGTTATTGAAATAGATAGCACTAAGAATCTTAAAGCTCATCGGTTGAAAATGTTGGATGTTTATGGTTTAAAGCACTCGTTACTCCCGAGAATGTGAGTGGTTGATATGTTTGGCATAGGAGCCGCAAGAAGTAAATTTTTAACACCATCCTTGGTTATCAATTAAGTATACAACATTCAACAAAATAAGAACATAAAATTCATATGTAATACCAGTGAAAACAATTAACAATTAAATTCTCAAAATGCAGAACATGTATTCAGATACTGCCATCCTTAAAAAATAATACTATGAGGTGTTGGAAATAAAATATTTTAACCATGAAATTAACAATAAAATAATAGGGAAGAACACAATACTTAATAATTGATCTCAAAAGCTGTGACGGGTTTTACGCCTGCCCTAGAAGCGTATTTCGCCACCACCGGTACAAGGTTCTCAGTGACAATTGCTCTTCAAGGATAACACATCTACCTTTCAACTTTGTACCCAGATTGGTAGGCTGGAATTACTACAAGAACTGCTCAGATCTCTATGGGACAATAATGACAGAGATAATATTTTTTAGGGTTTTTGGTTTCACTGTTTTTCTTTCTGGGTATATATCTTGGAATAAATAAGGAGTATTTATAAGGAATCTAGTGTAAACCACAACTCCAAAACAATTCTCCAAAACCAATACCCACGATAAACTCTTAAACGGGCCCACATGCATTATCATGTTAAAGGGGTCCGTATTGCATTATAATTACCAACAACCCCCACTAATGCATACGGACAAGAGATCTTGAAACTTGAGCAGTAAACGAAAGGCTTAGCGCATAAATGTTAGTGTCTAAAGACTTGAACTAACATATTAGTGGAGCGAGGTATTCAACAACCAATAAGGTATCCGAAGATTGAACTCTACGACTATTGAAGAAATCCAACACCACATGCTTCACCTTTAGAAGCTTGAAAAATTCCGCGACTGCATGAAACGTCATACGAGGCCAACATTCCCTTGGATTCTAGTGAGTATTATTACACTACAAAAAAAGGGTGCATATTTAGACCGATCAGTTTCGATGCTGTTGGAAAGGGTCGCATGGGTAAGGCGGGTGCGAATATTTAATTTGCATATTTCGACGGTTTGTACAGTCGAAACAAATTTCGACGCCCCGAAGCGTCGATATGTGCTTAAAAAGACACGTGGTACCCACGTGTTGCGAAAAGAATTTATTTTTCACAAAAAATCCCGCCTAACTGAAATTTTCGCAATCCCGCTTTACTGGGATGCAATTCCCACGTTTCTCTCAACTCCTCCATCACCGACCTTGCTAGCTAGCTCCAAAACCTAACCACCCTCCGACGAATCCGACGAATCCGTCTTCATTCTTCCTCTATCACGTTCAACACCGTTAAAGAATCCCTTGGATTTCATCTTCAACCTATACGTTAGCACAATCAAATCCCTCAATTCTCTCAATTCAGCCCACTTTTATCTCACTTCTCATCCTATATTTTCAATGAAATCGCAATTGAATTAGCAATTCGCCCAAAAAAATCAAGATAAATTCGCTGCTTCCTTTGTTTTTTTGTTGCAGAAATTCAAGCATCATCTGGGTTTTGAGTTGCTGCTTCCTTGGTGTATCTGATAAATCCGCTCAATTTGTAATTCTATCTTCTAGGTTAGTTTTTCTTGTTTTTTTACTTTTTTACTTTTGTTGCTGAAATTGTATGTTTTAAATTCTTCTCTACATATTTAAAATATTTTCAGGAAATTATACAAATTGTATGGTTATTTAGTTTTTGTTGCTGTATTTTGTGAAATAATTGTCTCAACATCCTGACCGAAAAGAGTTTTTTTGAATTTTTGCTTCAATTTGTGTATTTGTTGATGTATTTTCTTTTCTTTGCCTGGAGATTGTTGAATATGTGAATGCTAATTAGTGGGGCCAAAATTGACATAAACTTGGGTTCTGTGATTAGGTGTCTAGGTTAGGCTTGATAGTGTGGATGGAAAAACAAAAATCTGGATTTAACTATTCTAGAAAATACCAAGAGCTATTGGCTTTTTTTACATGATGATTGGCTTTTTTTTCTATCCTTTTTCTGTTGGCTTCCAGGAGTCAGCAGGATTGGTGATCATACCTGATGGATTTGTTTTTCACTTAATGTTATTTTGGCATTATATTGGCTGCAAGAGACTTTTAATACGATATCAACCACCAATAACTTGAGAAATGATAACATGGAAATGGATATCAACAAGAACTGCATCAAACAGACCTAAATGAACTCCCAAAAATTATGGTTCAGTAACTGATTCCAGTAGTTTTGTTATGGTTCAGATGTAAATCCCGCAATTGAGAAGGTTTACCTACAGAAATTTTGTATTGGTCCAGTGAGTTTGTTATGGTTTAGGAATAAGGACTGTAATTTAGGGATATTGCTTATGGAATACGGTAATGCTTCCTGTTATGTTATTATTCGACAAATGTATGTAGGTGAGACGCTTTAGTGTGGTAATTCCATTTGGTATTTTACCAGAGAGAAATCTTTTCTACTAAAGGAGAACAATGTGTCTCTTTGTATGTCTACCCAGATAAGATTACTTGCTGCTTTATTGCCTACTGCATTCAAAACTGTCTGAAATGCAGATAAGAATCTACATTCAGCAAAGCATGGAACTGAAAGAAAGCACCACCCCCGAGTTGTAGGTCTGAACTCTGAACGCCTGCCTATAGTTTGGCATCTTGGATAGGACCCGTCCCAGATTCGCAGTTGTGTTTTGAGAGTCAAATAAATGTTATCCTGTTAAACTCAACTAGTAATGTACATTATGTCTTCCTTTTTAATGGGCGTATCATTGTCGCCCTTTTTCATACTCCGCTTCTGCGTTGGGTCCGGTTGCCCTCGCTGATATGGAACAGATGTTTAATTTTAGAATAATATCACCTGATTTATCAAACAACAAAATGCAATATTCTTAGTGTACCAATTACCTTTCTCAGCACAAAAGCCAAATATAAGTAAGCTACTTCCCACTCATCTGGTGTCAATGTGCCTGAAATCAGAAAACTAGAGGAATCAATAACATGGAAAGTGTAAAACCAAAATGAGAACCTAAAAGGCATGCAGAAAATAACTACCAAAATACATTACTCACTCTTATCATGGGTATCACCCAAAGCACCCAATCTCCTCATAAGATCACCAAATTCTGGCTTCTTCAAATATTCTTCAACAATTTGATGATTTTTTTTTGCAAACACTAGCTCAAAGTCATACTGCAAATAAAACCAGTAACATCAATCTCACTTATCTTCCACAAGACAAGATATATATTTCATGATTAGGCTTTCTAACAGTATCAAACTCTTCCAAAATGTAGAAATTTGCCAATTAATGAAAATAAAAAGAAAAAAATACTGTATTAAATAACAACTTAGTCTGAAAAGAAAAAAGAGTAAAAATGTCTGTGATTGCTAAGTTTTATTACTAATCAGTCATTGAAAATTTTATGTTATCAGCATAATCGGATCGATTGATTATAATATGCATGTGAGCATCTGTTTCCTCTAAAGATTAAAGTGAGTATAAAGGCAATATGTGGTGTTTTGAGATTTTATATAAATATATCTTTGTTAATTTTTGCGTGTAATCAACTGCAGAATATATACATAAAAGGCAGATAAAGTAAATTGCAAGCTATTGTTATTTTGGGGTCTTGTTAAACAACATAAGCAGTGCCTTAGGAGTTAGCACAAGGTAAATGATGGCTAGGAAGTTGGAGGAGGGCATGTTGCAGCAATTCAGTGGCAAATTGCGTATTTGCGCAAATCGCCCTAACGTACATCACTTACAGGTTGCACCAAGCACCCACTAGTCCACTAGCCAACGTTATTTTTGGCTAATTTTAGGACTCTTTATCATTCAATATTTTTGAAAGTATAACGGATTTATGAAAAAACAGTGGCCACTTCTGATAGCCTCTACATTAACAAGAAAATCAAACTTCGATAACCAATTATAACATGTTCTGAAGGTCTGCTCACTTGTTTTTAGTCCACTTTATATTTCACATAGAAGAAAATAACTACAAGAGAATCTCACTACAGCCCCATAACAGTATATACGGAGTAGTATAACCAATTATGAAGCTCATTATTTTCTAGAGTGCATGTGAATTTAGACTTTAGCATAGTTGTACAGACCTGATCTGATGTCCATGATGTGAGGTTGCCTCTCTGAAGTTGCATGAAATGGTAAAATCTGACTTTAGTTAATTCAAAGCAAAACTAATATTTGTGTTTTCCATTGCCGATTGACTGTAGTTGATTAGAGGCAGTAGATCGAAGAGCATCTGAAGTAATTGACGACGAAGAAGCTGAATTATTTGACTAGAGGTATTCTTTACACATGTATTTATATCGTAGTTTTTATTTTTATTTTTATTTATTTTTATAATTTTGATAGTCTGATTGTGGTTCTATGGTGGTGGTTAATTTGTGGAGTTCTACTATGTTAATTTACAATAAATGGTGTTTCCTTGCTTGAATTTCAATATTTAAAGTTCAAGATGATGCGAAAATTAGTGGGATTGTAGTTTTTGTAGTTTTAAGCATGAAATTCTCATATGACGATAAAATGATGCCTTCATCCGTCATTTATGCAATATATGTTGGTTTATGATGATGATGATTAGGATTATTTCGTTGTTGTAATCGTGCTTGGAACAATCATAGTGGAGTTGGGATAGGTTTTGATCGAGCTTGAAGGGTTTATATATTGAGGATTCATATATGGTTGAGAGTTTTAGGGTATTAGTATAATCTAGATAATGCAAGTGTTCTGATCAGATCAGTTCTAATCAGTTATGATGTTCTGTTCTGATTCGTTCTGATCAGATCAGTTCTGTTCTGATCAGTTCTGATCAGATCAGTTCTATTCTGATCAGCTCCAGTAATAGTATCCTTGTTGTTTTCTCCCATATTAGGTTTGTTCTGATCATATCAGTTCTGATCAGTTATGATGTTCCGTTCTGATCAGATCAGTTATGTTTTGATCAGATCAGTTCTATTCTGATCAGATCAGTTCTGTTCTGATCAGATAAGTTCTATTCTGATCAGATACGTTATGTTCTGATCAGTTCTGATCAGATCAGTTTTTATCGGTTCAGTTCTGACCAGTTTGTTCAGATCAGTTTTGTCTGTAGGATTTCAGTTTCAACCTGATCATAGAGCTGCTTCTACTTCACATTATGTAGATCCAAATATCTTCTACTAAATTTTTTTCCTCTTATTGTACTAGCTAGGTATTTAGCCAGCCTTTTGTCTTCAGTTTTGATAGTTCTTTTCTGTCAATTAAAGCTTGATAATCTCTCGTTTCCGCTACTGAAATACATGAAACCATTCTCTCTATTCTTGATAAGTTTATAGAGAATAAGAATATACAAATCACGATCACCACTAATCAACACATCTGCCATATTTATTGTCGCTTATTGTCACCTTATAGATTTTTTGTTTTTTCTTTATAAGGGTTGTAAATTGTAATATTCTTCGTTAGTTTCAACACCTACTTGCTAAATATTATTTGCCTTTCTTATACTTCTACTTATATTTTTACTTACCATTTCAAATTTGTATTTTTACTTACCATTTCAAATCTTTATCTTACAAAGAAGCATTGGAAGCTTTGGACTTTAATTCAAGTGGCCGCCGGTTTTAAGCTTCTTCGTGGAATTTAGGATCTACTTTATCCCAACATCTCTCTCCCAAGCGTTTTACAGGTGCTTAGTGTTAAATTTGACATTCTTATTATTATGAAGAGTTTGCCTTCATTTTTCTACTCAACTTGTGGTTGTGTGTAAGTGATAAAAAGATCAAATCATACTTATTATAAAAAAAAAAATTGAGTGCAATTATTAGACTTCTGCCTTGGATATTTTCTTTTAGCTTTTACCATCTTATTCATTATGTCGAAATTTGGTGCTCATAAATGAGTGAAACTCGCATGCTTTGTTTTCCTTGTTGAATTCACGTGCAGTTGAACGTATGACCTTCTATGCTAAAAATAATATAATATGGAGTTAATGGAAATGACATTCTAGTGAGAAGACAAATATAGGTACCAAATATTAGTCACTAATGAAGAAGGATTAAAGAAGAAACATAAAGTTATGTCATGTGCTTTTCAGATTCAATTTATAACATTTGGTTTTGTAGGAATTCTGTTGTTTTTAAGAAGGCTTTTAAATCAGTAAATGCTTTTGTAAAAGAGATCTTGTTTAAGGTCTCTTGTAGCACTAGTGGAAAAAACCCCTGTTGTAGCCCCCTTGTTGAGGGGGGCATACATAAGCGCGCCTCAATAGCTACTTAGTCAACGCGGGTCAAATATTTTACTATTCTGTTGAGGCGGGCTTTTTTAGTGTTCGCTTCTACAGAAGCTGTTGAAGGGGGCTTTCCTTGCCCGCCTCAATAGATAGAAGCTGTTGAAGGGGGCTTTTAATTGCCCGCCTCAATAGGGTCTATCTGTTGAAGGGGGCTTTTAATTGCCCGCCTCAATAGGCTACATTAAATTTTAAAAAAATAAAACCACCGCCAAACAGATCGATAAGCTTCTCTTCTCTTCACATCTCTTCTCTTCACCGCGCGACTCCACCACCACCATAACCACCACCACCACCTTCCTCACCGCGCGGCTCCACCACCACCATCTGAAGGAGAGTTTCCCCACCGTCGTCTTCCCTATCTCGGTTGACTCTGTTTCACACAGTGCCGCAATATATCAAGGTTAGGTTATAATTGATTCTTGTTTTGCTTGGTCTTAAAATTCAGTTTCTCTTCAATTAGTTGAGCATAATGAGTTGATTATGCAGAGAATTTAGGCTAATGTTTCAATATTGGATGAATTTACAAATTAGGGTTTGATATTTGTGGTTTTTCTAGTTCAGTTACAAAATAGATGTTAGGTTAAATTTTTCTAGTTCAGTTACAAAATAGAAGTTAGTGATATGGGTTTTGT
This sequence comes from Spinacia oleracea, assembly GCF_020520425.1. NCBI lineage: Eukaryota > Viridiplantae > Streptophyta > Magnoliopsida > Caryophyllales > Amaranthaceae > Spinacia > Spinacia oleracea. The sequence continues at coordinate 88,957,668 of NC_079491.1, read as the reverse complement.
GTCTAAATGATGAAGGTCTCTTTTATGGTGATGGTTTATGTAAGCTATGTGAGTAGCTCGATCCAAAGTATGCAGATGAAATGAAGTGTTTGAACTTTTAAGTGGAGCGAATCGATATGAATCTGTTGAAAATATGTCTGCATAAAATATACTCATGTGTTCATTGTAATATTGATAGTTTATTAATGATGTAAACTAATCGTTGATATTGGATTGTAGCTTTATAGGCTCTAAAATTACCATAGCTTGATGTATTCACTATAGTATATTGTGATGTTTTTTGTACACGCTTATCTACAATATTCTGATGTATGACAGTGGAGACTGTTGTTGCTGCTGCTTTGATTTTCAAGTTCTTTTAGTTCCATTTTTATTATGCTACAATATTGCTCTTGCTATTGTTGAGTTCCTATTCTGGGGTTTTGTGAGATCGGAAACTGTCCATAGACAGCTGCCTGTGGGGCTTTGACAGGTTCAACAAGGACTAAAATAGGTGCAACAATAAACTTTGTCACCTTCTACTTGGTTGCATTGCCTGTACTAGTTGTTATGGCATTTTCGGTCAAGGTTGGATTTATCGGTCTGTGGTTTGGGCTCGCAGCAGCTCAACCAGCTGGTGTACCTGATGCAACCAGCTGGTGTACCTGATATAGCCTGCTACAGTATCTGATAATAACGCAGATTGTAAACACTTCTTTATTGCAAGTATTATGTTAACGGTGTGAAAAAAACTAGTCTGCCCCCCTAGAGATTTTTTAGTCTTTTTTTGTTTCTTGGTTAAAAATTTAATCAAGCCAGGTCGTCGAGCACCTGTCAAAATTTGAAAATGTATGCACAGTCCGCAGCAAACCTCCGTGCCTCTTCCTTTGCCGAGGACCAGTCTCATATTAACTAGTTCTACTTACAAGGCTTTTGACTATGGCTGAGTATGAGTAGTGCCAGGTGCTTGTAGCTTAACTCTTGCATAGTTGCATGCATAGGGGCTCATTCAGTTATCCATCCTGTTGCATGGAAACAAACTGTGGTTTGATATTTAACTTAAGAAAGGACTTTAATAACCAAATTAGGAGATTCTATAGCTATGTTATTTTATGTGGAGCTTTTTCCTTTCTGTTACTTTTCAACTAAATCTAATAGCATTTGCTTACTTCTAATTTTCAAGGGAGATGAAGCATCATTGCAAAAAGCGCTGCATTTGGTGTACAACCTCAATCAGGACTGTGTAGATGTTCTGTTTTATGCTTCTTGGTGCCAGTTCTCGAGGAACTTCAGACCAAGCTATTCAACCCTGTCTTCCTTATATCCATCTATTCCTCATTTTGCAATAGAAGAATCAGCCATCAGACCAAGGTTTGGACTTAAAACCAAATCTTAGTTTTTTTTAACTCACCAGTTCTACGCACTGATCTGCACAGCTCAGATCAGAACTGTGCAGATCAATGCACAGAACTGATCAGAACTGACCAGTTCTGTGCACTGATCTGCACAGTTCTGATCTGAGCTGTGCAGATCAATGCACAGAACTGATCAGAACTGACCAGTTTTGTGCACTGATCTGCACAGTTCTGATCTGAGCTGTGCAGATCAGTGAACAGAACTGATCAGAACTGACCAGTTCTGTGCACTGATCTGCACAGTTCTGATCTGAGCTGTGCAGATCAGTGCACAGAACTGATCAGAACTGACCAGTTCTGTGCACTGATCTGCACAGTTCTGATCTGAGCTGTGCAGATCAGTGCACATAACTGCACAGTTCTGATCAGTTTTGTCCACTGATCTGCACAGTTCTGATCTGGGCAGTGCAGATCAGTGCACAGAACAGAACTGATCAGTGCACTGAGAAGCTAAAACAGTACTTCATGCATGTAAATTACACCTTCAAACATGTAAATTACACCATACTGTAAGCAAAGTATCAAATTGTAAACAAAGTCATCTTCAAAACGGTTTTTATGTACTTATCCATCATCAACCACCAGAAAGCAAACATCAGAAACTAAGCTAGTATAGTTCGTGTGTCAAAATTAAGATTGCATCATTAGAGAACAAAGATCTTATGCCAAGCTAGTATAGTTCTTGTGTCAAAATTAAGAATTTGTGGCTTGATTTATCTAATTCTGTGTAAAACCTTGTGTTATTAGAAATGAGTCGTCGTTGGATGTACGGTGACCATACTACGGTGGAATACTTGAGTGGGGTTGAGGAGTTCCTTAGATGTGCTTTAGCACACCAACGGAATACGAAAGCCGCAAAGATCTATTGTCCTTGCCGTGATTGTAACAATGTAAGGCGGTTAGCTGATATTGATGAAATTGAGGATCATTTATTTCGTCGTGGGTTTAAGCAAGATTACCATGTCTGGTTTTGGCATGGTGAGAAAATACTTGATCGTCCAAGTTCTAGTGTGAATGAATTTGATGTTCTGGCAGAGAGTGATGAGAGTGATTCTGATATTTCTGAGAATAATGAGATGGATGATGATGAGCAAGAAGATAATGAAATAAATGAAATGATGGATGCGGTGAAAGATCACTTGAATGAACGACCTCACATACTCGAGCAGGTATTAAAGGCTGCTGAGACGCCTTTGTACCCTGGGTGTACAAAATTCAAATTGTTAGAATGTGTGGCATCACTTTCCAACTTGAAAGCGGAGAGTGGTTGGACCGAAGAAAGTTTCACGAAATTATTGAAACGACTAGGTCTTTGGTTTCCCGATGGCAATGACATTCCCACCTCTGCCTATTATGCCAACAAATTGACGAATCCCTTAGGCTTAGAGGCCGTCAAGATAGATGCTTGCCCAAATGATTGTATTCTTTACAGAAAAGAGTATGAAAATTTGGATAAGTGTCCAACGTGTTCTATGTCGCGTTACAAGCGTAAAGGGGCCAATTCAGCTAAGAGGGGACCGCCCGCCAAGGTATTGTGGTATCTTCCGATCATACCTAGGTTTGAGCGCTTGTTCTCCGTAAAGAAGAATGCTAAGTATCTGAGGTGGCATGCGGAAGGGAGGAAGAAAGATGAATTCCTTAGACATCCGGCTGATTCTCCTCAATGGAGAACTATTGATAAGAAGTATCCTGAATTTGGCAAGGAGGTTAGAAATCTGAGACTTGCTCTATGTACAGATGGGATGAATCCATACGGCTCTCTGAGTAGTCAGCATAGCACTTGGCCGGTTCTTCTTGCAATTTACAATCTTCCTCCATGGTTGTGTATGAAACGCAAGTATATCATGTTGTCACTCCTCATCTCAGGGCCTAAGCAGCCAGGACATGATATAGATGTGTATCTCGCTCCACTCATAGATGATTTGAAATTGTTGTGGAATGAAGGTGTTCCAATGTTCGATGCTCACACCAACTCAAACTTTACATTGCGGGCAATGGTTTTCTGTACCATAAATGATTTTCCGGCCTATGGAAACTTGTCTGGGTACAAAACCAAAGGAGAACAAGCATGCCCTATATGTGAAGAGGACATGAAGCCCACACGGTTGGATCATTTCAAGAAAAATATCTACCCAGATTTCAGGAAGCACCTTAGTCGATATCATCCTTATCGTAAGAAGAAGAAGGAATTCAATGGGTTCACCGAGGAAGGAGTAGCTCGTACACCTTTGACAGGATCACAAGTTTATGAACGTATCAAAAATGTTGAAACCAAATACGGTAAGTGCTTCAAGTCCAAGTCTAAAAAGGGTGTTTTATGGAAGAAAGTGTCTCCATTATGGGATCTTCCCTACTGGAAAGATTTGTCGGTTAGGCATTGTCTCGATGTAATGCACATTGAGAAAAATGTGTGCGATGCTATCATCGGGACTTTGCTAAACATACCAGGAAAGACCAAGGACAATGAGAATGTGCGGAAAGATATGAAAAAGAAGAATATTCGACCAGATTTGTGGCCTGTTAAAAAAAAGGATGGTACAAAGACCTTTCTGCCTCCAGCGTGTTACACAATGTCGAGAAAGGAGAAGAAGAAGTTTTGTGAGTGCTTACATGGCATTAAGGTTCCCTCGGGATATTCGTCGAATGTTAAGCGCCTAGTGTCTCTCTCGGACCTTAGGTTGATTGGTATGAAGTCTCATGATTGTCATGCACTGATTAATGTATTTTTGCCAATTGCACTTCGTGGGATATTGCCGAAACACGTGAGACATGTTATAACAAAACTTTGTTTGTTTTTCAATTCCATATGTGCTAAGGTGATTGATCCGGAGACTTTGGATGCTTTGCACAATGATGTTGTTGAAACTCTATGTCGATTTGAAATGTATTTTCCGCCTTCTTTCTTTGATATAATGGTGCATTTGATTGTCCATTTAGTTCGCGAAGTCAAGTTATGTGGTCCGGTGTTCTTAAGATGGATGTATCCTTTTGAGAGATTTTTTAAGACTTTAAAGGACAAAGCAAGGAATCCGGCTAATCCAGAGGGTAGTATCATTCGGGGAGTCCTTAAAGAAGAGATTTCTGGATATCTAGCTGAGTTTTTGTCAAGCCTTGAACCAATAGGACTTCCAAAATCTCGACATGTTGGTAGGCTCGCAGGGGAGGGAGTAATTGGTAAAAATGTGATATCTCCTCCATCGGAGAGGAAGAAGAAGGCACATCTTTGTGTGTTGCAGCATCTTACAGAGGTTCATCCTTATTTAGAAAAGCATCTGCTTGAATTGCAACATTGTAATCCTAAGTTGAAGGAAAGAGCGTTGATGCGGGAACATAATCGCACATTTATTGAATGGTTTAAGAAGGAAGTTGGAAAGAAACAAGACCATGATGTTTCTGATACGATCAAGTGGTTATCTCGAGGTCCTCGACTATGTGTTCGATCTTTTGAAGGATATGATATCAATGGGTTCACATTCTACACTAGAAGGCAAGATGAAAAGAGTGTAGTGCAAAATAGTGGAGTAAAGGTTGTTGCATCATCTAGGGTCTATGCAAGCGCTAAGGATAAAAGGCCGGTTGATTCAACACAATCATATTATGGTGTTATCGAAGAAATATGGGAGCTTGATTATACCTATTTTGTGATCCCTGTTTTTCGGTGTCAGTGGGCTAACAACCAAAATGGTGTGAAGCGAGATGAAATTTTCCCGGGTTTAACCTTGGTGAATTTTGATCGACTAAGTGACAGTGACGAGCCATTCATTCTAGCATCACTAGCTAAGCAAGTTTTTTATGTGGTTGACAATATTGATCCTAGATGGCGTGTTGTTGCCCAAGGAAAAAGACATATTTTGGGTATTGATGATGTTGTAGATGAAGATGAGTATGATGAGTATGATGACACACCTCCGTTACCAATGGTTGTTCAACCATTGCCAGAAGAGGAGGATGCAAATAATACTAATCATATGCGTACAGATCATACGGAAGGAATATGGGTTACGAATTGTAATTGAAACATACATGTGTAAGTTCGGGCTTCACTTCTGATGCATTGTTGAAGTTTTTGACTTTGTTCTTTCTATTCATATCTAAAAGCCTGTGCGCCTTGGAATTTTTGTTATCTTGACTACTTAAATTTGAATAGTGAAGGATACTTGTGGATATTAATTCATATTTTTTTTCTAAAAATTCAACCCCAATCAATTGCCACTTGTATTGTGAAGAGGAATTGCAGTGATAGTCTCCTGCTTTATCCCTCCTATTTAAGTTACTGAGAGTCTGATACTTCTAATAACTTGACTAACTTTATCTGGTTTTTTCACACAGGTGTAAACTTGGTGAATGTCGTATCCTCTTATGTGAGCCAGGTTCCAAGCACAGGTTGCAGAAATTGTAGTTGAATTTTCCTAGGTTAGTTTTCAGTACATTTTGTCTAATAATATCAATTACCTGTTCTTGTTTGCATGGCTTTGTGATTGGTAACTTAGTTTCTGATGTTTGCTTTCTGGTGGTTGATGATGGATAAGTACATAAAAACCGTTTTGAGGATGACTTTGTTTACAATTTGATACTTTGCTTACAGTATGGTGTAATTTACATGTTTGAAGGTGAAGATTTGAACTCCAGAATCATCAAATTAGACCAGGAATCAAATTTGACATATATTGCATTTTATCAATCCACGAGAACTGCAAGTAGCACAAGGAATATGCACTGATCAGAACTGTGCAGTTATGTGCACTGATCTGCACAGCTCAGATCAGAACTGTGCAGATCAGTGCACAGAACTGTGCAGTTCTGTGCACTGATCTGCACAGCTCAGATCAGAACTGTGCAGATCAGTGCACAGAACTGGTCAGTTCTGATCAGTTCTGTGCACTGATCTGCACAGCTCAGATCAGAACTGTGCAGATCAGTGCACAGAACTGGTCAGTTCTGATCAGTTCTGTGCACTGATCTGCACAGCTCAGATCAGAACTGTGCAGATCAGTGCACAGAACTGGTCAGTTCTGATCAGTTCTGTGCATTGATCTGCACAGTTCAGATCAGAACTGTGCAGATCAGTGCACAGAACTGGTCAGTTCTGATCAGTTCTATGCATTGATCTGCACAGTTCTGATCTGAGCTGTGCAGATCAGTGCGTAGAACTGGTGAGTTATGATTTTTTTTTTGGGTTGTTTTTTTAGGTGAGGTTTGATTTGGGATTGTTTTGCATGTTAGGTGTAATACCATAAGGCCATTATTTTAGGTATAGCTTTGTAAATGGCCAATTGTAGCATTTTGCCCAGAACTGTGCAGTTATGTGCACTGATCTGCACAGCTCAGATCAGAACTGTGCAGATCAGTGCACAGAACTGGTCAGTTCTGATCAGTTCTGTGCACTGATCTGCACAGCTCAGATCAGAACTGTGCAGATCAGTGCACAGAACTGATCAGAACTGACCAGTTCTGTGCACTGATCTGCACAGTTCTGATCTGAGCTGTGCAGATCAGTGCACAGAACTGATCAGAACCTGACCAGTTTTGTGCACTGATCTGCACAGTTCTGATCTGAGCTGTGCAGATCAATGCACAGAACTGGTCAGTTCTGATCAGTTCTGTGCATTGATCTCGTAGAACTGGTGAGTTATGATTTTTTTTTGGGTTGTTTTTTTAGGTGAGGTTTGATTTGGGATTGTTTTGCATGTTAGGTGTAATACCATAAGGCCATTATTTTAGGTATAGCTTTGTAAATGGCCAATTGTAGCATTTTGCTCTCTTTTCTAAGTATTGCTCCCTTTACTAAGTATTGCTCTCTTTTCTTTGTTGCAGGACCGTAGCTACCATGGATGATCATCGTGATAATGAAATACAGGGAATTGATGGAGCTAGTCATCCTACGGGGGAATCACAAGGTACCAACACTAGTAAAAAGACCAAATTCCGTGGTCCGTCAAAAGGAGTTCAAGCCAAAAAGCCTATGCATCTTCAGTATAATCAATATGGAATCCCCGATGGAGAATGGTCAGGAGAATACGGGAAGCAAGTTGGGTCTTGTGCTGCTAGAATTAACATTAATGTGAAAGAATATTCAACGTTAGATGAACACACAAAGAAGGGGTTTTGGGAGGAGACCAAGGTAAACATTGAATAAAAACTTGATTTGTATTCTCCTAGATTATCTATTTGTGTAGCATACGTTTCTAACAATCTCTTATCCATAAAATTAACAGCTTCTGTTCCACATTATTGATGATCCGGCTAAAAGGAGAGAAAAATATTTTCATATGTGTGTGGCGAAACGCTTTGGAGCTTTCAAGTCCAGGTTAACGCGGCGTTGGATAACTAAGAAAGAAAAAATGCCGAAACATCAGACAAATGACATGCCTTGGGACATCTACCATCAAATCACAGAGGATGATTGGAAAACATTTGTGATAGAACGAAACAAGCCGGAGATGTTGGTAATAATGAATTTACTTTGCTAGATATTTTTTTATATAATTATATGATTAGTTTGTTGTTGCCATCTTTAAATGTTCGACATGTTCTTTATGTGTTTTTTGACAGGTTCGTAGAGAAAAAGCAAGTAAAAGTGCATTACAAAACAAGCACCCACATCGCACAGGCCAAAAGGGTTATGTTAGAAAGAGACCAGAGTGGATAAATGATGGGCGACTACCGCCAGAGGCAGCTTTAACCCTCTCAAGTGGCTCCTCCTCAGTGACCTCAACACTCACCACAGCGCCAGATAGATTTAAGAAGTTTAGATCAGTAGAGTGGATCTTGGCTCATCAAGTTAAAAACAAAGAGGGAAAGTGGGAAGTTGACCCGAATGATAAAGAAGCCGTAAATATTGCTAAGATGGCTGTAAGTGCATATGAAATTTTACGTTCTATATCCTTTTCTTTCCTAATTCCTAGTTCTATTGCTAAGATTGCTTCTCCTTTCCATCATGTATACCATCTAATTTTTACTTTCCTAATTCTTATAGTTGGAGTACATAGAAGAAGAGGGAAAAGGAAATATTTCATTCACCCAGGGAGAAGATGCCCTCACCAAGGCTATGGGAAAAAAGGATCACCGTGGGCGTGTCAAGGCAACAGGTGGAGTTAATGTCGGTTACAAAGTTGCTTTCGGTCCAATAGACCGAAGTAGTAGATGTGGCCATATTGAACCATCACCGGAGGCTATCGAATCAATCAGAGCTTCGGTGAGAAGGGAGTTTGAAGATCAATTAGAGAGAAAGGTGGCGGAGGCCCTCCAAAACCAACTAGCCACATTGAAAGCAACCGGTCAACTACACACCCTCTCTACCCCCGCACTTGATTCTGCTCTTGTAAGTGATGAGTTTGATGTTAACCGTGCACTCGTAACCTGTTGTCCGAGTTCATCGCAGCAACCACGCGAGCTGAAGGTATATATTCTCTATAGTGCATACACTCAAAACACCCCTAGCTAGGTTTTTAATATTGTACTTTGTAGTGATTTCTGAAATTTTGTAAATTTATTTGTGAAGGCCATAACTCCATGTCGTCTTGCCCTTGAGGATAAAGTTTTGGGTAACAAAGTGATAGTGGCAGATGGTATGGCGTACCCATTGGATGGTTCGTTGCACCAACACTTTAGATCGATGAAGCCTAGTCATTATAAGGTCCAAGTTGATTGTATTTACGACGGACATGATGATGACACTCTTCCGGTACCTACTGGAGATGGATTCAATAACTTAGGCAGGGCTCTTGCTAGTTTTGTGCAATGGCCAATTCACTTGGTGATTTTCGAAGAAGACGAGGTATAACTTTTTTATTATTAATTGTCATTCATTGCGTTATGCATCTGTTTAGAATTAGATTCAGAGCCTTGAACTCCTTTGGTTTCTACCTCTGTTTAGGAGTACTCTACTCCACGCCCAACAAAGAAGTCCAGGAGTCAGATTTTTGAAGAGGTGGTTGGTAGCTCCAAAGGGAAGAAAAACGAATTAATTGTCAAAGAGAAGACAACAGAATTAGTTGTCAAAGATAAGACAACAGAATTAATTGTCAAAGAGAAGGCAACACTTGATTTAGGGTCCAAAGAGAAGACAACACTGAAGTTAACGGCCAAGGTAAACCATATGCTTCCCACTCCCCTGTGCTTCAACACTGAAATCAAAACTGAACTTTTCATGCTAGCTTAACATTATTGTTACAGGGAAATTCATGCTCAAATAAGTTGGAGTCGAAATCGAAGTCGAAGAACTCTAAGACGGCCAAAGAGATGGTAGGTAGTTGTGATCGTAAAACTGAAGAATCAGCCGCCAAAAGTAAGAAGCAAAATTTGGCAGACGACACAATTCAAGGTCTTGGCCCATCATGCAATTATTTGAAGTTTATCATCAATACGGCGCCCGGTGATGTATATAAAAATACTTCAATCCCATTGCCCGCTTCGGTTTGGCATTATGACGAAGATCGACAAACTTATGTAAATGAGGTTGACGTTGAAGAGTTCCTTAGAGGGGCGTGCCTCAACATTTCAGTGATCCAAGTCTATATGATGTAAACTTTTCCATCGATATTTTTGTTTTTGGTTTTGTCAACTATAATAGTTTTTGAAATTTTTGCATTATACATTTACTTTGTAGGTGTTTATTCCACGAACACACCTTTGCATTTGACAACTCTCAGATTGGGTTTGTTTGTCCCGAGGCAATGTCAAGCTCTAGAATCAAGGCCAACCCTCAGGCTGCATCAATGTATTTGAAAGTAGTTTTCAATGCTGAAATTGAAAAGGAGAAGAAGGGTGATCCTAACATTACCAAGTGGTTTTTGATCCCATACCATCAAGAGTAAGTGTTAGAGATTGATCGATATTTGGTAAATAGCTATGTTATTGTTATTTTCATGCATAAGGTTGCAATAACATTTATATATAATGCAGAAATCATTGGATTTTGTACGTGTTAGACCTACGTAGAGGTTGTGCGTATATTTTCGACTCTGCGATAGGTTCCAACCGAGAAAATAGTGCATGGGGAATCTTGTGTTTGTAAGTTACTTTCAATTCTTTTTAAGTTATTTCTTTTCGTGCCGAATCAGATTCATGAAGTTTTACTCAACTTCCAGGGCATACCAAGTGTACAAGTTTAATGATGGGATTTGTCCGAATAGAGCGACTATGCAGGGGTTGAAAGGCTTCCATGTAAAGGTATATCATGCTTACTAATTAGCTTTACTTTTTTTTTTGGGTAACTACTTGGATATATAATTTATGATTTATCTCCAAATCAGTGTGCTCAACAAGTCGGCGCCCACGAGTGTGGCTATTACGTTATGAAGTTCATGCATGAAATAGTCACGTTACACCATAACACTGATGAGCGGTTAGACAATGTTCGTTCTTTTACCATATGTTAGTTGAACTACTAATACTAGTACTTTTACGTAGTAGAATTCTTAATTTACAAGTAGCATTACTTATCATGTTACTTATTTCAGGCTTACACTCCAAGAAATGCGCCTTATACCGATGAGGAAATAGATGTGGTTCGTGAGCAATGGGCTAAGTTTTTTACAACCGAGTATTTATTTACTTAGGTTGTTTAGACACAAAGATGGAAGCGTTTATATCTTCATGGATTTGGTAAAGTTCTTTAATTTTTCCATAATTACAAGTCTGCTGGATTTGCTAATTTATTGCTTTGAATACTAATCTGCTGGTCTTGCTGCTGTTGCATGTGAATTCTGATCTGGTGGTCTTTAGAATTTCACTTCCATCTGTGTGTTTCTCCTCTGTTTGCTTCTGTTTAGAGCTAAAATGACATTTCCGCTCCCAACTTTGAACTAAAAAACCTAAGGACTCATTTGATTCTTATTACATGACTAATATACATAGTTTTAACTTTCTAAAACTCATTCGAATCTATTTATGCACATTTAAGGCTCATTAGGTCGTTATAGGTCATGTTTAGAGCTAAAATGACATTTCCGCTCCCAACTTTGAACTAAAGAACCTAAGGACTCATTTGATTCTTATTACATGACTAATATACATAGTTTTAACTTTCTAAAACTCATTCGAATCTATTTATGCACATTTAAGGCTCATTAGGTCGTTATAGGTCATGTTTAGAGCTAAAATGACATTTCCGCTCCCAACTTTGAACTAAAGAACCTAAGGACTCATTTGATTCTTATTACATTACTAATATACATAGCTTTAACTTTCTAAAACTCATTCTAATCTACGTATGCACATTTAAGGCTCATTGGGTCGTTATAGGTCATGTTTAGAGTTAAAATGACATTTCCGCTCCCAACTTTGAACTAAAGAACCTAAGGACTCATTTGATTCTTATTACATGTCTAATATGCATAGTTTTAACTTTCTAAAACTCATTCGAATCTATTTATGCACATTTAAGGCTCATTAGGTCGTTATAGGTCATGTTTAGAGCTAAAATGACATTTCCGCTCCCAACTTTGAACTAAAAAACCTAAGGACTCATTTGATTCTTATTACATGATTAATATGCATAGTTTTAACTTTCTAAAACTCATTCGAATCTATTTATGCACATTTAAGGCTCATTAGGTCGTTATAGGTCATGTTTAGAGCTAAAATGACATTTCCGCTCCCAACTTTGAACTAAAGAACCTAAGGACTCATTTGATTCTTATTACATGTCTAATATGCATAGTTAAAACTTTCAAAAACTCATTCGAATCTATTTATGCACATTTAAGGCTCATTAGGTCGTTATAGGTCATGTTTAGAGCTAAAATGACATTTCCGCTCCCAACTTTGAACTAAAGAACCTAAGGACTCATTTGATTCTTATTACATGTCTAATATGCATAATTAAAACTTTCTAAAACTCATTCGAATCTATTTATGCACATTTAAGGCTCATTAGGTCGTTATAGGTCATGTTTAGAGCTAAAATGACATTTCCGCTCCCAACTTTGAACTAAAGAACCTAAGGACTCATTTGATTCTTATTACATGATTAATATGCATAGTTTTAACTTTCTAAAACTCATTCGAATCTATTTATGCACATTTAAGGCTCATTAGGTCGTTATAGGTCATGTTTAGAGCTAAAATGACATTTCCGCTCCCAACTTTGAACTAAAAAACCTAAGGACTCATTTGATTCTTATTACATGTCTAATATGCATAGTTAAAACTTTCTAAAACTCATTCGAATCTATTTATGCACATTTAAGGCTCATTAGGTCGTTATAGGTCATGTTTAGAGCTAAAATGACATTTCCGCTCCCAACTTTGAACTAAAGAACCTAAGGACTCATTTGATTCTTATTACATGACTAATATACATAGTTTTAACTTTCTAAAACTCATTCGAATCTATTTATGCACATTTAAGGCTCATTAGGTCGTTATAGGTCATGTTTAGAGCTAAAATGACATTTCCGCTCCCAACTTTGAACTAAAGAACCTAAGGACTCATTTGATTCTTATTACATGACTAATATACATAGTTTTAACTTTCTAAAACTCATTCGAATCTATTTATGCACATTTAAGGCTCATTAGGTCGTTATAGGTCATGTTTAGAGCTAAAATGACATTTCCGCTCCCAACTTTGAACTAAAAAACCTAAGGACTCATTTGATTCTTATTACATGACTAATATACATAGTTTTAACTTTCTAAAACTCATTCGAATCTATTTATGCACATTTAAGGCTCATTAGGTCGTTATAGGTCATGTTTAGAGCTAAAATGACATTTCCGCTCCCAACTTTGAACTAAAGAACCTAAGGACTCATTTGATTCTTATTACATTACTAATATACATAGCTTTAACTTTCTAAAACTCATTCTAATCTACGTATGCACATTTAAGGCTCATTGGGTCGTTATAGGTCAACAACGTACTTAATTATCTCTATAGTCTGCAACTATATCTTTTAATTTTATGCTTCAATGGAATGTAAAGACAATATCGTGAGTGTAAACTTTGGTACTCATATATATTTTCCTTCCATGCAACTTGCAGGCTAGGGATCGAGTCGATTGGAAGAAAGTCAACACGACCTTACTTAAGGTTTGTAATGCATGATCTAAAGGGACCTAAGTGGCTGGATTAGAGACATTTGTTAGATTAGCTCTCTAGCCTTTTGTCTTTAGTTGTTAATATTAGTTGTAATTTGTTAGACTAGCTAGGTGTTTAAAAATTGTAAACATACGTACTATATATACGCTTTGCTCTGTTGGGTTAATATAAATGAAGTTAATGTAATGATTTATTTATCAAAGATAAGCAGATTCATACCTTTGCTATTTTGGTTTTGATTGGGTACAGGTTTCAATACTCAATGGAGTATATATCTAGTTGTGGTTATTGCCGCCTATTTTATATTTTAAAAGAATTTGGAAAAAAAAAAATTAATGTTGTTGAAGGGGGCTTTTAATGTACGCCTCAACAACATATGAACTTTTGGCGCAAAAATAAGGACCTGTTGAGGGGGGCATTTAAGAAGTGAGCCTCAACAGAGGAGGCTGTTGAGGCGGGCTTCTTAAATGCCCCCCTCAACAGGTCCTTATTTTCGCGCTTTCTGTAGAGGTTTTTGAGGCGGGCTTTTGAAAGCCCCCCACAACAGATCACCTGTTGAGGCGAACAAAGCCCGCCTCAACAGATCACTGAGCTGTTGAAGCTACGTCTGTCGCAGCGGGCCTTGTTCGCCTCAATAAACCCAAAATGCCCCCCTCAACAGGTATTTTTTCCACTAGTGTAGAAGCACTAATTAGATTATTGGTAATATCTTAGGTTGGGTTGGTGCCTCTGTTAGAGGTGATTTTGTTTGGTAGCCCTCGATTAATGTAACCTTGATGTTTCAAGGTCTCTTTTGTTGTTAATAAAATGATTGTTAATTGCCAAAAAAAGAAAGCATAAAGTTATGTTATGAATTATATGCTATATCAAGGTTCTAAGAATGATCACAACGTTTACCTATAAAATTTCATATTATACAATGCATATTACTAAATATATATCTTATTACTATACTATTTTTCGTATAGATATGAATACAAGTTGGATAGATCTACCCACTGGCCACCCTGAATATGTCGATGGTTGTATGCAATTCTTTGCGTTTTCCAAGCAAGGTCTATTCGAAGGAAAAATTAGATGTCCATGTAAGCACTGTAAGGTGGATAAATGGTTCCCGGTTAATGATGTAGAGCCACATATTTTGTTTAAGGGGTTTTATAAGTCGTATAGAAATTGGATCTTTCATGGTAAAGGGGATATGGTTCAACGTATGTTAGGGAGTGATGGAGGGAGTACTAGTGAAGGATCCCTTGGTAATCAAAGTGGGTTTGTAGGTCGAGATAATATGGGAGGACAATTAAGATCAGCTTTTAGTGTTAATGTGCCACCCAATTTTCCGACTTTTGAAGCAAGAGAGGATGGTGAATGGACTGAGGAGCCCGTGTCATACGACACAGATGTTGAATATGATGATTCTACAATAGAAGAAGATGCGACATATAAGAAGCTACTTCAAGCTTCTAGGGAGAAATTATATGAGGGGTGTATTAATTTTTCAAAGTTATCTTTTTTCTACACTTATTTCACTTGAAGTGTATTCATCACTAGTCCATTGAATCTTTCAATATGCTCTTGAAGCTGATTTTAGATGCATTTCCTCAAATACTTGATTTTCCCTCGTCTGATTATTACAGTAAGAAAATGATAAAAGACTTAGGCCTTGGGTATGAAAAAATTGATGCTTGTCCTAATGATTGTATGCTGTATTAGGGTGAATTTTTAGATAAAGACAAGTGTCATGTTTGTGGTAAATCGAGGTGGAAAACAACCAAGGGTAAGAAGGGTGACGATGTAAGTGATCAAGGTACGAATACTTGTAAGAAAGGTGTGCCAGCTAAGGTAATGCGATATTTTCCTCTTATCCCAAGACTAAAAAGAATCTACGTGTCATCCGAAACAGCAGAAGATATGAGATGGCATGATACACAGCGATTGGGTGAAGATGATAAGAAGATTTTGAGGCATCCTTTCGATGCCTTAGCGTAGAAGGCATTTGATGAGCGTCATAGAGATTTTGCATTAGACCCTCGTAGTGTTCGATTAGGTCTTGCGAGTGATGGGTTTAATCCTTACCGTTTAATGAACACTACTTATAGTACATGGCCAGTGGTGTTGATTCCTTATAATCTTCCACCATGGCTATGTATGAAACCATCTTCTTTCATTTTGTCCACACTTATTCCCGGAAAAGCAAGTCCTGGAAATGATATTGACGTGTATTTGCAACCATTAGTTCATGAGTTGAAATTGCTGTGGGGAGGGGTTGATGCTTTTGATGCTTTTGACGAAGTGAAATTTAATTTTTGCGCGGCTCTGCTTTGGACTATTAATGACTTTCCTGGCTATGAAATGCTCTCTGGTTTGAGTACAAAAGGTTACAATGCATGTCCTATATGCATGGATTCCACGCCCTCTGATAGATTTGGGAACAAGATTTCTTATTGTAGCTATAGAAAATGGTTACCCGCAGATCACCCATATCGACGTCAGGGTGAAAATTTTTGTGAGAAGTTTGGAACTAATGAGTTGGGTGAAGCCCCATCTCGTCCTAGCGACACTGATATATTGAGTCAACAAGAAAAGGTCGAGTATGTTTATGGAAAGTCAAAGGCACCACCGAAAAAGAGACAAAGAGAACATACTGATAACAATAATGTGCAAGATGAAATTCTCTTTGTTACCAAGAGAAGCATATTATTTGATTTGGTGTATTGGGAGCATAATCTTCTAAGGCATAATTTAGACATTACGCACATTGAGAAAAATGTGTCTGAGAATATTTTGGGAAGACTTCTTAGTATGGATAAGAGTAGAGATAGTAGGGATGAAGCCCTTGAAGCATGGAGAATAAAGCGTCACCTTTGGCTTAGTACTGATCATAATGGAAGTGAATACATGCCTCCAGCTTCCTATTCTATGTCTAGGGAGGAAAAAGAGAGATTCTTAAATGTTTTGCAGAAACTTAAAGTTCCGGATGGATATGGATCCAACCTTTCTAGTTGTGTGAATATGAAGCAAAGGAAGTTAATTAACCTCAAAAGTCATGACAACCATGTTCAGATGCAAGATATCCTTCCTGTTGCCTTAAGAGCTTCGATCTAACGCTACAAAAGTGATTGACTTGTTGGCTAGATTATCTTCCTTTTTCAAAAAGTTGTGCTCTACTACTATAGATCCAGATGATTTAAACGGTCTTCAAGATGGAATTGTTTTGACTCTTTGTCAGTTGGAAATGGAGTTTTTGCCTTCATCTTTCACAATCATGGTCCATTTGTTGATTCACTTAGTGGAGGAGGTTAAACTTGGTGGACCAGTGCAATACAGATGGATGTATCCCATTGAAAGGTTTATATATTACCTATGTGAATTATATTTTTTTATGAAATAATTTACATTTATTATATGCAAATGTTTTATTTGAAAGGTATTTGTCCCATTTGAAGTCACATGTAACCAATAAATCCCAACCTGAAGGATCTATTGCGGAAGGCTACCTTTTAGAGGAGACAATTAGGTTTTGCTCGAGATATCTTGAAGGTGTTAAGACCATCTTCAACATGCCTAAAAGGATGGATGATGAAATTTCAAATCCTAATGATTACTTGTTTAATTCCGGCGGTCGAGTCATTGGAAAGGAGGTAAGCATTCGCCTTGATGGCCAAAGCTTAAAACAAGCCCATCGCTACGTTTTACTTCACTCTGATGAGATCAAAGGGGATTTAGAGTAAGTATTATGTTGGTTTTCTTTTGAATAACAAATTTTATAATAAATCACTCTTATGTTTTTTCTCCTTCCATGAAGTGAATTTTTAACCGAGAAGCGTCAAATGAACTTAGAAATTTCCGTCGCGGAGAGTGATGAAAGTAAATGGATCATCAATGAATTTGGAGGGTGGCTGTGAAACAAGATTACTTAAGTTCTTTTAATGTTAATACATACTTCTGTTTTTGAAAAAATATACTTTATTTGATATAATTAAGTATTATCGTAGGTACATTTCATAGATGCAACCACCGAAGATGGGAAACTAAGAAAAGCTTTGGCGGGTGGTTTGCATTCGTATGGTAGAAAATTAAAAGGATACATAATCAATGGATACAAATTCCTTTCCACTAATCGCGATTGTCGTCTTTTGACACAAAATTCTGGAGTTATGGTTGAAGCGGATGGAGTAGCATACTACGGAAAAGTGATGGATATCTATGAATTAAATTACTATGGAGATTATAAAGTTGTATTTTTTCGTTGTGATTGGGTAGACATTCGTAGGGGTGTAAGAACATATCCAAACGGCGGAGTATGGGTCAATTTCTCTAAATTGATGCATACTGGACGATTATTGCAAGATGATCCATTTGTATTCTCATCTCAAGCAAAACAAGTTTTTTACATAGAAGATGAGATACAAAAAGGATGGTTCCATGTTGTTAAGAATAAGCCAAGAGATTTGTTTGATTTAGGTGATTCTTTACCAGTCGCGGAAGAGGGTGGGGCCGATTGATCATGCTTATTTTTTTTACGCCGTTATTCTTTGTATTTGTATTCCATTGATTCAATCTATGGACTTATTATCTTTTATTTTCAATGTACTAGTTATATCATGCTCTTTTCAATGTACTACTTATATCATGCTCTTTTCCTGTAGCTTTTGGGTTACTCTCTTGTATTGTCTCTTGGTTTTTTACGCCGTTATTCTTTGCATTTGCAGAATAATGTTTAATTTTATATCATTCACCTTAATTAGGTTTGTAGAGTAACACATTTATTTCTCTATACACCCATATATAGTGATGAGCCTATTAACGGTTTCACCCCTATGAATGTCTTCACAATGTAGCATGGCTGAAGTTCGTAGCGAATTCAATTTTATTGAAAATAAAACTAACAAGAATTCCCTTAACAATAATTGAACCTGAATTTTTGGTTCAATGTAGTTTAGATTGAAATTTATTTTCAGAGTTAAAAAACAGAGCTAAGTTAGCTGTTTTAGTCCCTTAATAGCGAGTCTGTAGTGTTTATGCAATAAGTGGGTTGGGAGCCTGTTGGCTTGCTTCTGTTGGCTAAGTGCAGGCTGAGAATTTGCATCTGTGTTACTGGTTTCAAGATGAGTTCAACCTTTTCTTCTAGTTGTTCTGGATAGGGTGCTCTGTTCTGTTCTGATGTTCTGTTCTGATGTATGCAGGGGCTGGTTTTTTTTTCCTCTTGCAGTCTGGTTTTTTTCTCTTGCAATCTGGTTGCAGGCGCGTTATCTGTTGAGGTTTGCTACTGTCTTTTTACGTTACAGTTGATTCTTTTGTGTTGGCTGGCTTCCTTAGTGTTTCAGCTTCCTGTGTTGACTGATTCATAGTATTATGAGGAAGAAGGTTTGTCAGGTCGATAAATGATGGTTTGCTAAGTTGTAGTCTCCCTAAGATAGCTTTTTGCTGTACAATTAGTCATTTTTGGTTGTTTTGCTGCTTCCATTGGTTTGTTTTGTGCCTCCTGGTTGTAGTTTGGGTGGGGATCTTGAGAGGAAGTTTGCTTCGTGTTTAATTCTTAGACTGCAATCCTTTGGTATGAATAATACTTCTCTCTTACTTACCAAAAATAAAAATAAAATATAAAGGATGAAATGATGAAATGTTGTACCTATACTCCCCCAGTGTCCTTCAACCTTCATATTTCTCTTCAAATAGATCAAATGTCTTCCGAGTTAACTGAATTTCGTAAATAAAATTATTCAAAAGTTTAAAACCGATGTACTAATCGAGCCAAAAACATCGAATAAACTATTGATTCAGTAAGAAACCAAACAAAATTCTAATTTATTTATTTTTGATTCAAAGCTTGGACTAACAAATTAAAAAAGTTAGAGTTTACACAACCACCAACTTCACGGGGTTTTGTCCTTTTCTGCAGCAATTTCTACTGCCTCAAAAGGAATAAAAACCAAAGAAACCAAATTCGAAATTTAAGCATGAACATGTTTTTTCTCAAGCATAGATCATAAAAAATAATCAAAGGGAAGTATGTGAATAGTGCAAAAAGCAAAGTGTTAAAAACTATTTTAAAACGAAGGAAGTATTAAAACTGAGAAATTTTCATGGACAAAACATGTGAATATTTTTTATTATCAACAATGTATGATGACTCAATTGGTAAGGTAAGGCGGTTTTGAGATGTACAAGGAGGTTCTAAGGATTGTGTTTGCTTTTGGGAATCTGTGTTTTAGCTTGTTATGTGGAGTGGTGTTTCTTTATTTATTGCTTGTTATGTGGAGTTGGAATCATTGAAAAACTAAATTATTGAAGACATTGCCCTAAACATTTTTCTATGCCAGTTACTTTTGTGATATTGTGATAATCTACTACATGTATTTGGTTTTATGCTATTTGAATGTTCTTCATGATTCCTAACAATGCATAATAGTATGCTTTCTTATTATCATCTCCAATACACGTTCTTAGTTCTTAGTGCCCGACTTAGGTTGGAGAACATATATATATATATATATATATATATATATATATATATTACTCAAATGAACACTGGAAGAGGGGGTTGAATTGTAGTGTGGGAGCAGCTAATTTTTAAAAAAATTAAACTAAGGCTACAAGAACTTGGATAAGTGCAAGAGAATTTTAGCGAGGAAACTCTTCGAGATAAAACCTCGACCCTCTAGGGATTTACTTAAAAGCTCTTTCACTGAAATGGCAACAACTCTGTTACAACAAATGCACTACATATTATCACAACACGAGTTCCTAACTGTTGCTTTCGAAACAACTGATCTCGCAAACTTCAACTGCAGCAAGGAAATAAAGCCGTGTTTTCCTTAGGCTTGTACTTGTTTTAAATACTGCCAAAAATAAAATAAAAAGACAACTGATCTCTCAGACTTCAACTTAGAAGTCTTCTCTCCACTCACCGTCTTAACTCAAACCTGCCTTTCAAGGATTTACTCAACCCTTAAACAAACGAGCGGATTACAATACTGGATTGATTTCAACTCCAGTTCAAGAAAGAAAAGATACGCAACAAGAATTCTCAATAACACTTAGAGGATCACCTAGAGGATCTTAAAATATGAAAAACACTTGAAGATATATGTTTTCATCAACTTAATACTCATGAGATCACATCCCACACAGTTCCCTAGACAGTCTTCTTTCTAAGCACTTACATTAATCTTAAAAGTAACTCTATTTTTAGTCTTTAAATATTTCCACATGAAGCTTCGCCTTTGCAGGTTCCTGCATATGAACTCTTCACAGTTCCTCCAAAGAAACTCGGCTGAGCTTGATTATTTGTTGGTTTTTCAAGTCTTCTTTGCTTGACTATCTTCAACTCCTGCTCCAGACTTCTTAGTCGTATTTGCAAATAAACTTAGTAGCCCATTAGTATAGTTTGTATGTCATCATCTAATCCTAAGGGGCAACAATATTCCCCCTTTTTAGTGATGAAAAATCTATGCAAACTAGGGAGCACATAATCAACAAAAACAACAAAAAAAAATTGTATGGAGCATGAAGGATTGGACTGCAATTCTATGTTTAGAATGGATAATTTTTCATTAAAACGCCACCATGTAGATTCTGTATTTTCGTTGAAATTATCACATTTTTCATTGATTGGTTGCATACTTAAATGAACTTCACTTGTTCATTGATTGGTTGCATACTTAGACAAGGATTAATATTTGTCTGTTGCTTTGTGTGTCCTACACGCCTGCTGTTGCCTTCTGATATGTCCTGCACACCTGATATGTCCGGTTGACAAGTCTGCTGCTTGTTATTCCTAAAGCAGGCTTACTTGAACCTGGTGTTATTGGAACTCAAATCTGAATGAAAATGTCAAGGTTATTCTCCATGCTTTAAGCTATATGGTGTACACGTGATTGCGGTATGACTTAGAAGTTACGAGAAGCATAGGAACAATGATGTTATAGAAATATAAGCAGTTTCTGTAGGGTTGTGCTTGTTTACTTGTTCATCATGAAATATTTCATTTGTAAGATCAAATGATCCATTTTTTCTGAAAAGATTCTCCTACTTTATTTGGAGTTGTCCATTATGTGGGGAAAATGATTTGGAATGATTTTGTTTAGGTTTTGTCAATTTGAATCAGTTATGTCAAAGAAATAAGTCATTTATGTCAATTAGGTTAATTGAAGAATGCTGGAGTAAAGATCCAAAAGAAAGGCCAGCCTTCAGAGATATTGGAACCATGCTAGGGTAATATCAGTAACTGCATTAAAACAAACAATAAAGTATTCAAGGATTGGACTGCAATTCTATGCTTAGAATGTATCTTTTTTCATTAAAACGCCACCATGTAGATTCTGTATTTTCATTGAAATTATCACATTTTTCATTGATTGGTTGCATACTTAAATGAAATTCACTTGTTCATTTATTGGTTGCATACTTAGACAAGGATTAATATTTCTCTGTTGCTTTATGTGTCCTGCACGCCTGCTGTTGCCTTCTGATAGGTCCTGCACACCTGCTGTTGTCTCATATGTATGGCTGATTGTGTTTCTTACTTGCTGAACAGAAACTAAAAAGTATGACTTACAGTACTAAAAGAACATTTTTAGCTACCGACGAAAGATCGAGCCTTGGTGCATCGAAGTCACCCAAACCTTCTGATCCATCACCCAAATCTTCTGATCCATCCATCCAAAACTGGGGACGGTTCACCCCTCCAATACTTGGAGCATCACAAACATTTGGGTCCATATCACAACCCATCAAACAATCCACAGCTGCTAAAAAACCAACTTTTCCTACATAATCTCCTTCCATGGGTGCACCACAATCATCCATGCCTCAGTCTACTTTCATGCTTTCAAAGCAAAAACATAAAACATCGTCAAAACTAGCTGTTACCTAGTCAAAACCATCCTCTAACCTATTACCACAATCAATTTCGCCAACTCTTACAGGAGCTGTTAGGTTATGATACATATAACTGAATATAAATCATGCGGAAAAACTATTAAAGCCAGGAATCCAAATTAATTGCCATATAACAATTAGCATAATTTAGGATGCATACTCTTTGTAGCGTGCCCTCCCTTGCTGCGCCCAAACCGAACAAGAACAAGTCTTTAGGACTCCAAGTGTCGTCCCTTCGTAGGAAGTCCACAACACGTCCGGATCCGCCTTAGGTTTGACTAACTAGAATCGCCCCAAAGGTACTATGTATTTTCGGCTATTATGAGGCAAATAAGTGACTGAATTTTATGCCTAAAATTCTCTTGAATACTTAGAAAACTCATTATAAATTGTGAGCATTAATCCCCTATTTATAGGGAATGGAAAAGGTATTGAAATCCTACTAGGAAACGAATTAATTAATCTGAACTTAATTAAAACTCTATTAATTAATTTATCTAGTAGACATAGGAATTTAATCTTTAAACAAATCCTACACGATTTAGGTTTCGTACGTAAACACAAACACACACGAGCATGACCCGCATGCGCGCAGGCCATGCCCGCGCAAAAGCCCACGAAGCTGCCGCAGCCTAGGCGCGCGCTGGGCCTGCCTTGCGCTGGGCCTCGCGTGGCCTTGGGCTGTTTGTGAGGCGCGCCAGGCTTGCTGGGCGTGGGCCTGGCTTCGTGCTGGGCCTTCGTCTAGCAACCTCGTCTGATGCTATTTCGTACGACGCGCTTCCGATTAATTTCCCGATTCCGAAAGTCATTTCCGATACGAAAAATATTTAACATTTCCGATTCCGGAATTAATTTCCGTTTCGAACGAATATTTAATATTTCCGTTTCCGGAATTATTTTCTGATTCCGACAATATTTCCGTTTCCGGCAATATTTCAGATTCCGACAATATTTCCATTTCCGATAATATTTTCCGACACGTACCATGTTTCCGTTTCCGGCAACATCTACGACTTGGATAATAATTATATTTCCGATACGATCCATATTTCCGTTTCCGGCAATATCATCGTTTCCGGAGTATTCATTTATTTGCCTTTGACGATCTCAGCTCCCACTGAAACCAAGATCCGTCGATTCCGAATATCCATAGAAGGAGTATTTAATGCCATTAAATACTTGATCCGTTTACGTACTATTTGTGTGACCCTACGGGTTCAGTCAAGAGTAAGCTGTGGATTAATATCATTAATTCACTTGAACTGAAGCGGCCTCTAGCTAGGCATACAGTTCACTTGATCTCACTGAATTATTAACTTGTATAATTAATACTGAACCGCATTTATTAGACTTACCATTAAATGCATACTTGGACCAAGGGCCTTATTTCCTTTAGGAGCATCACAACTGCAAACAAAGGTGGCACAAAGTAGATGGTCAAAAAGACCTGTGTTTCCCAACCAGATTGAAATGGCAGCACAAAAAGCAACATCAACGAAGCTTGCAGCCTCACACCAACCTACTGTGAAGCCTACTCAGCAGCCTACTGTGAAGCCAATCCTCAAGCCTACTCTGCAACCTACTACTCAAGCTATTGTGAAGCATAATATAGCTACCCGAAAACCTTCTCTAGAGGGGTACAAAGCTGCCCAACACCTTCATAAAGTTACACCGCAGCCTGAAAAAGCTTCACTCATAGGTACAAAACCACATTTGGAAAAAAGAGCGTTTGTTGCACCCATTAGAGTCAAATCTGTGATGTCACGACCTACTACACCACCAATCACCATGTCAGGGAAAGATCGAGTCGGAAGCTTGCTTCTGGTCAGGTGCCTCCAACTTACATGCATGTGAGTGAAAATGTATTTCAAAATCGATCTCCTCCATCCAATCACATCGAGGCTGAAGTTATGCCAACTTACAATTGGGAGGAATCAGAAGAATCAGCCCCTGAGAATGACGAAGGATTGGATGAAGAGGAAGGAAGGGATACTACTGTGAAAAAATCAATACCTGGACATCGGATTATTGTTCGAAATTGGCCGTATCAGAGGGAGTTTGATGAGAAGGACGAGGTTATAGCTATAGGTAAACATTTCTCTACTTAAATTACATATGCAAACTGTGAATTATATTGGTGATTTTTTCTATCTCATTTACTCCATATCTCTGGCAGATGCTGAAGGAATACACCACCTTGTGAAAGGTTCGGTTATGCCTCGAGACGTTTGGATTGATACACCGGGATTCATATACATTGTTAAGTTCAATGAATTCAACCAACCTCTTCAAAAAGGTGGTAAAATCCTTGTGAGTTTCCTTGGAGATATTGCAAAAATAGATGAAACGTGTCCAGTGGGTTTGAATAGTTGGCGTGATCTGGACGCTAACTTAAGAGCTAATATAGTTAAAGCTATTCGGGTATGTGGATTTATCCTTCTTAACACTTACATTAATTGTAGTTTTGTTGCTGTTTTGTGTTGTTTCTGTTGTATTTTGATGCTATTTTGTGTTGTTTCTGCTGTATTTTGTTGCTGTATGGTGTTGTTTCTGCTATTTTTTGCTGTTGTATTGTGTTGATGTTTCTACTATACTGTGATGGTGCTGCTATGCACAATAATTTGCAGCTGGTATGCACAATAATCTGCAGCTGCTATGCACACTTTTTTTATGGTATGGGGATTACTACACTCTAACAAGTCTTACTGGATATATTTAAATATCATACGTAATAGTTTATAATAATTTTTTTTCTATTTTCTTTAATTTATTAATTACGAAGGAAGTCAATATACTTTTTTCACCTTTTAATTTCATCTTACATATGTAAAACTTTATAATATTGTATGTGTCCGCTGAAAATTTCATATTTGATCAACTATTAATAAAAATTTACAGTGCATAATTTAATCTTTAATATTTTATAATTTGTACACAAAGTGTTTTTTTTTCCAGCTTTCTACATGATCAATGCCCCGTGCATTTGCACGGGCACACACTAGTTATGTTTAATAAAGAAGAAACTGCATTTCATTCAAACACCAAAAACTTACATTTTAAGCCATTACAACTTCAATTCAACCACCTAAGCGCTCTACTTCTTTGAGCATGGTTGATTCTTACCCTAACCAACTATAATAGCCTATCTTATACACTTTTATGTTAGCATATCAGAAGTTACCAGAAGTTATCGAGGTTGATCGACACAGTAGGAATGTAGGATAGACATACATAAGAGAAGTTCACTCTTAATTTGGCACTTCTTCCGTTTTATATACTTGAAACATACTTTTTCACACAGTTTAACACTTACATTGAGTCCTTTTTCTTTGAAGAAACATTTTGTGATACCTGATGGGGAGCTAGTTAACACATCACTTTTAAACCGCATGGACAGACCATGGAAGCAACATAGATACACATTGAAGAAAAAACATTTTGATCCATTGAAAACTCCAGAACAGAACTTTGCCAATCTTCCTGATGGAGTCTCCTCTAAGTTCGAGTTGGTCGGATTTGGTTAAATATTAGTTTACACCAAAGGCCATGGTTTGTTACCTCGAAAGATCCTAAATTTAGTAAGTTTAATTTATTTTATTCATGCTAACATTGATTTCTTGAAACTAGGAAAAATTTGAACTGGGAAAAAATGCTCGAGCATTACAAGACCGTTTTTCACAAGAGTGGTGCTACAAGTTTTGCTAATCGAAGAGCTGATTTGGTATGATTTTCTACCTTCTTTGAGTTGTTGCATTTTAGTTACTATAGATTCTAAGTAGATAGGAACATAAAACACAAAGATACTCTAATCAGCCCTACTCCAAAAGTTTGTTTATTTATTTGTTTCCTATAATTGTAGAAAAAGAAAGGGGAGTTTAGCGAATTGGCATTTTACAAATCAGTTTATGCCAAAGATGGAAGCTTTGAAGAGGGCACACTCTCTCATCAATTTATGGTATCCATTGCGTTGAGCTTATTCAATCTTTCCCTAATCTATGCGAACTTCTTAATTCAATATTGCTCCAATTTATAGTATCGAACATGATATGTGAAGACATTTCAATTTTTGAAAAGTAGCCAAATTCTTATTTGCTTATTTTCTCAGTTCATTAGTTTTTAGCTAGGTGAATCCTACTCTGCACTTTAGTTTAACAGGCTCGGTAAATAGTGTGTCACTCTGGCGAGTTCATCCACTCAGTAGTTGAACTGATCTGATCAGCACTGTTCTGATCAGAACTGATTTGATCTGAACAAAATTGATTAGTTGTGAATATTTCTGTTCTGATTAGATCAGTTCTGATCAGATCCGTGCTGATCAGATCAGTTAAAACAAGGCCTTTGATATCTATATATGTATATATTGCATTAGCATTAACAAATGTAACAATACACCCCCTGCTTGATTACTTAGGATAGCTTGGGATGTACTTGTGGAACGAATAGGGAAAGACGGAAGCTTTTGTTTAACAACAATGAATAGTGCAAACTGAATGTAACCAGTAGGTTGAGGCCACTAATCTCCAACTTAGTAGACCTAAGATTAATTTATGTGCTTGTGTTTCCGATCTTTTATCTTCTAGAGCTTACACTTCTGATATTCGCTTCTCATAATATCTAACAGGAGGAAGCAAACATGAGGTCCAAGAAAACCTTGCGAGTTCCTCTTCTTCCTTATCTAGGGTTGAAATTGAGAATGAGGTCTTTAATAGGCTTATGTATAAAGGTGAAATACCTAAACGTCCTCTGAATTATGGGTTTGGAGTGAAGCAAAGTGACATCTTTGGAGTGGAAGGTTTGCTAAGGAAAGAAGGGTCAAGCTATGTTAACAATGGTGCCGTGGAAGTGGAGAACATAAAAGGTGAACTATCAGCTGTAAAGAAGCAAAATCAGGAACTTGCACAACAAAATAAAGCTCTAACCACGAAATTTGATGAAACAACGCAGTCATTTAAAATGATTGCTTCTTTCTGAGGACAAGTTTTGAAGGAAGTACGCAAAGGAAATGTTTCATCAGACCTTTTAGATGGTGCGGAATCAGCAATACAAATGGTTAGTCATTTTGCTTTAGCAACATGCATGTCTTACCGATTAAGTATTTGAATATTTGGTTTAGTACACTCAATGTAAAATGTATTCGACGTGGCTTATTAAAATGGCTTTTGTAGATTAATGATGATTCTGGTGGCATTGGTGAAAAATAGGCCGAGACATGAGATGTGGACACTATTGCCAAAAGCAAGGTAATCTTATATAGACTTAACTATGTTGCTAAGCTTGAATTTTTTTTGCGATTTGTGACCATAAACATGATTTATAACCCTATGTTTATGTGGCAATGGACACGGACACACAGTTTACTAGTTTTACCAGTTAGTTATATGGGCCTTGAGAGGCATCAATGATTTAACTTTTGCGATAATTGCTTGTTTATTTGTTTGTTGCTAATTATTGGAGTAAAGGCCTAATAACAGTTAAATGAATGAATTAGTTGTTAGCTGTGTGATGTTAAGAGTGCATATTATTGGTGTTTTGATTTCTGTACTTTCAAGTTTCTACAACTAGTTATATCTTATTTAGGTCGTATCTTCCGGAATAAATGGTACAACTGCATATACGAACTGATAAACGTGGAAATATGTGCAATGATTTGTTCCTCAGCTTAATGTGTAAGTAGAAAAGAAATGAATCTGGAAACCATCCATTCCAAATTAGTATCTTTTAAAATTAGGCCCCTACATTAAGGAGTTGATAGTATTGCATTAGTATCCCTCACTGACAAGGGACAAGTAACATTGCAGTAGTTTTTTATCTGACAAATAATAGTGCACTAATACTCTAAAATAAACATAAATGTTAGTCATGCAGATAATATAGCATGGTGGTAAAACGTATCTTGGACTTGTGCATCCTTGTCAGTTGGAAATGACAGAACTTAAAAGTTAACATCTACAAATGAACACATCCGAAGTGTCTAGGATCTTTAACCTTCCAATCACTCAGAAAACATGATAAAATAAAATAAAGGGAGGTAAGAGCGTAAGACTGTAAGAGACATAGGACGTTGTAGCTGGCCATTTGAAAAAAACTAATATATAAATGGTAAGAATTCTAATGTAACATACCTTTCACATCTTGCCTCAGAAGAGACATCAAAGCTTTATGAATAGCATCCCTTTCCGCATTCTACTCTCATGGAATTCACCCGGTTTATTTTCCTTATCAAAAGAAAATATTTAAAAAATTTAGCAACTTTACAAGTGCCATATATTTTCATTCAATAAAGTTGTATAATCACCATCAACGAAATTTAATATTTCCAAGGGAAAGAATAAATGAATGGTCTAAATAGCAGCTATAGATGTTATACAAAACTACATGCTGCAGACAAAACTCTAAAATCAAACTCCTTCAAACTTGGTATGTGTTCTCATGCAAACAGATGGTAGATCAATGATCAATCAGTTGTTCTATAGCTAGAAGTTATGTTGTAAAATAAAAATTCCTGTTTCAGAAGCATCAATGACGATTTTCTTAATCCTACACGGTACTTCTGCAATATTTATCTTTTGTGCTAGTGTGTTATGATGCAAAGAATCTATGTAATTCCCTATATATTACTTACAAGAATGTTTCATTATCAAGAAAGTTGCATTTAAAGTATTAACAACATGATTAATCTTCTGATTCAAAACAGACTTGAGTCAGTTTCAGATATATATAACTTAACCTCTAATGACAGCTACAGGCTTTATGATTTACTTATGACAACTTACCAATTGACACGTTCGTCCAGCATGCATTGGCTGCTTTAGTGATTAAATTATGTAGGGAAGCTTCAGTTTCAGATGTCACATGTTGACAGTTTATCGGACGACACCTAATAACATCATGTTCTTTGGTAATGTCGTTGATGAATCGAAGC
Organism: Spinacia oleracea; assembly: GCF_020520425.1. Lineage (NCBI taxonomy): Eukaryota > Viridiplantae > Streptophyta > Magnoliopsida > Caryophyllales > Amaranthaceae > Spinacia > Spinacia oleracea. The sequence continues at coordinate 88,928,426 of NC_079491.1, read as the reverse complement.
TTCACGTCATTAAATATTGACCCAGGAAACAATGTCATCTTCAGTTCAGCCTTGACGAGGTTTGTTGGCAGAAAATTGACATTAGTAGTGTCAAACTCATGACCATACCAATTTCTGAATAGTGTTCGCAATGTACTGGTGCTGTGTTTTGTTGCTGACTGCTACAGGTTACATGTAGTGTTCGCAATGTACATTAGTAGTGTACATTTGTATTATCTTATTACTAGCTGATTCAGTGCATATCTTTGTTTCTCCTGCACAAATAACATTGCAAAAATCGACATACTTCATAATCCATGGAATCTGCAGTAAATTGGATGAAGTTAGTAGTAGTATTGTTTTTAATGCAATTTATGGTTTCATCAGCACAAGGAATGTGTTGGCATAGGCTATCAAATTGTAACACAGAGTCGTCTTCTTCCTCTGATCCAATGATGTGCTGTAAAGTTCTCCTGAATGATATTAAGAATGATAGGGATTGTTTCTGCAACGTCAAGTCTACTGTTAATGGAAATTCCACCATTGCCAATACTATGTCGTACCCCAGCTTCTCTTGGTTTGTGAAGTTCCATCTTCTTATATTACAACACACTCTGCACTATTGGTGATGTTGTGACTAGTAATAATAGATTTTTATCAAAAAAAAAATTGAAATTAAATTTTCTTTGTAGATTAATGATGATTCAAGCGATAATGGTGAAACTTAGATCAAGGGATAACAAGTTATTTTCAAGCTAAGCTATCATGGTTCTAAATTTGTTTGGCGGTAAAAATATAGTACAAAATTGTGACCCTTAGAAGGGTCTATATTGGTTTGGCGGAAAAAATATAGTATTAAATTGTGACCCTCAGAGGGGTCTAGATTTGGTGGAACGTGTGAGGGGGTCGAAAAAGCACGAGGCTAATGCATGACATCGTCCCTCGTGGGCGTGACGTCGTCAGATCAAGTGTAGTTAGATTTCCTGTGAGTTTACACCCAATCGACTAGTAATATAGGAGTCGTCATTCAGTTTTTAACGACAATGAGAAAAACTGACAAAACCCGGTTATCGTGACATAAAGGGAGTGCAATTATGTTCGACCACGACGGCCATAGGTTCCCTTGTGATCCCTGATGTGGGGATCGCTCAATGTACACCCACAGGGCAGAGATTGAGAGTTCGGGGGACTGTAACTACCGAGAGGAGTGCTCATCGATAACTCCAGAGGCAGGTTATTCTCACTAGCTCAACATAAATAATTGAAGGGACATGCATTTAAACTATTAAACTACTCTGAATTGATTTTACCAATATGCAACACATAATACTAAATCGATCGTGATTATTTTATTTAAATTGATTTAAGGTACCTAGCATGATAATTCAATTGTCCAGGGTATGATCTTATTAGGCGTGATAGATCAATCAAGTTAATAGTTTGACCATTTTATAAAAGGGTGATGAAAGCGATTAAATCATATGAGGGACACATTACAACGCACCCTTGAGAGGTGCGTCACGGTTCTCAGAAAACTAACCACTTGGCTTTGCTATTTCTCCTTTTATTTAACGAATCTCGGGTTTCCAAGCAATGTTCCAGTATTAAGGCTTAATTCATCAGCTACAAGGGACAGGATGCGCTCTGTTCGACTTTTGGGTCGATTGCGACAGAACGCCGGATCAATTTCGCAGCGTGAGGCTAGGCTTAAGGCTAGAGTCAATACTCAGGTTATGGAATTGTGTGTTGTATTCACGTCAGTTTTTTAGGCTGTACGAATCCAAAAACATAGATCGATCTTTAGAATACGAATCCAAAAAGAATTCGGAGAACAGGGAAAGAGTTTGTGGAAAGATAGATCTTTAGAATACGAATCCAAAAAGAATTCGGAGACGACACGGCCCCAGGTATTTTCAGCAACCAGGGCTGGGCGCCGAAGATTTCTTAGTGTGTATTAACTTATGACAGAATGCGTCTGGGCCCGTTACGAACTCTAGGTTCGTTAGGAATTTAATTAATACGTAACTCTTATTTCCGAATTATAGCAGGAATAGAATTCCTTTTGCCAATTCTATCTCTTTTAGGACTTATGTTGGAGTGCAACACCTAATTCGGACAGATTTCTATCTTTTATGACTTTTCCACTTTTAACAACTACTTCTTGCGGCAGTTACTATTTTTAGCAGGTTTCTTTAAATAGCAGTTTTGGCTGAAATGAAAGGGTGATTGAGATTCGTTATTTTACAGGAGATGCGTTGCCAAATGGAGATTTATGTTCTCATCATCGAACTTTCCCTTTCGGAAATGGGGACAAAAGTAGGTGTCTACAGTTAGCCCCCACTTTGACTGAGTCTTGGAGTAAGACGATGGTCAAAGTATTAGACGGAGTGCGTCATACAAGCCATGGTGTAGGTGACCTGTTTTGCGAGGGTCTCACGAGCCCCCGAGTGATAACATTTGACTTAAGGGTCATCACTTGAAGTGTTAACACATTCCTCACGTGTCTTTGGAATTTGTTAAGTATAGAAACTCCCTCACTTTGTCAATGGAAGTACCTACAGATGTATAGAAACTCCCTCACTTTGTCATTGGAAGTATCTACAGACATTTTCGAAATCAAAGCTATAAAGTGTAACCAGGCCTGGCCAAGCCCGATCACGAGGTAAAAATGTTTTTAAAGATTCTCATTTTCAGGGTTAGCTAAACGAGAAAACCCCCTTGTTTTTATAGGACGTAAAACGAAGGAAAATCCAGTACTTCGCACTTTTTGGAAAAGCGGAAAACCAATCCTTTGATTTTTGGAAAAGGGAAACCATCTTTGGATTTTTGGAAAAAGATAAACCATCCTTTGATTTTTGGAAAAAGGTAAACCATCTTTTGATTTTTGGAAAAAGATAAAACATCCTTTGATTTTTGGAAAAGGGAAACCAGGAAAAGTTATCGCTGCAGCGACTAAGGACCTGCGCGGTTAGTGACGCAGACCCCGCCCGCTGAAGGTGGGCGAGCCTGTCCTGCTGAGGGTGGACGCCCCGTCTGATAGAAGCGGACGAATCTGTTTTGATGTTTTGAAAATAAGGACCTACGCGGTTGGTGACGTAGACCCCGCCGGCTGAAGATGGCGAGCCTGTTTTTTGAAGATTTTTTGTTTTCGAAAACTGAGGACCTGCGCGGTTAGTGACGCAGACCCGGCCGGCTAAAGATGGCGACCCTGTTTTTTTTTTTTTTTTGGAGAATTTATTTTATTTTTTGTTTTGCCTATATATATTTTTTTTATAAAAGGCTTTCATGATTACAACCTGTTCGTGGGTCGCAATATTTTCCAATTGGTCGTGTCCTATAAGTGGGTCCACACCGTGTATGTCTCTCGTTAATAAATAACAAGATTTTTTGGAATACCGTTGTTTTTCCGCGGGAAAGGAATATTAGGACAACAGATAATTCTTACAAAAGGAAACTCGCGCATGCCCCGACATCGAATATTCGCTGTCTGGGGAAGCATTTTCAGCGCCCAGCTCTGGGCGCCAGAATTTTTAACGCCCAGAGTGGGGCGTTGAAAATGCAAGGGGAGACTGGTCTTTAAAAGGACGCGATCCGTCTCCTTCCTCCCCATTCTTTCGCCATTTTCGCTCAAACTTCCTCCTTAACTTACTCATTTTTCACTCGTTTCTTTTAATTTTCTTCACGAATTCTACTCCAAGTCACTTCCTAATCCTCCCAATGTAAGTAATTTTCAGTAATTTTTATTCTTTTGTCAAATTTGAGTATTTTTGTTGAGTGTTCTTGAACTTGAAATTGATTTGGGGGTTTTTGATTTCGTGCCCCTTTCTTTCAATTAGATAGTTGAAAATGTTCTGTATGACATATTAATTACTTTGTGCATGTCATTTTTCGCAAGTATGTTTGGTTTTTGTTGAATTTGGACATATTTATACTAGCCCCCAAGTGTACCTACGATCCTAGTATTTTCTTGCAATGTAGGTGTTCTTGGTATACTGCTTGCGTTCTTCATAAATCATGAGTGACAAATTATGAAAGAATTTTGATTTTGTTGGAGTTAATTTTGTTTAGGGAGGTATTTGCTCAATTTGAACTTAGTACCATATTTTTAGGGAACAAAATTGTATGACTCCATTTCATGAGCGGAATGCACTTTTTTAGAGATGGTAAGTGCCATCTTGTTAAAGGTGTAATGCCTTATTGTTGTGTCGTTTGACCAGCATGTCTTGCGAGTCATCACCATCTTCTGGCGACCACGCGGAGCGCGGCATGACACGTCAGTCTACTGGTGCGGGACCTCTATGGGTGGGTCCTGTGTATTACGAGGGTCGGGACCTACACTACGACCTGGAGCACCACGTGACTACCCGTCTTCACATGAGGAGGGATACTACAGTCCGTGGTTACGGTGCGGCGACGAGCGAGACCGTCTTTGACTACCTGAGTTCGGATGCCCAGGCTTTGGTGAGGCCGAGCTCGCTGTTCCCGGTAGTTGAGACTTTTTGGGAGATACTACGACTCAACATCTCCCTATCTTTCTTACGGTCGTTTATGAGGTGGTGGTGGGACACTACCAACACCTTCCATTTTCCTTGGGGCGAGATGACGATTAATCTCGAGGACTACACTGCTTTGACGGGCTTGACCTTTACGGGGATTCCCGTCCGTCTGAGGTCTGATGGCCCGCTGCCGACTGTTGTCGAGGGCACTAGGCTCATTGGCCCGTGGCTGGGTCGGAGATTGCCCTCGTACCAGGCCCGCGGGATACCCTATGCTGATTAGATATGGGGCCTGGAGCATGGAGTGGAGGAGTCGCCTTTGAGACAGGCCTGACTGTTTTACCTCCACTTCATCACTTCTACTTTTCTGTCGGGTCCTACTGACACTTTTGACCCGAGGTGGATAGAATGGGTGGAGGACGTGTCTTCGCTAGGCGCCTACTGCTGGGGCGATTTGGGCTATGCGACGCTCGTGGGCCAGATGAGTCTGGCAGTGCGAGAATCGGACCCCCGTAGACGTCATTTCGTCATCGCATTGGCGGGGGTGCCGCGCTTGATTGAGGTATGTGCCTCACTCTTTTTTGCTTTCATGCCTTTATTGGGCTCTTTGATATACATTTTGTTTTACTGCCCATTTTCTTTCTTTTATAGCTTTGGGCCTTTGAGCATTTACCTTGGCTGGCTCCCCGAAAGGGGCAAAGGCCTTTGGAGTACCCTGCTGGTCGTCGTTGGGGCTGGAAGAAGAAGTTGACGGCGTGTCCACCGTCTGATACCGTGTGGGATCTCATTCGGGACGGGAACCGCGAGCATGTAAAGCACCTTTTCCTTATCTCGTTTCTTATTATTTAGTTTTTGTGTGCGAGATCTGATTGTGTTTGTTATTCACAAATAGGTGGTCTGGACCCCATGGATCTCTTTTAGGGGTGCCTACGCTTCGGTCAGGGATAGTTATGCCCTGAACCAGATGCGGGTTTTATTCATTGGTCGCCGTGACCCCGTCTGGTATCTGGGGGAGCGGGTATGTATGAAGACCATTGGAGTCTTCTCGGTGCCTCATCCTCCACCTGCGACCATGTTGGCCACCCGTTCGATAGGCGAGGCCTGGAGGGTTCATTCGAGGGCTGGCGTTCCGGCGACGGAGTTGGTGATAGCGGGAGCTAGCTATCATCAGTTCCTCCTGGATTCTCTTTGTCTCCCGGAGCCTGGCGTTGTAAGTCTCTCTCTCTCTTTTTTTTATAATTATTTCTTGTTGCATTCCCATGCTCGTACCCATATATTCATGTTATCGTGTTTCGTGCAGGAGCGTCCTGACCCTGTGTTAGGGGGGTGGGTGCCTCCCGATGCTCGGATCTCATATATTGGGGAGGGTGGATCCGAGCTTGTGGAGATTATCCCGGAGGGCCGGGTTTCCATGCTCCGCTCCCTGAGGGAGTACAGGCGGTATGCACCTTTCATTTATGCATCTTTCTTATTTTTTGTTTTCTTTTGTTACTGAGATTCCCAGTTTAGGTTCCGGCCCGTACGTCCAATGCGATGGTGGGGGTGATCAACCGGTTGAAGTCCGCGTTGGTTCGGGCCCGATCCGCACTTTCTTGCAGGAGCCCCCGCTCTACTCAGGTGATGTGCCTGCTTTTTGTACATTTTCTTTGGTTGTCTCATTCTTGTCACTTATTTTTTCTTTTTGTTTCTACAGACGGAGACAGGGCGAGCCGGGGCCGATGACACGGGGCCGTTGGGGTTCGGGGGACGCGGCCCCGAGGAGAGAGAACGGGAACGGAACTCGCCCTTACGGCATCGCCGTTCTGACGTGGGGACGAGTACTTCTGGGGAACGACCTGAGCGGGAGCGTGGGCGGCGTTCCATGTCAGTGGCTCGTGAGTCTAGCCCCGAGTTGCAACCGCAGCCTCAGCATTGAGGGCGAGCCGGGCGAGCCGGGGCCGATGACACGGGGCCGTTGGGGTTCAGGGGACGCGGCCCCGAGGAGAGAGAACGGGAACGGAACTCGCCCTTACGGCATCGCCGTTCTGACGTGGGGACGAGTACTTCTGGGGAACGACCTGAGCGGGAGCGTGGGCGGCGTTCCATGTCAGTGGCTCGTGAGTCTAGCCCCGAGTTGCAACCGCAGCCTCAGCATTGGGGAGGTTCAGCCTTGGGGTCCTCGCACCATGGGGGGTGGACGGGATGGACCGGTGAGGCTTGGAGGGGTGAAGCCGAAGACGAGCCTTAGGCTTACCTCCACTTTTGTATTTTATTTATTCTTGTATTTCGCATGTACATATGATTAATTATATATATATACGTTTTTTTGCGAATCTTTGGTGCAAGAATGTTTGAGCCTTCATTGGGCTTGCGAGGTTGCCTTTATCACATGAGGTCTCAACACGTAGCATTATGACGGTACTAAACTTTCAAACCAACGATAATTTTTGAAAAAAGAAAGGATTCCATATATTACACCAAAAAAAGGGTGAGATCTTACAAGAGTGCACATGTACTAGACTAGCCGACTACTTAGGGGGTATTACATATGTATATTTTCTCATGTCTACATTCGGGATTTTCTTCCTTGTCAACTCGTGCCATACTCCTTTGTTGGGCTTGTACTTTCATAGACTATTGTGGCTACCCCTTTTTGTTTTATTTGGACTTTTAGCCTTACTCGTGCATGGGTCGAGGTATAGTGCCCTCGTAGTATCTTTCCTCCTTGATGTGTTCCATGACTTTATTATTCCCTTTTTTTTTATCAGACCGAATCCTTAATAAGGATTGCCTACGTATCTTTGTCAAAATCAGGTCGTGCGTAGTTCTAATTATATATATTTTTGAAAAGGGTGTTTATTACACGTCTTCTACCCCCTAAGTGTTCGTGATTCTTTTGGTAATTCGAGAAAGAAGTAGGAACACTTGCAGAAGCGGGAGGACTGGTGGCAGAAGAGAATGACGCCCAGGTATGAGCGTTGGAAAAGATCGACGCCCAGGTCTGGGCGTGACAAATTATGGCGCCCAGCCCTGGGTGTTGATACTAAGTTCTTGCGAGCTTTTCGTTTTTTTTATATTTTAGTGAGTCTTATGTCGTTTTGTTAGAGTAGTGTGCAGAATGCTTGCTTATGAGTTTAAAGTGTATTATTATAATGCCTTAACTCCGGACTGAACTTTATTAAATATAATATTTTTTCAATTGGTCTAAATTCGTGAGGTTAGCGAATTCCACTCCATCTATGTCAGCCAATTGGACTGCGCCGCCTGATAGGATGGTTTTTACAAAGTATGGTCCGGTCCAATTAGGCCGAAATTTTCCTCGGGGGTCCGTGGTAGGTGCACGGACCTCTTTTAACACGAAATCGCCTTCTTTGATATTTCGAGGTTTGACTCTTTTATTGAATTGCCTTGCGATACGCTTTTGATACACTTGCACGTGATGTAAAGCTCTCAATCTCCGTTCGTCTAAAAGGACGAGCTCGTCGTACCTAGCTTCGACCCAATCGGCCTCGGGTAGCTTGCTTTCTAGGACGATCCGGAGCGAGGGAATTTCTAACTCGATTGGTTGGACTGCTTCCATTCCGTATAGCAAGGAGTAAGGTGTTACCCCAATGGAGGTGCGGATTGAGGTTCGATAACCCCATAATGCAAAGTGTAATTTGTTGCGCCAGTCTCTATAGTTTTCGGCCATTTTTTCAATTATGAGTTTAATGTTTTTGTTGGCCGCCTCTACCGCGCCGTTCATTTGCGGCCTGTAGGGAGAAGATTTATGATGTTTGACATGATATTTTTCGAGGCGGTCTTGGACTTCGGCCCTAAAGTGGGAACCTTGGTCGCTTATGATTTCGTGTGGAACCCCGTACCGACAGAATATGTTCTTTTCAAGAAAGCGGGCTACATGCTTGGCCGTTAATTTCACGTAGGAGACGGCCTCTACCCATTTACTGAAGTAAACAATTGCGACTAAAACGTACTCGTGTCCCCCTACACCTGTGGGCGTTACTTTGCCAATTATGTCTATACCCCAAGTAGAAAAGGGCCATGGGGAAGTGAATGTGTATAGTTCTGAGGGAGGTAAGTGGTTAAGGTTACTGAAAATTTGGCATTTTGGGCAGGTTTTTACAAATTGATGGCAATCGGTTTCCATGGTGGTCCAATAATACCCTGAGCGGGATATTTTTCGGGATAGCATTTTGCCGTTCATATGAGGTCCGCACACGCCGTTATGGTATTCTTCCATTAGTCTTTGGGCTTGGTTTTGGTGAACACAAAGTAGCTTGATTTTATTTGGCGTGTATTTGTACAATTCTCCCAAGATTATGCTATATTGTGACGCGAGGAGGCGTAGGGCCCTTTGTGCTCGCGGGGAGGTGTCTGGGGGGAATTCCCCACTTGCTTTATAACGAAGGATTTCCGTATACCATGGTTCTTCTTCGGTATTTTCAGGTTCGGAGTCTATGGCACAACAATAAGCCGACTCTTTTCTTCGTTCGACCCGAAGGGTCATTCCATCCCACTCACTCGGGATGTTGAGCATCGAAGCTAACTTTGCTAGTGCATCCGCGAATTGGTTGTCGTCTCTTGGTAAGTATGTATACTCGATTTTTTCAAATTGCTAAACTATTTGGTCTAAGTGAGCCAGATATTTTGAGAGACTAGTGCTTCTGACTTTCCATCTTTTGGATATGCGGTTGATTATTTAGGGAAGAATCCCCGAAGACTTGTAAATGTTTGACTCCGAGGCTAACCGCGGCCTCTAGCCCGACTATGCAGGCTTCATACTCGGCGGCGTTGTTTGTGGCCTCGAAGTCAAGTTTGACGGAAATTGGTATATGGGCCCCTTCGAGACTGACTAGGAGAACTCCGACACCGCATCCATTTTGATTGGATGCTCCATCGAAGTATAGTGTCCAACAGTCGTCTCGTACCATCAGAAGTTCCTCGTCAGGGAGGAGGTAAGCTTCCGTGGTTTCCTCATTCGTAGCATGTTCGGCCAGGAATTCGGCTACCGCTCTTCCTTTGATTGTTTTTTCTGGCATGAATTTTAGGTCGAATTCTGAGAGCATGACCAGCCATCTGGATAAGCAACTGTTTAGTGCGGGCTTTTCGAACATGTATTTTAAGGGGTCTAGTTGTGACACTATATGAACGGTGTGGGCTAATAGGTAACGTCTGAGTTTTTTGGACGCCCAAACGAGGGCGAGGCATGTTTTCTCAAGTTCTGTATATCTCGTCTAGTACTGTATGAACTTCTTGCTCAAGTAGTAGATGGCTCGCGCGGATCCATATACACACTGTGAGAGCATATCTCCCGCTGCAGTATCCGTGACGGTGAGGTATAGACGTAAATGGAAGCCCGGGCAAAGGAGGGGAAAGGACGGGTGGTTTGCTTAGGTATTCTTTGATTTTATCGAAGGCAGTTTGGCATTGTTCATCCCATTCGGCTTTTTCTTCTTTTCTTAATTTTTTAAATATTGGCTCGCAAGTCATTGTAAGCTTAGAAATGAACCTACTAATGTATTGCAGCTTTTCTAGGAAACCCCTTATCTGTTTTTCAGTTTTTGGTGGGGGCATTTCAGTAATGGCTTTAATCTTCGATGGGTCAATCTCGATTCCCCGTGTACTAACCACATATCCTAGTAACTTTCCGGAGGTTACCCCGAACACACATTTTTGTGGGTTTAGTCTCATGTTATATTTTAGGATTCGGGTGAAGAATTTCCTAAGTGCCAGGAGGTGACCGCGTCAGTCTTTAGATTTGACGATCATGTCGTCTACATAGACCTCGATTTCTTTGTGTATCATGTCATGAAGTAACGTGGTGGCTGTTCTTTGATAGGTGGCCCCCGCGTTTTTCAAACCAAAAGGCATTACAGTGTAGCAATATGTACCCCAAGGGGTAATGAAGGTTGTTTTTTCCATATCTTCTTCCGCCATAAGTATTTGGTTATATCCTGCGTACCCATCCATAAAGGAGAGAAGCGCATGTTCCGCTGTGTTGTCTACCAATATGTCAATGTGAGGTAGGGGGAAGTCATCTTTGGAACTGGCTTTGTTGAGATCTCGAAAATCTACGCACATTCGCACTCGTCCATCTTTTTTAGCTACGGGGACAATATTGGCCACCCATTATGGGTAGTTGGAGACCTTTATGAAGCCCGCGTCTAATTGTTTAGTGACTTCTTCATTTATTTTCAAGGCTATCTCCGGCTTAAGCCGTCGTAGCTTTTGTTTTACTGGCGTCATTTTGGGATCCAGCGGAATCCTATGCTCAGGGATTTCCGGATCTATTCCGGGCATGTCTTTGTAGGACCAAGCAAAGACACCCTCGAATTCCCGTAAAGTGGAAATTAGATCGGTTTTTTCAGTGGGAGTTAAGGTGAAGCCGATTTTAATGAATTTAGGATTTTCTTCTGTTCCAATATTTATCGATTCTGTGTCCTCAATTATGGGGGTTTTGAGTTCTTGTTCATTTACAGCTTTTATTAATTCAGTATATTCTTTTTTGGCTCTTTTTCGTGCTCATTAGTGGCGAGGCATTCTGCATTACTACTCGGATTTTTAAGCGTCATATACTCAAAAGTTTTGTTCATCTTATTAAAGTCGTGAAGCATTACATCAAAAAGATCTGCTGGAGTGGATATTTTCGGGTCTAAACTAGTTTTGGGAGGGATTACAATTTTATTAGGTTTAGACTCGGATTCAGACTCGGATTCTTCACACATTGGGCCTTCTCCCGCAGATATCTTGAATTTCATTCCACGAGCATTAGTCCATTTGAAGGTCTTGCGCCACCCTTGTTTGGTTTGGTCGATCTTTAGGGGTGATGGAGCGATCAGTTTAGTGGGATCAAATAACTCATCTTGAAGGGCCAATGCCATGATTTCTGTTTTGCTCCTTGTTCTTTTCTTCTCTAACCCAAAAAATAGCCCGAAAGCATGTGTGTTGGGGAAGGCTTTTGGCATTGTGTAGTTCTTTGAGGCGAGTGGCTCTTTAGAACGTAGAGGGTCGTGTCCCAGAGCATGCATCTCTTGGGTCTGTGCGACCTCTAGGAGTGGATGTTCAGGATATGCCACTTCCATTGCGATCCTTGATGGCTATCACGGGTAGGTATTCAGGGACCCTGTATTAACATTATGGAGTGGGGGACATATTAGTTTATTTTATGAGTTGGCCTTTTAGCCACTTTATGACTACCCTTAAGTCGGACTAGTATACTTGGACTATTGTGTGTGCACTCTGAACTCTTTTATATTTTCAATAATATTTACCCGTGTGACATTCAAAGTTATTTTAATTAGCTTGGTCGGTTTTGGTGCCGAACATAGCCGTCATAGGAGGCCTACTGACGACACAAAGAGTCGTTTTTTTTATAAGTCGTTCTTAGAATCGAGTGCCTTTTTCATACGTCCTCGTAGAAAATTTGTTACGAATTTTTTTATTGCTACGTATATCTTGTGCGCGGGCACCGAGGCTGCGGTGCCTAGCCCAAAGGCCAAGCTTCCTGGCCCAAAGGCCAAGCAGCAACTTCAGCGCCCAGCAGGGGCGTTGAAATAATTGGCGCCCAGCCAGGGGCGCTGAAAATGCGTCCCTGACTGGTACTCGTATTCTGTTCGTCTATTTTTTTCGTACATACGACTAAATTTGTCGTGCTTGCCCAATAACGTCCTTTGCGCGTTATGCAGGGTCGTGGGATCTGTTACAGGCCGTCCTGGGCGTCGCTTATTTTTGTGGCGATCGCCCGGGACTGCGGGACACGTATTTAGGTATAACTCTTTGGCCAATCGGTGTTTATGAATGTTCGGGCAATTTTTAGGGTCGTTGGTTTTCCGATATTATTTGTCGCACACAATCACAACACAATCATATAATTCGCTACACATAACTAGCATTACAACATGAAGCAAAAATAATATGTCACGTAGTTTACGATAGGCTTCTATGGGTAATATTTGCGCCTGGCTTGGTACCGCTTGTATCGTAGATCCAACACATGCCCCGGTCGAGGTAGTGCATTCAACAGAAGAAATTCGTCCCAAGAGGCCAATCACGATGTAAGCCAAGGGGGCATGCACCAATGAGAGGGACCTTAGTGGGCGAGCGATTGGGTTTGGGACGGGTGTACTACTAGCGAAAAGTGCCGAGTGGACAACATTTGAAGCGTATGCACCCCGCGGTTGGCGATGGGTATCCTTAGTCCCAACTCCCGAGATGAAACATGCCAAGGGAGCCGAGATTCGTTATGCGGTTGTGTCCGTTCACATTAATATGCTGATTTTCAGGTCGTCCCAACTTGATAAGGAAATAAACGCGGAGTAGGATCGTTTCACCCTTCGGCTATTTTGATTACCTACGAGCACGAGTATTTCATTAACGTTCCCCAGCAGAGTCGCCACTGTGAGGGGGTCGAAAAAGCACGAGGCTAATGCATGACCTCGTCCCTCGTGGGTGTAACGTCGTCAGATCAAGTGTAGTTAGATTTCCTGTGAGTTTACACCCAATCGACTAGTAATATAGGAGTCGCCATTCAGTTTCTAACGACAATGAGAAACACTGACAAAACCCGGTTATCGTGACATAAAGGGAGTGCAATTATGTTCGACCACGACGGCCATAGGTTCCCTTGTGATCCCTGGTGTGGGGATCGCTCAACGTACACCCGCAGGGCAGAGATTGAGAGTTCGGGGGACTGTAACTACCGAGAGTAGTGCTCATCGATAACTCCAGAGGCAGGTTATCCTTACTAGCTCAGCATAAATAATTGAAGGGACATGCGTTTAAACTATTAAACAACTTTGAATTGATTTTAGCAATATGCAACACATAATACTAAATCGATCGTGATTATTTTATTTAAATTGATTTAAGGTACCTAGCATGATAATTCAATTGTCCAGGGTATTATCTTATTAGCCGTGATAGATCAATCAAGTTAATAGTTTGACAATTTTATAAAAGGGTGATGAAAGCGATTAAATCATATGAGGGACACATTACAACGCACCCTTGAGAGGTGCGTCACGGTTCTCAGAAAACTAACCACTTGGCTTTGCTATTTCTCCTTTTATTTAACGAATCTCGGGTTTCCAAGCAATAGTATTTAGGCTTAATTCATCAGCTACAAGGAACAGGATGCGTTCTGTTCGACTTTTGGGTCGATTGCGACAGAACGCCGGATCAATTTCGCAGCGTGAGGCTAGGCTTAAGGCTAGAGTCAATACTAAGGTTATGGAATTGTGTGTTGTGTTCACGTCAGTTTTTTAGGCTGTATTTATAGGGAAAGAGTTTGTGGAAAGATAGATCTTTAGAATACGAATCCAAAAAGAATTCGAAGACGACACGGCCCCAGGTATTTTCAGCGCCCAGGGTTGGGCGCCGAAGATTTCGGCGCCCAGACCCAGGCGTTGAAAATAGGATCTGGGCCGAGCCTTTTTCAGATCTGGACTCTTAAACACGGAGCTTTTGAGACTTATCCGAGTTTCTTAGTGTGTATTAACTTATGACGGAATGCGTCTGGGCCCGTTACGAACTCTAGGTTCGTTAGAAATTTAATTAATACGTAACTCTTATTTCCGAATTATAGAAGGAATATAATTCCTTTTGCCAATTCTGTCTCTTTTAGGACTTATGTTGGAGTGCAACACCTAATTCTGACAGATTTCTATCTTTAATGACTTTGCCACTTTTAACAACTACTTCTTACGGAAGTTACTATTTTTAGAAGGTTTCTATAAATAGCAGTTTTGGCTGAAATGAAAGGGTGATTGAGATTCGTTATTTTACAAGAGATGCGTTGCCAAACGGAGATTTATGTTCTCATCATCGAACCTTCCCTTTCGGGAATGGGGACAAAAGTAGGTGTCTACAGAACGAAAATGTTAATACTAGAAATGATGGAGTGAAGGGTCGAAAGATGCGTTATTGTTGCGCGAAAGTAGAGTAAATAGCGACGGAATAGATAGTCGAAATATTTCGACCAGACAAACCATTGCAATATGGCAAATATCGACGCTCTAAAGCGCGGAAAATGGAGTCAATATCGACGCTTTAAAGCGTCGGAAAATACCGACCATCAAAATTTCGACTCTTCTTGGAAGCGTCGATATAAATATTTTCGACGCTCTAGAGCGTCGATATATGCCCGAAAAAACGTCAAAATATGCCGTGTTTTCCCGTAGTGTTAGAAAAACAACAAACATGTTTTTCATAGAAGGATGCCATCCCCTCTTACTCACATAGGTGTCTCATCAAGTCTATTTTACCACATAAACCACCCAAAAAGGATATGAAGACATTAAGAACTTTAAACGTCCAAACTTACCCATCGGTATATCCATCAAGTCCGTTTTATTAGGACCACTCAAAGGAGCTATTGATATATTAAAAACATATTTTTCAACCTCACAAATTGCACAATGTATCTATCATATCTTCTCATGAAATCACTTAGTAAGTGAAGTCAATGAGGTTAGATAATTTAATCTTAAGTCCATCAAGTTCAATAATAAGAACCATCCACACAATAGGACTATGGACTCATAAGAGCAACAAGGATTAACCTTCTCAATCATAAAGCGGTATATATATTAGGGCTTCTTATAGTACCACCCATTCTAGGGGACCATAAGGCTAGATACATTAAGAGTAAAATACTCAACCTCGCACAAAGCAGTGAATCCATCAAGTTCTCTCATAGAATCACCCAAAATTGGGCTATAAATTTATTAAGAGCAGAAGCTCACCCTAACACGTGTTCTCCGTAGAAATTGAACACAACATAGATTTAGAAACCCTTCCTCTTAACTAGTTTGACACCAACTTGTGCCAAGACATTACTTAGATAATATTTTCTCTTTAATCTCACATACTCAAGGAAGGTATCACATTCACAAATAATTGTATCTTCCCGTTTCTAAATTGCACGAATGTGTCTCTCTTTGCCAATTAACTTATTGTACCTGACAACTCTCACACACAGTAACTACTGAATGACAGTATAAATGAATGCGATAAAATTACTTACCCCCACAATGAGCCATCATCCAATAGCCTTTTTCTAATTATATGCATATTGACTTGTAGGATTCAGTTACATGGACCATAAACTTTGTACTAGACTCATAACGGTAGAATACTCAATGGACATCTCAAACCTACTCATTTGATCCTCTTTCCATTGGAACTTGCGTGCATATTGAGAACACCTTCACGCTCTCCACCTTTGCACTACAAGATATTTACAAAGTATGCTTACAATACAAGCATCATCAAGTCGTGGATCAATCATACAATACTAGAACTTAAGTATGTTAGCATATTCAATTTATGAGGAACGTTTTCTACATAAATTTTAACAACACACTCTTTACCAACTCGTTTGGTTCATTTTTGTGTGTATGCATGTGTTTTGCGGAAGAGGTGAATAATGTATGTCAAAAAAGGTTGTATGAAACAACAATTCTGAATGCCACACAAGAGGAGTCTTAAACAAAGTGGAAGACTAACAATTACTTAATTCTTCTTGTAACAAAACGAAGCTAAGAAATGTCAGTTTACTCCACAACAAGGTTGTGGCATAACACTAGAGGAAAAAACATCAAAAGTGGCTAGTTAAAGGTTGCCCTTATTTAACAAGGGCATCCTTTGAGTGACCAAAATTAAAACAAAAATAAATAAATAAAACTCTTCCTTCCTAATTCCTGGGAAGCGCATCTTTTGAGTTTTCTCGCTGCTTCGCCTTTGTTGCTGGTGCTCGTGCTCCCCTTTGTTCTTGCTGCTCCCGCGCACTACTCTTTTTCTGCACCGTTTTTCTTCAAATCGGCGTCGAATTCATCGGCTGTCTTGCACTTATGGCTGAGGCCAGTGATGAATTCTCCGAGTACTTTGTCGCCGACTCCGACTATGAGTTTCAAGTTTGGAGCATACCTTTGAAACGAGGGAGAGATATTCCAATTTCTTCAGTCCATCGCCTTTGCTTTCCTCAACTGCCGCCATTGTTGTTGCTGCTTCAAGAATCAATTTTCATCGACGGTCTCGCACTTTGTTGGTGGGATTTCGAAAGTGAAAATTGAAAACCCGTGTCAATTTTTAAGGTTTATATGTAACTCGTTGAATACCTAAGAAGATTCGCTTATTTAATTGCTGAATTGTTGGTGATTTATTGTTCTTCGTTTTAGTTGTTAATTTGATGAAAATTTAGTTGGTTCTGTTAATTTACAAAATGCAATTTAAAATAAAAATCTACAACTGAGGAAATCCTTCTTCATGAAATGGGGAAAAACCTATGTTAAACTAATTCGGGTCATGTTAGGGTTTTATTTTTTGTTTTTGATGTTATTTAGATTGATTTTTTTGAGTTTTGCTTAATTTGCTGATGTTATTAAGTTTTGTTACAATGTGGTGCTTGTATGAGTTTTCCCCATATGAATCTCTTTGGTAAAATTTCGGTATGAATTTCTCTCAAGATTTTCATTTTCGAGTATCAATTGCAATTTTAATAATTTTTTGCACTTTAAATTGATCTTAATCGAATTTTGCTGATAATTTGTTAGCAGTTTCTTTTTTATTTTTCGATTTGAATTGCTCTGAAGTTTGTCATCTGATCTGAATTCTTCTTTGTTATATTTCCAGGAAATGATATTGGTGCTGATAAAACACATTCATCAATCTCTCCCTAAATATTATTCAGAATATCAACTTGTATGAGGTAAGTTTTCAATTTAAATTACTCTGGGAACTTATTTTCGCTCAAATTTCGATTTGTTGGAAGTTAAATTTGGGTAATATGGGGAATTCGCTAATATATACGAGTACCTGTCAGATTTAGGTCTAAATTATTATTGATTCCTCTTTTAGTTTTCCTTAAATTTCTCTCGCTTAGAGAATTGTAAGTTTCAATAATTTGGATTTCTTTTGATTTTTCAATGTGAATTGCTATCTTGCTTCTGTTTGCTGGGTAGGAGCTTGCTGCTTCTAGAGGATGTGAGCAATAACTACAGGAGAAGCTCTCAAAGGAGATCAAGGAATCCTGATTAGGAGCTACTAAAGTAGCAAATACAATAATGCAACCAGCTCGGGGTGAGTACTAGTTTAGTATTAGGGATTAGAAGCTTAATGTGTTTTTTTTTCTTCTTCTTTTTTACTTGCTTGAGATGATTTAATTTGTACACAATATCAAGATATAGACATTACTTTAACATGTTTAACATAGTAGGTGTTTCTTCTTGTCGGATAATCCGAAATTTTGAACAACATGGAATCACCCAACTTGCTTATTTGCATCAAGTAGGAGTATAAGTTAATTAACAACCAAAAATTAACTTATGTTGGTAGTTGAGAATGTTGTTTCAAGAAAAGTTTGATGGAGCTGAGAACTAAACAAGAACTTTCAGATCAAGTGCAGAGACCAGTAATGTTTGACCCATTATCGCCTTCTTTTGGTGTTTCTCCTCTGATAACCCTAGCTCATTTCCATCAGAGTTCTCGATTGTGAAGTATAGAAACTAGAAAAATAGGGTCGATACCTAGAGGCTTTTTCTAGGAACACGCACGTTTTGTACGTGACTAGGTGGTTTTTGAGTTCTTGAGTGAGATCACACATTCAACAATTATTGCTCGATTTGCACGTTGAATTTGCATTTGTTGTTGATTGGTTGAATTCCTAATTATCTTGTTAGTGTAACTCAAGATTAATTTCCTCCAGTGGTACCCGAGAAATAGTATGTTGTCAGAACTGTTGGCATAGTGATATTTGTTGCTTTTGGACTATTAGTTCTTCCCTGTTCCTCCGACACAGCGTCTTTATGAGTCCTGACAACACTATTTATGGCATCCAGCCTTATAACTTCTACCTAATTTAAGCATATATATTGGGGTTAGCATAATCATGGGCCTCATGGCTACTATCTGTGAATCCTAGAGGCTTACACTTCAACAGTGATGAGATGGGAAGGGTAAAGAAATAAGTTCTCTACATCTTATAATTTTTTTTATTGAGATTTGCTATTTGTTTTATTTATAAAAGGGGAAGTCTTGGGCTATTATATTATAATAAACATTTATTATTTCAGATTCTATGGTAAATCATTTACCCAAGAAATACCATAGTCTGAAGCGATTTTTTTATTTGCGTTGATGCAGCTCTTGTGGCTCTGTCATATTTGAACCTTAGCAGATGTGGCCTGTCTGATCATGGTTTTGATAAGCTCTCTGGTTAGTGCTATTGAGCTCTCTGAATTGAAAATGGAACTGCTCTCTAATTTTCTCTATATGTTGCTGCATTTTTATGTTACCCCTTACGCTTGAAATCTTGATTACTGCTTTACAGGACTTAAGAATTTGAAGGTGTTCAATCTGGCCTTCAACAACATACCAGATACATATATGTTTGGTTCATCTCAAAGGTTCTGTTGCTTTTTCACCCCCCCCCCCCCCCACCCTTTTCTTTCGTGTCATACTTTATGTGTGTATTCTTTCTGTGCCACTCTTTATGTGTATTCTTCATGGGTTTTTTTTTGTTAATTTTTGATATATCCTTTGTTTGACCTTGTTCTTTAATTAATAAAAGACATTACTGATGTGGAGTAGCATTTTTGACATTACTGCGTTTATGGTGAAGGGTAAGGCGATAGTATTTTTGACGGGTCCGTCACCGGGACTAATGTAGAGTAGCAGGAAGGGAAGCTGATTGTCCAGAAATGGAGGTTTTGGGAATTGGCCTGATGGCGTTTTCTCAACGGTAATTCAAACTTAATCTGCAACTTTTCCAGGATACTTTATTAATGCTTAAATCTGAATTGTTTGATTTATTGTTGTTGCTACTTGATGTTTGATTTTCACGGCATTTGGAACTGATGATTGGAATTTGGTTTCGTTAGTTGGTGTTGTTTGCTATTTAGATGTGGGATTTGAATAGGCGGTTAAGATTATTTAGTATAGGTTATTGTCTTATTGATTAGTACTTCGGAGGCACTAATGCTCAATTGTTTCCAATTTGTTACATAATTTTTTTTTGACGGGTAAAATATGAGGTTATCATTCAATCAAACTCTCTTATCCATCAGAACAAGGGGTAAGAGGTTTGGTGGACAGTCATCATACCAGACACATATTTTTTAAATTTTGCTATTGATGATTGGGATGATAGATAAAAAAGAGTTTCTCGGTGATCACTATTATATGATAAAAGTTTTGGATTTTAGGATGAGGACTTGAAGACTTGTTGTTGCTTGTTATTAGTTGTGGTTTGATTTATATTGAGCTTGGATTTGCTGTTATATTTGGAGCTAGTAGAATAATTTTGGTTGATTGGAAGTGCTTTACTGGTTTAGTAGTTGTTGCGCTGTTTTCCTAGGTTATGGACTTATAGACCTTGTTGCTGTAAAAACATGTACTCGTACTACGGTTAATTAGAATAATGTAGATTATTAGTAATTGTGTATGTATCAATTTCATTTATGTTCTTGTAACAAAACTTGTTAGTTTACATCCAACTTATCTGCTAGCTAGGCGTTTTGGCAAAAATGTTATAGTTATCTTTTCCATGGGGTGATTGTGTGGGTGGGTTGTATGGTACAACAAATTTTTATTTTTTATTTATGGGTTGACTGATCTAAGGGTGATTTGCACTGATCTGCGATGACTGATCTGTTGCTGAATGATCTGCATGATCTGTTGCTAACTAATCTGCATGATCTGATCTGAATGATCTGCATGATCTGTTGCTGACTGATCTACATGATCTGATCTGCTGCTGACTGATCTGCTGCTACCCTTCTGCTGCACTAGTGCAATGTTGCTGGCTGCTGGATTATTGTTGTTGCTGCCGCTTGATTATTGTTGTTGTTGCTGCTGCTGCTTTATTATTGTTGTTGTTGCTGCTGTATTTTTTGTTGCTGGTTGCTGCACTTGTGTAAATTTTCTAACCGCCACATTTTGTATCTTTTACTTGATGCAGGAACACCCTAGGTACCGTGAATAATAATCAAGTTGTGAAACGTGGATACTAGTTATGGGAGGAAAGATAGGAAAAGAGAGCATGGGACAAACATGAGTTTTCGTTTTGTGGTTCGCAGCAAGGAAATGAACGCTTTAAATCTAAAGGTGTGTATTCTGTATGTCTATGTGGGTTTGTTATTGATTTTCTATGATTTACATTAGCCCATATACTTAATTTCAAACCCTTTTTTTGGCTACTTTGAGCTAGCTGGTAAGAATATGTGAATATTAAAGTTGGTGGACAATTTATTTAACTTTCAAAAACACATTTTAGGTACAATTTCTTATTTATTTATTTTAATTTCATCATTAGCCATACACAAAATCAGTCAAATACTTGAAATAAAATCCCAATACTTCTAAAACTGACTTTCTATAGGTTACAGAAAACCGAGATCATATTTTCACACACACGATATGTCGTATTTTGAATAAAATAGTGGTTTTCGCTCCCAAGACTCAATTGATGAACCAAAATAGGAATTCTAAACTCTTTTCATGTTTAATTAACTTAGTATTAGGTTGCCAATCCTCATTCTCATCTACTTTGGTAAATTAATGCACATCTAAGGCTCGTTTTGGTCATTATAGGTCATATGTACCTATATCTAGCCAAATGAGCCTTAGATGTGCATAAAGAACTTGAAATGAATCTTAGTAACCTCTAACTAAGCATATCAAACATCAAAAAGGTTTAGAAAGTGTCGTTAGGTTTATTTGTTGATATTTGGGACCGAAAATGCCATTTTGGGCCGAATATGAACTATATCGTCCCAAATGAGCCTTAGATATGCATAAAGAACTTGAAATGAATCTAAGTAACTTCTAACTAAGCATATCAAACATAAAAAAGATTTAGAAAGTGTCCTTAGGTTCATTTGTTGATATTTAGGATCGAAAATGCCATTTTTGGCCAAATATGACTTATATCGAGCCAAATGAGCCTTAGCTGTGCATAAAGAACTTGAAATGAGTTTCATAAACATATAACTAATCATATGAATCATGAAAAACCTTAAGAATATGGAAATAGGTTCGTTTGTTGGTAGTTAGGATCGAAAATGCCATTTTTGGCCATAAATGACCTATATCGACCCAAATGACCCTTAGGCATGCATAACGAACTTGAAATGAGTTTCATAAACATATAACTGAATTATTAGACTGAATCACATTTATTAGACTTGGCATTAAATGAGTTAAATGCAAACTTGTTGATTAATACTGAATCACATTTATTAGACTTGGCATTAAATGAGTTAAATGCAATCTTGGACCAAGGACATTATTTCCTTCAGTCTCCCACTTGTCCTTAGGGACAAGTGTGCATTTCTTAATTCCTTTGTCGCTCGATGCCTGCTCATGAACATAAGTTAAGAGTAGTCATATTTATTATGTCCAGAGGTATTTCTTGGTGTCAGAGTTCAACTGATCAAATAAACAGATAATCATAGCCTATGATTCATCTGAGCACGGCCATGCATTTTACAGTTTCTAGCTCTCCGAGTGGCCTTGCCCAACTTTCGGCATATCATCCCGAATTATGGGAGGACAATCCCAATCTTGCGATCTTGAGGTTGGACTTAGTTTGATAGGTGATTACCTGAGCGTTGTCGTTATAGTCTCCTATTACGCTGCGATGCTTGACAACCTCAAAGTAACCAGTTCTCAAACAAATAATCTCAAATCACTCATGTGTTGAGGATTAGTGTCTAATAAGATAATGAAATTTACTAATGATACATTTTCTTCTCTTACAGTAACGTTTCATAGGTTTATCCGATAATAATCTTATGAAATAAGTATCTATGCAAATGATTACGACATTGCCATGTCCACATAGTTCAAGAAACAGAACTACTAGCATCTTGCATTCTAGTCGTCTAGTGTTTTCTATGCGTCCACCTTTATAGAAAACTCCCAACCAGGGACCATTTTCAACTTTTGACATTCAAGTTCACTTGATAGACGTTTCTTAGTCACATGACACCACTGGGAGTCTATCTTGAATATATATTGTCAAATTTAAAGGACTCATAATTTAATACTAGGTTAAATGGAATATGAAAATACATTTCATATATGATAAATGTTCAACCTCAATGTTTTACTACCATGGGCCTCTAACCCATCTTTAAAATAACTAATGGAATGCAAAACTATGTTTTGATATCCAGTGCCACACTGTGAGTATTGCTTCTCACTTGTTAAATAGGTTTAATTATCATGCTTTGCCAATCTTAGTATCTTTTCCTTTGGAGATAGGATGATAAGATCTTTTGATTATGTTTATTTTGTGATCTAGTCTTTCTTGCTTCAATAGTGGTTCTACGCATTATGCAATGAATAACCATCAAGTCAGCAGACATGTGATCCACCCAAGTTCAATCAAGAACTGTTTAACGTAAACAACTCTGTTTCATTGCTTCTTAGGGAATAAATACTTTTACTTTAACTGTATAGGTTGCTAATGATGCTTTATTTGGATCTTCTTATCCAAGCAGTTCAAGGATATGCGGAAGACTTTCCAGCTGTATCTTAGAACATAAAAATTAATATTTAATTTTGCACGCAACAATTCATGGTCTACAATTCATGTTGCCATTTCAAAACACCATGCTCTATAGCTCGTCCTTAGCAATGATTAACTCCAAAGGGATCTTGCTTGATCATTTCCTAGTGTTTATGCGTGTAACATCAATATTTAGAATATATTCATTTCCTTGAATCAAGAACTATTCCTTTTTACCTTTTCAAGTACCATAGGATTTTCTTGATCTCATTGTAGTTGATCTTTACTTAGATCAATAGAGATTGGTATATGTTCTTCATCCTCATATTATATCATACATGATAAATTCTTTTGCATAATAATTCCCAATTGAATTATATTCATGTGCTTTTGCTCATAAATTTTCAGTACATATTGAATCCAGCTAAATTTTTGACATCTCTATTAGCCAGCTCCTGAGGTCATTTTAGTAACATGACTTTTCGTGTCCCACATGAAATTTACAGAAATACCCACCCCGGGTTTTACTTTTTGATCTACCTTACCAACCTAATTTGACTGGCTTAATAAAACGCCCAAAATCGTGAATCGCCCATAGGTCGAACAATTGAATGCAGTACTTAAATTAGGGTTGATTGATCACTTAAATCAGGAAATGAAATAAACATTAGGAAAGAAATTATTACAAATTATTACAGCTTATTCTAATTGCCAAATTAAAACAAATTTACTTAGTAATCCAAAAAACAGTCTAAAAAAATCTCCAAAATCTGGAAAGAAAAAAAACTCCAAAAACTAGAACCGAAAAACAACGTTCTACGACACTGATTCTCATAAGAAGAAGAATCATTCGCAAAGTTTGATTCTCATAAGAACCATATCATCGTTCTTGAAGTCGCTCACATACAACTAAGTATACTTTTCTCACGAATCCTTGCAAGAAAAAGTAAAACAAATAACACTTTTAATATAGATTCGTGAATATTAAGTCATAACCAACAAGGATAAGGCCATTCAAATTGCAATATGCATAAAATACATGGAATTATAGTATGTGTGAGGGGGTCGAAAAAGCACGAGGCTATTGCGTGACCTCGTCCCTCGTGGGTGTGACGCTTCTTTTTTTCAAATCAAGTGTAATTGGATTTCCTGTGAGTTTACACCCAATTGACTAGTAATATAGGAGTCGCCATTCAGTTTTTAACGACAATGAGAAAAACTGACAAAACCCGGTTATCGTGACATAAAGGGAGTGCAATTATGTTTGACCACGACGGCCGTAGGTTCCCTTGTGATCCCTGGTGGTGGGGATCGCTCAACGTACACCCGCAGGGTAGAGATTGAGGGTTCGGGGGACTATAACTACCGAGAGGAGTACTCGCTCTTCGATAACTCCAGAGGCAGGATATCCTTACTAGCTCAGCATAAATAGTTGAAGGGACATGCGTTAACTATTAAACTAATCTGAGTTGATTTTATCAATATGCAATATATAGTACTAGATCGAACGCGATTATCTGATTTAGATTGTTTTAAGGGACCTAGCATGATAATCCAATTTCCCAAAAATATCATATTTATTAAGCGTGATCGAACAATCAGATTTCAGTTAGTTTAACAGTTCATAAAAGGGCTAGGAAAGCAATTAAACCATGGAAAAGGGACACATTACGACGCACCCTTGAGAGGTGCGTCACGGTTCTCAGAAAACTAACCACTTTGACTTTGCTATTTCTCCTTTTATTTAATGAATCTCAATTTATGGGACGGGATACGTTCTGTTTGATTTATGGATCGATTGCGACAGAACGCGTGATCAGTTTTGCAGCGTGAGGCTTAGGCTTAGGGGTTTAGAGTCAATACTCAGAATATAATTGTGTGTTGTCTCCTTTCACGTCGAACTTAAGGCCCTATTTATAGAAAAGAGTTCGTGGAAAGATAGAATTGCAGAACTCTAATCCACGAGGAATTAGGAAAAAACACGTACCAGGTATTTTCAGCGCCCAGGCCTGGGCGCCGAAGATTTCGGCTCCCAGAGCCAAGCGTTGAAAATAGGATCTGGGCTGTTTTTCTTAGTCAGATTCGGATTCCTAGAATCCGGAGTATTTGAGATTTAATTGAGTCTTTTAGTGCGTATTAACCTTGTGACGGGATGCGTCTGGGCCCGTTACGAACTCTAGGCTCGTTAGGATTTTAATTAATACGTGACTCTTACTTTCGAATCATATTAGGAATAGGATTCTCTCGCAATTTCTATCTCATTTAGGATTTATGTTGGAGTGCAACACCTAATTCTGACAGGTTTCTATCTTTTATGACTTGCCACTTTTAACAACTACCCATTACGGCAGTTACTATTTTTAGCAGGTTTCCATAAAATAGCAGGTTTCAGGTGAAATGAAAAGGGGAATTGAGATTCGTTATTTTATAGGAGATGCGTTGTCAAGTGGAGATTTACGTTTTCATCATCGAACCTTCCCTTTCGGGAATGGGGACAAAGTAGGTGTCTACAGTTAGCCCCCACTTTGACTGAGTCTTGGAATAAGATGATGGTCAAAGTACTAGACGGAGTGCGCCACACAAGCCATGGTGACCTGTTTTTGCGAGGGTCTCACGAGCCCCCGAGTGATAACATTTGACTTAAGGGTCA
Organism: Spinacia oleracea; assembly: GCF_020520425.1. Lineage (NCBI taxonomy): Eukaryota > Viridiplantae > Streptophyta > Magnoliopsida > Caryophyllales > Amaranthaceae > Spinacia > Spinacia oleracea. Next base: position 88,902,814 of record NC_079491.1, on the reverse strand, counting down.
TCACTTGAAATATCGACATATCCCTCACGTGTCATTGGGATTTGTCAACGGATAGTACAGAACACTCCCTCACTTTGTCATTGGAAGTATCTAAAGAGGCGTAGGAACTCCCTCACTTTGTCATTGGGAGTAGCTACAGATGTTTTTCGAAATCAAAGCTATAAAGTATAATTGGGCCTGGCCAAGCCCAACCACGAGGTAAAAATGTTTTTAAAGATTCTCATTTTCAGGGCTAGCTAAACGAGAAAACCCCCTTGTTTTTATGGGACGTAAAACGAAGGAAAATCTAGCACATCGTTCTTTTTTGGAAAAACGGAAAACCAATCCTTTAATTTTTGGAAAAAAGGGAAAACCAATCACATCGTTCTTTTTTGGAAAAACGGAAAACCAATCCTTTAATTTTTGGAAAAAAGGGAAAACCAATCACATCGTTCTTTTCTGGAAAAACGGAAAACCAATCCTTTAATTTTTGGAAAAAGGGAAAACCGATCCTTTAATTTTTGGAAAAAGGGAAAACCGATAAAGGTTATCGCTGCAGCGACTAAGGACCTGCGCGGTTAGTGACGCAGACCACGCCGGCTAAACATGGCGAGCCTGTCCGCTAAGGGTGGACACCCCCGTCCGATAGAAGTGGACGAATCTGTTTTTGAAATTTGAAGATAAGGACCTACGCGGTTTGTGACGTAGACCCCGCCGGCTAAAGATGGCGAACCTATTTTGAATTTGAAGATTTTATTTTTCGAAAACTGAGGACCTGCGCGGCTAGTGGCGCAGACCCCACTCGTTGAAGGTGGGCGAGCCCATTTTGATTTTCTTATTTTCTTTTCATTTTGCCTATGTAGAAGGGCTTTTGTGATTACAACCTGTTGGTGGATCGCAATATTTCCTGATTAGGTGTGTCCTATAAGTGGGTCCACACTGTGTATATATTTTTTTGTTAACGATATTGCAAAGTACCGTTTTTTGGGAAAGAAATATCAAGATAACGGATATTTTACACAAATAGGGGATTGTGCGTGCCCGACAGCGAATATTCGCTGTCTGGGAAACACTTTCAGCGCCCAGCTCTGGGCGCCAGAATTTCTAACGCCCGGTGCTGGGCGTTGAAAATGCGAAGGGGAGAACGGTCTTTAAAAGACGCGACCGTCTTCTTCTTCTTCCCATTTCCGCCATTTTCGTTCTTACTCTTCATTTCATTCTACTTATTTTTGCTCGTTTTCTTCACTTTTCTTCACGAATTGTACTCCAAATCACTTCCTAATCTTCCCAATGTAAGTAATTTTCAGTAATTTTGAGCTTTTTTGTCAATTTCAGTATTTTTGTCAAGTATTTTTATGCATGAAATTGATTTGTGGGTTTTTAATTTTGTGCCCCTTTCCTTCAATTAGATAGTTGGAAATGTTCTACATAACATGTTAATTAGTTTGTGCATGTTAATTTTCGCAAGTATATTGATTCTTGTTGATTTTGGGAATTTTTATACTAGCCCCAGAGTATACCTACGACTCTAGTGTTTTCTTACAATGTAGGTGTTTTTGGTATATTGCTTGCGTTCCTCACAATTCATGAATGACAAATTATGGAAGAATTTTCATTTTGTTGGAGTTAATTAATTTTTTTACTTAGGGAATATTTGCTCAATATGAACTTAGTATCATGTTTTAGGGAACAAAAATTGTATGACTCCATTTTATGAGTGGAATGCACTCCTTTAGTGATTGGTGTGAGTGCCAATTTTGTTAAAGGTATAATGCCTTGTTGTATTATTGATCAGCATGCCTGACGAGTCGTCACCTCCTTCTGGTGGCCACGAGGAGCGTGGCATGACGCGTCAGTCTACTGGCGCGGGACCCCTATGGGTGGGTCCTGAGCTCTACGACGGTCGGGACCTGCACTACGACCTAGAGCACCACGTGACTTCCCGCCTTCACGCGAGGAGGGAGACTGCGGTTCGCGGCTACGGTGCAGCGACGAGCGAGACTGTTTTTGGTTTCCTGAGCTCGGACGCCCAGGCTTTGGTGAGGGCGAGCTCACTGTTTCCGGTGGTCGAGACCTTCTGGGAGATACTGCGGCTTAACATCTCCCTGTCCTTTCTGCGGTCGTTCATGAGGTGGTGGTGGGATACCACCAACACATTCCACTTTCCTTGGGGTGAGATGACGATTACTCCCGAGGACTACACGGCTTTGACGGGCTTGACCTTTACAGGGAACCCCGTTCGTCTGAGGTCGGATGGCCCACCGCCGACCGTTGCTGAGGGTACCAGGCTCCTGGGCTCGTGGATGGGCATGAGATTGCCTTTGTACCAGGCCCGTGGGATACCTTTTGCTGACCTGATGTGGGCCTTGGAGCATGGGGTAGAGGAGTCGTCTTCGAGACACGCTCGGCTGTTCTACCTCCATTTCATTACTTCCACTTTTCTATCGGGTCTGACTGACACCTTTGACCCGAGGTGGATAGGCATGGTGGAGGACGTGTCTACACTGGGTGACTATTGCTGGGGCGATTTGGGCTATGCGACGCTCGTCGGCCAGATGAGTTTGGCGGTGCGCGACTCGGACCCGAGTAGATGTCACTTTGTCATTACATTGGCGGGAGTGCCGCGTTTGATCGAGGTATGTGCCTAGACTTTCTTTTGTTTTCTCGCTTTTACCGGGCCTCTTTTTTTGACGTTTTATTGTCTTTTCCTTTTGCAGTTGTGGGCCTTTAAGCACTTACCTTGGCTGGCTCCCCGAAAGGGGTAGAGGCCTTTGGAGTACCCTGTCGGTCGTCCTTGGGGTTGGAAGAAGAAGCTGATTGTTCGTCCACCGCCCGATACCGTGTGGGATCTCATTCGGGACAGGAACCCTGAGCATGTGCAGAATCTTATCCTCTATCTCGTATTTCGCCATTCTTTTTATTTTCTATGTGCGAGATCTGACCTTGTTTGTACAAAACAGGTAGTTTGGACCCCATGGCTCTCTTTTAGGGGTACTTATGCTTCGGTCAGGGATAGTTATGCCCTAAGCCAGATGCGGGTCTTATTCGTTGGCCGCCGGGACCCTGTCTGGTACCTGGGAGAGCGGGTACGTATGCAGACGGTCGGGGCTTTATCGGTGCCTAAGCCTCCGCCTGCGACCATGCTGTCTACTCGTTCGATAGGCGAGTCGTGGAGGGTCCACTCGAGGACTGGCGTGCCGGCGACAGAGTTGGTGATAGCGGGAGCTAGCTATTATCAGTTTATCCAGGATTCTCTCCGTCTCCCAGAGCCTGGCGCTGTGAGTTGCCCTCTCTTTTTGTATTGATTTTAGTGTTTTCATGCTCGTGCCCATGTGTTTATGTTTACTGTGTTACGTGCAGGAGTATCCTGACCCTTCGTTAGGGGGATGGGTGCTTCCCGATGCTCGGATCTCGTATACCGGAGAGAGTGGATCCGAGATTGTGGAGACTTTCCCGGAAGACCAGGTCTTCCATGCTCCGCTCCCTGAGGGAGTACAGGCGGTATGCACCTTTTATTTGTGCACTCTTCCTATATCTTTCTTTTTTCTTTTGTTACTAACATTCCTGTTTCAGGTTCCGGCCCGTACGGCCAACGCGATGGTGGGAGTGATCAACCGGTTGAAGTCCGCGTTGGTTCGGGCCCGATCTGCACTTTCCTGCAGGAGCCCCCACTCCACTCGCGTAATGTGCCCTCTTTTTCTTTCGATCTGTACCTTTTGTTTGGTTTTCCGTTACTCACCCTCCTTTTTGTTTTTGTAGACGGGGGCTGGACGAGCCGGGGCAGACGACGCAGGTCCCTCGGGTGGGGGACGCAGGTCCCTCGGGTGGGGGACGCGGTCGTGAGGAGAGAGAGAGGGCACGACACTCGCCCCTGCGGCATCGCCGTTCTGATGTGGGGACGAGTTCTTCCGGGGAGAGGTCTGAGCTGGAGCGCAGGCGACGTTCCGTGTCGGTGGCTCGAGAGCCTAGCCCCGAGTTGCAGCCACAGCCTCATTTTTGGGGTGATTCTGGCAGGGGGTCCTCATACCACGGGGAGTGGAGTGGATGGACCGACGAGGCTTGGGGACATGAAGCCGATGACGAGTCTTAGGCTTGCCTCCTGTTTTGTATATATTCATTCTTGTATTCCGCATGCATATATATATATTATTTTTTGCGAATTTTGGGTGCAAGAATGTTTTGAGCCTTCCATGGGCTTTGCCTTAACATATTATAGCAATATTAGCTTTCTAAACCAACGACGAATTTTGAAAAGAGAAAAAATTCCATAAAAATAATGAGTTCATACAAGAGTGCACACATATTTTTAGACTAGCCGACTACTTGGGGTATTACATATGCATGTTTATTATTTTTCGCTTTTTGCCGACTCGTGCCATACTCATTTGTTGGGCTTGTTCCTGAAAATTCTTGTGTCTTTGTTTTCATTCTATTTGGCCTTGCCCGTGCATGGGTTGGGGTATAGTCCCCTTTCTAATATCCTTTCTTCTTGATGTGTTGCATGACTTTATTATTTTTTAATATTTATTGGACCGAATCCTTGATAAGGATTGCCTACGTATCTTGTCAGAATCAGGTCGCGCGTAGTTTTAGCTTTGACTTTTTGAATTTTTTGAAAGGGGTGTTCATTACACATTTGCTTCCCCCCCAAGTGTTCGTGGTTCTTTTGATGATCCGGAAAAGGAGTACGAACACTTGCAGAAGCGGGAGGATAGGTGGCAAGAGAGAATGACGCCCGTTCAAGGGCGAAGGAAATATGGGCGCCCAGGCCTGGGCGTGAAAAATAACAGCGCCCAGTCCTGGGCGTTGAAGTTTTGTCCTTCGCTTTTTCTACTTTATCGAGTTTTATGCCGTTTCCTTAGAGTAATGCGCAGAATGTTTGCTTATGAGTCTTAATGTGTTTTATTAGATGCCTTAACTCCGGACTGAATTTTATTAAATGTAGTACTTTTTCAATTGGTCTAAGTTCGTGAGGTTAGCGAATTCCGCTCCATCTATGTCGGCTAGTTTGACTGCTCCGCCAGGTAGGATGGTCTTTACAAAATATGGTCCTGTCCAGTTAGGCCGGAATTTTCCTCGTGGGTCCGTAGTAGGTGCGCGGACTTCTTTTAACACAAAATAGCCTTCTTTGATATTTCGAGGTTTGACTCTTTTGTTGAATTGCCTTGCGATGCTCTTTTGATACACTTGCACGTGATGTAAAGCGCTCAACCTCCGTTCGTCTAAAAGGACGAGCTCGTCGTACCTAGCTTGAACCCAATCAGCCTCGGGCAGCTTGCTTTCTAGGACGATCCGGAGGGAGCGAATTTCCAACTCGATCGGTTGAACTGCTTCCATTCCGTATACCAAGGAGTAGGGTGTTACTCCAATGGAGGTGCGGATTGAGGTTCGATAGCCCCATAATGCGAAGTGTAATTTGTTGGGCCAATCCTTATAATTTTCGGCCATTTTTTCGATTATGACTTTAATATTTTTGTTGGCCGCCTCTACCGCGCCGTTCATTTGCGGCCTGTAGGGAGAGGATTTATGGTGTTTGACATGATATTTTTCGAGCAGGTCTTGGACTTCGGCCCTAAAGTGGGAACCTTGGTCACTTATGATTTCATGTGGAACCCCGTATCGGCAGAATATGTTCTTTTCTAGGAATCGAGCGACATGTTTGGCCGTTAATTTTGCATAGGAGACTGCCTCTACCCATTTAGTGAAGTAATCAATTGCGACTAAAACGTACTCGTGTCCCCCTACGCCTGTTGGTGTTACCTTGCCGATTATATCTATACCCCAGGTGGAAAAGGGCCATGGAGAAGTGAAGGTGTATAGTTCTGAGGGAGGCAAGTGGTTAAGGTTACTGAAGATTTGGCATTTTGGGCAAGTTTTTACAAAGTGATGGCAATCGGTTTCCATAGTGGTCCAATAGTACCCTGAGCGGGATATTTTTCGGGATAGCATTTTTCCGTTCATATGGGGTCCGCACACGCCGTTATGGTATTCTTCCATTAGTCTTTGGGCTTGGTTTTGGTGGACACAAAGTAACTTGATTTTATTCGGCGTGTATTTGTACAGTTCCCCCAGAATTATGCTATATTGTGAAGTGAGGAGGCGTAGGGCCTTTTGTGCTCGCGGGGAGGTGTTTGGGGGGAATTCCCCACTTGTTTTGTAACGAAGGATGTCCGTATACCATGGTTCTTCTTCGGTGTTTTCAGGTTCGGAGTCTATGGCACAGCAATAAGCCGGCTCTTTCCTTCGCTCGACCCGAAGGGTCATTCCGTCCCATTCATTCGGGATGTTGAGCATTGAAGCTAGCTTCGCTAGTGTATCCGCGAATTGGTTGTCGTCTCTTGGTAAGTACGTATACTCGATTTTTTCAAATTTCTCGACTATTTGGTCTAAGTGAGCTTGATATTTTGAGAGACTAGTGCTTCAGACCTTCCATCGTTTGGATATATGGTTGATTATTAGGGATGAATCCTCGAAGACTTGTAGATGTTTGACTCCGAGGCTAACTGCGGCCTCTAGCCCAACTATGCAGGCTTCATATTCGGCGGCGTTGTTTGTGGCCTCGAAGTCAAGTTTGACGGAAATTGGTATATGGGCCCCTTCGGGACTGACTAGGAGAACTCCGACGCCGCATCCTTTCTGATTGGACGCGTCATCGAAGTATAGTGTTCAATAGTCGTCTCGTATCATCAGAAGTTCCTCGTCGGGGAGGAGGTAAGCTTCCGTGGTTTCCTCATTCGTGGCATGCTCGGCCAGGAACTTGGCTATCGCTCTTCCTTTGATTTTTTTTTCTGGCATGAATTTTAGGTGGAATTCTGAGAGCATGACTAGCCACCTGGACAGGCGACCATTTAGGGCGGGCTTTTCGAACATATATTTTAAGGGGTCTAGTTGTGACACTATATGAACAGTGTGGGCCAATAAGTAATGTCTGAGTTTTTTGGATGCCCAGACGAGGGCGAGGCAGGTTTTCTCAAGTTCCATGTATCTCGTCTCGTACTGTATGAACTTCTTGCTCAAGTAGTAAATGGCTCGCTCGGATCCATGTACACACTGTGAGAGCATAGCTCCTGCTGCAGTATCCGTGACGGTTAGGTATAGGCGTAAAGGGATCCCGGGCAAAGGCGGGGAAAGGACGGGTGGTCTGCTTAGATATTCTTTGATTTTATCGAAGGCAATTTGGCATTGTTCATCCCATTCGGCCTTTTCTTCTTTTCTTAATTTTTTGAATATTGGCTCGCAAGTCATAGTAAGCTTGGAAATGAACCTACTAATGTATTGCAGCTTTCCTAGGAAGCCCCTTATCTGTTTTTCAGTTTTCGGTGGGGGCATTTCGGTAATGGCTTTGATCTTGGATGGGTCAATCTCGATTCCTCGCGCACTAACAACACATCCTAGCAACTTTCCAGAGGTTACCCCGAACACACATTTTTGTGGATTTAGTCTCATGTTATATTTTAAGATTCGGGTGAAGAACTTTCTAAGTGCCGGGAGGTGACCGTGCCGGTCTTTAGACTTGACGATCATGTCGTCTACATAGACCTCGATTTCTTTGTGTATCATGTCATGGAGTAACGTGGTGGCTGTTCTTTGATAGGTGGCCCCAGCGTTTTTCAAACCAAAAGGCATTACAGTGTAACAATATGTACCCCAAGGGGTAATGAAGGTTGTTTTTTCCATGTCTTCTTCTGCCATAAGTATTTGGTTATATCCGGCATACCCGTCCATAAAGGAGAGAAGCGCGTGTTTTGCGGTGTTGTCTACTAGTATGTCAATGTGAGGTAGAGGGAAGTCATCTTTGGGACTGGCTTTGTTGAGGTCTCGGAAGTCTACGCTCATTCGCACTCGTCCATCTTTTTTAGCTACGGGGACAATATTGGCCACCCATTCTGGATAGTTGGAGACTTTTATGAAGCCGGCGTCTAGTTGTTTAGTGACTTCTTCTTTTATTTTCAAGGCTATCTCTGGTTTGAGCCGACGTAGCTTTTGTTTTACTGGCGTTATTTTGGGATCTAGCAGAATTTTATGCTCAGCGATTTCTCGATCTATTCCTGGCATGTCTTTGTAGGACCAAGCAAAGACACCCTCGAATTCCCGCAAAGTGGAGATTAGATCGGCCTTTTCAGTAGGAGTTAAGGTGAGGCCAATTTTAATGATTTTAGGATTTTCTTCTGTTCCAATATTTACCGATTCCGTGTCCTCAATTATAGGAGTTTTGAGTTCTTGTTCATTTACAGCTTTTATTAGTTCGGTATATTCCTCTCCTGGCTCTTTTTCGCGCTCATTAGTGGCGAGACATTCTGCATTATTACTCGGATTTTTAAGCGGCATATACTCAAAAGTTTTGTTTATTTTATTAAAGTCATGAAGCATTACATCAAAAAGATCTCCCGGAGTAGATATTTCCGGGTCTAAACTATTTTTGGGAGGGGTTACAATTTTGCTAGGTTTGGACTCGGAGTCAGACTCGGATTCGGACTCTAATTCTTCGTACATCGGACCCTCTCCCGCGGATATCTTGAACTTCATCCCACGAGCATTAGTCCATTTGAAAGTCTTGCGCCACCCTCGTTGGATTTGGTCATCTTTTGAGGGTGATGGAGCGATCAATTTAGTAGGATCGAACAATTCATCTTGAAGAGCTAATGCCATAATTTCTGTTTCATTCTTCGCTCTTTTCTTTTCTAACCCAAACAATAGCCCGAAAGCATGTGAGTTGGGGAGCGTTTTTGGCATAGCACGATTCTTTGAGGCGAGTGGCCTTTGAGAACGTAAAGGGTCGTGTTCCAGAGCATGCATCTCTTGGGTTTGTGCGACCTCTAGGTATAGATGTTCGGGATATGCTTCTTCCATCGCGTTCCTTGATGGCTATCACGGGTAGGTATTCAGGGGCCCTGCATTATTGTTGTGGAGTAGGAGACACATTAGTTTGTTTCGTGAGTCGGTTTTTAGACATTCTATGACTACCCTTAAGTCGGACTAGTATATTTGGACTGCTATGTGTGCACTTTGAACTCTTTATATATTTTCGAAAATCTTTGCCCGTGTGACATTCATAGTTACTAGCATGTTCAGTTTTGGTGTCGAACATTGTCGTCGTAGGAGGCCTATCAATGACACAAAGAGTTATTTATTTTTTATTTTTTATTTAAGTCGCTTCTAGAATCGAGTGCTTTTTCTTACGCCCTCGTAGCAATTTTTTTACGAACGATTTTTTTCGTGATACGTATTTTCCTTTTGCGCGGGCACCGAGGCTGCTGCGCCTGACCAGAAGGCCAAGCAGCAACATCAGCGCCCAGCGTAGGGCGTGAGAAATTCTGGCGCCTAGCCAGGGGCGTTGAAAATGCGTCCCTCGCTGGTTCTCATTTTCTGTTTGCGTCTACTTTTGTTTATGCGACTTCGATTTTGCGTGCTTGCCTAATAACGTCCTTTACGCGTTGTGCAGCGTTTGTGGGATTCGTTACAGGCCATCCCGAGCGTCGCTTATTTTTGTGGCGATCGTTCGGGTTTGAGGAACACGTATTTCGGTATAACTCTTTGGCAAATTGGTTTATGAATGTTTGGGCAATTTTTAAGGTCGTTGGTTTTTCTAGGATAGTTTGTCACACACAATCATATATTTCGCTACACATAACTAACATTCCATCATGAGGCAATAATAACATGTCATGTAGTTTATGATAGGCTTCTATGGGTAGTTATTTGCGCCTGGCTTGGTACCGCTTCTATCGTAGATCCAACACATGCCCCGGTCGAGGTAGTGTCTTCAGCAGACGAATTTCGCTCAAGAGGCTAACCCGCAAGTGCAAGCCAAGGGGGCATGCTGGCGAGAGGGACCTAATGGGCGAGCGATTGGGTTTAAGACGGGTGTACTACTAGCGAAAGTGCCGAGTGGACAACATTCGAAGCGTATGCACCCCCCGGTTGGCGATGGGTATCCTTAGTCCCAACTCCCAAGATGAAACACCAAGGGAGCCAAGATTCGTTATGCGGTTCTGTCTGTTCACATTAATATGCTGATTTTCATGTCGTCCCAACTTGATTGGGAAATAAACGCGGGGTAGGATCGTTTCATCCTTCGGCTATTTTGATTACCTATAAGCACGAGTATTTCCTTCACTATCCCCAGCGGAGTCGCCACTGTGAGGGGGTCGAAAAAGCACGAGGCTATTGCGTGACCTCGTCCCTCGTGGGTGTAACGCTTCTTTTTGTCAAATCAAGTGTAATTGGATTTCCTGTGAGTTTACACCCAATTGACTAGTAATATAGGAGTCGTCATTCAGTTTTTAACGACAATGAGAAAAACTGACAAAACCCGGTTATCGTGACATAAAGGGAGTGCAATTATGTTTTACCACGACGGCCGTAGGTTCCCTTGTGATTCCTGGTGGTGGGGATCGCTCAACGTACACCCGCAGGGTAGAGATTGAGGGTTCGGGGGACTGTAACTACCGAGAGGAGTACTCGCTCTTCGATAACTCCAGAGGCAGGATATCCTTAGTAGCTCAGCATAAATAATTGAAGGGACATGCGTTAACTATTAAACTAATCTGAGTTGATTTTATCAATATGCAACATATAGTACTAGATCGAACGCGATTATCTGATTTAGATTGTTTTAAGGGACCTAGAATGATAATTTAATTTCCCAAAAATATCATATTTATTAAGCGTGATCGAACAATCAGATTTCAGTTAGTTTAACTGTTCATAAAAGGGCGAGGAAAGCAATTAAACCATGGAAAAGGGACACATTACGACACACCCTTGAGAGGTGCGTCACGGTTCTCAGAAAACTAACCACTTTGACTTTGCTATTTCTCATTTTATTTAACGAATCTCAAATTATGGGACGGGATACGTTCTGTTCGATTTATGGATCGATTGCGACAGAACGCGTGATCAGTTTTGCAGCGTGAGGCTTAGGCTTAGGGGTTTAGAGTCAATACTCAGAATATAATTGTGTGTTGTCTTCTTTCACGTCGAACTTAAGGCCCTATTTATAGAAAAGAGTTCGTGGAAAGATAGAATTGCAGAACTCTAATCCACGAGGAATTAGGAAAAAACACGTACCAGGTATTTTCAGCGCCCAGGCCTGGGCGCCGAAGATTTCGGCGCCCAGAGCCAGGCGTTGAAAATAGGATCTGGGCTGTTTTTCTTAGTCAGATTCGGATTCCTTGAATCCGGAGTATTTGAGATTTAATTGAGTCTTTTAGTGCGTATTAACCTTGTGACGGGATGCGTCTGGGCCCGTTACGAACTCTAGGCTCGTTAGGATTTTTATTAATACGTGACTCTTACTTTCGAATCATATTAGGAATAGGATTCTCTCGCAATTTCTATATCATTTAGGATTTATGTTGGAGTGCAACACCTAATTTTGACAGATTTCTATCTTTTATGACTTGCCACTTTTAACAACTACCCATTACGGCAGTTACTATTTTTAGTAGGTTTCCATAAATAGCAGGTTTCGGGTGAAATGAAAAGGGGAATTGAGATTCGTTATTTTATAGGAGATGCGTTGTCAAGTGGAGATTTACGTTTTCATCATCGAACCTTCCCTTTCGAGAATGGGGACAAAAGTAGGTGTCTACAGTATGCATAACAGAAATTAAACAATTTTTAATTAATAATGATTCTTGAATTTTTATGCATAAACAAATTTTCTTTTTAAAGATTGTTGCTATGTAAATTAAATCGGTCTAACTTATATAATTTCGTTAATTTATTTTGCAGATTTGAAAATACAAGGTATGTAATTTTCATGATTTTATGAATTTCAATTAATTATTTCACATTTTAATTCATGCTTTGAATTAAACAATCTCTCGTATTATTTTAATCTCCTATTTCAGATTTCAAAGTACAAGGTATGTAACTTTCACGCTTATGAATTTAAATTAATTATTTCAAATTTAAATTCACGCTTTTAATTAAATAATCTCTTATATTTTTTTATGTTTATAGGGTTTTTGGGAGAATTATGAATTATTAATCTCTTATATTTCTGTTTATAGGGTTTCTGTCATTAGAATTATGAATCAGAAAATAATTGACTTGAATTGGTTTTTATGCAGATATTAATTCGAGTTTGAAGTTCATAACGAAATAAAAAACGAAGGACATAAGGTATGTGTCAATCAAACAAAAATAATAGTAATAGGCATGCCTTTAACCTAATTTAATTAATTATTTCCGATTTGAATTCATGCGTTTAATTAAATGTGTCTCTTATTTGATTCTAATTACTTTATTTACTTGATTAAAATCGGTTCATTTCTAATTATTTGCTTAATAATTACTTTTCATCATTATTTTTTAGATTACTTGATTTGTTTTAAAATTAAATAAAAGTAATCATTGTTGATTAAAAGCGAATAACTTACATTGTTGAGTATAATTTGCTGATTATTATTGCTGATAATTTGGTGATAATTATAATTCCATCGTTTGTTGCTGATAATTTGGCGAGTATACATTGGTTAGCATAAACAACATGAATAATGTAAATCGCTTGCCCATTAATAACAAAATATCATTCACCAGCAAATGTAAATTAGTTGATTGGTTTTTACTTGATTAAAAGTAATTACTTCAGATTTTATTGATTAAAAGCGTGAATAAATGTAAATCTAAAATCAATCAAGAAATCTAAAATAAATAATGGTTTTTGCAGATTAGAGTTACGGTTTTAAGTTCAATTTTCAGTTGGGTGTTAAGTTCGTCAAGGCATACAATAACCAACGGAATAGAGTAAGTGCCCCATCAATCTCTTCAAAATATTATTAATGAGGTAACTTATGCATGATTTTACTGATTTTAATTAATTATTAATGATTGATGTTCATGCTTTTAGTCTACATAAGTTGTTATTTATTTGGTTTTTATTTCAGATTTTATTAGGCTCTATGGCATTTCTACCAACAAACAACACCAATTTAAACTATTCATGTAATCAACAAAATACCATACCTACAACGTAAAAAAACATTGTTTTCCATTGATATTCAACAATTCCACAATCAAAATCAAGAGAGAGATAAAGTGAAATCAATTAATTATGCTATTTCAGGGATAAAGTGAAAAACTAAAGCAAGAGTCAATAACAAAGAAACACATTACTAAAGAGAGAGAATATTGAAATCCTATACAATCACTGACACTGATTTTCACTATAATATTAAAATCCCAACATTCAACCAAAAAAAATGAGGACATTTCTACCAACAACCAACGACCATTTCAGCATAACATAATCGACCACAAAATCACAATAACAACATAAAAGACACTGTTTCACAGTGAAATTCAACAATTCGACAATAAAAAACATGAACTAAAGAAATCAAACAAAATAGCAAAAAACAAAGAATCATTTTCAAAAACACTATTTGAAATGATTTCCAAAGGAATTTGTGAAAATTATCATAAAAACACTGTTTTCCATGAAATTCAACAGTTCCACAATCAAAATCAAGAGATAGAGTGAAAGAACTATATCATGTTATTTCCAAAGAATTATAAAATTCATGCTACTTCCATTGAAACAACTTATTTTTAATCATGTAGAAAAAATCATTTTTTAAATTGCACTAAAAAATAAAAATAACAAAATTCCATCAACCCAAAGTAAATTGCACTAAAAAAATCAAAATCAAATCAAAAATTGGTTTCCAATCATACCACACAAATACACAGACCCAAAAGAAGTATTAGGGCAAAAATTAATGTTTATTTAATTTTAGACCTTAAAAAAATTAAGTCCGTTTAATTTAAATTTAAATTAATACAGCCGTCAAAAATGGTCAAATAAACTTGAAAAATTAACCAAAAGTCTCCGACCTCAATTCTCAACCGTGTCACTACACACACATAAAAACAGTCTTAAAAAATGGTAAAAAAAAAATTATTCTTGCAAAACTGAAGCATCCAGATCAACAAGAAATGAAAAGAAAGACAATAATAATCATGTAGAAAACCTTGAATTTAAACTGATCTAACTGATTAAATCAAACTGATCAAATAACGAAAATAATGAGAATAATAATCATACACAAATCAAACTGGTCTAATAACAAAATATTGAAAATAACAATGATGTAGAGAAATACCTATCGTCTGGCTGTCGCCTCGGACAACGCCTCGACGACCACCTCGCGCGCCTCACCACCGCCTTGCCCACCGTTCCTCCACCTCTCTCTCCAATCCATGGAGGGACACCACATGCAAATAAAAAATGCAAATAAATTAGTTAATCAATAATAAAGAAAACGAAATACAATTAAAATTACGAAAAAAATCGATATTCGGCATGAACAAAATCAAGATTATAAACCCAAAAACATGAATTGATAAAACCCTAAAATTCTAAATCAAGTCCAAATAAACCTAATTTAAAACGAAGAGAAGGGTACCATACCTGTAGGTATGCGAAAGATCTTCCTGGCATTCATTTATCTGGAGGTATTCGCCCTTTTTTTGCTGAGATAATCAAATAGATGGAATGAGTATGTATCTGAAACCATTTTTTGAGGAGAGAAAGGAAGGAAAGCAGCGAACTAGGAGAGAGAAATGAGAGATATCTGAAACAAAAGAAAATATATTTAAGAGAGAGAGAGAGGAGAGCGACGGATAGAACAAAATGAAATAGGGTTTAAACAAAATGAGGAGAGCGGCAGAGGAGAAGAAACATGTTATTCTTAAACGAAATAAAATGACATAAAATGGGCCGGCTTGACTATTTGGGCTGCGTGTCGTTGGACCAGGCCGTAGGAATAAATATGAGTACTGATGGGCCAAATAAAAACTTTTACTTTCAAGTTCCATGAGAATTTTATAATCTTAACAAAAATTTTGCGGCTCAAATAATCAGTACGAAATGGGCCAGCGGTATCGCAAGTTGTTAGAAAAAACTCGATTATAACCTAAATAAAAATTTAAAAATAATATTTTAAAAAGAAAAAAAACTAATTAGTGAATAAATTCCATTATTCACTCTCCAATATACTTCATACATCACGTGGTTTTTAATTTTCGAGTTTGTTACTGATTTTTAACGTTCATGCAGCCTAATGGACGTAATCGAGTGATGGAAAAGGTATTTTCATGTTTCGAAAACAGAGCTTTTTCATGGGTGTTACATCCACCAACTGGAGATTATAATCCTGAATATTCGTATACGGTTGGTTAATAATGTGTTGCACATTGATTGCGCGGAGGAGTGCATGTGGTTAAACAAGTATCTAGCGAGCAAAGAAGTAAGTGATACTTACTATTTCATATGTTTAGTAACTTTACTTCAATACTTCTATTTTGATTTCTCGATGGGATATGTTAGTTGTAAGTTGTAACAAAATAATGTTAAGTTTTTTAATAGTTTTAATTGGTCATAAGATTCTATTTTTCGTCATGTAAGGCTACGAGTATTGTATGACCTCAATATCGCAAAATATGGACTTCGCGAATGATTTTAGTGCATAATATTTGTTAAATCCCGCACGCATCGCGTGCATAAAATACTAGTATAATATAGGTTAATAATCTCATTAAGATTCTTTGATGTTTAACTTAGTAAATTCTTATACATAGTTCAAACATCTATTACTTAGATTTATTCACATGGCTCGAATATCTCCAATGGAGGCTTTCATGTTTAACGTAGTAATTCCATTACCTAATCTAAAACAATATTCTAAGATCTTTGTAAATATATCTTAATACCCAGTATGTACTAAGTTTCGGCTTGGTCGATTATTGATGAATAATTTCAAATCTAAGTCATTAGCATTTGAATGTCATTTCACAATAGAGAGATATGTGTGATACACATTGGACCAATTGATTTTTACTCCCAGTAAACTTCTTATACATCCATAAGAATCATATGTATTTTATGAAACTAAAATACTTATTAGTTTCACTAAAATACAATTCCAATTCGCAATTGCTTGCCTAAATCCATACTTGATATTTCATAAGCTTGCATTCACTTTAAGCATTATTTGGTTCCACAAATCCTTTGACATGTCATGTACATAGTTATTCCAACATTTGATTGAAGAATACATCTTGTCATCCAATTTCCATATGTACCAATATGCAATCCTTGCTTGATTTATAGACTTAAGAATTACGATTATGCATGAGGTTTCAACACAATCACCGCCGTGAATTTGCTTGTAACCTTTAGAAACTAATCTAGCTTTGTGTGAAGACACACTTTAATGTTTGATAGTTTTCATCCTTAAAACCAATTTGCAACCAATAGGCGTTAAACAATTCATGCAAATCAACAAAATTTCATTTTTGTTATCAAAACACTGATTCTGGTTCATGGCCTCTAACCATTTAAAACATTGAGTCTATTTATATCCTCAAACCATGTTAGGGAATCTGAGTTTCGTCATAGCTTTCTTAGAAGTCATAAACTCATTACCTTTCTTGATAATAGTTTGACTGCAAGTTGTAGGTTTCTTCACTATCTAATAGAAGATTCTAATAGTTTCAGTGATATGGACTTTATGCTTACATAGGTATAGAACATCAAACAATAGAATATCAATAGACACTTGGAAGTCCTTTAAATATTATGTTCTCCTTGAAGCACTTGTAATTGTTTCTAAGAGATGTCTATTCTTTAAAGCCACTTCTAAAGTCCTTTAAGAATAAGTGTTCTGATTTTCTGAAGAACTTCTAAAAGCCTCCGCAATATCTGTTTATGTTTGTTGTTCGCCTCGAAGACTTTCGAGGTCTATTTTCTCCCACTTGTCATTTTGGAAACGAATCTCCAAAAGGACACTATTTCGAGCAAACAAACATTATGTTCTCAAAATTCGTGGTAGAAATATTACTCTTGTGCCTCATTTGAATAAATCACAATGAAACGTATATCTATACTTGGGCCTTAGTTTGTTGGATAAAAAACACTAAGCTCCCACAGAGTTCAGGAACTCCTTAGATATATATGATCGAAAAGATATTCTATTGTTCAATGGCTTTGACGAATTTGGTTTAGTTGGGTGGTGGTTCAGCATTTTGTTTAGAAATTATAGGAAAAAATCTTTACGATTCATCATTGATCGAGTCAAGTACCAATTGACTTCGATCATTCCAATGTAGACATACCATATCTTGTGGAGCTAGATCGTGAAATAACACACAATCATTGATGATCATGTTTGGTCTTAAATAATCATCATCATGATCTAACCTAGATCTTTATGATTTATTTCCAAGTGGATTATATACTTTTGAATCTTTGAACTAGCCAAACAAATCCAAACTTATATCACATTGATTAATTAAACCTATATTCACTCAAGTTCAGGTGAAATAATAAAGTCATAAAATCTTTCTTTACCTTTGAACTCCATTGTCTAAGGATATTAACATAGTTCATTTATTTTGTTACCTTCAACAAGTAAGACTACCTTGTCTTGAATGATCTAGAAATCAATCAACTTTCAAGAGTCCATCAAATAGAGCTTTAGCATGTTAACTTCTTGATATGGTCTAAGTAACAATGGCAAAGATTGGTGGAACTCAAATCAAGAGATCGATCTGAACCTAGTAATTTAAAGTTTTTATTGTTAAGGAGTTGTTTGTTTTAATCAAGCATACATGACTCAACCCGTAAATGATCATTTCAATCAAATAAACAAAAAAACATTGTTTTTGTATATTTTGAATGTGAGTCTTTCTGCGTTTGAAACTTAAATTCAGGTATGCCGATCATGGAACAAAATAGCCACTAAGTTACAGCCTTGAAAGGACTTAAAAAAAACTAGATGACCCTACAATTAATGTAGCAATGCCATGCTTCATTTCCCACTTGTAGGTTATTATTGTAGCCTAGCTTCCATTGTTTGAGTTGTTACTAAAGTAAGAACCTCAAGCGGTATATGATACGAAGGAAGTTTGATTGCTAGGTCACCTCTTTTTAAAAATTAACTTTTAAGTAGAAACGGAATTGTAAGTTCCTTTCACTTGTTCCTTGTTTTCCTATTTCTTGTACCCTTTCTTATAGTCTTAAGAATTGACTTCTATAATGTTGAATTTTATACTTTGTTAGACATGCCCAATGTCACTCCAACAAAGTTCTTACCATTTTATTTATGTGGAATATTTTTCTTCAACCAGATAATCTTACTAGAAGCTTCAAAAGTTCTCTAGGCATCGGTCTATTTGAACGTCTAGGGACTAGACTCATTCGATAATTAAATGGACAAAGATATTAAGTTGTTAACCATTGGTAAAGTTGAGTGTTAAACTCAATGCTTTATGATCTCAAAAAAACATTTTATTTTTAATCCACAAGCACCAATTTGTTTTCCATTCGACTTTGTATAAGAAACGTACATTTTAAATTGCTCTTTTTCTCTCATTTCCATGAATCGTTCTTAGATTCACCACCAATCGAGGAAATTTACTATTATCTTTCTAAAAGGATTGATTGTAGTGGAAGATATTTAATTATAAACAATATTTAAAACATACATTGAAGCATGCAAAGTCTCGATATTTATCATGATTAATAAATTGAAAACAAAACATGCATTTTAAACAAGTCATTGGCATTTTATTCGAAATATTTAGGTCCGGCAGGTGTGAATAAAATGAATCCAAGACCCCAAAATCGTTGAAAAATTAAGCACGATTTGAATTAATTCTAAACTATTTTAGGTAAGCAAATCCGTTGCTAATAGTCTAGAAAATATTCTTGGTTGATATGTATGTCTAAGAACTTATTGGGAAAACCTATCCCATTTTCCACGACATAAAAGGACTCCTTACTTATATCGTTGAGTTCAACCAAAATCAACTTGTACTCACAACTAATTGTGTACGTACGATTAAGAAGTGACACCTCGCTTTGGCGGAAAACTATCACTAATCGATCGAAAAATGTACTCACAACATTGTGTACCTTACCCCTTTAAAATCAATAAGTAACACCTTGTTTTGGCGGAAAACTATTACTACATTGATGTAAAGGTGAGAAGTAAGTGTTATTTTGGAATGGCACCTTTTAACTCAATTTTGCAGTTTGGAACTTAAAGCTTTTATTATGTTGGTTAGATTTTAAGTGAACTAAAATCCTTAAACATGCAACATAATCAAGCCACAATCTCATGCATAAATCAAGACATTATTTAAAACAATAAATATCTTAAAACATGAATAAGATTAATTGTGATCTAGTATGGCCCAACATCATCTTGAAGCTTCAACTTCAAACTCCGTCTTGAAAATGGATTGGAAACTCTGTTCTTGAATTTCACCATGGGAGGCGCCATTTTCTTCAAAAAGGACTTGCAACCACTAGTGGAAAAAATACCTGTTGAGGGGGGCATTTTGGGCTTATTGAGGCGAACATGTCCCGCTTCGACAGACGTGGCTTCAATAGCTCACTTAGCTGTTGAGGCGGGCTTTGTTCGCCTCAACAGGTCATCTGTTGTGGGGGGCTTTCAAAAGCCCGCCTCAACAGCCCAAAACCAAAGGGAAAAATAAGGACCTGTTGTGGGGGGCATTACCAAAAGCCCGCCTCAACAGACACCTCTGTTGAGGCTCACTTCTTAAATGCCCCCCACAACAGACCTTTATTTTTGCGCCAATACCTGTACATTGGCGCCATAAATTCATATGTTGTTGAGGCGTACATTAAAAGCCCCCTTCAACAACATTAAATTTTTTTTTCCAAATTCTTTTAAAATATAAAATAGGTGGCAACAAAATCTATATATATACACCATTGAGTTTTGAAACCTGTACACCAATCAACACCAGAATAGCAAAGGTATGAATCTGCTTATTTTTTATTAATAAAATTAACTTCATTTATATTAACCCAATAGAGAAAAGCGTATAGTACGTACGTTTACAATTTTTAAACACCTAGCTAGCCAGTCTAACAAATTAAAACTAATATTAACAAATAAAGACAAAAGGCTAGAGAGCTAGTCTAACAAATTTATCTAATCCGGCCACTTAATTAGGTTTTTTTTTTTAGAGATGGAATAGCACGCATCAGGGACGACAAAAGGATGAAGCCTTTAATTACTTTTTTTTTAATTTAAAATTTAATTGTTAGTTTCCCAAGAGCACCGGTTGATGCGAACAACAGAAAGTCTGCCCTTTCTAGTACTCATCTGTAGAGGGGGGCAATAAAAAGCCCGCCTCAACAGATGTTGTGAGAGAGAGCCACAAGCAATTTTCTGAATAATGAAAAGTGTACAGTATTGTAAATGAGATGTGAGATGGTGTCTGACAAAAAAAAAAAATATTAATGCTCCACTTTGTATTTGTATCCTCAAAAAGAAAAGAAAAAATCCCGGTATTAAAACTGGTGGTTTTAAAATTGTTTTAATAAAAGTAAAAACAAAACTATAAATCAGTTTCTAGTTTTGAATAAACAAAAAACTAGAAAACTAAAACAATGACGAACAAGGCCTTAAATTTTAGATTTTTTTATCAAAAATTGGTTTAGGTGAACGATTAAAATTAACGAATCCAATCAAAATTGTAATCCTTCAATTTTCAAATAAGACATTTAAACATGAAATCATATTCCCCTTCTCACCTAAATAAATTTTCAGATCTAACCAACTAATAAAATAAATTTCCGATCAAAAATTCATTAATATAGGTTAAATTTGGATTAGGGTTTAATATTAAAATTTATGAATGAAAAAGTTATTAGAGGTTCATAATATTACAAAAAACAGTAGGAAAAATTTCAATTAATTATAAGTCTATTTGTTCATATAATTAATTTAAAAACTTGTCAAATTTAACTATTTAATTCATTAAAAAACAACAACGCCCAAAAAATCCAACTTGGGGGCCTGTTTTTGACGTTCTTATCGCATGAGTTGTTTTTAAAACGCCGTTTCCAATCATATTAGGATCGGAATATTCGAAATTCCGACACTTTACGAATACATAACCTTTTTCTACGATTCATCGAATAATCAAGAAAATATTCGAAAAGTAAAAAAATTGCAGAAAATTTTGACAACATACAAACATATAAAATTATGCTAAAAAATACTTAAATCACATGAAGCTCATGATACCACTATAGGGATTTATATTTAAACGAATAAGAAAGCGGAACAATTAATCCCAAAGCCAGGAAACATGTATAAAGTACAGATTAAGCAATACTTAAGTTTGTAGCGTGTTTTCCCGTTTAGTCTACGAACACGAACAAGAACTCCAATCGTAGTTCCTCTACTTGGTTCACTGACAGTGCAGATCCGCCTTGATGATTGATAGCTTAGATCTTGATCAAGGTTTTGAGACTTTTGGGAAGAACACGCTTAGGATGCAAACAGAGAATCAGGGTTCTATCCTTTCTCCGAGGGTTGTGTGTAATGCATGTTAATTACTTCAATGTAGAAAGCATGTGTATAGGTTATAATAGTAACCTAATCAACAAAGCAAGCCAACCGACCAAATGGTCGGCCAGCCTACCGCAAGCCCACACGCATATGCGAGTAGCCACAACCGTGGGCCTTGGGCCGCCTTGTGCGCGCTGCTTGCTGTTGTCCCCTTGCGCGTGTTAGGTTATGATACATATGACAATTCATAAATCATGCGGAAAAACCATAAACCCAGGAAAACATATTATTTACACATAATCATTTAGCATAGATTAGATGCATACTCTTTGTTGCGTGCCTTCCCTAGCTGCGCCCGAACCGAACAAGAACAAGTCTTTAGGACTCCAAGTGTCGTCCCTCCGTAGATAGTCCACAGCACGTCCGGATCCGCCTTAAGATTGACCAACTAGAATCGCCCTTAAGGTACTATTATTTTCGGCACTTTATAGGCAAATGTGTGACTGAATTTTTCTCTCAAAAAAAACTCACTTTGAATACTTTGAAACTTGTGTTATAAATTGTGAGCCCTAGCCTCATATTTATAGCGGTATGGAAAGGGAATCGAAATCCTATTCAGATACAAATTAATTAAACCTAGAATCCTACAAGAACTCTAATTTAATTAATTTATCAAATAGAATTAGGAATTTAATCATTAACCGAACTCTGCATGTTTTAGGAAACGTGCACGAACACAAACACTTGCACACACACGCACGGCAGCCACGATGGGCCCCATGCGTGCGCGCGAGCAGCAGCCCACTCAGCGCCCGCGCGCGCTGCGCGCTGCGCGTGCTGTGCGCGCTGCGCGCTGCGCGCAGCCTGCTGGGCCTGGCCTTGCGCTGGGCCTGGCATGGCTGTTTGTGCGGCGCGCTTGGCTTGTTGGGCGATGGCCTGGCTTCGTGCTGGGCCTCGTCCGGCAGGCCTCGTCCGATGCTTATTCGTACGATGCGCTTCCGATTAAATTTTCCGATTCCGGAATTCATTTCCGATACGAACAATATTTAATATTTCCGATTCCGGAATTAATTTCCGTTTCGAACAAATATTTAATATTTCCGTTTCCGGAATTATTTTCCGATTCCGGTAATATTTCCGATTCTGACAATATTTCCGTTTCCGGCAATATTTCCGATTCTGGCAATATTTCCATTTCCGATAATATTTTCCGACACGTACCATGTTTCCGTTTCCGGCAACATCTACGACTTGGATAATATTTATATTTCCGATACGATCCATATTTCCGTTTCCGGCAATATCATCGTTTCCGGAGTATTCATTCCTTGCCTGTGACGATCTTAGCTCCCACTGAAACCAAGATCCGTCGATTCCGAATATTCATAGATGGAGTATTTAATGCCATTAAATACTTGATCCGTTTACGTACTATTTGTGTGACCCTACGGGTTCAGTCAAGAGTAAGCTGTGGATTAATATCATTAATTCCACTTGAACTGAAGCGGCCTCTAGCTAGGCATTCAGCTCACTTGATCTCACTGAATTATTAACTTGTTAATTAATACTGAACCGCATTTATTAGACTTAACATAGAATGCATACTTGGACCAAGGGCATTATTTCCTTCAGTCTCCCACTTGTCCTTAGGGACAAGTGTGCATTTCCTAATTCCTTTGTCGCTCGATGCTTGCTCTTGAACATAAGGTAAGAGTTGTCATCCTTATTATGTCCAGAGGTGTTCCTCGGTTTCAGAGTTCAACTGATCAAATAAACAGATAATCATAGCCTATGATTCATCCGAGCACGGCCATGCATTTCACAGTTTCTAGCTCTCCGAGTGGCCTTGTACAACTTTTAAGCATCTCATCCCGATTTATGGGAGGACAATCCCAATCTTGCGATCTTGAGATTAGACTTCGTTTGATAGGTGATTACCTGAGCGTTGCCTTTATAGCCTCCTTTTACGGTGCGACGGTTGGTCAACGTCAAAGCAACCAGTTCTCAAACAAGTAATCTTCAAATCACTCAGGTATTGAGGATTTAGTGTCTAATAATTTAATGAAATTTACTTATGACAGACTTTCATCTCTTACAGTAAAGTTTCATAGGTCTTGTCCGATACTAGTCTTCCCAAAGTAAGTATCTATGCAAATGATTATGACATTGCCATGTCCACATAGTTCAAGAAACAGAACTACTAGTCATCTTGCATTCTAATCGTCTAACGTTTTCTATGCGTCCAATTTTATAGAAAACTCCGATTAGGGACCATTTTCAACCTTTGACATTCAAGTTCACTTGATAGACATTTCTTAGTCACAGGACTGGTCCTGACAGTCTATCTTGAATATATCGTCAAATTGAAGGGACTCATCATTTAATAAACCACAAATTAAATGGATAAATGAATTCTTTTCATTTATTGTGAATGATTAACCAATAATGTTTTACAAGGATTTAAACTCTAAAACTTTAAAACATTAAACAGAGACATCAAAGCCATTCTCCAATATGCTTGATTCCCATAGCTGCAGTGTGCGAGTTGTGCTTCGCCTGCGGCAGAGGTTTAGTTAATGGATCTGATATGTTGTCATCAGTTCCAATTTTGCTTATCTCGACTTCTTTTCTTTCAACGAACTCTCGTAGAAGGTTAAATCTACGAAGTACATGCTTGACTCTCTGGTGGTGTCTAGGCTCTTTTGCCTGTGCAATAGCTCCGTTATTATCACAATACAGGGCTATTGGTCCTTTAATGGAGGGGACTACACCAAGTTCTCCTATGAACTTCCTTAGCCATATAGCTTCCTTTGCTGCTTCATGTGCAGCAATGTACTCCGCTTCAGTTGTAGAATCCGCAATGGTGCTTTGCTTAGCACTTTTCCAGCTTACTGCTCCTCCGTTGAGGCAGAAGACAAACCCAGACTGTGATCTGAAATCATCTTTGTCGGTTTGGAAACTTGCGTCCGTATAGCCTTTAACAATTAATTCATCATCTCCACCATAGACCAGGAAGTCATCTTTGTGCCTTTTCAGGTACTTCAGAATGTTCTTGGCAGCAGTCCAATGCGCCTCTCCTGGGTCTGACTGGTATCTGCTCGTAGCACTGAGTGCGTACGCAACATCCGGGCGTGTACATATCATAGCATACATTATTGAACCAATCAATGATGCATATGGAATCCCATTCATTCGTCTACGCTCATCAAGTGTTTTTGGGCACTGAGTCTTGCTTAGAGTCATTCCATGAGACATGGGTAGGTAGCCTCGCTTGGAGTCCGCCATCTTGAACCTATCAAGCACCTTATTGATATAAGTGCTTTGACTAAGTCCAATCATCTTTTTAGATCTATCTCTGTAAATCTTGATGCCCAATATGTACTGTGCTTCTCCTAGATCCTTCATCGAAAAACATTTCCCAAGCCAAATCTTGACAGAGTTCAACATAGGAATGTCATTTCCGATAAGCAATATGTCGTCGACATATAATACTAGGAAAGCAATTTTGCTCCCACTGACCTTCTTGTATACACAAGATTCGTCCGCGTTCTTGATGAAACCAAAGTCACTGACTGCTTCATCAAAACGTATATTCCAGCTCCTGGATGCCTGCTTCAATCCGTAGATTGACTTCTTTAGCTTGCATACCTTTTTAGCATTCTTTGGATCCTCAAAACCTTCAGGCTGTGTCATAAACACAGTTTCTGTTAAAACGCCGTTTAAGAAAGCAGTTTTGACATCCATCTGCCATATTTCGTAATCGTAATATGCAGCGATTGCTAACATTATCCGAATAGACTTTAGCATTGCAACTGGTGAAAAGGTTTCATCGTAATCCACACCGTGGACTTGCCTGTAACCTTTTGCGACCAATCTAGCTTTGAAAACTTCAAGTTTCCCATCCTTGTCCTTTTTCAGTTTGAAAACCCATTTGCTTCCAATGGCTTGGTAGCCATCTGGCAAATCGACCAAATCCCATACTTGGTTTTCAGACATGGAGTCTAATTCAGATTGCATGGCTTCTTGCCATTGCTTGGAGCTAGGGCTCGTCATAGCTTGCTTGTAAGTCGCAGGTTCATCACTTTCAAGTAATAGAACGTCATAGCTCTCGTTCGTCAAAATACCTAAGTACCTTTCCGGTTGAGATCTATATCTTTGCGATCTACGCGGGGTAACATTTCTAGATTGACCATGATTCTCACCAGATTCTTCTAAAGATCTCTGAGTTTCATCCTGAATGTCATCTTGAGCATTCTCTAGAGTTTGTTGTTCGACTCGAATTTCTTCGAGGTCTACTTTTCTCCCACTTGTCATTTTGGAAATGTGATCCTTCTCCAAAAAGACACCATCTCGAGCAACAAACACTTTGTTCTCAGATGTATTGTAGAAGTAATACCCCTTTGTTTCCTTTGGATAGCCCACAAGGATACATTTGTCAGATTTTGGATGAAGTTTGTCTGAAATTAATCGTTTGACGTATACTTCACATCCCCAAATCTTAAGAAAAGACACATTTGGAGGCTTTCCAAACCATAATTCGTATGGAGTCTTTTCGACAGCTTTAGACGGAGCTCTATTTATAGTGAGTGCAGCTGTATTTAGTGCATGTCCCCAAAATTCTAATGGAAGTTCGGCCTGACCCATCATTGACCTGACCATGTCTAGCAAGGTTCTGTTCCTCCGTTCTGATACACCGTTCCATTGTGGTGTTCCAGGAGGAGTCAATTCTGATAGAATTCCACATTCTTTCAGATGGTCATCAAATTCATAGCTCAGATATTCACCGCCTCTATCAGACCGCAGTTCCTTAATCTTCTTGCCTAATTGATTCTCTACTTCACTCTGAAATTCCTTGAATTTGTCAAAGGATTCAGACTTATGCTTCATTAGGTAGACATAACCATACCTACTGAAGTCATCAGTGAAAGTGATAAAGTAGCTGAAACCACCTCTAGCATTTGTACTCATTGGTCCACATACATCTGTATGGATTAAACCCAATAGTTCATTTGCTCTTTCTCCAACTTTAGAGAAAGGTTGCTTTGTCATTTTGCCAAGTAAACATGATTCGCATTTACCATAATCCTCTAAGTCAAATGGTTCTAGAATTCCTTCCTTTTGAAGTCTTTCTAAGCGTTTCAAGTTTATATGGCCTAATCGACAATGCCACAGATAGGTGAGATCTGAATCATCCTTTTTGGCCCTTTTGGTATTTATGTTATATACTTGTTTGTCGTGATCTAATAAATAAAGTCCATTGACTAATCTAGCAGATCCATAAAACATCTCTTTAAAATAAAACGAACAACTATTGTCTTTTATTATAAAGGAAAATCCCTTAGCATCTAAGCAAGAAACTGAAATGATGTTTTTAGTAAGACTTGGAACATGGAAACATTCTTCCAGTTCCAAAACTAGCCCGGAGGGCAACGACAAATAGTAAGTTCCTACAGCTAATGCAGCAATCCGTGCTCCATTTCCCACTCGTAGGTCGACTTCACCCTTGCTTAACTTTCTACTTCTTCTTAGTCCCTGTGGATTGGAACATAAGTGTGAGCCACAACCTGTATCTAATACCCAAGAAGTTGAATTAGCAAGTATACAGTCTATAACGAAAATACCTGAAGATGGAACGACTGTTCCGTTCTTCTGATCTTCCTTTAGCTTCAAGCAATCTCTCTTCCAATGCCCCTTCTTCTTGCAGTAGAAGCATTCGGATTCAGAAGTGGGTTGACTGACCTTCCTCTTTGCAGATTTGGCGCCAGTTTGCTTAGTTGGGCTGGCTTTGTTGCCACCTTTCTTAGCATTCCTCTTCTTTCCAGATTTCTTGAACTTGCCCCCACGCACCATAAGCACATCCTGCTTATCACTTTTGAGCGTCTTTTCAGCGGTCTTCAGCATACCATGAAGCTCAGTGAGCGTTTTGTCCAGACTATTCATACTGTAGTTCAGTTTGAACTGATCATACCCGCTATGAAGAGAATGGAGGATGGTGTCTATAGCCATTTCCTGAGAAAATTGCTGATCCAGCCGACTCATATTCTCAATGAGTCCAATCATTTTGAGAACATGTGGACTTACGGGCTCGCCTTTCTTAAGTTTGGTCTCAAGAATTTGCCTATGAGTCTCGAATCTTTCGACTCGAGCCAGATCTTGGAACATGTTCTTCAACTCACTGATGATTGTGAAAGCATCTGAGTTGATGAACGTTTTCTGCAGATCCGCACTCATGGTGGCGAGCATTAGACATTTCACATCCTTGTTGGCATCAATCCAACGATTGAGGGCTGCCTGAGTGACCCCGTCGCCTGCAGCTTCGGGCATCGCCTCATCTAGGACATACTCCTTTTCTTCCTGCATAAGAACTATTTGCAAGTTCCTTTGCCAGTCAAGGAAGTTTTTCCCGTTCAACTTCTCCTTTTCGAGAATTGATCGAATGTTGAATGAATTTTTGTTTGCCATATTAAAAACTACAATTGAAAAGAATAAACAAATAAATAACCATTCACAGTTTCTCTTAATAAACTTAAATTCTAGCATACATGCATAATTCAATGTTTATTAAGCATTTTATTCAATTTATGTGTTCCGGCAGGTGTGAATAAAATGATTCCAAGATCCTAAAATCATTGAAGAACTAAGCACAGTTTGTCGACTTAATCCTAGAACATCTTAGGTAAGCAAAAGCCTTTTGCTAATAGTCTAGAAACTATTCTTGGTTGATAGGTACGTCTAAGAACTTATTAGGTAAACCTATCGAATTTGCCACGACATAAAAGGACTCCTTACTTATATCGTTGAGTTTCACCAAAACTAACATGTACTCACAATTATTTGTGTACCTTGCCCCTTTAGGACCAATAAGTAACACCTCGCTGAGCGAAAACTATTACTAGATTGATGTAAAGGATATCCAAGCAAGTGTATATTTTGGCATGGCACCTTTTAACTCAATTTTTAAGTTTGGAACTTAAGGCTCTTACTATGTTGGTTAGATTTTAAGTGAACTAAAATCCTTAATCATGCAACATAATCAAGCTTTTGATCTCATGCATTTTAAGACATATTTAAAACAATAAATAACTTAAAACATGCATAAGATATTTGTGATCTAGTATGGCCCGACTTCATCTTGAAGCTTTGACTTCAAAGTCCGTCTTGAAAATCTCCGTGGGAGGCACCATTTTCTTCAAATAGGATAAGCTATAACTAATTACAACTATTTGATGGTTCGCAGACCATATTTGAATTGAAAAATAACTTTGGTACTTTAGACCAATTACATTCAAATTAATGGTACGCAGACCATATTTTCTATCCTATTTGGGCCATACTAGTCACTTCATAACCTGCAAAACAGTACATATACAATATATACCATTCACCCATTCATTATCATGAATGGCCCACATAGCTGGTTAGTAAAACACATTATGCATCACGTAAACATTTGCAGCAATTAATCAAGGGCACCAATAATCTACCAATTATTCAGTCCTTATTAATTCTAATCAAGTTGTTTTAACCTTAAGGATTTGTAGACCTAATCAAGAGTTTATGACTAAAAAGCGCTCCCACTTAAACCAATAAATTCATATGCTTTACCAATTTGAAACATAAAAATGTATTTCTAGTCTAACCAGAAACATACAAATATAATTAAAATTTAAAGCTCATATAAATTTATAATTGAATCCAAAAAGTTTAATTTAATTTCAGTCGCATTTAAATTAATTCATGATTTTAATTTTAGTAAAATAATTAGAATAAATTACATTTATTATAATTATAATATTCAAAATTAAAATCCAAGAAAATAATTTAAATTATTAATTTTAAAATTAATTAAAATTACGTGAACTGAAATTTTCAAATTAAACATTCAAAACGATCTAATCGTAACGCAAACACCCTACGCATTGCACGCCCATGGGCCGCACGCACACAGCCATTGCTGGCCATGTGCGCGCAGCCCATGCGCTCGTCGCATAGCTGCTGCATCCCTATCGCAAGCCTCCGCACGCATTGGTGCTCGCTGCGCGCGCCAGCGCTCATCGCACGCGAGCTATCGCTCGCAGTGCGCGCGCGACATCGCTCGCTGGGTGCGCGACATCGCTCGCTGGGCGCGCGACATCGCTCGCTGGGCGCGCGAGCCATCGCTCGCTGGGCGCGCGACATCGCTCGCTGGGCGGGCGACATCGCTCGCTGTGCGCGCGAGCCATCGCTCGCTGTGCGCGCGAGCCATCGCTCGCTGGGCGCGCGACATCGCTCGCTGTGCGTGCGAGCAATGCTAGGCGCAGCGCTCGTGGCACGCGAGCTTGCGCTCGCTGCGCGCGAGGCTGCGCGCTCTTGTGCGAGGCAGCGCGCGTTGTGGCGCAGCTCGCTTGCTGCCCACACGCGACTGCCTTGGCTCGCCCTACGCCCATACCCATTCGTCCATTGGTCGTGGCACACGACACAAGGCAGGGCTGCTGCCTTGTGCTCGTGCACTACGCCCTTGCTCATTGCATTCGTGCCGCATGGGCGACGAGCTCCCTTGCTCGTCGTCGCATGCCCGCATTATGCAACACCCCTTAAGGGTAACACGAAGCGTCCATTGCTTTGTGCGTGCAAGTTATATGAACGAATCGCATAAAAATTTAAAATTTATATTTAAAATTAATGACAAATTAATAAATAATATTAATTTCATAATTTTAGGGCGAAAAAATCGAAAATTTATTATCCAATTGATTTCCGATTGTTATGGATTCAAGTCTAGGTCATAAAAATTTAAAATTTATCGTAAATTTACAATTTTTATGGTGGTTTTTAATCATAGGTTTCTAATTAAATTACAATTAATTATGAAAATCAAATTAATTCTAAATTATTCTAATTTTCAACAAATTAATCTTAATTACAAATTAGATTGCATAATTAACAAGACTAGGCATTCAAACTTGTTAAACATATGCAGTAGGTCAATCAAAAATTCAAGATTTATCAACAAGAATCGCAAATATTTAATTTAACATCTTAAATTTACGAAATTTTGCATTCGAAAAACTAAAACCTTCGAAAAGTCATAGTTAGGCTTCGAATTTGAGAATTCTGGGTTCGGCAGAAAATTACTATTTTTGTCAAAATTTTAGAATGCCTTTTACATGCGGAATTGACACAAAAATCACTCAATTCGGATGAGTAACGAAGAAACTGCCGAAAAACTGCGTACGTATAATTAAATAAACGCAATTTGCAATTAATTAACAATTACGAAAATTAATCACCCCTTTTAATTCTTGCAAATTTGTAATATTTAACCATGTTCATGCAATTTAGATTATGAAAATAATAAGGGGCTCGTGATACCACTGTTAGGTTATGATACATATGACAATTCATAAATCATGCGGAAAAACCATAAACCCAGGAAAACATATTATTTACACATAATCATTTAGCATAGATTAGATGCATACTCTTTGTTGCGTGCCTTCCCTAGCTGCGCCCGAACCGAACAAGAACAAGTCTTTAGGACTCCAAGTGTCGTCCCTCCGTAGATAGTCCACAGCACGTCCGGATCCGCCTTAAGATTGACCAACTAGAATCGCCCTTAAGGTACTATTATTTTCGGCACTTTATAGGCAAATGTGTGACTGAATTTTTCTCTCAAAAAAAACTCACTTTGAATACTTTGAAACTTGTGTTATAAATTGTGAGCCCTAGCCTCATATTTATAGCGGTATGGAAAGGGAATCGAAATCCTATTCAGATACAAATTAATTAAACCTAGAATCCTACAAGAACTCTAATTTAATTAATTTATCAAATACAATTAGGAATTTAATCATTAACCGAACTCTGCGTGTTTTAGGAAACGTGCACGAACACAAACACTTGCACACACACGCACGGCAGCCACGATGGGCCCCATGCGTGCGCGCGAGCAGCAGCCCACTCAGCGCCCGCGCGCGCTGCGCGCTGCGCGTGCTGTGCGCGCTGTGCGCGCTGCGCGCTGCGCGCAGCCTGCTGGGCCTGGCCTTGCGCTGGGCCTGGCATGGCTGTTTGTGCGGCGCGCTTGGCTTGCTGGGCGATGGCCTGGCTTCGTGCTGGGCCTCGTCCGGCAGGCCTCGTCCGATGCTTATTCGTACGATGCGCTTCCTATTAAATTTTCCGATTCCGGAATTCATTTCCGATACGAACAATATTTAATATTTCCGATTCCGGAATTAATTTCCGTTTCGAACAAATATTTAATATTTCCGTTTCCGGAATTATTTTCCGATTCCGGTAATATTTCCGATTCTGACAATATTTCCGTTTCCGGCAATATTTCCGATTCTGGCAATATTTCCATTTCCGATAATATTTTCGGACACGTACCATGTTTCCGTTTCCGGCAACATCTACGACTTGGATAATATTTATATTTCCGATACGATCCATATTTCCGTTTCCGGCAATATCATCGTTTCCGGAGTATTCATTCCTTGCCTGTGACGATCTTAGCTCCCACTGAAACCAAGATCCGTCGATTCCGAATATTCATAGATGGAGTATTTAATGCCATTAAATACTTGATCCGTTTACGTACTATTTGTGTGACCCTACGGGTTCAGTCAAGAGTAAGTTGTGGATTAATATCATTAATTCCACTTGAACTGAAGCGGCCTCTAGCTAGGCATTCAGCTCACTTGATCTCACTGAATTATTAACTTGTTAATTAATACTGAACCGCATTTATTAGACTTAACATAGAATGCATACTTGGACCAAGGGCATTATTTCCTTCAGCGCGCGCCCAACCTAACGCTTTTGGCCCTCTTGCGCATTGCGCTGCAGTGCGTTACTGCCCATGGGCCTCGAGTGCCTTGCGCATTCGGCTCGTGGGCTGGCAGCTCCTCGTATGCATCCGATGGTCCTCTGGCCAATCCTTTATCGTATAGTTCGATAAGATTATTCCTTTTGCCCAACTTACGAATATACACAAAACGATATACAATTCCGGGTCAAACGTCATATCGTATATTTATGTATTCCGAACTAATTTCCCGAAAATCCATTCAATGAATTACTGATTCATTTAATCGGGTATCTATTTCCTGTCATTAGTGTGACCTTCTAGGTTCAGTCAAGAGTAAGATATGAGCCTAATAAGGATTAGAACTCACTGATCGGAAACATTGCTCCAGCCAGCTGTTTTGATCAGTTGATCTTACTGAATTAACTATTCATAATTAATATGAATCTTGGTATTAGACTAATGCACATTGGGTGAAGGACATATTTTCTTCGCTTCGATAAACTAGAAAAGTACTACATCTAGTCACTCCCAACTCGAGAATGGCTGTAATAAATGAGCACTAAAACCCTCGGCAATGTTAAAAGCAACTAATTAAGTTCATCTTATAAACACGTTCATCAAAGCATTCTAAACACTATTTTGATCTTACGGCATGCTGGACGTATGGTGAGAAAAATTAAGATACATAATTACAATGGAGTGTTGTTGAGGTAAATATTTACAATATCTTATCATTTCTTTTAGAAATTTAATTTAAGCCACGATGTATTGACCTATGAAATATTTATTTTGTTTTCTCTAGTGTGCTCAACAAGTGGGGTTACTAAGTGTGGATATTATACGGTTCAGGTTAATGTTTCACATAGTTCATTCACGTAGTGAAAGTGAATCTATTCAATGTAAGAACTTGTTAAAATATATTTAAGTTAATGACTTTAGGTTTTCTTTATATATTTACATTGTTTTTTCTGAAATATTTTTTGGCAAGAATTTAAGACAAATAAACCTTACACTAATGGAAAAGCTCGTAAAGTTTTAACTTGTAGGGCTCTTTACTCTTCGGAAATTATATTCTCCTAAAGTTTATTTGTTGGGAAAAAAATAATACTTTTATTAAATATTAAGATATTTACTTATAACGTACTACAATTATCTACTATTGTAGTTTTATTTGGTTTTATTTATTTGATCTTTTGGACAAGGTGTGACAGATATTATGTTTTAGGATGATTTTATGGATTATGAATGGTTAAAGATGTTGTATTTGTTATGGATATTATTTTATTGTGGGTGAATATTTTTTTGTTGTGATTGCTTAATATTGGGACAAGATGGTAAGGTGCTTTGGAGATAGGTGATGTCGGTGTGTTGTGTCCTAGATTGCTTCATTGGTTATTGCGGTGTTGTTCATCTTTTTAAAAAGAATAATCAAAAGCATATTTTTTTACATATATTTCCACGGGCATATGTTTGGGACATAAGGAATTACTGCAATTAATTGATTCGAAAAATCCATAAGTATGATGGAACTGCAACTTTTAATGCTTCAGAACATTGTTAGGCGCGAAGCAATTGGTAGTACTTTTTACTAGTTGCAACGAACAAATACTTCAAACTCTTGGTAGATAATTGAATTCTTGATTGCTTCATACTCACTCGACGAAATTGGAAGAAATTGAATTTCTTTAATTTCTTCAAGTATAGTTGCTTCACACCTGATATGAATCAATAACCACTTTTAGGCTTGAAGTAATATCCCCTATTTTTATTAGGGAAGGACGCTGCACTTTTATCTCCACCTTTGTCCTTCGTTGCTCCCCTTTTGAGAGGAACGTTACTTTGCCTTTAATTTTCTCTGGGGACTTTAGAGGGGCCCGTCATCCTTTACCGGATGCTTGTCTTATTTTTGATGGTGATTGGATTCATGATCATAATGCTCCGGGGGTTTCCTGGATTTTTATGGATTCCTCTTCTCTTGTTACTGTTGGAGGTGGAGCTCAAGCCTGTAATTTAGTCTCTACTCCTTGCAGAGTTGAAGACATGTGCTCTGGCTCTTCGTGATGCGCTTAGGAAGTATTATTCTTCTTTGCTTCCATACATGGATTCCTCGGTCTTATTTCGTATGCTACAAAGTCAAATACAGCCTCATATTTTTGTGTCCTGACTACTTTCACAGATTAGTTTGTTTCTTTGTTCCTTGACTTCCCTCTCTATACAGAAGGTTTCCCTCGACTATGGATGAGGCTCATGTTTTGGCCGATCGTACTCCTAGTCGATCGTCAGCTTATCTTTCTTTCCTTTTAGTGCCTTCCCTTTTTTTTATCACTTATTCTTCTGTTGTTTTCTAGTCCTTCTGGTAAAAGAAGGTAAAAAGTAAAAGATACTTTGTAGTTGTTTATAAAAACTGAAATACAAAAACCACTAGAAGAAATCAGAGGAAGTCAACCAATGATTTAGTTGTGAGTGGTTAATTTTGGAAGGCAATAATCTTTTTAGCTTGCTCTTGATGATTTCAATGCTTTTTGCAACGTCAACTCTCTCTCTCTCTCTCTCTCTCTCTCTCTCCACTAGATTTTCTGCCCACTAAATGACGAATACCCTGACAACGTATTACTTTGGTGTCCTTGAGAAAAACCTAGTTTCTAGATATATGCTTAGCCCAAGGCAGGTTGTTGTTCTTAATTGTATATGTGTCCCACACGCATAAGATTTTCTGTTTACTATCCCTATTGATGGCTTGGGAAGACGATGAACCATCGTCAATTCCACTATGTGTTGTGCTATAGGCTCATGATACCTCTTTTCTCTGAAGGTAGTCTCTGCCCGAGTTGCAATTCACCCAGGATGGACCAATGGGGAGGTCATGTGATCCAAAGCTATAGTGAACTAGGTGTGAAGGTCAAGCATAATTTGGTGTGTAATATTCTTTTTGATATTTTCTCTAAAGTTGGTATCGTGGTGTGTAAGGAGGCTCCAATGGGCATCCTTTAAAAGGCTGAAAAGGATCTCAGGTCTGCAGACCTTTTACTATTTACTTGGTACCGTGGTAAAGATGCATGTTTGGATGTGACCGACATTTCTCCCTTTGTTGTTATAGGTGAGAGCTCTTGGGCTCCTAAGATGACCTTGCACAATTCTGTGGAGAAGAAAAAAAAGAAGTATGCGTCCAATTGTGAGGAGAACGATTACAAGTTCATCTCTTTTGCGTTCTCTAGGTTCAGGGAATTGTATAAAGAGGCTTTGGGCACGCTTTCACGTATCAAGTCACTCTAACAATGTTAAGAGGGGTGCATTTATCTTTCACCAATTCTGTTTTTGTATTGAGACGGATGTGGGAGCCCAGCTTGTTTCTAGACTACCATCCAACTGTATGTAAAATGTTTACAGGATAATTATAATAAAAATAAAATACAGAAGTAGTAAAAACTAAATAAAGTTAAAGGTGTAGATAAGATAGATTGAATTCATAAATTCTTATTTACAAGTGGCGTACAATAAATATTGTACACCGAAGTAAAGTTAACTCAAAATGCTTAAAAGTTATTGTTGTACATGCAAAAGTTATCTATTTTTTAGTGATAAATTATTTTATTTTAATAAAAATTATTTCTTTCAAATCAAAAATAATGTATAAACTTAATCATTTAACCTTTTAAAATGTTTAGACATGAGCTTTTTCTTTTATATTATAAAAGATGATTAAAACATATTAAAAATTACAAAAAACTATGTAAAAGTTATGATGGTGTATAATAAATTTATTGTATACCTTGTGCATGCAAGACCTTTTGAAGCGAATTTCTTTGTCTTAACATGGAAAACTTTACTCCGTATAACTACCTCCGTTCTTGAGAGTTTTTTACGCTTTTCGTTTTAGTCCGTTCATGGAAATTCCTTACACTTTACTTTATTCCATTTTTAGCATATAAATTTTGCATTTATACCCTCATTTGGCCCGCTACAACATAACCAAAAGAAGCAAGTCGGCTTCCGTAGTGGTAATAGCTTCAAAGGAATTGGTAATATGTCTTGAATAGGCCGGAAAGCTTTCATACAACTTGTGATATTTTATTATAGGAATCCACCATAACTTACCCACTCACAATACTTTAATTTTATGACAACTCATTTTCTCATTTGGGCAACATCCCTATCAGTTGAGATTTTTTTCAATACCCAAGACTCGAAATCAATACCTTGATGAAGAAGCAAGAGGTCTTTAACCATTCATATCATCCTCAATTGTTATATAACAAACACAATATAATAGAATGGAGAATTATTATATATATATATATACATGTGTAGACACCTACTCTTGTCCCCATTCCCGCAAGGGAAAGGTTCGATGATGAAAGCATAAAAACACCACTTGACAACGCATCTCCTATAAAATAAACGAATCTCGATTCCCCATTTCACCCGAAACCTGCTATTTATGGAAACCCGCTAAAAATAGTAACTGCCGTAAAAGGTAGCTTCTAAAAGTGGCAAATCATAAAAGATAGAAACCTGTCGGAATTAGGTGTTGCATTCCAACATAAATCCTAAATGAGATAGAAAACCGCGAGAATCCTATTCCTAAAAGGATTCGGAAATAAGAGTTACGTATTAATTAAAATCCTAACGAGCCTAGAGTTCGTAACGGGCCCAGACGCATTCTGTCACAAAATTGATATGCGCTAAAAGACTCGAATTAATCTCAAACTCTACGGATTTTAGGAATCCGAATCTGACAAAACAAAACTGCCCAGACCCTATTTTCAACGCCTGGCTCTGGGCGCCGAAATCTTCGGCGCCCAGGCCCGGGCGCTGAAAGTACCTGGGTACGTCTCTTTTCCTCATTCTTTGCGGATTAGAACTCTGCAATTCTATCTTTCCACGAACTCTTCCCTATAAATAGGCCCCTAGTTTCGACGTGACACAACAACACATAATATACTCTGAGTATTGACTCTAAACCCCTTAGCCTAAGCCTCTCGCTGCGAAACTGTTCACGCGTTCTGTCGCAATCAATCCATAAATCGAACAGAACGTATCCTGTCCCTGTTAGGTTATGATACATATGACAATTCATAAATCATGCGGAAAAACCATAAACCCAGGAAAACATATTATTTACACATAATCATTTAGCATAGATTAGATGCATACTCTTTGTTGCGTGCCTTCCCTAGCTGCGCCCGAACCGAACAAGAACAAGTCTTTAGGACTCCAAGTGTCGTCCCTCCGTAGATAGTCCACAGCACGTCCGGATCCGCCTTAAGATTGACCAACTAGAATCGCCCTAAAGGTACTATTATTTTCGGCACTTTATAGGCAAATGTGTGACTGAATTTTTCTCTCAAAAAACTCACTTTTAATACTTTGAAACTTGTGTTATAAATTGTGAGCCCTAGCCTCATATTTATAGCGGTATGGAAAGGGAATCGAAATCCTATTCAGATACAAATTAATTAAACCTAGAATCCTACAAGAACTCTAATTTAATTAATTTATCAAATAGAATTAGGAATTTAATCATTAACCGAACTCTGCATGTTTTAGGAAACGTGCACGAACACAAACACTTGCACACACACGCACGGCAGCCACGATGGGCCCCATGCGTGCGCGCGAGCAGCAGCCCACTCAGCGCCCGCGCGCGCTGCGCGTGCTGTGCGCGCTGTGCGCGCTGTGCGCGCTGCGCGCAGCCTGCTGGGCCTGGCCTTGCGCTGGGCCTGGCATGGCTGTTTGTGCGGCGCGCTTGGCTTGCTGGGCGATGGCCTGGCTTCGTGCCGGGCCTCGTCCGGCAGGCCTCGTCCGATGCTTATTCGTACGATGCGCTTCCGATTAAATTTTCCGATTCCGGAATTCATTTCCGATACGAACAATATTTAATATTTCCGATTCCGGAATTAATTTCCGTTTCGAACAAATATTTAATATTTCCGTTTCCGGAATTATTTTCCGATTCCGGTAATATTTCCGATTCTGACAATATTTCCGTTTCCGGCAATATTTCCGATTCTGGCAATATTTCCATTTCCGATAATATTTTCCGACACGTACCATGTTTCCGTTTCCGGCAACATCTACGACTTGGATAATATTTATATTTCCGATACGATCCATATTTCCGTTTCCGGCAATATCATCGTTTCCGGAGTATTCATTCCTTGCCTGTGACGATCTTAGCTCCCACTGAAACCAAGATCCGTCGATTCCGAATATTCATAGATGGAGTATTTAATGCCATTAAATACTTGATCCGTTTACGTACTATTTGTGTGACCCTACGGGTTCAGTCAAGAGTAAGCTGTGGATTAATATCATTAATTCCACTTGAACTGAAGCGGCCTCTAGCTAGGCATTCAGCTCACTTGATCTCACTGAATTATTAACTTGTTAATTAATACTGAACCGCATTTATTAGACTTAACATAGAATGCATACTTGGACCAAGGGCATTATTTCCTTCAGTCCCATAATCGAGATTCATTAAATAAAAAGGAGAAATAACAAAGTCAAAGTGGTTAGTTTTCTAAGAACTGTGACGCACCTCTCAAGGGTGCGTCGTAATGTGCCCCTTTTCGATGATTTAACTGCTTTCCTCGCCCTTTTTATGAACTGTTAAACTAACTAAATATGATTGTTCTATCACGCCTAACAAATATAATATTTTTGGGAAATCGGATTATCATGCTAGGTCCCTTAATGCTATTTAAATCAGATAATCACGATCGAATTAGTATTATATGTTGCATATTGCTAAAATCAATTCAGATTAGTTTAATAGTTAACGCATCTCCCTTCAATTATTTATGCTGAGCTAGTAAGGATATCCTGCCTCTGGAGTTATCGATGAGCGAATTACTCCTCTCGGTAGTTACAGTCCCCCGAACCCTCAATCTCTACCTTGCGGGTGTATATTGAGAGATCCCCACACCAGGGATCACAAGGGAACCTACGGCCGTCGTGGTCAAACATAATTGCACTCCCTTTATGTCACGATAACCGGGTTTTGTCAGTTTTTCTCATTGTTGTTAAAAACTGAATGGAGACTCCTATATTACTAGTCAATTGGGTGTATACTCACAAGAAATCCAATTACACTTGATTGAATAAAAAGAATCGTCACACCCACGAGGGACAAGGTCACGCATTAGCCTCGCGCTTTTTCGACCCCCTCACAGTGGCGACTCCACTGGGGATAGTGAAGGAAATACTCGTGCTTGTAGGTAATCAAAATAGCCGAAGGGTGAAACGATCATATCCCGCGTTTATTTCCCCATCAAGTTGGGACGACCTGAAAATCAGCATATTAATGTGAACGGGCAGAACATCATAACGAATCTCGGCTCCCTCTGGAGTTGGGACTAAGGATACCTTTTTCGCCAATAGGGGGTGCATACGCCGCGCATGTTTCCCACTCGGTACTTCTGCAGGTAGTACACCTATCCCGAACCCAATCGCTCGCCCATTAGGTCCCTCTCGCCTGCATGCCCCCTTGGCTTGCACTTGCGGGTTGGCCTCTTGGGCGAAATTCGTCTGTTGAAGACACTACCTCGACCGGGGCATGTGTTGGATCTACGATAGAAGCGGTACCAAGCCAGGCATAAATAAACTACCCATAGAAGCCTATCATAAACTACCTGGCATATTTAATTTTCAAATCCATGTTTGTAATGTAGTTATGTGTAGCGAACTATGTGACTATGTTATGATTATGCGTACGAATAATGCTAGACAAATAATGCTAGAAAACCAACGACCTTAAAAATTGCCCAAACATTCATGAACTAATTGGCCAAAGAGTTATACCAACATACGTGTTCCGCAAGCCCGAACGATCGCCACAAAAATAAGCGACGCTCGGGATGGCCTGTAACGAATCCCACAAACGCTGCACAACACGTAAAGGACGTTATAAGGCAAACACGCAAAACTAAAGTCGCAAAAACAAAAGTATACACAAACAGAAAACGAGAACCAGCCAGGGACGCATTTTCAACGCCCCTGGCTGGGCGCCATAATTTCTGACGCCCACTGTTGGGCGCTGAAGTTGCTGCCTGAGCTTTTGGTCAGGCACAGCAGCCTCGGTGCCCACGCATGAAGAAAAATACGTAGCAAAAAAAAAACTTTTCGTAAAAATTGCTGCAAGGGCGTATGAAAAGGCACTCGATTTTAAAAGCGACTAGAAAATAAAAAAATAAATAACTCTTTGTGTCGTTGTTAGGCCTCCTATGACGACAATGCTCGGCACCAAAACCAAGCATGCTAATTAAACGACCTTGAATGTCACACACGCAAAATATTCAAAAAATAATGTTCGAATAAAGTCTTCAAGAAAAAAAATAAATGTTCAAATAAATCCGAGTCTAGACTAGGCTATGCCAAAATACAATCCAAATCCTAAGTCTTAGTTGTCTTATCCATAGAATCGGTCCTAATGCTTGGTGTCGTTCTGCAAGTTAAAAGGTTAAACCATGTTGAGTCTCCCTTCCTAACATTTAAATCAATAAGCACCCATATGTAATTGTCATCCCTTGCTAAGAGTCTATGGCCTCAATACTCTCTCTCACCAATAAAAAAGAATATATTATAGTATTTGCAAAATCGAAACAGTCACATTCTGGAAATCATCCCCCATAGTCGCACAACCCCAAAGTGAACCTAAGGTGTCAATACCATTGGCAAGAAAAATTAATGGCCTCAAGGCTTATAATTACATTGGGTCACGACTATCATAGTCCTCTCGAGTCACTCACTCCTTGAAATACTATTAAGTACGGACTAAAAGATTTTCCATGAATGCAACATGACCAACCATGAAAATATCCAAATCGGCATACCAATAGGGCTACCATTGGGGTAAACCAATACACACTAAGAGAGAAGCCGCACTAATGATTCTAGTC
Source organism: Spinacia oleracea (assembly GCF_020520425.1). Classification (NCBI taxonomy): domain Eukaryota; kingdom Viridiplantae; phylum Streptophyta; class Magnoliopsida; order Caryophyllales; family Amaranthaceae; genus Spinacia; species Spinacia oleracea. The sequence continues at coordinate 88,861,808 of NC_079491.1, read as the reverse complement.
TTGCAAAAATAAAAATTCGGTCTCCCCAATTAACTACCTTGCCAACATTAAACAAAATGGCGCATGACAAATGAACACCCAAGGGTTAAAATCTAAAGTGTCAACCAACGAAAGTTATGGTCCAATTAGCCTAAGAGTCGCTTGGTCAAGTATTATAGGCTTACGCCATGTCATTATTTTGAGTCTAGGCCACCTCCTTGTATTCATACACGGGTTATAATCAGAAAAATTAATGAAAGTTCGAGTCTAAATCACAACTTCCAATTAAATCCCGAAAAATAGAATCTGAAAAGAAGCAAAAAAGTTATTTTCGATGTAATTCTTTCGTTAAATTTCAATAAGGTAAAAACAACATTTTGAATCTACGCTATTTGCACATTTTAAGAAACGACTAAATATGTTTGCAAAGTAAGATAATTTAAAGGTCCACCATAGGCCAACTAAAATTAAAGGTCCACCATAGGCCTACTAAGATTAAAGGTCCACTATAGGCCTACCAAACGAGGCTCACTCAGTCTCGCCTCGTGACTCAAAAACCACAACCATCTACCTTTTAGCCTAAAAGGGGAGGGAAATCTCGAGCGAAAAAGAAAAAAAAAGAGAAAAAGAAAAGGGAGAGCGAAAAGAGCGAGCCATGAAATACTTAGCCCGTACCTCCCACAGTGCGAAACCTACCCAAGTAAACGAAGGAAAAGAATTGAGTCAACCAATCCAAATCATAAAATTCTACGATGTCTACCCTTTCTAATCCTTAAGCTTGACCAATACCTATGCAACTCATTCAACCCATCTTTCAAACCGTCTTGAGTCACGAATAAAAAGGAAAACAAATGAAAAGTACAAAAAAATAATAAATAATAAAACAGCAAACTTTGCAAAGCGCCTTTAAAAATTCGTTTAAAAAGAAAAAGAACGTTTAGCGCACAAAAAGATTCACAAATATTTGGCACAAAACAAAAAATCTGCCCAGATATCATTATCAGCGCCCAGAGCTGGGCGCCGGAATCTTTAGCGCCCCAGTCTGGGCGCTTATTCTCTCTGCTTGCTAAATTTTGTCCAGAAGTGCTCGTCATTTTATCCGCACATGCACGGAAAAATAACGAACACTTGGAGGGGTACAACACGTATTCAGACATACGTACCACCAAAAAATACATGTACTCAAAAAAAAAAAAATATAAAGCAAATTTTTGGCTTACGGCAAGGCAGCAGATTAAAATAATAATAAACTTCACTTATTCTACCATTTCTAATAATATGTTTCCATCTCAGAACATACTTATCGAATTCGGCATTCTAAGAAACCATTTTCTAGGCTAAGAACTACGCAAGACCTGATTCCAAATTAAGTCTATTTAAGGCGGATACGTAGGCAATCCATGATTCGGTCCAACCAATTTGAAAAAATATTAAAGCCTATAGAAAAACAAGAATAAAAAATAGAAGTCCCTTATTGAAATTTAATTACTTGCAATCCAAGTCGAAAGAAAAATTTAAGTCAAAGGAAGAATCCAAGTCACCAAGATGCCAAATTAATGAGCACACATCGAAAAATAATAAGGGCACGTACCCTTGCCAGAAAGAGCACTCACACTCCTAGGCACTTAGCCAAGACTCAAAAAAAAAATCGCTTTGCCTCAATTAAATGGGGGCTAGCGCAAGCATCCATGACCTCTAAAAATACTCAACTTGACCCTCCCTAAAAGCGAACTAACTCACTTAAAGACCTTCTTTCACCACTAGACACAGTCATAGTCGCCGACAAGTAGTAAAGGCAGTAAGCTTGCAATAAAAAAATTGTTCTACGGCATCGCCCCATCGTTCCTTCGAACTCAGGGCACCCGTTCACGGTAATTCAAATGCTTGCGAATCCCCTTTGAAAAACAATCAAACATTGTCAATAAGGACTTGGCACTTAACCAAGGCTCACCCTACTCAGACATATGACACGGGCATCTAAAATCGAAATCTGAAAGCATCATTAATGGGAAGACATAACAGCAACTGGGGGCTAAAAATTGAAATGAAAGAGCTAGGGAAAGAACTAAGTATACCTTGACCTTTTATACACCAAGTAAATCTAAGTCGATTTGAAAACTGTTTATATTCGCGCAAATTCTGGAAGAGATGGCCCTAAAAGCCTAAAGCATACGCCAAACGGGCACAGGTATATCTTGACGCCTGCACCCTGGCTTCCAGCAAATCCTTAGATAGCATTCCAAAAAATCGTAACAGTATTTTGATTCACTCATGTAATCCTGTACGAACCCTTCTATAAGTCAACCTACTTAGGACACCTCGGATTGTACACAGTAGGACTCGGATTTTAAATAAATTTCAAATAATTTTAAAAGACTTTTTCGAACATAATAAAGTGTCGTTGGTTTAAGCTTAGTATGCGTCTATCTCAACGTTGCAAATGGGTCAAAAAGATTTTTTAAATATGATTATGGGTAAAGAAAGGCACCTAGCTTTTGGTCAAGGCACACTTCCACATGTTACTACCTTGACCATGGCGATGTCGCATAATACGACATTTACAAGAGAAGTAGCAGGTCACTACTCGAACGTACCTCGCACTAAACGAGTCTGGTTCAAACTATTCATGATCCGTGTCACCATGAATGCATAAAAACGTATGTAAAGCATTATAGCACCAAGCCAATCCCGTAGCTACAATTGGGGGCTTGAGAAAAACACTCTAAAAACGCTCGAAATGACGATTTTATCGCAAATTCTCGACGCTAATGCTATACATACATCATAGGGGCACAATCCTAAGCTTTAATCATGTAAAACGAACCTTAGAATGGCTGCAACCCCTCCCAAAATTCTAAGCATTACTTAGAGTATATAAAGTCGCCCCACTAACAAGGGTAACTGAAAATCGCGAGTCACCAAAACTCCGATCAAACCACTGCACATAACGCTCGCCCTACAAGCGCCCGTTACACGGTCTACCTCGTTCCAAGGCGAAAGCGAAAGACAAAATCAAGGATAAGAACTGTCAAAGTATACCCAAAAATCATTTTCCACGCCCAGAGCTGGGCGCCGATATCTTTAACGCCCCAGCCTAGGCGCTGAATCTTTCTGCTAGCCATGTTTTACCCAGATTCAAAAATAAGAAAGAAACACCTATGAATCATCGCATCGAACGAAGTAATAAGCCGTGCAAACCCACGCAGAAGGTGCTACACTTGTTCGAGCACCTGAACGATTCAGCACGATGAAGTACTCCAAATAATGATATCCCAACACTTGGAGGGATGTTCTAAGACACGCCGTTAGGCCACACAAGCCTGCGTTGCACCATAATCCCACAGTACAAGTCTAAAAAAGGGTAAGGCACATTGCACTAATGCAAGCACAACCAAAGGAAAGAGGAAAAGACTACTTATCGCCCAAATGCAAGCCACACGACTTCTACATTAAGGATTAAAGGTAGAAAAACATTACCTACCACGGAAGGGATAGCTCGCACCTACAAGAGCGAATACCCAAGGCATCTTTCTCGAAAGAACCTACAAAATCGTACGCCAAAAGGAAGCATCCCAACATGCATACTTGGGGGCTCCAAGCTACGAAACAACCATAACAAAATAAAAAATCTCGAAGCAAATGTTTGAACAATCGAAAGGGCACGATGTTTGAGCCCACTTCATGAATGGACCTGACCCCTATCAAGCTTCTAAGCAAACTATTCAAAATCAGTCATTGCTCAAAAAAAAAAATGATTCAAGCAAACTGATTAATGGACCGCACACAACGGCCATTCTATGAACGCTCGTTTGCACATACATATCATCATTCACGAACACGTTAAAAAAATATAAGAGCGATCAAAGTCTTACACCTCAAGGTATGTTCCTCGGGCCATATAGACTCGCCCGACTATTGCAATAACTGAACACCTTAAGAGCAACAGTTCCTTAAAATAATCGCCCCAAAGCGACAAGCACCGTAGTCCACCAATCGGCTACGGCTTCTCAAGAAAATCATCACGTTCTAAAAACAAAGAAAAAACAAAAGAAAAGAGAATACACAGAACTTCCAAATGAAATAAACGAATGAACAAGAGGCCAACTGTGTCATCAAAAGACTAGCCCAAACAACACTTTCAACGCCCCACCTGGGCGTGAATTATTTCAACGCCCAGGCCTGGGCGCCAAAAATGAACCCAGGCTCAAAAGGCCCTAACTTCTATTGGGCCCTGCCGCATCCATTCGACTCGAAAATTGCCGATTTCCTTACTGAAAGTCGCACCTCACGACTTTGTCAAGAGTAGCACACCACCACAAAGATCGCTCGCACTTACGAGCACGATCCCAAACACGATCAAGGACATTACAAAATGCGTATCCCCAAGGAACCTCTTTGACAAGAAATGACCGCCAAGCGCGAATGCTTGGGGGCTCGAAAGAAAAAAATATATCTTAAAAGAAAGTATGCAAAGTTAAAACAATATTCCCAAACTACGCTGTACGAAGTCCCGTGTTTGGATAATCTCAAAAGAAAAAGAACCGGTTTACGACCTCAAGACAAAGGTCGCCGTTGATACTTATACATGGTCCCCTAATCAAGGACCCAGGTAGTGGCAAAATTGAGCCGTAAGGACTAACTCAAAACCATAAAGGATGATAACCACAAAACAATGGTCCGTCTAAGCATGTTGTCAACCCACATTCAGGTTGCAACTAAATCCGAGCATCCCTTGAAAGAATTCGCTCCTGCAAGAATAAATGAAAAGAAATTCTCAAAAAAAAAAATCACAAGAAAAGAAATGAAATAGGGACTTGCCCACCTCAATCGGGCAAGATCGCGACACACGAATCCCAAATCGAAAAGACGAATTCAGGTTCGCTCACCTCCAGCGAGCGGGGCTTCCACCCTTAGCGGACAGGGCTCGCCCACCTTCAGCGGGCGGGGTCTGCGTCACTAGCCGCGCAGGTCCTCAGTTTTCGACAAAAATAAAATCTTCAAATAAAACAGGCTCGCCATCTTCAGCCGGCGGGGTCTACGGCGCAAACCACGTAGGTCCTTATTTTCAAAAAAGCAAAATAAATTTCAAAACAGATTCGTCCACTTCTATCGGACGGGGTGTCCACCCTCAGCGGACAAGGTTCGCCACCTTCAGCGGGCGGGGTCTACGTGACAAACCGCGTAGGTCCTTATTTTCAAAAACATCAAACAGATTTGTCCACTTCTATCGGACGGGGGGTCCACCCTCAGCGGACAGGCTCGCCCACCTTCAGCGGGCGGGGTCTGCGTCACTAACAGCGCAGGTCCTTAGTCGCTGCAGTGATAACTTTTATTGGTTTTCCCTTTTTCCAAAAATTAAAGGATTCGTTTGTTGGATTTTCCTTCGTTTTACGTCCTATCAAAACAAGGGGGTTTTCTCGTTTAGCTAGCCCTGAAAATGAGAATCTTTAAAAACGTTTTACCTCGTGATTGGGCTTGGCCAGGCCCAATTACACTTTACAGCTTTAATTTCGAAAACATCTGTAGTTACTCCCAATGACAAAGTGAGGGAGTTTCTACGTATCTTTAGATCCTTCCAATGACAAAGTGAGGAAGTTTCTATACTATCAGTTGACAAATCCCAATGACACGTGAGGGATATGTCGACACTTCAAGTGATGACCCTTAAGTCAAATGTTATCACTCGGGGGCTCGTGAGACCCTCGCAAAACAGGTCACATACACCATGGCTTGTGTGACGCACTCCGTCTAATACTTTGACCATCGTCTTACTCCAAGACTCAGTCAAAGTGGGGGCTAACTGTAGACACCTACTCTTGTCCCCATTCCCGCAAGGGAAAGGTTCGATGATGAAAGCATAAAAACTCCACTTGACAACGCATCTCCTATAAAATAAACGAATCTCGATTCCCCATTTCACCCGAAACCTGCTATTTATGGAAACCCGCTAAAAATAGTAACTGCCGTAAAAGGTAGCTTCTAAAAGTGGCAAATCATAAAAGATAGAAACCTGTCAGAATTAGGTGTTGCATTCCAACATAAATCCTAAATGAGATAGAAAACCGCGAGAATCCTATTCCTAAAAGGATTCGGAAATAAGAGTTACGTATTAATTAAAATCCTAACGAGCCTAGAGTTCGTAGCGGGCCCAGACGCATTCCGTCACCAAATTGATACGCGCTAAAAGACTCGAATTAATCTCAAACTCTACGGATTTTAGGAATCCGAATCGGCAAAACAAAACTGCCCAGACCCTATTTTCAACGCCTTGCTCTGGGCGCCGAAATCTTCGGCGCCCAGGCCCGGGCGCTGAAAGTACTTGGGTACGTCTCTTTTCCTAATTCTTTGCGGATTAGAACTCTGCAATTCTATCTTTCCACGAACTCTTCCCTATAAATAGGCCCCTAGTTTCGACGTGACACAACAACACATAATATACTCTGAGTATTGACTCTAAACCCCTTAGCCTAAGCCTCTCGCTGCGAAACTGTTCACGCGTTCTGTCGCAATCGATCCATAAATCGAACAGAACGTATCCTGTCCCATAATCGAGATTCGTTAAATAAAAAGGAGAAATAGCAAAGTCAAAGTGGTTAGTTTTCTAAGAACTGTGACGCACCTCTCAAGGGTGCGTCGTAATGTGTCCCTTTTCGATGATTTAACTGCTTTCCTCGCCCTTTTTATGAACTGTTAAACTAACTAAATATGATTGTTCTATCACGCCTAACAAATATAATATTTTTGGGGAATCGGATTATCATGCTAGGTCCCTTAATGCTATTTAAATCAGATAATCACGATCGAATTAGTATTATATGTTGCATATTGCTAAAATCAATTCAGATTAGTTTAATAGTTAACGCATGTCCCTTCAATTATTTATGCTGAGCTAGTAAGGATATCCTGCCTCTGGAGTTATCGACGAGCGAATTACTCCTCTCGGTAGTTACAGTCCCCCGAACCCTCAATCTCTACCTTGCGGGTTTATATTGAGAGATCCCCACACCAGGGATCACAAGGGAACCTACGGCCGTCGTGGCCAAACATAATTGCACTCCCTTTATGTCACGATAACCGGGTTTTGTCAGTTTTTCTCATTGTTGTTAAAAACTGAATGGCGACTCCTATATTACTAGTCAATTGGGTGTATACTCACAGGAAATCCAATTACACTTGATTGAATAAAAAGAATCGTCACACCCACGAGAGACAAGGTCACGCATTAGCCTCGCGCTTTTTCGACCCCCTCACAACATGTCATCCGGAGAATTATATATATATATATATATATATATATATATATATATATATATATATATATATATATATATATAGGTTCAGGCTCACGTGAGAAATACATATTAGGTGAGAAGCGTGAGAAGTATTTGTAACCATTAGATGAATTAAATCCGACGGATGACAATATATCCGTGTCCTTATTTGCAATGTTTGTAAATTCAGGAACACTTATTACCAACACCTCAACAATGACTTAATGAGTCACCACGTGGGAATGTACTTTGAATGTCAGTGCAAGAAGCATTAATTTTCTCTCTTCTCTCTTTTTCTCCTTCCCCCTCTTTCTTCCGTGGAGTTTGTTTTTTCGCATATCAGATATGTGTGGATCAACTAAAAGACAAATAGCTAAAAGACAAAAAAGTAAGTACTAATCATGTAAAAAAAAAAGTGCTATTCTGTAAAAAAAAGTACCATTTTTATTTAAAAAAGTGTCATTTAATTATTTTTTTGTCCTTTTTCCTATTTTGTCTTTTGTTCTGATATGTAGTTGCCCATACATATCTGATATGCGCTTGTACTTCCTCATCTTCCTTGTGTACTTGTTGTTCTTGCTGATGCTATAGTGGCAATGTGGAGCACATAATGGCGCAGAAAATCGCAAAGAAAACAAATCCAAACGAAGATGATGAAGCTGGGTAGCAGCAAGTAATATTGTAGTACATCAGTTTCTTACCATTATAAATTTAGACATAAAGTTTTAGTTAAGGTATGATCTTCCATTGTTGTTAATTAGTTATTTCTTTTTCTTTCCTCCATAATATACTCACAAAAAGTAAAGATACATTGACTACCTTCAGAGATACATAGAGTTTACTTAAGAGATAAATATTATATATAACAAACAAAATATTATACACACAAACCATATTATTTAATTTATTACATAAAGTAGGTGATTGTAGATGCAGCTTTGCTTATTTTATAAATTATATATATATATATATATATATGTATATATATGTTATATATATATATATTATCTCGTGTTTCCAATGGTATTACCAATTATACTTTCGTTGTCTCCCTCATTAGTGGCACACTGTGAAGAACAATGGTCTCAGTAGTAATGCCAGGAACAAAACCTACGAAGGCACCCCAATCAAATCCATCCCCTGTAGTAGTTTTGCACTCCTGGGACGACCTCTTCCTCATTTCATCCAATATAAAGATCATGCAAGCACTCCACATATTTCTAAACTCACTTAAGACATGGCGAGTAACTCTAAGTTTGCTTTCTTGGAGACCGAGTTTCGCTTCGACCTGATCCAGAATCCCAGGTCCACCAGGATGAGCAATCCAAAAAAGAGAGTTCCAGTCTTCGATTCGAATAGGAGCGAAGGCTTCAACCAAAGCTTTGAAATATTGAAATATTGGTCGTTCGTTTGACTCATCCGGATCAGACCCGACAATCGTAGCGCACCAGCCCCATCCCCAAAAAGGGCTTGTGTGACCATGGAGTCAATGATGGTTTCCGTAGGCCCGCGGAAACATATTACGGTGTTCTCAGAGCAGACAACCAACACACGGGATCCTCTATTGTTCTCAGCCATGTCCTTAGCAATTCGAAGGACCATAACACCCGAGTGGCAACCCTCTTGGCACAAAATGAAGCGTTTCATCGACAGATGAAGGTCGAGAAGCTTAACAAGTTCGTAATCAGCCCCGGGTATATCGACACCAGAGTTGGTGCAAAAGATAACATGGGTTGACCGCAATCTTGTATGGCCTTCACAGCTGCCTCTTTCCCTAATTTGGGAACCTCTGTAGCCAGTATAATTTGCCGAGTATCCAAAGAAGAGGCATCATAATCACACATATTTGGGTTTTCGTTTAACAACTCTTCACTTATGTGCATGTAACGGGTCTTGATCTTTGATCTTTCGCTGATACAGGACAACAGGAGAACCATCCCAAAAGCTAGCTCAAGGGGAGGAGAGCCCATGATCCTATATAAACCCCACATCAGCCACCCATATGACCGATGTGGGACTTAAGTCCCATAACCTTACAATGGATCGTAACATACCACCCCTCTTCGCAGCCACATGCCCTCATGTGGCAGGCTTTGCACTAGGCAAAGAGAGAAGGTTCCTAGCCCTGGACGAGCACCGGCGTGTTAGGTTATGATACATATGACAATTCATAAATCATGCGGAAAAACCATAAAGCCAGGAAAGCATATTATTTACACATAATCATTTAGCATAGAATAGATGCATACATGTTGTAGCGTGCCTTCCCTAGCTGCGCCCGAACCGAACAAGAACAAGTCTTTAGGACTCCAAATGTCGTCCCTCCGTAGATAGTCCACAGTACGTCCGGATCCGCCTCAAGTTAGACCAACTAGAATCGCCCTTAAGGTACTTAGGATTTTCAGCTCTTATTGCAAATGTATGGTTGATTTATATTTCAAAAACTTACCCTTTGAATACTTCAATCGTGTCCATAAATTGTGACCCTAGGCACTTATTTATAGGAGTATGGAAAAGGAATTGTAATCCTACTAGGATGCGGATTTGTTAATTAGAACTTTATTAGGACTCTAAATAACAAAGCAATTCTAATAGGATTAGGATTTTAATATTTGCACGAATCCTAATAGGATTAGGATTTCCCGCACACGCATCGTACAAGCCGTGCACCCGCGCAGGCCTTGCGGCCCACGACAGGCGCACAACCCATGTGTAGTGCTGCGCGCGCGCGCGCCCTTGGCTGGGCCTGGCCTTGCGCTGGGCCTGGTCGAGGCGTGCGTTGCTGCGTGCGGCTCGCTGGGCGATGGCCTGGCTTCGTGCTGGGCCTTCGTCTAGAGGGCCTCGTCCGATGCTAATTCGTACGATACGCTTCCGATTAAATTTCCGATTCCGGAATTCATTTCCGATACGAACAATATTTAATATTTCCGATTCCGGAATTAATTTCCTTTTCGAACAAATATTTAATATTTCCGTTTCCGAAATTATTTTCCGATTCCGATAATATTTCCGATTCAGACAATATTTCCGTTTCCGGCAATATTTCCGATTCCGGCAATATTTCCATTTCCGATAATATTTTCCGATACGTACCATGTTTCCGTTTCCGGCAACATCTACGACTTGGATAATATTTATATTTCCGATACGCTCCATATTTCCGTTTCCGGCAATATCATCGTTTCCGGAGTATTCATTTCTTGCTTGTGACGATCTCAGCTCCCACCGAAACCAAAATCCGTCTATTTCGAATATCCATAGATAGAGTATTTAATGCCATTAAATACTTGATCCGTTTACGTACTATTTGTGTGACCCTACGGGTTCAGTCAAGAGTAAGTTGTGGATTAATATCATTAATTCCACTTGAACTGAAGCGGCCTCTAGCTAGGCATTCAGCTCACTTGATCTCACTGAATTATTAACTTGTTAATTAATACTGAACCGCATTTATTAGACTTAACATAGAATGCATACTTGGACCAAGGGCATTATTTCCTTCAGTCTCCCACTTGTCCTTAGGGACAAGTGTGCATTTCCTAATTCCTTTGTCACTCGATGCTTGCTCTTGAACATAAGGTAAGAGTTGTCATCCTTATTATGTCCAGAGGTGTTTCTCGGTTTCAGAGTTCAACTGATCAAATAAACAGATAATCATAGCCTATGATTCATCCGAGCACGGCCATGAATTTCACAGTTTCTAGCTCTCCGAGTGGCCTTGTACAACTTTTAAGCATCTCATCCCGATTTATGGGAGGACAATCCCAATCTTGCGATCTTGAGATTAGACTTCGTTTGATAGGTGATTACCTGAGCGTTGCCTTTATAGCCTCCTTTTACGGTGCGACGGTTAGTCAACGTCAAAGCAACCAGTTCTCAAACAAGTAATCTCAAATCACTCAGGTATTGAGGATTTAGTGTCTAATAATTTTAATGAAATTTACTTATGACAGATTTTCATCTCTTACAGTAAAGTTTCATAGGTCTGTCTGATACTAGTCTTCCCAAAGTAAGTATCTATGCAAATGATTATGACATTGCCATGTCCACATAGTTCAAGAAACAGAACTACTAGTCATCTTGCATTCTAGTCGTCTAACGTTTTCTATGCGTCCAATTTTATAGAAAACTCCGACTAGGGACCATTTTCAACCTTTGACATTCAAGTTCACTTGATAGACATTTCTTAGTCACAGGACTGGTCCTGACAGTATATCTTGAATATATATCGTCAAATTTGAAGAGACTCATCATTTAATACTAAACCAAGATTAAATGGAATATGAAAATACATTTCATAAATGATAAATGTTCAACCCTAATGTTTTACCGCCATGGGCCTCGAACCCATCCTTAAAACAGTTCATGGAATTCAAAGCTATGCTTGATTTCCAGTGCCACAATGTGAGTGTTGTTTCTCACTTGTTGCATAGGTTTAGTTATCATGCTTTGCCAATCTTAATATCTTTTCATCGAATGTTCTTCGAGATATGATGATAAGATCTTTTGAGTGTGTTTATTTTGTGATCTATTCCTTCTAGCTACAAGAGTAGTTCTACGTATCTTGCAATGAAGAACCATCAAGTCAGAAGAAATATGATCTACCCAAGTTCAGTGAAGAACTCTTTAACATAAACAAACAACCCTGTTTTATTGCTTCTTAGGCAATAAGTACTTTTACTTCAACTGTTTAGGTTGCTAGTGATGCTTTGTTTGGATTTACTTATCCAAGCAGTTCACAGATATGTGGAAGACTTTCCAGTTGTATCTTAGAACATAGAAATTAATATTTAATTTCCCACGCAACAACTCATGGTCTCCAATCCATGTTGCCATTTCAAAACACGATGCTCTATAGCTCGTCCTTGTCAATGGTTAACTCCAAAGGGATCTTGCTTGATCCTTTGCCAGTGTTTATGCGTGTAGCATCAAAGTTTAGCATATCTTTATTTCCTTGAGTCAAGAACTAATCTTATGTACCTTTTCAAGTACCATAAGTTTTTCTTGATCTCAATCTAGTTGATCTTTACTTAGATCAATAGAGATTGGTGTATGTTCGTCATGCCTAAAGTCACACGATACGTTTTTGGCGATCCTCATATTATATCATACATGATAAATTCTTTTGCAGAATAATTCCCAATTGAATTCTATTCATGTAACTTTAGCTCATTTAATTTCAGTAGATACTGAATCCAGCTAAATTCTTTTATGTATAATATAGGTTAGGAATCTCATTTAGATCCTTTGATGTTTAACTTAGTAACTGCTTATACATAGTTCAAACATTCATTACTTAGATTTATTCATATGGGTCGAATATCTCCAATGGAGTCTTTCGTGCTTGATTTAGTAAATGCCATTACTTAATCCAAAACAATATTATAAGATCTTTGTAAATAGATCTTAAAACCCAGTATGTACTAAGTTTCGCCTTGGTCCATCATTGATGAATGATTTCAAATCTAAGTCATTAGCATTTGAATGTTATTTCATAATAGAGAGATATGTGTGTGATACACATAGGACCAATTAAGTTTTACGTACTCCCACTAAACTTCTTATATATCTATAAGAATCATGTACATTTTATGGAACTAAAATACTTATTAGCTTCACTAAAATACATTTCTAATTCCCAATTGCTTGCTTAAATCTGTACTTAGATTTCATAAGCTAGCTTTCCTTTTAAGCATTACTTGGATCCACAAATCCTATGACATGTTATGTACATAGTTTACTCCAACATTTGATTGAGGAATACGCTTTGTCATCCAATTGCCATATTTACCAATATGCAATCATTGCTTGAATTATAGACTTGAGCATTACGATTATGCATGAGGTTTCAACACAATCCATGCCATGAATTTGCTTGTAACCTTTAGCAACTGATATATCTTTGTGTGTGAACACAATTCCATGTTTGATGGTTTTTATCCTTAAAACAAACTTGCAACCAATAGGTGTGAAACTATTCTTGCAAATCAACAAAATTTCAATTTTGTCATCAAAACATTGAGTATGTTTTATGGCCTCTAACCATTTAAAACATTTGAGTCTATATATTGCCTCTACATTTTAGGGAATCTATATTTCGTCATGGCTTTTTTGCAAGTCACAAACTCATTAATGACAATAGTTTGACTGCAAGTTGTAGGTTTCTTCACTATCTAATAGAATAATTTCATAGTTTCATTGACCTGAACTCTATGTTTCTTCACTATCTAATAGAAGAATCTCATAGTTTCAGTGACTTGAACTCCATTCCTACTTGGGTATAGAACATCAAACAATAGAATATCAACAGAAACTTGAAAGTCCTTTGAATATTCTGTTCTCCTTGAAGCACTTGTAAAGTCTTCTAAGAGATGTCTATTCTTTAAAGCCACTTCTAAAGTCCTTAAAGAATAAGTTCAGATTTTCTGAAGCACTTCGAAAAGCCTTCGGAATGTCCGTTTATGTTTGTTGTTCGCCTCGAAGACTTTCGAGGTCTATTTTCTCCCACTTGTCATTTTGGAAACGAATCTCCAAAAGGACATTATTTCGAACAAACAAACATTATGTTCTCAAAAATTCGTGGTAGAAACAATACCCTTGTGTCTCATTTGAATAAATCACAATGAAACATATATCTATACTTGGGCCTTAGTTTGTCGGAATGACAAACACTAAGCTCCCACTGAGTTTAGCAACTCTCTAGATATATATATATATAATTGAAAAGATATCCTGAAATTACTTTTCAATAGCTTTGACGAATTTGGTTTAGTTTGGTGGTAGTTGAGCATTTTGTTTAGAAATTATAGGAAAAGTCTTTATGATTCATTATTGATTGAATCAAGTACTAATTGACTTCAATCATTCCAACGTATATATGCCATATCTTATGGAGCTAGATCGTGAAATTACAACACATAATCATTGATGATCATTTTTGGTCTCAAGTAATCATCAACATGATCTATCCTAGATCTTTATGATTTCTTGCCAAGTGGATTTTATACTTCTGAATCTTTGAACTAGCCAAACAGATTCAAACTTATATCATATTGAGTAAATAAACCTATATTCACTCAAATCCAGGTGATATAATAAAGTCATAAAATATTTCTCTAGCTTTGAACTCTATTGTCTAGGCGCTCTAACAATAGTTCATATCTTTTGTTACTTTCAACAAGTAAGACTAGCTTGTCTTGAATGATCTAGAAATCAATCAACTTTCAAAAGTCCATCAAAATGGAGCTTATGAATGTTAACTTGTTGATATGGTCTAAGCAACAATGCCAAAGATTAGTGGAACTCAAATCAAGGGGTTGATTTGAAGAGCTGTTTGTTTTAATCAAGCATATTGACTCAACCCGTAAATGACCATTTCATTCAAATAAACAAACAGACATTGTTTTTGTTCTTCTGAATGTGAGTCTTTCTGTGTTTGAAAACAGAAATTTAGGTATGCTGATTGTGGAACAAAATAGCCATTAAGTTCCAGCCTTTGAAAGGACTAAAAACAAACTAGATGACCCTACAACTAATGTAGCATTGCCATGCTTCATTTCCCACTTGTAGGCCATTAGTGTAGCCTAGCTTCCATTGTTTGAGTTATTTATCGAAGTAAGAAGCTCAAGCGGTATATGATACCAAGGAAGTTTGATTGCTAGGTCACTTCTCTTTAAACATAAACTTATAGGTAGAAACGGAATCGTAAATTCCTTTCATTTGTTCCTTGTTTTCCTATTTCTTGTACCCTTTCTTATAGCCTTAAGAATTGAATTCTTTAGTGTTGACTTTTATACTTTGTTTAGACATGTCCAATGTCACTACAACAAAGTTCTTACCATTTTAATTTATGTTGAACATTTTATTTCAACTGGATGATCTTACCAGAATCTTCTAAAGTTCTCTAAGCATCTATCTATTCGAATGTCTAGGAACTAGACTCATTCGATAATTAAATGGAAAAAGGATTTTAGGTTGTTAACCATTGGTAAAGCTGAGCGTTTAAACTCAATGCTTTATGATCTCAAAACTACATTGTATTTTGAATTCACAAGCACCAATCGATTTGCCATTCGACTTTGATATTCGAAAACAACCATAAAAGTCGCTATAAGAAACGTACATTTTAAATTGCTCATTTTCTCTCATTTCCGTGAATCGTTCTTGGATTCACTACCAATCGAGGAAATTTACTGTTACCTTTCTAAAAGGATTTACTGCAGTGCAAGATATTTAATTATAAACAATAATTAAAACATTCATTGAAGCATGCAAAGTCTAAACATTTATCATGAATAATAACTTGAAAATTAAAGCAATCATGCAATTCAAACAAGTTATTAGCATTTTATTCGAATTTATTTTTCCGGCAGGTGTGAATAAAATGATTCCAAGATCCTAAAATCATTGAAGAATTAAGCACAGTTTGTCGACTTAATCCTAAAACATCTTACGTAAGCAAAAACCTTTTGCTAATAGTCTAAAAACTATTCTTGGTTCATAGGTACGTCTAAGAACTTATTAGGTAAACCTATCGTTTTTGCCACGACATAAAAGGACTCCTTACTTATATCGTTGAGTTTCACCAAAACTAACATGTACTCACAATTATTTGTGTACCTTGCCCCTTTAGGACCAATAAGTAACACCTCGCTGAGCAAAAACTATTACTAGATTGATGTAAAGGATATCCAACCAAGTGTATATTTTGGCATGGCACCTTTTAACTCAATTTTTAAGTTTGGAACTTAAGGCTCTTACTATGTTGGTTAGATTTTAAGTGAACTAAAATCCTTAATCATGCAACATAATCAAGCTTTGATCTCATGCATATTTAAGACATATTTAAAAGCAATAAATAACTTAAAACATGCATAAGATAAATGTGATCTAGTATGGCCCGACTTCATCTTGAAGCTTCAACTTCAAAGTCCGTCTTGAAAATCTCCGTGGGAGGCACCATTTTTTTTAAATAGGATAAGCTATAATTAAACTAATTACAACTATTTGATGGTACGCAGACCATATTTGATTTGAAAAACAATTTTGGTGCATTTGACCAATTACATTCAAATTAATGGTGCGGAGACCATATTTTCTATCCTATTTGGGTCATACTAGTCACTTCATAACCTGCAAAACAGTACATATACAATATATATGCCATTCACCCATTCATTATCATGAATGGCCCACATAGCTGGTTAGTAAAACACGTTATGCATCACATAAATATTTGCAGCAATTAATCAAGGGCACCAATAATCTACCAATTATTCAGTCCTTATTAATTCTAATCAAGTTGTTTTAACCTTAAGGATTTGTAGACCTAATCAAGAGTTTATGACTAAAAGGGCTCCCACTTAAACCAATAAATTCATATGCTTTTCTAATTTTAAACATAAAAATGTATTTCTAGTCTAACCGGAAACATAAAAATTTAATTAAAATTTAAAGCTCATATAAATTTATAATTGAATCCACATATTTAATTTATTTTCAGTCGTATTTAAATTAATTCATGATTTTAATTTTAGTAAAATAATTAGAATAAATAAAATTTATTATAATTACAATATTCAAAATTAAAATCCAAGAAATAATTTAAATTATTAATTTTAAAATTAATTAAAATTACGAAAACTGAAAATTTCAAATTAAAATTTTAAAACGATCTAATCGTAACGCAACAACCCCACGCAACGCATAGCCATGGGCCACACGCACATAGCCATCGCTGGCCATGTGCGCGCAGCCCATGCGCTGCGTCGCATCGCTGCTTCTCAACATCGCAAGGCATCAATCGAACACGCGAGCTGGTGCTCGCTGCGCGCGCCAGCACTCGATGCACGCGAGCCATCGCTCGCTGCGCGCCCCAGCGCTCGATTCATGCGAGCCATTGCTTGCTGCGCTCGCTTGCCAGCGCTCGATCCATGCGAGCCATCGCTCGCTGTGCGCTTGCCTTTCTCGCACGCGAGCTTGCGCTCATCGCACGAGGCAGTGGCATGCGAGCTGGCGCTCGCTGCACGCGAGCGATCGATGCTGGGCGTAGCGCTCGTGGCACGCGAGCTTGCGCTCGCTGCGAGCGAGGCTCCGCACGCTTGCGCGAGGCAGTGCGCGCTGTGGCGCAGCTCGCTTGCTGCCCACACGCGACTGCTCGTGCCTTGCTTTCGCCCTTGCCCATGCACCCATTGCACACAGCCCACGACACAAGGCAGGGCTGCTGCCTTGTGCTCGTGCACCATGCCCTTGCTCGCTGCATTCGTACCGCATGGGCGACGAGCTCCCTTGCTCGTCGTCGCATGCCCGCACTATACAACATCCCTTAAGGGTAACACGTAGCGTCCATTGTTTTGTGCGTGCAAGTTATATGAGCGAATCGCATAAAAAATAAAAACTTATTTTCTAAATTAATGACAAATTAATAAATCATATTAATTTCATAATTTTAGGGCGAAAAATCGAAAATTTATTAATTTATTGATTTCCGATTAACATGGGTTCAAGTCTAGGTCATAAAAATTTATAATTTAACATAAATTTACAATTTTTATGGTGGTTTTTAATCATAGGTATCTAATTAAATTATAACTAATTATGAAAATCGAATTAATTCTAAATTATTCCAATTTTCAACAAATTACAAATTAGATTGCATAATTAACAAGGCTAGGCATTCAAACTTGTTAAATATATACAGTAGGTCAATCAAAAATTCAAGATTTATCAACAAGAATCGCAAATATTTAATTTAACATCTTAAATTTACGAAATATTGCATTCTAAAAACTAAAACCTCCGAAAATCATAGTTATGCTTCGAATTTGAGAATTCTGGGTTCGGCCAAAACATATTAGTTTTGTCAAAATTTTAGAATGCCTTTTACATGCGGAATTGACACAAAAATCACTCGATTTGGATGAGTAACGAAGAAACTGCCGAAAAACTGCGTACGTATAATTAAATAAACGCAATTTGCAATTAATTAACAATTACGAAAATTAATCACCCCTTTTAATTCTTGCAAATTTGTAATATTTAACCATGTTCATGCAATATAGATTATGAAAATAATAAGAGGCTCGTGATACCACTGTTAGGTTATGATGCATATGACAATTATAAATCATGCGGAAAAACCATAAAGCCAGGAAAGCATATTATTTACACATAATCATTTAGCATAGAATAGATGCATACATGTTGTAGCGTGCCTTCCCTAGCTGCGCCCGAACCGAACAAGAACAAGTCTTTAGGACTCCAAAGGTCGTCCCTCCGTAGATAGTCCACAGTACGTCCGGATCCGCCTCAAGTTAGACCAACTAGAATCGCCCTTAAGGTGCTTAGGATTTTCGGCTCTTATTGCAAGTGTATGGTTGATTTATATTTCAAAAACTTACCCTTTGAATACTTCAATCGTGTCCATAAATTGTGACCCTAGGCACTTATTTATAGGAGTATGGAAAAGGAATTGTAACCCTACTAGGATGTGGATTTGTTAATTAGAACTTTATTAGGACTCTAAATAACAAAGCAATTCTAATAGGATTAGGATTTTAATCTTTGCACGAATCCTAATAGGATTAGGATTTCCCGCAAACGCATCGTACAAGTCGTGCACCCGCGCAGGCCTTGCGGCCCACGACAGGCGCACAGCCCATGTGTGGTGCTGCGCGCGCGCGCGCCCTTGGCTGGGCCTGGCCTTGTGCTGGGCCTGGTCGAGGCGCGCGTTGCTGCGTGCGGCTCGCTGGGCGATGGCCTGGCTTCGTGCTGGGCCTTCGTCTAGCGGGCCTCGTCCGATGCTAATTCGTACGATACGCTTCCGATTAAATTCCCGATTCCGGAATTCATTTCCGATACGAACAATATTTAATATTTCCGATTCCGGAATTAATTTCCGTTTCGAACAAATATTTAATATTTCCGTTTCCGGAATTATTTTCCGATTCCGATAATATTTCCGATTCAGACAATATTTCCGTTTCCGGCAATATTTCCGATTCCGGCAATATTTCCATTTCCGATAATATTTTCCGATACGTACCATGTTTCCGTTTCCTGCAACATCTACGACTTGGATAATATTTATATTTCCGATACGATCCATATTTCCGTTTCCGGCAATATCATCGTTTCCGGAGTATTCATTTCTTGCTTGTGACGATCTCAGCTCCCACTGAAACCAAGATCCGTTTATTCCGAATATCCATAGATAGAGTATTTAATGCCATTAAATACTTGATCCGTTTACGTACTATTTGTGTGACCCTACGGGTTCAGTCAAGAGTAAGCTGTGGATTAATATCATTAATTCCACTTGAACTGAAGCGGCCTCTAACTAGGCATTCAGCTCACTTGATCTCACTGAATTATTAACTTGTTAATTAATACTGAACCGCATTTATTAGACTTAACATAGAATGCATACTTGGACCAAGGGCATTATTTCCTTCACGGCGTCACCTCCATCGGTCACATGTGGTGATAGGAGCAGTGGTCGGCTCGGATACCATTGATACAGGACCACATGAGAACCATCCCCAAAAGCTAGCTCAAGGGGAGGAGAGCCCAGGATCCTATATAAAACCCACATAAGCCACCCATATGACCGATGTGGGACTTAAGTCTCATAACCTTACAATGGACCGTAACACTCGCCTGAATATCATACTATATCATTAGCATAAATAAATAAAATACGAACGAGGAAGGGAAAATGTGTAGTGATTTTTATAAACGAAGGGAAGGGTTTATTTATAATTTTATACAAATAAAAGAAAATAAAACAGAGAAGGGAAAAAAACAAGGGATGCAAATGTGCAATCCATATTCGAACCAAATCATGCCCAAGGCTGAATAGCAGGGATACAAAAACAAGGGGATAGGCCAAAAACGCGCAAACAGAGTGATCTAATGCAGTGAAAGTAGAATGGATAGCAAAAGAGAATACACCGGACCACCTAATAATATATGCTACTTTGTGAATGCTAACTAGCTTTTGAGCCCGTTTATAGAACGGGCAGTTGTATAGTGGTTGTTGAGATGTCTTTTGAAGTTTTATTAGTGAGTACTTCTGAATTTTGATAATATATGAATTAAATAGAGGTGTAATTTGAAGGTTGGAAAAATATAAAAATTATATGTTGAATAAATATTTGATGTTAAAGAGGTGGAGTGGAAGAGACTAATGAGTATATTAGACTATTAATAACTTGATGTTGAATAAGAAAAATGGAGTTGAAGAGACATTAAAAGTTGTAAATCATAGAAACAATAAAGAAAAATTGAAAAAAAAAACAAAACAAAATGATGGATGAAAGGAGAGATGCCACATGGCTTTTAATAATGATATGCCACATGACTTCTAATAATCCATGGTGTTCCTTTTAAAATACTAGGTATAGATTGTATTATTCATTTGTTTCAGACTTTTATTTACTTATTCGTGGAATGGTACGGTGTATCTCATGATCCGCAATGCACAACCGCTAGTTCTGTCACTGATTGCATTTAAGGATGTGTGATTATGACATATGTTTATGAATTAATACTACTAATTTATAAAATACATTAAAGGTTCAAATAGCTCTAAAGGCTGCATGAATCATTACCCTTATTTAAAATCAACGAGTATCTCATTTTTTCAAAAGCAATAATATTATAAGAACAATTTCCCAAACTTGTGCTAGCAAAAAAGAAATTCTCAATTCAGTGTTTCCTTAAAACCAATTCTCTTTTCCAGTGTCTACGTAGACTTGGACTACCAAACCTTATTTTTAAGCTACTCTCTCTGTATTTATTTAAGGGATACACTTGCCTTTTCCGGCCGTATTTATTTAAGAGATACACTTGCCATTTTTAGTAACTTATCAACCCCACCATCTAATTAAATAATATATCTACACCGCACCCCCACCCCCCACTCCCTAAATTGACATGGTCCCCACTTGTTTTTCTTAATAAAATATCTACTCAACCCCACTTGTTTTATTATTTTATTTCATTTAATTCTTTTTCTTAATATCCGTGCCCGGCCAAGTGTATCTCTTAAAAAAATACGGAGGGAGTACGTGTTAAGCACTCTTCCACCAAAAAATAAAATTTAAAGAAAAAAACCTTTTATCAAGGCTTTCACGGCAGCAATTTTGGCATTTCTTGCAAGCGGCCGACGGAAAGCTTCCAATGCCATCACGACGCACCACCCAGCTATAGCTCACCACAAACGCACATATTTTTGGTTTGTTTGACATTAAGGCTCCGTTTGGTAGGGCGTAAAATGTTTTCATGGAAAACAATTTTCCTCTTTTCAATCATTTTACGTTGTTTGGTTGTGTAAGGGCTGAAAAATAATTTTCTATGACTCTCTCAAAGGTGTAAAACCCTTTTCCATTTGAAAGGGAGGGAAACCACTTTTCCTTCTTTCCTCCTTACCTCCACTAGTAGAAAAACGTTTAATTGCATCGCCGCATTTGCGTCGCCATTCTGAACATATGACGCAAATGACAAATTTTAGCATAAAATTTTGTCATTTGCGTCGCAGCTTAATTTGCGAGGCAAATGACTCTAGGATGCTCCTAGAGTCATTTGGGTCGCAGATTAACAAAGCTGCGACGCAATTTACTCAATCAAGTGGGTCGCAGTTTTACTAATTTGCGACGCAAATGACTCTGGGAGTATCATAGAGTCATTTGCCTCGCAGATTAATAAAGCTGCGATGCAGATGTGTTAGAATTAATTTTTTTTTTCAAATTCGCGCTCACTTAATATTTTCAAGCATTCACTATTCTGACTTAGGTTGCTCGAAACCACTGCTTCACTGCCGTCAAACCAACACTGCTACTCCCAAAGGAAACCCACAAAAATTTTGTTCCCACCCACCGGCGGCTTCACCGGCTTCGACGCTCTTCTGTCCTTGCTTCACTACCATCTCTGCCTTACGCTGGTTGTCCTTCCTGCTTCACCCTCGCTCCTCACTGAGCTGCTTCACCCTCGTGTCGGCCTGCTCCCGGTTTAGAGCCGCCGCCCACGGCAGTCGTCCACGGCACAACAGCCTCCCACGCCGCCGCCCACTCCGCCGCCCTTGCTCACTTTCTTCTCTCCTCTCTTAGGTATTGAATTTTAATTTAGATATTTAGTTGAATTTTAATTGTGCATTTTAATTTTAATTGTGGATATTATGATTGAATTTTAATTATGCATTCTAATTGAATTATAGTTGTTGGTATTATTTGTTGAATTTTAATTGGGTACATTTTAGGATTTAGGTTTTGTTGAATTTTAATTGTAGTTTTTGATGAATTGGAATAGGTTATTATAATGGTTGGTTTTGTTGAATTTTAATTGTTAATTACATTTAAGTTTTGTTGAAATGTAGTTTTGGGTTTGTGTAGGTTTATGAGATGGTTTGTGTAGGTTATGAAATGAATTTAGGTGATGTATGAATTCATGTTTTGGGTTTGCTACAAAATTGTACATTATGGGAGCTTGTTATTAGTTATGGTAGGTTTAGTTGGAAGCTAAAGCCATGGATTTATAATGATATGAATAGCCTAGTTTATATTCTAACCTTTGACAAAATTTGGTCATATTGTTTTATCTTTAGTGGTTGAAAATGGATCCGAGTTGGATGTATGGTAGTAAACGATTTTCTACAAGGTTCTTACAAGGGATTCAAGAGTTCATTAAGGTTGCCTTGAAACATAAATCAGAACATGAATCAAGTTTAATTGTGTGTCCTTGTTGTGATTGCAATAATTCAAGGGGGTATCAGGATATTGATGATACTGTTGATCACATAGTTCGTCGCGGTTTTAAGAGTAACTACACGACATGGACATGGCATGGTAAGAGCATAGATCATGGGGCAAGTTCAAGTATGCCAAGCTCGAGTCAGCATAATCATTATGATAATGGTGATGAAAATGAAATTGAGGATGATATTGGTGTTGAAAGTGAGGAAGAAGAGGAGAAAGATAGGATAGATGATATGATGCATGATGTGGAAGACCATCATTTCGTTGAGCGTCCCCGTATGTATGATAGTATAATCAAAGCTTCCGCAACACCGTTATATCATGGTTCTACACAAACTGTACTTGGTGCCGTCATCGAATATTCAAACTTAAAGGTGGAAAACGGTTGGATCAACAAGAGTTTTTCACAGTTTTTGGAGGCCACGTCAGGTAATCTTCCTGAAGGAAAGAAACTTCCAAGGTCTAACTATGAGGCCCAGAAGCTTATGTGTCCTTTGGGTATGGATTATGAGAAGATACACGCATGTCCAAATGATTGCGTGTTGTATCGAAAGCAGTATGCAAATCTGCATGAGTGTCCAAGATGCAGATTGTCCCGTTACAAGATCGTGGAGAATGATGCAACATCAACTAAGAAGAAACCTTCTCCAGCTAAGGTGCTTTGGTATCTTCCAATTATACCAAGATTTAAGCCTTTTCTCATAAGAGAAAACTGTAAAACTCTTGAGGTGGCATGCCGAAGGGAGGATGAAAGATGGGTTAATGAGGCATCCTGCTGATTCTCCACAACGGGGGAACATTTATCGAAATTACAAGGTCTTTAGGGAAGAAGTTCGGAATCTCAGGCTTGGTCTTTGCACGGATGGAATGAACCCATTTGGGACACTTAGTACCCAATATAGCACTTGGCCGGTTCTTCTCACCATATACAATTTGCCTCCTTGGTTATGCATGAAGCGTAGATACATCATATTGTCGCTCTTAATCTCTGGGCCTAAACAACCCGGAAGTGACATAGATGTGTATCTAGAGCCACTCATTGAAGATTTGAAATTGTTGTGGGATGAAGGGGTGTTGATGTTTGATGCATAGACCAAAACCAATTTCACTTTACGTGCCATGATTTTTTATACGATAAATGATTTCCCGGCTTATGGAAATTTGTCAGGGTATTCTGTAAAGGGAAGAAGGCATGTCCAGTTTGTCATGATGATTTGGTCTCGAGGCGCCTAAAATTTTGTGGGAAAGATGTGTACATGGATTATCGGATGTATTTCCTGAAGATCACCCCTTTCGAAAAGAGAAGGAAGCTTTTAATGGAGAAGTGGAGATGAAAGAAGCTCCTGCCCCATGTGCGTGTGAGGTTTATGAACGGGTTAAATACATTGAGACAAAGTTTGGTAAGCCAGTACACAAATCAACCAAGCTCTTGTTACCAATAGTCTAGACTAGTTGATTAATAGTAGAAAGAACGCTTGTTTTCCTGTGGATACGATCCCTACTTCCCTTACTATTTTGTTAGTGGACTTAGGTTTATCTTTGATAAGGTGATACGACTTTAGCCTGTCAGGCAGATGGATGTCAAACCGCTTTCTTAAACGATGTTTTAACAAAAACTGTGTTTATGTCACAACTTGAGGGTTTTGAAGATCCAAAGAATGCTTAAAAGGTATGCAAGCGTAAGAAATCCATCTATGGATTGAAGCAAGCATCAAGGAGCTGGAATATACGTTTTGATGAAGTAGTCAGTGACTTTGGCTTCGTCAATAACGCAGACGAATCTTGTGTATACAAGAAAGTTAGTGGGAGCAAAACTTCTTTTCTAGTATTATATGTCGACGACATATTACTTATCGGAAATGACATTCCTATGTTTAACTGTGTCAAGATTTGGCTTGGGAAATGTTTTTCGATGAAGGATCTAGGAGATGCACAGTAAATATTGGGCATCAAGATCTACAGAGATAGATCTAAACGGGTGATTGGACTTAGTCAAAGCAGTTATATCAATAAGGTGCTTGAATGGTTCAAGATGGTTGACTCCAAGCGAGGCTACCTACCCATGTCTCATGGAAAGACTCTAACCAAGACTCAATGCCCAAAAACACTCGATGAGCGTAGACAAATGAGTGGGATTCCATATGCATTATTGATTGGTTCAATAATGTATGCTATGATATGTACACGCCCGGATGTTGCGTACGCACTCAGTGCTACGAGCAGATATCAGTCAGACCCAGGAGAGGCACATTGGACTACTGCCAAGAATATTCTGAAGTACCCGAAAAGGCACAAAGATGATTACCTGGTCTATGGTGGAGATAATGAATTAATTGTTAAAGGCTATACGGACGCAAGTTTCCAAACCGACAAAGATGATTTCAGATCACAGTCTGGGTTTGTCTTCTGCCTCAACGGAGGTGCAGTAAGCTGGAAAAGTGCTAAACAGAGCACAATTGCGGATTCTACAACTGAAGCGGAGTACATTGCTGCACATGAAGTTGCAAAGGAAGATATTTGGCTAAGGAAGTTCATAGGTGAACTTGGTGTAGTCCCCTCCATTAAAGGACCAATAGCTCTATATTGGGACAATAATGGAGCTATTTCACAGGCAAAGGAGCCTAGACACCACCAGAGAGTCAAACATGTTCTTCATAGATTTCACCTTCTACGAGAGTTCGTTGAAAGAAAAGAAGTCGAGATAAGCAAGATTGGAACTGGCGGACAACATCTCAGATGCATTAACTAAACCTCTGCCGCAAGCGAAGCACAACTTGCACACTGCAGCTATGGGAATCAAGCATGTTGGAGAATGGATTTGATGTCCTAAATAAATGTTTTAAAGTTTTAGAGTTTAATACTTTGTAAACTGTTTTTGGTTAGCCATGCATATAAATGAATAGAATTCATTTTCCATTTAATTTTGTGGTTTATTAAATGATGAGTCCTTTCAATTTGACGATATATTCAAGATAGAGTGTCAGGACCAGTCCTGTGACTAAGAAATGTCTATCAAGTTAACTTGAATGTCAAAAGTTGAAAATGGTCCCTGGTCAGAAGATTTCTATAAAGGTGGGCGCATAGAAAACCCTAGACGACTAGAATGCAAGTTGACTAGTAGTTATGTTTCTTTAACTATGTGGACATATCAATGTCGCAATCATTTTTTTAGATACTTACTTAAGAAGACTAGTATCGGACAGACCTGTAAAACTTTACTGTAAGAGATGAAAATCTGTGATAAGTAAATTTCATTACATTATTAGACACTAATCCTCAATACCTGAGTGATTTGAGATTACTTGTTTGAGAACTGGTTACTTTGACGTTGTCAAGCGTCGCACCGTAAAAGGAGACTATAACGGCAACCCTCAGGTAATCACCTATCAAACGAAGTCTAACCTCAAGATCACAAGATTGGAATTGTCCTCCCATAAATCGGGATGAGATGCTGAAAGTTGTACAAGGCCACTCGGAGAGCTAGAAACTGTAAAATGCATGGCCGTGCTCAGATGAATCATAGGCTATGTGTTTGATTATGATACATACTAGTCTTATATGCACGCGATGCGTGCGAGATAATATCAAAACTTTAAATTGTTTTATTGCAACTAATCACCAAAAATATTATGGCACAAAATTTGTTTAAAAAGCTCTTCTAAAGAAAAAATATGCATTATCCCTTTTTTTGGTAACATAACAAACTTTATTACCAACAAAGTTCAGTACACTACTGATCAGGTAAGAAACCCATTCCAAACAGCCTAAGTTTGGTTAAACTTCTGTAGGAAAACGTACTGTAAAAATAAATTACAAATTGAACATTATTAGATGAAGGGATCGAGTACATAATTACATCTATATGCCTAGTGTGATAATCGCGATTAGGAACTTGAGAGTCTCATTCATTTCACAAAGGGAAATCATAATGTCCAACAAATAATGCTTCACAATTTTATTGACAGCAACTATTGAGCTACACAGTTTATACATGGAGCTTCACAGTTTTACTGTGTTCAATATACTCCGTACCTGTAGAACATAGTAAGCATCATGTGAGTACTTGAGATTTAATACAAAAGCCTTATCGTTCTTCAGCAAAATGACTTTGAACTCTTCTCCACTCCTTACACTATCAGTCTCTGTTCCGTTTCGTCCCCATCCCGGATTTCCATTTTTTCCCTTTACTTTTAAGTCGAGGGGGGCAGGGAGCTCAAAAGCATTATCTAATTTCTTTATTAATAAAAAAGAAACCATCAATGAAGAAGTTAATCACATACTTCGTACTTCTATGACATAACCAAAACAGCGCCCTACCGCCCTACAACCTGTACAGTATCATACTCGGGTATTTGTGGAGGTGTGAGTTCTTACACTGGTGGGATCTTTCCTTCTTCAGCCTATCAGAAGGATAAACAAACACAATACTCTCTAAGTAATTACAGGTAGAATAACTTGGAAATGAAGGCACCCTTGCAACAGATTTTTTTATATATATATATATAAAATGTCGAAGTCTAACCAATTGGTCAAAAGCCTGCTTGATGGCACTGTCGAATGCTTCATAAGAGTCAGGAACAACAACTCCCGCGTCTCTCAATGCTTGACCTTTCGCTTGGACAGTCCATTTCACCACCACTTTTTGCACCCTAATTAGAACCAAGAAAATTATAATTAATCTAGCTGTGTTTATTTGCTTCTCATAAAATTGGAAAAACTGATCTCAGTCCTCAAAATTGAAGTTGGAAAATTGAACAGGAATTACATGAGGAAAGCAATGTGATCAATTAGCTCGGCAAGGACGATTTCATGCTGCAAATTTCACAATTAATAGAAAGCCAAATCTAACAAATTAAACCGCCAAATCTTACAAATCTGAAATCGAAAATTTAAGAAATGAAAGAAATTCAAATGACAAAATCAGTCCGACCTAAAAGCAGTCAAAACAACAAATCTGCTTACGAAGGCATCTAAAACAAATCAAAACAACACCAAAATTTCAAAGCTTTCGAAGGCAACCAGACATTCTACCTTCAGATTGATGAACTAATTGGAGATCCCTTGTCTTAATCTGCTTACGACTTGCATGAGAGTCATCCTCCAACTCTTCGCCTCTCCGCTTTGCACCCACCACCATCTTCACACACAAAAATCCACAATAAGAAGTCAAAAACCTAATTACAGTTATTTAACATCTCACAAAAGATTGTATTTTTCAGTTAAGCTCAATTACAGTCTTTTCACCCACTAACCAAAAAACTTTCAGATGCTGAATCAATCAATTGTCTGTATTGTATTATTTCTAGAGTTGTGAGCTGTTAAATAACTGCGATTGTGGGTACAATCTTTTGAGTTATTAAATAACTATAATTTGGATAATAACTGAAAAAATACAATCGATCAATTGAAAAATACAATCTTATTTTCAATTATTTTATGTATCAATTGATTGTATTTTTCAGTTATTTTCAGTTATTTAAAACTCTCAGATGTTGAATCAATCAATTTTCTGTATCAAAAGATTGTATTTTTCAATTGATTGACAAAAGATTGTATTTTTCAATCAAATTAGAAATTAAAAAAAATGGTAAGAGGATATAAAGTTTCATACCTGATGAAGAAGCCATTGCCTCTGTAAAAACTTCACCCAAAAAAAACATTCCAACCACATAAGCAAAATTGAAACCCTAATTAATCCAAAATAAAAAAATTGGGAAACTCAACTGGTTAGATGATGATGAGGGTTTTGATTTTTGAAGAGATTCAACGTGAAAAGGCCGACCGATGCCGCCTCCTTCTCCATCTCCACCAATTTATGATTAAAAAACCTAAAGAACACAAAGATCAAATGAATAAGAACATAAGTTTTAATCCGAATTTACCGAATATTTGAGAAGAGAATAGAATTGAAAATCGGCGAGTTAGGTTTTGTGCGGAGGTTTTTCTTTTATCCAGAACTTTGAAGTTACTGGGGTGGTAGAGTTGCTCCTCCCTTTTCCATCGCCACTTCCGGCAGTAACAGCGAAACCTCGAGGACGGCGGTTGTTTTGCGGCTGCGGTTGTGGCGGAGAAATGAGATGGTATTGGTGGGAATTTGAGTGAGCGAAATTGTTAATTTTAGGGTTTGGTCGAGGGATTGGGATTTGAAAGGGAAACCCAGATGTAGCGGAAAGTAGTGAAGGGAGGAGAGGGTGAAGGACGAAGGTTTGAGAGTGAAAGATATAAGGGTGTTTTAGTCTTTTACCTTAGGGACACGAAAAGTTAATTTACTAAAAAGACCTCAGCTGTTCCTTTGTATAATAGTGATAAATCATATATATTTCATGCGAAAAAACCATAAAGCCAGGAATCCAAATTAATTGCCACATAACAATTAGCAAAATTTAGAATACATACATGTGAAGCGTGCCTTCCCTAGCTGCTCCTGAACCGAACAAGAACAAGTTTAGGACTCCAAATCTCGTCCCTTTGTAGATAGTCCACAGCACGTTCGGATCCGCCTTAGATTTAATTAACTAGAATTGCACCTAAGGTATTATGTTATTCAAATAATTTGAGGCAAATTAATGTTAGTTTTTGTAATACCTCGTATTTTTCTATAATTATAAATATATTTTATTATATTTATAAAGCATTTCGTTGTATTTTTATAAATTAATTTCATTTAATGAGAATTAAATGCGCTTTTTATTTTTAATTAACTAAATATTATTTATTTCGAAAACCGTATTTTTATTAAATAAATTCATTGGGAATTGTTGGGTCTTATTTCAAAAAACGAATTTAATTTAATTAAGGCCCAATTGTTTTCCATAATCAAACCCAACACAAGCTTGCAAGGATTAAATTCAACTAAGCCCAAAAAGCAAGCCCAACCTTAAACCCTAATACCTAACCCATGAAGGGATGAGAACCTATAAATACCCCTCCCCTTCATGATATCCCCTAACTTAAAAATTCTGAATTTTGCTCTCCTCTCTCCTCTCTTACGTCTCCTCTTCGTCCGGCCCTTTCTTGAGCCACAAGGCACGAGCTGTGCCCTTGTGCTCGTGCCGAACCGCGCCTCACGCGCACCCCTCTCTCTCCCTCTCGTCACGTCGCAGCCCCGCAGCGCCCAGCACTCGTGCACGAGGCCGTTGCTGCTGCTTGTTGTGCGCACTCGCGTAATCATCCCTTGCTCGCCCTCGTCCCGCGTCGCGTCGCAGCACAACAGCAGTGTTGTGTGTGTGCGCGCGTTGTGTCCCGCCTGTGGCCAGCACCTCTCGCCGGCCCTTGCGCGCACGTTGTGCCGCGAGTGTGTGACTTGCTGTGCCCAGCGCCCTCGTCGCTCCTCTCGCTCCTTGCCCGCGCGCCACTGCTGCTTGCGGTGCGTGTTGCGTGTGTTGTTGTTGCATTGTTCGTGCGACGCACACGCACACAACACGAATAATTGTTGTGTGTGTGTGTGTGTTGCCAATTGGAAAGATCAAATTTTGTTTTCAAAAATACTAATTTTCAGTTTTAAATTGATTTAAGTATTGTGATTAAATTTAATTATTTGGATTGTTTAGATTAATTAAAACGGTTGTGAAAACCGTATTGGGTTAGTATTGTGTTTTAATTAAAGAGATTGGTTTTGATGATTTAAATTATGATTTTCAGATTTAATAAGTTTATAAAGTGTTGATTTTTGAAGTCAAAACATGTTTTCGGATTCAACCATTTTTAGGGTTTCGGTTTCAAATCGATTGAGTGATTGATTCACGTAATTTAATGACAATTTAAATTATGGGAATCCACCTAAATTTTCAGATTGGTTATAAGCTTTAAAAAGTTGGTTTTTAAGGGTTTTAAAGCAAAAAAGTCAATGTTTTAAAAGCTAGGACTTGAGTTGACTATTTGAGACTATTAAATTACCAATTAATGATTGATTTCTAATTAAACTAAGAGTTTTAGTTTCTTAAATAGTTTCTGGAAATTTATTAACATGGATTCTCTTATTTTGTTTTATAGGAGTTGATTTCTAGTGAGTCGTGATTCGCACAGTGGCCCCCGTACTTAGGTATTCCAGGTACGTACAAGACTAGGGTGACCACCCATCCCTTGAAGACTTTGTGAAGTGTATTGAATGCGAATCATGTGAACTTGTATGATGTTATGAATTCATGTTTGATGATTGGGAATGAATATGTTATTATGAATTCATGTTTAATGTTGAGAACAAGCATGTTATTGTTATTGTTGAATCTATGTGAACGAGCATGTTATGAATTGAATTATGCTTTATAGATTCTATTGAACTATCATGTTATGGACTTTTATAATCGTTGAATTATGTCAAGTATGTTGTTCAAGTTGGTTTGCATGTATGGGTAGTGCGCATGCAAGTTGTTATTATTCTTATTCTACAGTATAGGATGTCTAGCATGATTATTGAGCCAGTTGAATATTGCCAGTGAGCAATATATATTCTACCAAGGGGTAGAATATTTTAGGGAGTCTATGTGAATTGAACTAAGGACAATTCGTGCTAAGGGCACACCCCGCTTGTTAATAGGCAATGTCGGGTTATCTCAAACAGTGTTTTTGAGAAGGAACAATGGGAGTAATTTCACTTGAGTATTGTTTGATCACAAGTCCTAAAGAAGTAAAATATTAAAGAGTCATTGTTCAATTGTTTAAGTGTTCAATTGTTTGTATGTTGTGTCTTGAGTCGCCTTGAACATAATATACTAATTAACATAACGTGTAACTCAAAGAGCTTTAAAACTTTTGGAACGTATATACCTTGAGTATGAACAATGGGGGGAGTCTTGCCGGAAAACTTGTTCTCCTAGAATGATACAAGACGTTGTTTCATTCTCTTTTATTCCGTTGTGCATTGGAATTCATGTCGGTATGGTCCGACTGTCGGTAGTAGCCCGACTTATCTTGGTGTATGGTTGGCTCCCATCACCTTTTTCTTTCCTTTTGAGGATACCTTACTTTACCCGTTCGAAGCTACTTTTTATTAAACTGTGAGTCAAGAGTCGTGTCTCGTGTCGAGTCTTGTCTCCATGTTTACTTGTTATTTATGGCTTTTCCATGTGGATTATTTAATTGTCGAGTGAAGCATGTTAGGATAGAATGTTATTCTAGCTTATTCGTACTCATCTTTTGCTGACTTCGTGCTTCATGTCTTCAGGTCATGGCCTTCGCCTTAATGACCCTATGATGATCGATCAATTGCATTTGCGTGTTGGGGAGTAGATTTTCAATAAAGCAGGTTTGTAGAGATAACTTGCGGGAGAAGTTATCATGGGATTCGAGTTGAGAGTTTTATACTTCCGTAATTTATAAACTCTATTTCTATTTCTATTTATAGTCATGACTAATACTACTATTTTCAGTTAATGGATTTCAAACGGTTTGTTTTAGTTTGGGCCTCAACGGTTCCAACTTGTTTTAATGACCATTAACTATTTATTTAATATGTTTGAAAGTTAGTTAATTCCGCTGCGTAATTCTGGTAAATAGCCTTAGCCGTTATCACGGTGGCGGTAATATCTTGGTAATTCCTGTGTTTTAAGTTGGAAAATGTATTATAAAAAGCAAGGAATTATTAGGGTGTTACAAAGTGGTATTTGCAGAGCTCTAGTTTGAGAGCTGCTTTGCATTAATTAATAGTGCAAAGTGGTAACTCCTTAAACTACGATTGCGGAACTTTAGGATTTTCGAAAACTATTTTCCTAAAGTCAAAACGTTATTTATGAGTACTCAAAATTTTGAAAAGCCAAATACCAATTATTTCTAGTATTTGAAAATTATTTTAAATTTCGAATTATTTTTCGAATTTCCGAAATATTTTCGGTCTTTTCAAACAAAAAAAAATAAAAAATTTATTTTATTTTCGGATTTTTCCGAATTTTCGAAAAAAAAAAATTAATAATATATTCTTTCGAAAATTCCAAATTAATTATTTATTTAATTCTTTTAATTATTTTTGAAAATAATCGAATTAATTAAATTATTCGAGTAATTATTTAAAATTTTCGATTTTAATTTCTAATAATTTCGCGTATATTTGAAGTTATTTATTTAAATTAATTTCGAATTTTTTTTATTCTTTTCTAAGTGAGGAATGGGTAGAATAAGAAGGGTTAATTAGTCTAAGTATGTGTTGTCTAAGTATGCCTTTCTAATCAAGTGTTTATGTGATTATGCCTTGATGTTGTGATCTTTTAATTAAAGTTTGATCATGTTTTGTTTGCTTTATGTGATTAATTGCATCACGAATCATGATTAAGCATGTACTTGTGCATTGAAAATTGTATGGCCCAACGAACTTACTTTGTTTTGGAACACTTTTAGTAAGACTTTGTAGTTGTTAACTTTCAGGATTAAGATGTTGATTTCAAAGTACGCAAATCTAGGAAACCTAGAGAAGCTACAGTGTGAGACCCCACACATTTATGTCAAGAAGATTGAGTTTGCCTGCAATTCCTTTGCTTCAGTGAAGAACCTACCTGAATTGAGAAAGAAAGATGTTATGGCAGAGATGGTTATTCATTGCTTACCTTCCAAGAACCCATACATAGAGCTTAAGAACCGATTTCGGGATATTTATGGAAAATAGTATTCCTAATTACTACAAGTATGGTACTCTAGATGGTAGATGGAGATATGATTTAGAGATTATGACTACAGTTATAGAGTTAGCGGAGGAATGTTTTGTGGATGGCAATATGGTGTCGAGTGTTCACAATGTAGGATTAGATCATGCTATAGAGACTCAGATGGATGAGGACAGTGATGATGACGTTGTTGAGATTGAGAACCCTAACCCTATCATTCCTGAACCAACTATTGAGATCTCCAGTGACACAGAAATTGAGCCTGAAGTCGACAATGACGAGGTAAACAGTGTGTTACAGCAAAACAATGAGGATATGAAGTATGAGTCTGATCCAGAGGAAGATATTGATGATTTTGAAGACCATGAGCCCTCTTCACCTGTTTGTAAGGGTGGCTGGATAGTTGAGTAGCATTTTAATCCTTGTAATAGCTAGTGCCTAGATTTAGTGAAGCAATAAAGTAGTACACTACTATTTACGGTTTTAGTAGTTCAGTTTTGTGGCTTTCCGAATAAAGTACGATCCAAAGGATGTATTATTTTTTTTTGAAGTAATAAAATCTAGAATTCCTTCTTATATCCTTAATTCTAAGTCTATACTATCTTTGAGCGATTATCGCAAAAGGAATTTTATGCATTTCTTCAATGAAATTGTACTTGCAAGGTGGTTCAATCTTTCACCACTTGAACTTTGTGATGCGGACTAAGGGGAAAGCGGCACATAAACAGGCGCCTATCTGGCCTAGGGTCCGAAATTTTTGTGTATGTGCACCAATTGAATGACTAGCTAGTGCAATGTGTTAGTAAGGCAGTGTCCAACCTCAGTTGTTAAAGTTAGTCTTTTGTTTTATCCAGGAGAAGGGAAATGGCTACCCAAGGAATTGCTGACGTGGTCAGGCAACTAGCCGAAGTAGTGCAGAACTTAGCGCAGAATAGGAATAACTAGGGAGTTGATCCAGCTGGTGAGATGTTTAAGAAGGTTGCCCAAAGTAAGCCTCCTTTGTACCAAGGGGAGATAGACCCGACTGTACTTGAGAACTGGCTAAGGGAGTTCGATAAGCTTATCGTAGCTGTCAATTGCCCATAGAACCTTAGGGTTAATAGTGTTGTTTATTACCTTAGGGGAGAAGCCGATCTATGGTGGCAAAGATGTGAGAATGCTTTGAGAGCTACACCTGGATTTGGATGGGAATCATTCAAGGTAGCCTTAAGAAACAAGTTTTACCCACCATATCTGAAGAAGCAGAAAGCTCAAGAGTTCATCGAGTTGAAAATGGATGGTATGTCTGTAACAGAGTATTATTCGAAGTTCATCGAGTTTTCTAGGTTTGCACCTGAAGTGGTGGCAACGGAGGAGCTTAGAGCCCAGAGATTTGAGAGTGGATTGACTATGGACTTGCAACTAATGCTTGCTGGAGAGACCTTTACATCTCTTGACACCCTATATGGAAAAGCTGCCCATCTGTATGGCCTGCAGCAAAGAAAGAATGGGATTGGTGAAAAGAGGAAGGATGTTGGCAACCAAAACCAAGGTGGTGGTCAGCAGAATCAGGGGAATTTTAAGAAAAACAAGGGAAACAACCATTTCCAGTTCAAGGGAAACCATGGTGGAAATAGGAACAACTTCCACAATAACAACGGAGATAAGAATCAGTCTGCAGGGAATGGAACGAGAGTCTATGAGTGTAGACGTTGCCATACTAATCACCCAAGTCGAGACTGCAATGGAAACCAAGTTGTCTGTAGGTTTTGTGAGAAGCTAGGCCATAGAGAATTTGAGTGTTGGGCCAAGAATGGGAAACCCAACCAAGGTAACCAAGGCAACCGCCAGAACAATAACCGGAATAACCAAAACCGGAATGGAGGGAATAGTGGTGGAAACCAAAGGGGTAACCAGAGTGGAAACAATGGCAATCACTACTACAAAAAATAGCAAAAAGACCCTTTCAAAATGGCTTAAGAGATCTCCTTTCAAGGGGTCTCTATCTCACATGTCTCTTTGATAAAGAGACCCCCTCATCGATAGGGGGTTTGTTTGTTAAAAGTTAGAGACCTCCACGTAAGAAAGGGGGTCTCTTCTGTAAACGTTGGTGAAAATATTTTAGAAGGGAAAGAGACCTCTTATTAGAGATGTGAGATCTGTTTCTTAAAATGTTCAGACCCCATAAGTAAGATAGGAGGTCTCTTTGAATATTTTTATTTTTATTTATTAAAGCAGTTAAAACCTCATATATAAGATAGGAGGTCTCTTTGTTATTTTTATTATTATTATTTTTCACAAATTAAGACCTCGTATCTTAGATATGGGGTCTCTTTGAATTTTTTATTATTATAACTAGAGAGCCTTTATTACACCTGACGAGTCTCTTTGCAACCTTTTTTTTAAAAATAAAAAATCGATACTAGCAGAAGCCAGCTACGCCAATTCAGAATTAACATACATATACACCTGCGTTTACACCTCTATAAATATCGGGCATCTCGAGTCAAACGCACAAAACCACACCTGCTATAATACATAATTTGTAATAATTTGAGAACAATTCCATAATCCATATATTACCAAAAAAATATATTTCCCACAAGTAATGCTCAAAACGCAAGCTTTTACATAAATTGTAATTTGCAAACGTCAAAGATTTTCATCGCAATTTCCAAAAACGTAAAACAAAAATCAATTTCAAAATATAATCATTCATGCCAATTTACCAACAATTCGAACCGAAACTCGTGTAGTTATTTTCATACCATCAACTTGGTTTTCTTCATCTGCTTCATGCTTGAGCAAATACTCGACCCACATGTCTCTAACCTCATCCTCATTTTCTGATGAATAAGTTTCTTCATAAAACTATAATAAGTAGCATAATTAGTAGTTAAACAAAGGATAATTTAAGAAAATCGACTCATTTACCGATTTACGATAACATGAATGATGAGAAAAATATAAACAGCTGAATGAAACTTTGAATACCAACGAGCAATATATTAAGGGCAATTTATTTGGTTGCCTAAACTAAAGGGCATCAACATTAAGGCACCAAGAAAACAACACCAACCAACTGAAATTCTAATAGGACTGCAATCCCACTGATCCAAAACAAAAAAAAACACCACCAGAGGCCTGTTGCAGCAGCAAACCCACATAACATCACTTCATACCCCATTCGGAACTCATAGAACAAACTGGATGTCCATTTATAAGTTTTCAGAGCCTGGTTTTGAGGTTCATAATTGGACTGTTGGTGGTCAAAAAAATTGATGCTTGTTACAAATGATTGAGAATCAGTGGATATCAAAGTTAACTTTCCAAAGAACAATTTATTTCACAGGAAGTCATCTAAAACGAGCAACATGGATATCTTGTTCATTCACCAGACACTAATTCACACATAATGGAATACGGCAAATAACATAATATTTCTACTAAAACAATATCGTATCAGGATTCAGGGGATAATATTGCAGAAATATGACATTTATAATACTGAGCACTATCTTTTCAGAAGCTTTCAATACCCCGAGTAGCTTGCACTATTAAAAGTTCCATACTTCAGTTTACTGTATCCAAGTAAGAATGACAGTTAAGGAGTAGAATTACAACAACAGTGTAAGATTTAAGATGTACTTGTTTGCAATTCGGTCATAAAAGACAAACCTTTATGAACATGGACGGTGAATTTATAAACAGAAAAGTTCAAATTCAAAATTACGCAGCAACTATCAAAAGAAAATCAGCTAAAACTCGGGAATTAGGGCAACACAAGTATACTTGAACAATATCCAACGATCTTGCAGAAGCTCCACAAATTAGTTGTCATTTGGCCACAGGAATGACAGGGAATATTTTCGACTCGCTTTGAACAAAACTATTCGCCAAAAGACAAGATAGCAAGCAGTCTTGCAACTAAGTATGAAGAGATATGCAGAGAAACTAGCAGATTCTTCAAACCTACCTTTTACAGTGACAAAACGCAACCACAGTGCTGGTGCACAAGTCTGCCATAATATATGCCCAAGTGTGCATGGTCTAGGTGGGTATGGAGCAAATCTTCATAGCAAGTTCATAATTCAGCTCACAAGATGTCAGACAAGATAAATGAAAGAAAACAATGTAGTCAAAGTACTTGAAAGAGAAGTGATCAAATACCAATAAGTCTCATACACACAAACGCAGACCACGCAACATACCATTTAGTAGCCAAACTCTGAGGTTCCGAGGCCCAACAGTAATGTTCTTAACGTTCTTAAAACATGACATTCTTAACTTTCTCTTTCAGGCCAGGAAGAGGTCGCACAATTTAATTAGAAGTAGGAGATCTTGTACTTCGCCCGCCTGCTGAAGCGATATCTCCACGACCACCAGCAGCCCCAATTGTCATCGAACCACTATCTGAGGTCTCTGGCTCCATGAAGAAGTGAGCATGAAATGCAACAAGATGGGTATACTATGTTTGTGGGACTGTGTTAATCAGAGGAAAAAAAATTAGAACCAAGACATTGGAAAACTGTAAATAACCACACAATCCAGGACAAACAGATTGGCTACAAATAATCATAAATTGCAGTCACAAATATTTGGATACAAATCAAATACTCTGTTTCTTTTAGCATTAATGTGAAGGCTAAGTTACTCGAATTCTTCATTTCCACCTAAAGTACTGGTGTGTTGGATCCTTAACACTAGATATGGCATGGAAACTTGATACTTCATTTCAAACAAAAACAATGGACTTTTTCATAACATAGTCGAGTCTGATACTTGGACTTTTACCCATTGATGACTGAGTTACTTAAAGTGGAAGTAAAACACACAAGAGGATCTCCAGATTCAGACACCAACTTAAATTCTTCACAAGTAAGTTCAAGTATAAAAAATGTATTGCAACTATACAATAAAAGAAATCAGATGCTTATTTTACCATCGAAAGTGAGTTAGTGTCCTTTGTGGGGGTGGAGGAATGGATTAATAACCACAAAGGAAATAGTATGTATTTAAAGCAATATAGTTTGAAGTAATAAGTTTGGCTACATCACTAGATAAGATTAAGGATATGAAAATTTTAGTAATACCTTCTGCTATTAAGTGACCAAAACCAGTCCCAATATCATATTTGTCAACTCCATAGTCTGCAACCATTGTTTTAATTGCAACACCTTGTTATTTAAGATGCACTACGCACAGAACAAAAATGAGCAAGTATACGGTAGCAAAGGGAAGTCAACAAAATGATAGGTCTATATGTTCATTGTAAAAAGATGGATTTAAAGCCAGATAGCTTACTGTATAAAAGTTCAACCGTAAAATGTGACTCTTCGGGTCCAAAACCAAGAAAGGCATTTGAATATCTTTCCTCTGGGATGTCTCTTTTCCGCAATACCTTCATGCCAAGGCACTCCGTATAGAATCTACAGTTTTCTCACAATAATTAGTCATCTGCTTCATAATAAGCAATCTGAAATTTGCAGATGTTAAAGTTGGAAATGTACTTTATAGTCTTATCTAAATCTCCAACGCTA
Source organism: Spinacia oleracea (assembly GCF_020520425.1). NCBI lineage: Eukaryota > Viridiplantae > Streptophyta > Magnoliopsida > Caryophyllales > Amaranthaceae > Spinacia > Spinacia oleracea. The sequence continues at coordinate 88,822,695 of NC_079491.1, read as the reverse complement.
TAAACAGCATGAAGTAATCTTCTCTTGTCATTTTTAGCCCACTGTACAGCACTTTCCTCCGTAACGGAAGGCCTTGCTTGAGCTATATTGCCAACTGTACCAGCCTCCAGTGTATTCCTGTCTGGGCTTGGCTGTGTAGATTCCTTTATATACTTAATGCGGCTGTGAGACAGCTGTAGAATATGAACGTATTAGTGCAAAGTTGATAATATTGACATTAACTTCATGAGATCAACATACATTTCTCCATATTCTTCATAAGATTCCCTCCAACACAAGAACATATACCAAAAGAATACTAAAACATAACACGTATTAAACTCCTGGCAGAACCACATTCTTCCGCAGAAAGTCAGAAACCAAAGTACAGTTATCCACCTAAGCCTTTCTCTTACGCAGTTCTACGTCATTGATAATGGATATGAGCTTGCTTCAGCAGTTCTTGTTACCCTTGGGTTTCATCACACAATCATTTGGGAATTTCATCAAACACTTAGTGTGGAACTCAAATAATATAACTTCCACTACTTATTACCAATCAAAATAATCATCTACAATAATTAACCCAAGAAATTAACAAAATTCAGTAAATCCCGAATCAATAAACACACAATGACAACCAATTCGTCCTAATTAGAAAAAAATACTCAATAACACATACTGAAACCCTAATTTTCAAAAAAAAACTAAAGCATTAGTTTGTAAACGCTTCATTTGTTTGTAATTTCACTTAAGGTTATTGTTAATCTGCAAAGAATCATCAACTCCACTGATCAATGTCACTTTCTTCCCAAATTCATCGATCACCAGAACTCCCATTTTTTAATAAAAAATAAGACAAGACATATGAATTATACATCAACATCAGATTGGAATTGGGATTGTCAGATCAAATTGGAGAGTATCACCTCCACTTTTTGAGAGTGTCATACACGGATTTTGTTGGTATAACCGTTGATTGCAAATGATACTTATACCCAAATAAATAAAATTCTTAAACAGTCACCAGTAAGAGCAAAACAGAATGAAAAATGACTACCAATAAGAGAAAAACAGAATTGAACAAACTAGGAGAAGCAGCAGAACCAAAAACACTCCAATGCTAACCAGCATAACCCAACATGATCTCTTATAACGGAATCTAAATCAGAAAAATAAATGTACTCTTCTGAAAGACGAGAAGTACCCACCACACCAAACATTAATAAGGAACGTACCAACTACAACTACAATAAAGTAAATTGTTAATTTCTATTTTCAAAACATTAACCTTTAACTTGAAACCTATGACCAAATCATCATTATTCATTACCTCCCCTATTTGGCTGAAGCTCTACCAAATTTCATAAGCCTTTCCTAGTGGCATTAGAGAATAAAATTAGACAGTTCCATTTGACTCAAGTTGGGTACAAATCCAACATTTGTAGAACTAGTAGCAATATGGAATTAGTAGATTTCACAATTCACATCAAACAAAGAAACTAACAAAACCAAGTATGACTAGTCACATTACAACAATAGTTCTTACATTCACACACTACTAATTTCGTAGAAGAAACACGCAAAAATAACCAAATTCAATCATATTCCGATTAGTTCCTCGATTAACTTTATACCCTGAAACATTTAAACCAATCTGAAATCCAAATTCCGCTCAAATCCTCCCGAAGATCGATCCCTCAAAACCCTAATCTCATAACACATAACCATAGAAGTAAAAAAAAACCTAAATTCCGTGAAATCAATAACAAACAAGAAAAAACGCAACACAATTGCAGCAAAATCAACATGAAATTCAAATGAAATCGACAAAAACATCACAAAATCAGAAATTGAAGCTAAAAAGTTACAAACCTAGAAAATGGCGAGAGCGATGAACTTTTTGAGGTTGAGCATAATCAGATGCCATAGGTTCTTCTGGTTCAGATATGCGAGTGTATTTTAGCTCGTTGAACTCTGGATGTTCGCTTCTAGGTGCTTCCAACATTGCAGAGATTTTCTCACCCTAGTTGATCAGATCGAGAGGTGCTATGTGGAAGAGAGATGGAAAATCTAGCCCTTGATTTATTTATCTTTCAATGAAACATAGTTGTTGGAGATTTTTGGAGAAGGAAAAGCTAGAGACCCGGTAAACAAAAAAAAAGGTCTCTTCCTTTTCTTTTTCCTCCGAAGTCTTGTGGGTCCATGAAAAAGAAAAAGCTAGAGACCCGTTAAATTAAATAACAGATCTCTAGCTTCTTCTATTTTATTTTCTACAGAAAAATTATGGGCCCTCTAATAAATAAGAGACCCGTTAAATTAAGTAACGGGTCTCTTGCTTTTCTAATTTTATTTTTCCCACCTTATTTCACTCATTACAGATCCGTTATCTCTAATATTGGGTCTCTTGTATTAAAGAGACCCGTTATCTCAACCAAAGGGTCTTTTCTTAAGGGTTTCTTTGCCCATTTTTGTAGTAGTGAATGGTGGCCAAGGTAATGGAAAGCCCGGAGGGAACTATCAACCAAATGGGAACCGAAATGCCAATGGAAATGCCAATGGAAGTGGCTATAACAAGGGAGTTGCCCAAGGAAAGTTGAATGTGATCACTAGGTAGGAAGCCGAAAACTCGTCTGACGTCATAGCTGGTACTTTTTCTATTAACTCCGTTTTAGTTAAAGTACTATTTGATTCTGGTGCGACTTACTCGTTTATATCAAAGGGTATCTTAGAGAAGTTAGAACTGAAGGAACCCGAAGAAATAGAAGTACCCATAGTGATACCAACAGGTGAGATCGTGAAATGCACTAAGATCCATAGGAATGTACCTTTAACCATAGCCAAGACCATATTCTTGTCTAGCCTAATTGAGTTTGAGTTAGGAGATTTAGATGTGATTTTGGGAATGGACTGGTTGGCCAATTTTAAAGATAAGATTGACTGTGAGAAGCAAAAGATTCACTTGAAGTCTAGTCTAGGAAAGGTGGTATCGTATCGCCGTTTTGGGAAGCCTAGGAGTGTAGGAATCGTCACGGCAATGGAGCTCGTGAAGTTAATACACAAAGGGAACCCTGTCTTCTTATGTAATGTGAGAGATCTAGACCATGTAATGAAAGAGCAACCAGGGGATATTGCAGTGGTGAGTGAATTCTTGGACGTGTTTCCGGAGGAGATCCCGGGGATGCCGCCCAGTCGACCAATCGATTTTACCATAGATTTAGCACCTGGAACTGCACCTATCTCGAAAGCCCCATACCGAATGGCTCCAGCAGAAATGAGTGAGTTGAAAGGTCAACTTGAGGAATTACTAGAGAAAGGTTATATTAGACCAAGTGCATCGCCTTGGGGAGCGCCAGTCTTGTTTGTGAAGAAGAAGGACGGTAGCATGAGACTCTGTATAGACTACAGGGAACTCAATAAGGTCACAATCAAGAATAATTAGTATCCTTTGCCTAGGATAGATGATCTATTTGACCAGTTGAAAGGAGCAGGAATGTTTTCAAAGATTGACTTGAGGTTAGGTTATCATCAGTTGAGAATCGCAGATCACGATATACCAAAGACTGCATTTAGGACTAGATACGGTCATTATGAGTTCACTGTTATGCCTTTTGGGTTAACCAATGCACCTGCAATCTTTATGGACTTAATGAACCGAGTATTCCATGCATTCTCGGACAAGTTTGTATTGGTTTTCATAGATGATATTCTGGTCTACTCTAAGAATGAGGAGGATCATGCGGAACACTTAAGGTCAGTGTTGAGTACCCTTAGGGACAATCAGTTGTATGCCAAATTCTCGAAGTGTGAATTCTGGCTAGAAAGAGTTGCGTTCTTAGGACATTTTGTATCTAAGGAAGGAGTTGCAGTGGACCCTGCAAAGATAAAAGCTGTCAGTGAGTGGCCTACACCTAAGAGTGTCACCGATATTCAAAGTTTTCTTGGTTTAGCGGGTTATTATAGACGCTTTGTGCAAGACTTTTTTAGAATCGCCAAACCAATGACAACCTTGATGAAGAAAGAAGCAAAGTTTGAATGGAACGACCAGTGTGAGGAAGCGTTCCAAGCCTTAAAGACGCGATTGACAACCGCGCCAGTGTTAACTTTGCCAGATAGAGCGGTACTTATGATGTGTATAGTGATGCCTCTAAGAATGGTTTAGGGTGTGTGTTGATGCAGAACGGGAAAGTGATTGCGTATGCATCGAGGCAGTTGAAGCCATATGAATCCAATTATCCTACCCATGATTTAGAGTTAGCCGCCATAGTGTTTGCATTGAAGATATGGAGACACTATCTGTATGGTGTGAAATGTAGGATATTTACGGATCATAAGAGTTTGAAGTACATTTTCACACAGAAGGACTTAAATATGCGCCAACGAAGGTGGTTGGAATTGATCAAGGACTATGATCTGGACATTCAATACCATGAGGGAAAAGCCAATGTAGTTGCAGATGCCTTGAGTAGGAAATCAAGCGATGGTGTGAATGCGTTAGTAGTTGCTAACGAGCTGTTTAAGGACATGCAGCGATTGAATCTAGAAATAGTGAGTGGAGAATGCCTTGAGGGTATGATGAATGCCTTAACCATCCAGTCGTTAGTATTTGAAGAAATCAGGGAGAATCAGGCTGGTGATGTTAAGCTAGAGCGGATCAAGGAGAAGATTTCGCAAGGAAAGGAGATTGATTTTAAGATCCACGAGGATGGAAGTTTGAGGTATAAAGGACGATGGTGTGTACCTCAAAAGTGTGATGAACTAAAGGAGAAGTTGATGAGAGAAGGTCACAATACGCCATATTCTGTTCACCCGGGAGGTGACAAGTTGTATAAGGATCTAAAAAAGGTCTATTGGTGGCCAAGGATGAAGAACGAAGTGGTTGAATTCGTGGCAAGGTGTTTGACTTGTCAGAAGGTTAAAATTGAGCATAGGAGACCTCAGGGAAAGGTCCAACCTTTAGAAATTCCGAGTTGAAAGTGGGACTGTATCTCAATGGACTTTGTCACTTGTTTACCCAAGTCGAAAAGTGGAAATGACACCATTTGGGTAGTGGTCGATAGGTTGACTAAGTCAGCAATGTTCATACCAATGAAAGAAACCTGGAAAATGGAACAACTTGCCAAAGCTTACATCAAACATGTAGTGAGATTACATGGAGTTCCTAAGGATATCGTATCAGATAGAGATTCTAGGTTCCTTTCGAATTTCTGGAAAAGTGTGCAGAAGAACTTTGGTACCACAATGAAAATGAGTACAGCATTCCACCCAGCCACGGATGGACAAACCGAAAGGACTATTCAAACCCTAGAAGATATGCTAAGAGCTTGTGTGATTGATTTCCAAGGAGGATGGGAAGATAGCCTAGATTTAATTGAGTTTTCATACAACAATAGCTATCATGCCAGTATTGGAATGGCACCATTCGAAGCCCTGTATGGACGAAAATGTAGAAGTCCACTATGTTGGAGTGACATTAGTGAAACCGTTGTACTAGGTCCCCAATTGATAGAGGACACTATGAATCAGGTTAGGACTATTCAATCCAAAATTCAAGCCGCGCAAGATCGCCAAAAGAGCTACGCAGATTTAAAGCGTAGGGATGAAGAGTTCTAAGTAGGTGACAAAGTGTTGTTAAAGGTTTCACCAATGAAAGGAGTGATGAGATTTGGGAAGAAGGGAAAGCTTAGCCCAAAATATATAGGCCCATATGAGATCTTAGAACGGATAGGGAAGGTAGCGTATAGACTAGCCTTGCCCATGGATTTGCATAGAGTGCATAATGTGTTTCATGTGTCCCAATTGAGGAAGTATGTCCCGGATAATTCTTATGTACTGCAACCGGAGACAATAGAGTTAGACCAAAGTTTGACCTTTGAGGAAAGACCTGTCAAGATACATGATAGCAAAGTGCGTAGCACTCGAACTAAGGATGTTAAGATCGTAAAAGTGTTGTGGTCTAACCAAGAGTCTGAGGAAGCTACCTGGGAAGCGGAGGAGGAAATGAGAAAGAAATATCCCGATCTTTTTCCCGAGGTTAGTTGAGTTACGGGGCCGTAACTCGTTCTCTTTAAGGGGGGTAGAGGGCGGTAGAATTTCGCGCTTTTTACCTTATTTACCCAATTTACCCTTAAGGATATGCTTGAATCGTTGTTTCCAGAGAAGTTTCACTGTTTATTGATATGTTGAATTACTTAAAGAGTAAAGCAACTAAAACGTTTTGCAAACAAAACGCACTAAAGTCTCCAAATAGTCTCAAGTTTAGTTTTAAAATTGTGATTTTCGTGCCCAAGTTTTGGGACGAAACTTCTTTTAAGGAGGGTAGACTGTAATACCTCGTATTTTTTTATAATTATAAATATATTTTATTACATTTATAAAGCATTTCGTTGTATTTTTATAAATTAATTTCATTTAATGAAAATTAAATGCGCTTTTTATTTTTAATTAACTAAATATTAATTATTTTGAAAACCGTATTTTTATTAAATAAATTCAATGAATTTATTTAATCGGGAATTGTTGGGTCGTATTTCAAAAAATGAATTTAATTTAATTAAGGCCTAGTTGTTTGCCATAATCAAACCCAACAAAAGCTTGCAAGGATTAAATTCAACTAAGCCCAAAAAGCAAGCCCAAACTTAAACCCTAATACCTAACCCATGAAGGGATGAGAACCTATAAATACCCCTCCCCTTCATGAGATCCCCTAACTTAAAAATTCTGAATTTTGCTCTCCTATCTCCTCTTCGTCCGACCCTTTCTTGAGCCACAAGGCACGAGCCGTGCCCTTGTGCTCGTGCCCAGCCGCGCCTCACGCGCACCCCTCTCTCTCCCTCTCGTCGCGTCGCAGCCCTGCAGCGCCCAGCACTCGTGCACGAGGCCGCTGCTGCTGCTGCTTGTTGTGCGCACTCGCGTGCTCGTCCCTTGCTCGCCCTCGTCCCGCGTCACGTCGCAGCACAAAAGCAGTGATGTGTGTGTGCGCGCGCTGTGTCCCGCTTGTGCCCAGCACCTCTCGCCTGCCCTTGCGCGCACACTGTGCCGCGTGTGTGTGCCTTGCTGTGCCCAGCGCCCTCGTCGCCCCTCTTGCCCCTTGCGCGCGCGCCACTGCTGCTTGCGGTGTGTCTTGCGTGTGTTTTTGTTGCATTGTTCGTGCGATGCACACGCACACAACACGAATAATTGTTGTGTGTGTGTGTGTTGCCAATTGGAAAGAACAAATTTTGTTTTCAAAAATACAAATTTTTAGTTTTAAATTGATTTAAGTATTGTGATTAAATTTAATTATTTGGATTGTTTAGATTAATTAAAACGGTTGTGAACACCGTATTGGGTTAGTATTGTGTTTTAATTAAAGAGATTGGTTTTGATGATTTAAATTATGATTTTCAGATTTAATAAGTTTATAAAGTGTTGATTTTTGAAGTCAAAACATGTTTTCGGATTAAACCATTGTTACGGTTTCGGTTTCAAATCCCTTGAGCGATTGATTCACATAATTTAATGACAATTTAAATTATGGGAATCAACCTAAATTTTCAGATTGGTTATAAGCTTTAAAAAGTTGGTTTTTAAGGGTTTTAAAGCAAAAAAGTCAATGTTTTTATGCTAGGACTTGAGTTGACTATTTGAGACTATTAAATTACCAATTAATGATTGATTTCTAATTAAACTAAGAGTTTTAGTTTCTTAAATAGTTGCTGGAAATTTAGTAAACATGGATAATAATTTAGTTCTCTTATTTTGTTTTATAGGAGTTGATTTCTAGTGAGTCGTGATTCGCACAGTGGCCCCCGTACTTAGGTATTCCAGGTACGTACAAGACTAGGGTGACCACCCATTCCTTGAAGACTTTGTGAAGTGTATTGAATGCGAATCATGTGAACTTGTATGATGTTAGGAATTCATGTTTGATGATTGGCAATGAATATGTTATTATGAATTCATGTTTAATGTTGAGAACAAGCATGTTATTGTTATTGTTGAATCTATGTGAACGAGCATGTTATGAATTGAATTATTCTTTATAGATTCTATTGAACTATCATGTTATGGACTTTTATAATCGTTGAATTATGTCAAGCATGTTGTTCAAGTTGGTTTGCATGTATGGGTAGTGCGCATGCAAGTTGTTATTATTATTATGCTATATTACAGGATGTCTAGCATGATTATTGAGCCAGTCGAATATTGCCAGTGAGCAATATATATATTCTACCAAGGGGTAGAATATGTTTCTATGTGAATTGAACTAAGGACAATTCGTGCTAAGGACACACTCCGCTTGTTAATAGGCAATGTCGGGTTATCTCAAACAGTGTTTTTGAGAAGGAACAATGGGAGTAATTTCACTTGAGTATTGTTTGATCACAAGTCCTAAAGAAGTAAAATATTAAAGAGTCATTGTTGAATTGTTTAAGTGTTCAATTGGTTGTATGTTGTGTCTTGAGTCGCCTTGAACATAATATACTAATTATCGTAAAGTGTAACTCAAAGAGCTTCAAAACTCTTGGAACGTATATACCTTGAGTATGAACAATGGGGGGAGTCTTGCCGGAAAACCTGTACTCCTAGAATGATACAAGACGTTGTTTCATTCTCTTTTATGCCGTTGTGCATTGGAATTCCTGTCGGTATGGCCCGACTGTCGGTAGTAGCCCGACTTATCTTGGTGTATGGTTGGCTCCCATCACCCTTTTCTTTCCTTTTGAGGATACCTTACTTTACCCGTTCGAAGCTACTTTTTATTAAACTGTGAGTCAAGAGTCGTGTCTCGTGTCGAGTCTTGTCTCCATGTTTACTTGTTTATTTATGGCTTTTGCATGTGGATTATTTAATTGTCGAGTGAAGCATGTTAGGATAGAATGTTATTCTAGCTTGTTCGTGCTCAGCTTTTGCTGACTTCGTGCTTCATGTCTTCTGGTCATGGCCTTCGCCTTAATGACCCTATGATGATCCATCAATTGCATTTGCGTGTTGGGGAGTAGATTTTCAATAAAGCAGGTTTGTAGAGATAACTTGCGGGAGAAGTTATCATGGGATTCGAGTTGAGAGTTTTATACTTCCGTAATTTATAAACTCTATTTCTATTTCTATTTATAGTCATGACTAATACTACTATTTTCAGTTAATGGATTTCAAACGGTTTGTTTTAGTTTGGGCCTCAACGGTTCCAACTTGTTTTAATGACCATTAAATATTTATTTAATATGTTTGATAGTTAGTTAATTCCGCTGCGTAATTCTGGTAAATAGCCTTAGCCGTTATCACGGTGGCGGTAATATCTTGGTAATTCCTGTGTTTTAAGTTGGAAAATGTTTTATAAAAAGCAAGGAATTATTAGGGTGTTACAGTTTTAATCCTTAAAACTATGTGAATACTTGAAATTATGTGTTCATAAATTGTGAATGCCATCACATATTTATAGGGTTGGAATAATGGAATTAGAAGTCTATTAGGTTTCAAGTAATCTAATCCTATTAGAATTAGACATTAATTAAAACTAGTAACTTTAGGAAATTAATCTTTTAATCTAATCCTAATTGCTTAAGGATTTGATGCATGCACGAACTTCAACACACACACGCGCAAGGCCCAATGGGGTGCTGGTCATGCGCGCGCGCGCGGAAAAGCCCACAGTGCTGCAGCCCACGACTGCTCGCAGCCCATGGGCGCGCCTGTTACCATGCGCGCTGGGCCTAGCCTTGCGCTGGGCCTTGCGTGCCTTGGTTGCTGCTGCGTTTCCTTGCGCGCTGGGCTTGCTAGGAGTGGGCCTAGCTTCGTGCCGGGCCTTGCGTCTAGCAAGCTCGTCTGATGTTTATTTCGTACGACGCGCTTCTGATTAATTTTCTGATTTCGGAATTCATTTCCGATTCGAACAATATTTAATATTTCCGATTCCGGAATTAATTTCCGCTTCGAACAAATATTTAATATATCCGATTCCGGAATTATTTTCCGATACCGATAATATTTCCGATTCTGACAATATTTCCGTTTCCGGCAATATTTCCGATTCCGACAATATTTCCATTTCCGATAATATTTTCCGATACGTACCATGTTTCCGTTATCGGCAACATCTACGACTTGGATAATATTTATATTTCCGATACGATCCATATTTCCGTTTCCAGTAACATCATCGTTTCCGGAGTATTCATAATTTGCCTTTGACGATTTCAGTTCCCACTGGAACCGAGATGTGGGAACCGAGATCCGTCGATTCCGAATATCCATAAATGGAGTATTTAATTCTTTTAAATACTTGATCCGTTCACGTACTATTTGTGTGACCCTACGGGTTCAGTCAAGAGTAAGCTTTGGATTAATATTATTAATTCCACTTGAACTGAAGCAACCTCTAGCTAGGCATACAGTTCACTTGATCTCACTGAATTATTAACTTGTATAATTAATACTGTACCGCATTTATTAGACTTAGCATTAAATGCATACTTGGACCAAGGGAATTATTTCCTTCAGTCTCCCACTTTTCCTTAGGGACAAGTGTGCATTTCCTAATTCCTTGGTCGCTTGATGCTCGCTCATGAACATAAGGTAAGAGTTGTCATCCTTATTATGTCCAGAGGTGTTTCTCGGTTTCAGAGTTCAACTGATCAAATAAATAGATAATCATAGCCTATAATTCATCTGAGCACGACCATGCATTTTACAGTTTCTAGCTCTCCGAGTGGCCTTGTACAACTTTCAGCATCTCATCCCGATTTATGGGAGAACAATCCCAATCTTGCGATCTTGAGATTAGACTTCGTTTGATAGGTGATTAACCGAGCGTTGCCTTTATAGCCTCCTTTTACGGTGCGACGATTGACAACGTCAAAGTAACCAGTTCTCAAACAAGTAATCTCAAATCACGCAGGTATTGAGGATTAGTGTCTAATAATTTTTAATGAAATTTATTTATGACATATTTTCATCTCTTACAGTAAAGTTTCATAGGTCTGTCCGATACTAGTCTTCCCAAAGTAAGTATCTATGCAAATGATTGCGACATTGCCATGTCCACATAGTTCAAGAAACAGAACTACTAGTCATCTTGCATTCTAGTCGTCTAACGTATTCTATGCGTCCATCATTATAGAAAACTCCGACCAGGGACCATTTTCAACTTTTGACATTCAAGTTCACTTGATAGACATTTCTTAGTCACGGGACTAGTCTTGACAGTCTATCTTGAATATATCGTCAAATTGAAGGGACTCATCATTTAATAAACCACAAATTAAATGGAAAAATAAATTCTATTCATTAATGTGAATGGTTAACCAATAACGTTTTACAAAGTATTAAACCCTAAAACTTTAAAACATTAAATAAGGACATCAAAGCCATTCTCCAACATGTTTGATTCCTATAGCTGCAGTGTGCGAGTTGTGCTTCGCCTACGGCAGAGGTTTAGTTAATGGATCCGAGATGTTGTCATCAGTTCCAATCTTGCTTATCTAGACTTCTTTTCTTTCAACGAACTCTCGTAGAAGGTGAAATCTACGAAGTACATGCTTGACTCTCTGGTGGTGTCTAGACTCCTTTGCCTGTGCAATAGCTCCATTATTATCACAATATAGAGCTATTGGTCCTTTAATGGAGGGGACTACACCAAGTTCATCTATGAGCTTCCTTAGCCAAATAGCTTTCTTTGCTGCTTCTTGTGCAGCAATGTACTCCGCTTCAGTTGTAAAATCCGCAATGGTGCTTTGCTTAGCACTTTTCCAGCTTACTGCACCTTCCTTGAGGAAGAAGACAAACCCAGACTGTGATCTGTAATCATCTTTGTCGGTTTAAAAACTTGCGTCCATATAGCCTTTAACAATTAATTCATCATCTCCACCATAGACCAGGCAATCATCTTTGTGCCTTTTCAGGTACTTCAGAATATTCTTGGCAGCAGTCCAATGTGCCTCTCCTGGGTCTGACTGGTATCTGCTCGTAGCACTGAGTGCGTACGCAACATCAGGGCGTGTACATATCATAGCATACATTATGAACCAATCAATGATGCATATGGAATCCCAATCATTTGTCTACGCTCATCTAGTGTTTTTGGGGCACTGAGTCTTGCTTAGAGTCATTCCATGAGACATGGGTAGGTAGCCTCGCTTGAAGTCTGCCATATTGAGCCTTTCAAGCACCTTATTGATATAAGTGCTTTGATTGAGTCCAATCATCTTTTTAGATCTATCTCTGTAAATCTTGATGCCCAGTATGTAATGTGCTTCTCCTAGATCCTTCATCGAAAAACATTTCCCAAGCCAAATCTTGACATAGTTCAACATAGGAATGTCATTTCCGATAAGTAATATGTCGTCGACATATAATACTAGAAAAGCAATTTTGCTCCCACTGACCTTCTTGCATACACAAGATTCGTTTGCGTTCTTGATGAAACCAAAGTCACTTACTGCTTCATCAAAACGTATATTCCAGCTCCTTGATGCTTGCTTCAATCCGTACATTGATTTCTTAAGCTTGCATACCTTTTTAGCATTCTTTGGATCCTCAAAACCCTCAGGTCGTGTTATAAACACAGTTTCTATTAAAACGCCGTTTAAGAAAGCGGTTTTGACATCCATCTGCCATATTTCGTAATCGTAATATGCAGCGATTGCTAACATTATCCGAATAGACTTTAGCATTGCAACTGGTGAAAAGGTTTCATCGTAATCAACACCGTGGCCTTGCCTGTAACCTTTTGCAACTAATCTAGCTTTGAAACTTCTAGTTTCCCATCCTTGTCCTTTTTTAGTTTGAAAACTCATTTGCTTCCTATGGCTTGGTAGCCATCTGGCAAATCGACCAAATCCCAAACTTGGTTTTCAGACATGGAGTCTAATTCAGATTGCATGGCTTCTTGCCATTTCTTGGAGCTAGGGCTCGTCATAGCTTGTTTGAAAGTCGCAGGTTCATCACTTTTTCATGTAATAGAACTTCATAGATCTCGTTCGTCAAAATACCTAAGTACCTTTCCGGTTGAGATCTATATCTCTGCGATCTACGCGGGGTTACATTTCTAGATGGTCCTTGATTCTCACCAGATTCTTCTAAAGATCTCTGAGTTTCAACCTGAATGTCATCTTGAGCATTCTCTAGAGTTTGTTGTTCGACTTGAATTTCTTCGAGGTCTACTTTTCTCCCACTAATCATTTTGGAAATGTGATCTCTTTCCAAAAAGATACCATCTCGAGCAACAAACACCTTGTTCTCAGATGTATTGTAGAAGTAATACCCCTTTGTTTCCTTTGGATAGCCCACAAGGATACATTTGCCAGATTTTGGTTGAAGTTTGTCTGAAATTAATCATTTGACGTATACTTCACAACCCCAAATCTTAAGAAAAGACACTTTTGGAGTCTTTTCAACAGCTTTAGACGGAGCTCTATTTATAGTGAGTGCAGCTGTATTTAGTGCTGTCCCCAAAATTCTATTGGAAGTTCGGCCTGACCCATCATTGATCTAACCATGTCTAGCAAGGTTCTATTCCTCTGTTCTGACACACCATTCCATTGAGGTGTTCCAGGAGGAGTCAATTCTGATAGAATTCCACATTCTTTCAGATGGTCATCAAATTCATAGCTCAGATATTCACCGCCTCTATGAGACCGCAGTGCCTTAATCTTCTTGCCTAATTGATTCTCTACATCACTCTGAAATTCCTTGAATTTGTCAAAGGATTCAGACTTATGCTTCTCTAGGTAGACATAACCATATCTACTGAAGTCATCAGTGAAAGTGATAAAGTAGTTGAAACCACCTCTAGCATTTGTACTCATTGGTCCACATACATCTTTATGGAATAAACCCAATAGTTCAGTCGCTCTTTCTCCAACTTTAGAGAAAGGTTTCTTTGTCATTTTTCCAAGTAAACATGATTCGCACTTACCATAATCCTGTAAGTCAAATGGTTCTGGAATTCCTTCCTTTTGAAGTCTTTCTATGCGCTTTATGTTTATATGGCCTAATCGACAATGCTACAGATTTGTGAGATCTGAATCATTCTTTTAGGCCTTTTTGGTATTTAGGTTATAGACTTGTTTGTCGTGATCTAATAAATAAAGTCCATTGACTAATCTAGCAGATCCATAAAACATCTCTTTAAAATAAAACGAGCAACTGTTGTCTAAGCAAGAAACAAGAATGATGTTTTTAGTAAGACTTGGAACATGGAAACATTCTTCCAGTTCCAAAACTAGCCCAGAGGTCAACGACAAATAATAAGTTCCTACAGCTAATGCAGCAATCTGTGCTCCATCTCCCACTCGTAGGTCGACTTCACCCTTGCTTAATCTTCTACTTCTTCTTAGTCCCTGCGAATTGGAACATAAGTGTGAGCCACAACCTGTATCTAATACCCAAGAAGTTGAATTAGCAAGTATACAGTCTATAATAAAAATACCTGAAGATGGAACGACTGTTCCGTTCTTCTGATCTTCCTTAAGCTTCAAGCAATCACTCCTCCAATGCCCCTTCTTCTTGCAGTAGAAGCATTCAGATTCAGAAGTGGGTTGACTCACCTTCTTCTTTTCAAACTTGGTGCTGCCAGATTGCTTAGTCAGCCTCGCCTTCTTGCCACCTTTCTTAGAATTCCTCTTCTTACCAGATTTCTTGAACTTGCCCCCACGCAACATAAGCACATCTTGCTTATCACTTTTGAGCGTCTTTTCAGCGGTCTTCAGCATACCATGAAGCTTAGTGAGCGTTTTGTTCAGACTATTCATACTGTAGTTCAGCTTGAACTGATCATACACGCTATGAAGAGAATGGAGGATGGTGTCTACAGCCATTTCCTGAGAGAATTGCTGATCCAGCCGACTCATATTCTCAATGAGTCCAATCATTTTGAGAACATGTGGACTTACGGGCTCGCCTTTCTTAACCTTGGTCTCAAGAATTTGCCTATGAGTCTCGAATCTTTCGACTCGAGCCAGATTTGGAACATATTCTTTAACTCACTGATGATCGTGAAAGCATCTGAGTTTATGAACGTTTTCTGTAGATATGCACTCATGGTTGCAAGAATTATACATTTCACATCCTTGTTGGCATCAATCCAACGATTGAGGGCTGTCTAAGTGACCCCGTCGCCTGCGGCTTCGGGCATCGCCTCTTCCAGGACATACTCCTTTTCTTCCTGCATAAGAACTATTTGCAAGTTCCTTTGCCAGTCAAGGAAGTTTTTCCCGTTCAACTTCTCCTTTTCGAGAATTGATCGGATGTTGAATGAATTGTTGTTTGCCATAGTATAAACTACAATTGAAAAAGAATAAACAAATAAATAACCATTCACAGTTTCTCTTAATAAACTTAAATTCTAGCATACATGCATAATTTATCATTTATTAAGCATTTTATTCAAGTTATTTGTTCGGGCAGGTGTGAATAAAATGATTCCAAGATCCTTAAATCATTAAAGAATTAAGCACATTATGTATTTAGACTCAATTCTAAAATATTTTAGGTAAGTAAAGCCTTTGCTAATAGTCTAGAAACTACTCTTGGTTGATAGGTACGTCTAAGAACTTATTAGGTAAACCTATCTAATTTGCCATGACATAAAAGGACTCCTTACTTATATCGTTGAGTTTCACCAGAACTAACATGTATTCACAATTATTTGTGTACCTTACCCCTTGAGGATCAATAAGTAACACCTCGCTTAGGCGGAAAACTATTACTAAGATTTATGTAAAGGTTATCCAAGTAAGTGTTATTTTGGCATGACACCTTTTAACTCAATTTTTAAAGTTTGGAACTTTAAGGCTCTTACTATGTTGGTTAGATTTTAAGTGAACTAAAATCCTTAATCATGCAACATAATCAAGCCATAATCTCATGCATAATTAAGACATATTTAAAGCAATAAATAAATTAAAGCATGCATAAGATATAAATGTGATCTAGTATGGCCCGACTTCATCTAGAAGCTTCAACTTCAAACTCCGTCTTGAAAATAGATTGGAAACTCCGTCTTGAATTTCACCATGGGAGGCGCCATTTTATTCAAATAGGATAAGCTATAATTTAAACTAATTACAACTGTTTGATGGTACGCAGACCATTTTAAAGCAATAAAATTTGGTACTTTAGACCAATGTTACATTCAAATTAATGGTACGCAGACCATATTTTACTATCCTATTTCGGCCATACTAGTCACTTTCCATAACCTGCAAAACAGTACATTTACAATATACCATTCACCCATTCACTTATCAATGAATGGCCCACATAGCTGGTTAGTAGAACATATTATGCATCACATAAATATTTGCAGCAATTGATCAAGGCTTCCAATAATCTACCAATTATTCAATCCTTATTAATTCTAATCAAGTTATTTTAACCTTAAAGGAATGTAGACCTAATCAAGAGTTTATGATTAAAACGCTCCCACTTAAACCAATAAATTTATATTCTTTACTAATTTTAAACATAAAATTGTATTTCCTAGTCTAACCGGAAACATAAAAATTTAATTAAAATTTAAAGCTCATATAAATTATTATTTGAATCCTTTAATTTATTTTCAGTTTATTAATTTAATTAATTTAAATTTAATCAAGGTTTTAATTTTAGTAAAATAATTAGTATAAATAAAATTTATAATAAATAAATTATTCAAAATTAAATTCCGAGAAAAAATTAAATTACGAATTTTAAATAAATTAAAAATTGTTTTCCAACTGAAAATTAAAATCTAATTCAAAACACATCAATCGGATCAAGACGAGGCCATGGGCTTGCGCCCATTCCCCGCCGAGTCACGAGGCAGCAGCGCCCCTCACGAGTGATCGCATAGCAAGGCACGAGCAGCAGCCACGCGCAAACGCAACAAGCCAAGCCACGCTTGCGCGCAGCATTGCTCGCGGGCTACGTAGCGCAGCAGCTGCTTGGCGAGGCAGCGCTCGCTGCTGCGAGGCATCCCTCGCTGCCCGCGCGCGCCTGCCTTGCTTGCTTGCCTTGCTTGTTCGCCCATCCGCCAATGCCCATAGCAGCACTCGACGCAAGGCCTTGTGCTCGCGTGCCACTCGTCTTGCTCACTGCATTCGTACCGCATGGGCGACGAGCTCCCTTGCTCGTCGTCGCATGCCCGCACTATACAACACCCCTTAAGGGTAACACGTAGCGTCCATTGCTTTGTGCGTGCAAGATTCATGAGCGGATTATATAAAAATCAAAACTTTTTAATTTAAATTTATAGACAAATTAATAAATCATATTAATTTCATAAATTT
This sequence comes from Spinacia oleracea, assembly GCF_020520425.1. NCBI lineage: Eukaryota > Viridiplantae > Streptophyta > Magnoliopsida > Caryophyllales > Amaranthaceae > Spinacia > Spinacia oleracea. The sequence continues at coordinate 88,805,467 of NC_079491.1, read as the reverse complement.
AGGGCGAAAAATCGAAAATTTATTATTCAAATTAATTTCCGATTATCATGGATTCAAATCTAGGTCATAAAATTTAAAAATTTACCAAATTTAACAAATATTTTGGTGGTTTTTAATCATGGATACCTAATTAAATTGTCAATTAATTATGAAAAACAAATCAAATTCTAAATTATCGAATTTCAACAAATTTATTACAATTACAAATTAGGTTGTATAATTAACAAGCTTAGGCATTTAAATTTGTTAAAAATATACACTAGGTCAATAAAAAATTCAAGATTTACAAACAAGAATTGCAAATATTTAATTTAACATCTTAAAAATTACAAAGTTTGCGTTCGAAAAATTAAAACCTCTGAAAAGTCATAGTTAGGCTTCGAATTTGGGAATTCTGGGTTTGGCATCAAATCTGTGATTTTAGTCAAAATTTTAAGACGTATTTTACATGCGAAATACACTGTAAAATTATACGATTCCGACCATTATTGACTAAACTGCCGAAAATTCTGCGAACATATAATTAAATAATCGCACGAATTTGCAATGAATTACAAAAAATCGAAATTAATCACCCCTTTAATTAATTGCAAATTTATTAAATTTAACCTTGTTAACTAATTATTATGGAATTAATTAGAGGCTCGTGATACCACTGTTTGATTATGATACATATAAATCATATATACTTCATGCGGAAAAACCATAAAGCCAGGAATCCAAATTAATTGCCACATAACAATTAGCATAATTTAGGATACATACATGTGAAGCGTGCCTTCCCTGGCTGCTCCCGAACCGAACAAGAACAAGTTTAGGACTCCAAATGTCATCCCTCCGTAGATAGTCCACAGCACGTTCGGATCCGCCTTAGATTTAATTACTTAGAATTGCACCTAAGGTATTATGTTATTTGAATAATTTGAGGCAAATTAATGTTAGTTTTAATACTTAAAACTATGTGAATACTTGAAATTATGTGTTCATAAATTGTGAATGCCATCACATATTTGTAGGGTTGGAATAATGAAATTAGAAGTCTACTAGGTTTCAAGTAATCTAATCCTATTAGAATTAGACATTAATTAAAACTATTAACTTTAGGAAATTAATCTTTTAATCTAATCCTAATTGCTTAAGGATTTGATGCATGCACGAACTTCAACACACACACACGCGCACGACCCACAAGGGGCGTTGGTCATGCGCGCGCGCGGAGAAGCCCACGACTGCTCGCAGCCCATGCACGCCCCTGTTGCCATGCGCGCTGGGCCTGGACTTGGCTGGGCCTTGCGTGCCTTGGCTGCTGCTGCGTTGCCTTGCATGCTGGGCTTGCTAGGCGTGGGCCTGACTTCGTGTTGGGCCTTGCGTCTAGCAAGCTCGTCCGATGTTTATTTCGTACGACGCGCTTTCGATTAATTTTCTGATTTCGGAATTCATTTCCGATTCGAACAATATTTAATATTTTCGATTCCGGAATTAATTTCTGTTTCGAACAAATATTAAATATTTCTGATTCCGACATTATTTTCCGATTCCGATAATATTTCCGATTCTGGCAATATTTCTGTTTCCGGCAATATTTCCGATTCCGGCAATATTTCCATTTCCGATAATATTTTACGATACGTACCATGTTTCCGTTTCCGGCAACATCTACGACTTGGATAATATTTATATTTCCGATACGATCCATATTTCCGTTTCCGGTAATATCATCGTTTCCAGAGTATTCATAATTTGCCTTTGATGATTTCAGCTCCCACTGGAACCGAGATCCGTCGATTCCGAATATCCATAAATGGAGTATTTAATTCCTTTAAAAACTTGATCCGTTCATGTACTTTTTGTGTGACCCTACGGGTTCAGTCAAGAGTAAGCTGTGGATTAATATTATTAATTCCACTTGAACTGAAGCGGCCTCTACCTAGACATACAATTCACTTGATCTCACTGAATTATTTACTTGTATAATTAATACTGAACCGCATTTATTAGACTTAGCATTAAATGCATACTTGGACCAAGGGCATTATTTTCTTCACTATGATTATCTATTTATTTGATCAGTTGAACTTTGAAACCGAGAAATACCTCTATACATAATAAGGATGACTACTCTTACCTTATTTTCATGAGCAGGCATCAAGCGACAAAGGAATTAGGAAATGCACACTTGTTACTAAGGACAAGTAGGTGACTGAAGGAAATAATGCCCTTGGTCCAAGTATGCATTTAATACTAAGTCTAATAAATGTGGTTCAGTATTAATTAACAAGTTAATAATTCAGTGAGATCAAGTGAACTGAATGCCTAGCTAGAGGCCGCTTCAGTTCAAGTGGAATTAATGATATTAATCCACAACTTAGTCTTGACTGAACCCGTAGGGTCACACAAATAGAGCGTGAACGGATCAAGTATTTAAGTGAATATGTTATTCATTAAGTACTTCATTTATTAACATTCGGAAATGACGGATCTCGGTTCCAGTGGGAGCTGAAATCGTCAAAAGGCAAAATAAAGAATACTCCGGAAATGATGATATTGCCGGAAACGGAAATATGGTTCATGACGAAAATATAAATATTATCCAAGTCGTAGATGTTGCCGGAAACGGATACATGGTTCGTATCGGAAAATATTATCGGAAATAAAAATATTGCCGGAATCAGAAATATTGCCGGAATCAGAAATATTGCCGGAAACGGAAATATTACAGGAATCGAAAATACTGTCGGAAAAGGAAATTATTTCCGGAATCGGAAATATTAACGGAAAAGTAAATATTTGTTTGAAACGGAAATGGATCCCGGAATCGGAAAACGAATCGGAAGCTCGACGAGCGACAAGCAGGCAAGCGAGCCGGCCCATCGCTCGACAAGCAAGCAAGCAAGGCAGCAGCGCCAATGTCCGCGCCAAGCAAGCAAGCAAGGTAGCAGCGCCAATGGGCCGCACCAAGCCAGCGAGCAAGGCAGCAGCTCCATGGGCCGCGCCAAGCAAGCGAGCAAGGCAGCAGCTCCATGGGCCGCGCCAAACCAGCGAGCAAAGATGTGGCTGGGCCTAGGCAGGCACGCGCACCAACGTGGCCCGTTGTGGCTGCGATGGGTTGTTTCTTCTTGGGATTCAAGAAAGGTCCAATTGCTTAATTCCCAAGTAACCTTGGATTAAGTATTCCTAGTCCTACTAGGGTTGCTAATTCTATTCCTAATAAGACTCAAATTCCTTATTTCCTATGCTATAAATATTAGGCTAGGCCCTCATAATTATACACATCAATTACATTTAAAATCATATTCTTTATTCTCATTGTGTTCAAGGGAAAGTCTAACCCGAATACATAAAACCTTAAGTAAAATCCTAGTTGGTTGAACCTGAGGCAGACCCGAACGTGCCGTGGACTTTCTACGGATGGGCAATGTATGGGGCTCTTAAGCCTCGAACTGCCAACTCGGCCCATCCAAAGCATCAACACGCGGCGAGCACACTGCTGGATCGTGGGCCGCAGCGCAGCTACACCTTGCCCCATGCGCGCACGGCTAGGCCGCGAGGCCATGGGCTAGCCCTTCACGCTTGCCCGCTTCCCCCATGGGCCTTGCGCCTTGTGCGTTTGGCTCGTGGTTTCTTCTTCATGTTGAGATCAAAATATGCTTCAAAAATTTATTTATCGTTTCGTATTTAACGATTCAAAGTCATACAGTACCATTATTCGTTTCTCCTAGCTTAGGAATATACACAATACGATATACGATTTCCTATCCAACGTTTAATCGTATAATTATATTTTTCAAACTAATTTCCCGAAAACTTATTAAATGAATATCCGATTCATTTAATCCAGTGATCTGTTACATGCCAATGGTGTAACTGTTAGGTTATGATACATATAAAGCATATATATTTCATGCGGAAAAACCATAAAGCCAGGAATCCAAATTAATTGCCACATAATAATTAGCATAATTTAGGATACATACTTATGAAGCGTGCCTTCCCTAGCTGCTCCCGAACCGAACAAGAACAAGTTTAGGACTCCAAATGTCGTCCCTCCGTAGATAGTCCACAGCACGTTTAGATCCGCCTTAGATTTAATTAACTAGAATTGCACCTAAGGTTTTAAGTTATTCGAATATAATTTGTGGCAAATTAACTTTAGTTTTAATCCTTAAAACTATGTGAATACTTGAATTGGAGTGTTTATAAATTGTGAATGCCATCACATATTTATAGGGTAGGAATAATGGAACTAGAAGTCTACTAGGTTTCAATTAATCTAATCCTATTAGAATTAGACATTAATTAAAACTAATAAGTTATTGTTTAATCAAACAACTAACTCTAGTAACTTTAGAAAATTTAATCTTTAATCTAATCCTAATTGCTTAAGGATTCGACGTATGCACGAACTCTACGCACACACGTACGCACAGCCCACGAGGGGTGCTGGACGCGCTCGCGCACGGAGCAGCTCGGCCCACAGCGCTGCGCAGCCCATTGCCTTGGGCGCGCCAGTTGCCTTGCGCGTTGGGCCTGGCCTTGCGTGCTGCTTGGATGGGCCTGGATGCCTTGGCTTGCTGTGTTGCCTTGCGCGCATGGGCTTGCTAGGCGCAGGCCTGGCTTCGTGCTGGGCCTTGCGTCTTAGCAAGCTCGTCCGATGTTTATTTCGTACGACGTGCTTCCGATTAATTTTCTGATTTCGGAATTCTTTTCCGATTCGAACAATATTTAATATTTCCGATTCCGAAATTAATTTCCGTTTCGAACAAATATTTAATATTTCCGATTCTTGGATTATTTTTCGATTCCGATAATATTTCCGATTCTGACAATATTTCCGTTTCCGGCAATATTTCCGATTCCGGCAATATTTTCATTTCCGATAATATTTTCCGATACGTACCATGTTTCCGTTTCCGGGAACATCTACGACTTGGATAATATTTATATTTCCGATACGGTACATATTTCCGTTTCCGGCAATATCATCGTTTCCGGAGTATTCATAATTTGCCTTTAAAGATTTCAGCTCCCACTGGAACCGAGATCCGTCGATTCCGAATATCCATAAATGGAGTATTTAATTCACCTAAATACTTGATCCGTTCAAGTACTATTTGTGTGATCCTACGGGTTCAGTCAAGAGTAAGTTGTGGACTAATATTATTAATTCCACTTGAACTGCAGCGGCCTCTAGCTAGGCATACAGTTCACTTGATCTCACTGAATTATTAACTTGTATAATTAATTAATACTGAACCGCATTTATTAGACTTATCATTAAATGCATACTTGGACCAAGGGCATTATTTCCTTCAGTCTCCCACTTGTCCTTAGGGACAAGTGTGCATTTCCTAATTCCTTTGTCACTTGATAATGAGTATTTGCATGGAATGCTTGATTTTTAAGCCTTTTTATATTGATAATAATTTGGTTATGGTTTATTGTGTAGGATGAAAACGGGAAACAATGGACAAAGACCCATCAGTTTGTTGTGTCTAGGTAGCTTTCCTAAATATATTCCCCTTTCTAGGTTAAATAAAATTTGTATTTTAATTCGTATGGAAATGAAATGTGGGAGTTTCCAATTATTAACATACTAATCCAACTAAAGGATAATTGAAACATATGCAATCTGTGCTTTATCAAAATTCACCTAAATAGGTCTTTCCTTTAGTTGAGTTCATGGTTTGCTATATCCATGACTGAAAAGCAGGATTTTTGTTGCTATAGCCACTGTCTTCCCACAGTGATCTAAAGCCTCATGTTCTTTTAGTTAAACAACTCCATGGGTATTGATTTAAGCCTAGTGGTTATATCTTTCAACAACTACAAGTGATTTGGTTGTTCACAAAAGGGCAATGGCCTGCATTATACATATTCATATGTATCCTCAGTGAGAGCCTCAGATTCTATGTCATGCAATTCCTTCTATGGGACTTGTTGGTATTGATGTTTAGTAATAAAACCTCAGACATTAAAATTTTCTTCTATATCCTTTGTGGTTTTATTTTTTACTTTCCCATCGCATCCCATGATATTTTATTTTATTTTCTTCTTTATATAGGTACCACAAAAGGTGTTTAAGTTGAGGTCCCGCGAACGGGTTTTGGGTTTTGGAGGAGGAATAGCACTTAAAGAAACCACAGCCTAGTAGGGAGGAACTTCAATGCCCCAAATTCAATAAACTGGTGAACTTACCAGTAGTTGTAGCCAGCAGGCATTGCTGTCAAGAGGCCAGTTCTTTTTTGTTGTGATAAATAAATAGCGCCTACATGACATGACAAACATAACCTTTGAATACTATTGAATTTATCATTCTCGATTCTACATCAAGTGCCTGTTTCAACGATACATCTCCTACTTGTTTCAAACAGAACCGTTGCATACTTGTTTCAACAGTTTTATCATTCTTGATTCTTGATTCTCCTACATTCTTCTAGAGTTAGATCTCCTAAATTGTTGTTGTCCTTTAGCTAGGTGCCAACGGCTATCTCTACCAACCTCTACTTGTGTTTTTGTTTTGTCTTCTGCTGTCAGACTTGGTATTGTCTGCTTTCTTCTTGGCTCTCCTGCTGTACACAATAGGAGCAGACTTTGGGAGAAAAAAAAAATCCTATTATAGAAGTGTTACTAGTTACTATTTTGGGATTATGGTAGTGACAACTGCAGCAATACCTCCTGATAGTGCCCCAACTACAATTATCTCCCATGCCTCTAATTCGCGACCCAGAACATGCTGAGCATACATTTGAAGTTTTAAACCTTTAGACGGCAAATTACATTGGCCGTATTGAGGTTTATTCATTGTATCCTACTCAATGATGAGGAAGGTTACAATGCTGATCTCACAACCATACAGTGTGTTAGATTCAGAGTCTCTAAACCTACTTAAAGTTAATTACGGAGTATGTATCTCTCAAATTTAAACCTCAGATAAGTTAGTACATTTGTCATTTCATGTAGCAATGTTGTTGGATTTGCAGGAGAATTCTTGATAGCTGATGCCAACAATAGCGTAATCCGACACTTGGACTTAAACCAAGGTGAACCTCAACTTTCTACATTAGATTATACCTTAGGATATCAGTTCCTGAAGGGTAACATTTCTCAAAGGTCTATCTCTCTCTAATACAAACACGTGTCTGGGCGCACACAAAATTGCCACTACCCTACACATAATCTGATTTATAATTTTTCATGTCTGAGATCTGTGTGTGACTTATTATATGCAGGAAGCTCGTAGTAAATTCAATGTGGAGACACAGCCAGAAAATTCAATTGTCGTTGAACCCTTAGATGGGAATCTCAACCCGGAAGGATCTGCTGTGCTTCATTTTAAGAGATCCACCCTTTCAGCTTGCCTAGGAAGAATAAACTACAAGGCATGCTTCTTTAGACTTTAATTTATTTCTCGCAGTATCTTGATTGTTGAATTTAGAAATCCCACATTAGTGTTATGATGTTATCCTGACTTGGTATTAATTTTACCATTAAAATAATATTCTAATTCCATTAAATAATTGATAAACCCGATGCTCAAACAATGTACAAGTCTACCATTGAGTAGACAAATTCCAAACAAAAAAACTATGGGACAAAATTCCTACAAAGACATGTGACTCTATGAGACAATCCTACAACACCTACATGTCCTTAGGTTCATTTGTTGATATTTGGGATCGAAAATGTTATTTTGGGGCATATATGACCTATATTGAGCCAAATGAGCCTTAGATGTTCATAAAAGAACTTGAAATGAATCTTAGTAATCTCTTTTTTTTTTGACGGGAAAATATAGGTGCTACTCATTCATTAGAAGCTTTGTCTTTTTGGACAAAGGGGAGTACATATGGGGGGCACTCTTCCATCCATACCAAGTCTTCCTCAAAGTCGAGAGAAGCTTTGGCCATGGAGTGAGGAACTTTATTACAAGTTCTTCTACTAAAACCAAAACTACAAACTTCTAGTTTCTTTGCAAAGTCAATAATGTCATTAACCACTATCTGGGTGGCTGAGAAAACTTTGGTTTTCCCTGCTACAAGTGCAGCAAGGGTCTGGTTGTCCACCTCCACTTCGAGACGGCGGAAGCCCGCGTCGTATGAGTATCTCAGCCCAAAGAGCAGGGCATCTGCTTCTGCGTGCAACACTTGCCTTTTTTCAGTCCCCTTACTACCTGCGATCATGAGCACATCTCCCACTGCATCTCTCACCACCATCCCCAAACCCACCTTCCCTTCTTTGGTGACAGCTGCATCCGTGTTTAGCTTGGACCTTCCTAGAATGGGGGCCAACCATGTGTGTTGCTCTGTCGCTGCATCACGAACTCCAGCTGAGGTTTCGTCCCTCTCGCATGCAGCCTCAAATTCTCCCAACAACCTTAGCGTCCTTGTGCACGAGATCATTGGGTTGGCCTTCTTTTTCTCGAATACCCAGCAGTTGCGATCATTCCAGAATTGCCAAATGTACATCATGGTCATTGCCCATGCTCGTTCGTCACAACACTTGCGAACAAACTGCTCACACCAATCCTTAAATCCTCCTTGCACCTCATCTATGTCCAGGCGTAGGGGTGAGAGGCGCCAAAGTACCTTGGTCTCCTTGCATAGTAGTGCATATGACGGATTGTTTCCCTACCTTCTCCACACCTGGGGCATCTAGGATCAACTCCACTCCTCTTCTAGCTAGAGTATCCATTGTCGGAAGGTCGTTACGGAGAGCTCTCCAAACCATATGCTTTACCTTTTGGGGTACCCCTGCCTTCCATACCTTCTTCCATATCCACCCGTTTGCAGCTACATTTGACGCGCCTTCGCCCCCTTTGCGCCTCTGCAGTTCCAAGTGGTACGCACTGCGGACCGTAAAATCTCCCCTCGATGTGTGAGGCCAAGCAAGAAAATTGTCCTGCATGCTTGAGGCTAATCTCGTGGCCTTTATGGCCTTCATCTCTTCATCTGTTATCACATCTAACAAATCCTCCAACTCCCACCTTCCCAACTCCCCATCCCACCGCTCCGCTACCATAGCATTCTGCATCCCCTCATTAGGAGGTGTGGAAATGATACAGCCTCCTGGCAGGTTGCTCAGCCATGCGTCTTTCCAGAAATGGGTGCTTCGCCCATCCCCTACCACCCACCTTGCCCCCTCCCTAACAAGATTTTTGGCCGACATTATCGACCTCCATGTGAAGCTAGAGTTTTGTGGAGTTGTTGCTTCCCACACAGTTTGGCGCGGGTGGTATTTGCCTCTCAATACCGTTGCTGCGAATGACTTGGGATTGGTTTCCAGGCGCCAGAATTGTTTAGCTAGGAGAGCATCATTGAAAGCGCTAAGGTCCCGCAGCCCCAAGCCTCCATTTTCCTTTGACATACACATTTTCTCCCAACTTACCAGAACTAATTTTCCTCTCACAATCTTTTTGGCCCCACCAAAAGTTTTTACACAAAGAGACCATATTCCTAATTACTCCTTCCGGGATCTTGAAACACTGCATTGCATACGTTGGTATTGCTTGGGCTATTGACTTGATTAGTATCTCCCTTCCAGCTCTAGACAAATACCGCTCCTTCCACCGTTTTATTTTCTTCCAAACCCGGTCTAGAATCGTCTGGAAAACAATTTTCTTTGATCTTCCAACAAAAGTTGGAAGCCCGAGATATTTTTCGTGATCATTTACTGTCGTAAAATTTAACTTCGTCTGAAGCATGTTCTGCATATTAGGGCTAACATTCCGGCTGAAAGAGACCTCCGATTTTTCCATATTGATTTTTTTACCCGACGCTATCTCATAAGAGGTGAGGATATCAAGGATTGTGTCTTCTTCATTCTCGCAAGCTCTGGTGAATAGGAGGCTATCATCTGCAAAAAATAAGTGAGAGATGGGGGCAACATGACGGCCAATTTTAACACCATGGATTACCTTCCGGGACTCGGCATCTCTAAGAAGGGCAGAGAAGCCCTCGGCGCACAAGAGAAATAGGAAGGGTGACATTGGGTCCCCTTGTCGAAGTCCTCTTCCGGGCACAAAGCTTTGGGTCGGGAAGCCATTGAAGAGAATGGAGTACGAAACAGTCGAGATACATTTCATGATGATCTCCACAAATGATGCATCGAAACCCAATTTCACCATCATATTTTCAATAAAAGCCCACTCCACCCTATCATGTGCCTTGCTCATGTCCAATTTCATCGCCATGTAACCCTTCGCGCCCGTTTTCTTTTTCCTGAGGTAATGAAATAACTCATACGCCACCAACACATTATCAGTAATTAGTCTTCCTGGGACAAAGGCACTCTGTGTCTCGCTTATAATATCGGGGAGAATCAATTTTTATCTATTGGAGACTACTTTAGATACAAGTTTATACAAAACATTACATAAACTTATTGGCCTGTAGTCTTTAGTAGATAGACAAACCTTTTTCTTCGGTATGAGCACAATGTGGGTGTGGTTTATTTGCTCGATTGGTGCTCCATTGTTAAGGATATCCAGAATATAGGCAGTCACTTCATCCCCTACTACGTGCCAATACTTTTTGTAAAAGAGGGTTGGCATCCCATCCGGGCCGGGGGCCTTAGTTGGATGCATTTGTTTAAGCGCGGCTACTACCTCAGCTGTCGTATATGGCTCGGTCAACATGGCATTCATTTCGGCTGTCACCTTTGGGTTTACCACATAAATCACTTGCTGCATATCTAACTCCCCCCTAGTGTCAAATAGGGATTTAAAGTAGCTTGTGAACACAGCCTATACTTCCTCTTCCTTTGATCTCCATTCACCTCCATCATCAAAGACCCCCCAAATTGTATTTCGTTTCCTCCTCTCCTTGGCCTTCTTATGGAAAAGGCTGTATTTTTGTCCCCATCACGCAACCAATCTTGACGACTTCGTTGGGCCCAGTAAGTTTCTTCCTTACATTCCAGCTCATCTATCTCACTATCAAGCCTTTTATCTCCTCCAGTGGCTCACTCGTGACAGGCCTACTCATTAGAGCCTTTTGCTCCTTTCTACGTCGTGCTATCTCCTTCACGAAGTCCTTTGAACGACTCCCACTCCATGCCCGTAGCTTCCCTGCGCACATTCTGATTTTTCCTTTGACATCAAGTTCGTCATACAAACTCCATGTGTCAGCTACAATGTGCCCACACTAATCCTCCCTCAACCACTCCTTCTCAACCCGAAATCCTTTTCTTCGCCTTCTCCTCCCTTGGGTGACGAGTACTTGTTCTTGGACCCGTAGTTTGATCGGCAGATGGTCCGAGAGCCTCTGTGGCAGATGCTCCACAATGGAGCATGGATAACGATCGAACAAAGTCTCGGAAACAAGAACACGATCAAGCCTCTCATGGACATTTTCACCCTCCACCCTATTATTCATCCATGTAAATGGAAAGCCCTCGAAGTGTATATCACGCAAGCTGCATCTACCAATAGCGCTCCTGAACCCATCAATTTCACGTTGGTGTTTAGGGATACCCCCCACCTTTTCATCATGGCTTAAGATCCCATTGAAATCGCCCATGCACACCAATGGTAGCTCACTCTCCCTACACAAAATAACTAATAGGTTCCATGTCTCCGCCTTCCTTTCCTCTTCCGGGAAACCATACACACCCGTTAGCCTCCAATCTCTCCCCCCTTCTAATCTGACTATGAAGTCCATATGATTTTGGGACGAAGAAAGAAAATCGAGAGTTACATCGTTATCCCAGAACATGGTTAAACCTCCTTTCCTGTGTCTTCCCTCCCCTTCACAATCCACGCAAATAAAGTCCCGAAGTCGCACCTTCCTTCTAGTACTCTCCCACTCCTTATCTTTTAACTTTGTCTCCGAGAGGAAGACAAAGTGGGGACGCTCAATCTGAATTACACCCTTAAGTGCATTCTCTGCTCCAGGACTCCCCAATCCCCGACAGTTCCAAGCAAGGCATATCATTGATTTTCGCGGGGTTGCTCAGCAACCTCCGCTACTTGATTGTTTGATACCATCCCTTCCTCACTAATAGCTTTTGACTTCTTCCCCATCGTACCACCCTCATCCAAAAAATCTCCATCAATCTCCATAGCATCCTTTCTCTTCCCACACACATTAGTATCAACCACCCTCTCGACCTTCCTCAAGCCACGAGTGTTTGGGGGGTTAACACCCAGTTCGAACCTAAGGGGGGGTTCGATTGAGCTGTGTGTTAAAGTTTCTGTAGCATCTGTGATGGGCACTACGCTTGTGGCTTTCTCCTGGGTTCCCTTTCCTTCCTCCACATGCAGTTCATTCCCCATACTCCCTGCTTTCGTGGTCTCCTCATTTGTCCCCTCTAGGTTAAGCAAAGTCAGGCTGACTCCTTCCAGTTGCTTAGTTACATCCACTACCTTCTCCCTTGTCTCCTTCAATTTTTCTTCCTTATTCTTTGCGACGAACAGTTGTCTCGCACACGAACCGGAGCCCTCCTCATCATCATCATCTATAACTTCCCCTTTATTGACGTGCCATGGGGATGCCCTCAATTTGTCGCTGAATTTGCGCTTAGGGTTCTCTATCTGATTAATTGCCTCGCAATCTTTGTCGTCGTGCCCTAGTTTGCCACAAAAGTAGCAAAGCAGAGGGAGTTTTTGATACTTAACCCCAAACTCCTTCGTGATTCCCCCTCTCATCGTTACACTGATCTCCTTCTTTAAAGGTTTACGGAGGTCAACCAAAGTTCGAACCCTGAGGGACTTATTTATGCCAATGACATCGGACTTGTCTACGGCAACGAAAGTGGCCACCTTGTTCCCAATTTTCCTCACATTCGCCTCATTGTTCCTCCCCATAAGTGGGAGGTCATATATCCTTACCCAGAAGGGCACTTCATGTAGCGGCATCTCCGACGGTTTGCAATCGCCTGTTACATCGCTTAGGACCAAAGCATGCCAGTCAAAATGCCACGGTTGAGCGTCCATAACATGTTCTTTGTCTTTCCAATGATGGAATTGGAAGAAAAACACATTCTTTTCGATGCAGTTCGCTTGCAGGCCATGTTTAGGGTTCCAGACGCGCTTCATGGTTCCAATTAAGGCATTGGCACTTACGTTTCTCTCTGTCCACAGCCTTCCGACCACTGCCAAGGCGGCCTTAGTTTCCTCCTCCTCCTCTCCCTCCACGATCCATTCTACTTCCGTACCCGTTCCTTCTTCGTCAGAAATATGTTTTGGGGATGTTTCTGATTGTGGTTTCTCCATACTTCTCGAATACTCTAGTCCGGCCAAAATCTGGCCAGGAGACGAGCACGCTAAGCCTTCGAAGATCCATGGAATCAAACTAGCCAAATAGCTAGAACGACCCTCCCAAGAGTTCTGAAACCCTAGAGGGAATCTCTAACTAAGCATATGAAACATAAAAAAGGTTCAGAATTTGCACTAAGGTTCATTTGTTGATATTTGGATCGAAAATGCCATTTTGGGCCAAATATGACCTATATCGAGCCTAATGAGCCTGGGATGTGCATAACCATTCTATTGTTGGCTTTTTTGCTTTCATCCTCTTGTTCATGCAAACTTTTCCCATGTCCTTCTATTTTGTCTATTGTAGGTTCACTCCCAACTTTCACAAAATGAACCTAAATAAACATTCTAAATCATTTGCATGTTTAATATGATTATTTTAAGGTTTATAAGACTCATTCCAAGCCATTTATGCATATCTAAAGCTCGTATGGGTCGTTATAGGTCATATGTAGCCTAAAATGACATTTTTGCTCCCAACTTTCACAAAAAAACCTAAGGACTCAATCTTAACAATTTAAATGTTTAATATTATTAGTTTAAGGTTTATAAGACTCATTCCAAGCTATTTATGCACATCTAAAGCCCGTTTGGGTCGTTATAGGTCATATGTAGCCTAAAATGACATTTTTGCTCCCAACTTTCACAAAACGAACCAAATGAACCAAAGTAGGAACTCTTAACCCATTAGATATTTAATATACTTAGTATTAGGTTGTCAATACTCATTCTCATCTACTTTGGTCAAGTTATTCAAATTTAAGGCTCATTTGATCGTTATAAGACATATTTTGACTATAAAAGTTATTTTCACTCCCAACTCTCAACTAGTCTTATATTTAACTCAATTTAATTCATTCATTTGCATGTGCGTTTTTCTTTTAAAGGCTTTCAAGACTCCATGGGAGCGGCCCTTTACCAAAGAGGAGATGGATGAAGTTCGAGACAAGTTGGCTCTTTACTTCACCGATTGTGAACTACCCTCGTGAAAGAAATATTTCCTTCATCCAAGGTGCATTAAGTCTAATACCAAGGTTCAGATTAATTGCGAACAATTAATTCAGTAAGATCAAGTGATCGGAACAGCTAGCTGGAGCAATTCTTCCGATCAGTGGGCTCTAATCTATATTAGGCTCACAACTTACTCTTGACTGAACCTATAATATCACACCAATGACATGAAACAAATCACCGGATTAAATGAATCGGAAATTCATTTAATAGCTTTTCGGAAATTAGTTTGGAAAAACGTATTATACGATACGACCTTGTTTCGGAATCATATATCGTATCGCGAATATTCTTAAGCTGGGCGAAATGAATAATCGTATCGTACGACGGTGATTCGTCGTGTACGATACGATAAATAATAGCCGTAAGGCAATCGTCGCGAATACGAGCCGCATCGGAGCTGCCGGCCCGTCGAGCCAAGCGCGCATGCACGCAAGGCCCAAGGAGCCAGCGAGCTCGCAACGCAGCAAGCAGGCCGGCCCGCGTGGCCATGGCAGCGCGCAAAGCACAGCAACACAATAGCGAGCAAAGCAAAGGCCCACGACCCATGCTACTCGGCTGCGCTGCGGGCTTCGGCTTGTGGTGTGTGTTGTGCGGATGGGTTGTGCGTGCGTGTGTGGTGTGTGGCCCGTCAAGGCCTTTGGTCTTGGCCGGTTACACTTAAAATATAATTTAGGTTATAGTTTTCCCACAACATACAATTGAAGGAAATAATGCCCTTGGTCCAAGTATGCATATAATATTAAGTCTAATAAATGCGGTTCAGTATTAATTAACAAGTTAATAATTCAGTGAGATCAAGTGAGCTGAATGCCTAGCTAGAGGCCGCTTCAGTTCAAGTGGAATTAATAATATTAATCCACAGCTTACTGTAGACACCTACGTTTGTCCCCATTCCCGAAAGGGAAGGTTCGATGATGAGAACATAAATCTCCACTTGACAACGCATCTCCTATAAAATAACGAATCTCAATTCCCCTTTTCATTTCACCCGGAACCTGCTATTTATAGAAACCTGCTATTTATGGAAACCTGCTAAAAATAGTAACTGCCGTAATGGGTAGTTGTTAAAAGTGGCAAGTCATAAAAGATACAAACCTGTCAGAATTAGGTGTTGTACTCCAACATAAATCCTAAATGAGATAGAAATTGCGAGAGAATCCTATTCCTAATACGATTCGAAAATAAGAGTTACGTATTAATTAAAATCCTAACGAGCCTAGAGTTCGTAACGGTCCCAGATGCATTCCATCATAAAATTAATACACACTAAAAGACTCGATTAAAGTCTCATACACTCCGGATTCTAAGAATCCTAATCTGACAAAGAAACGGCCCAGACCCTATTTTCAACGCCTGGCTCTGGGCGCTGAAATTACCTGGGACGTATTCTTTCCTAATTCCTCGTGGATTAGAGTTCTACAATTCTATCTTTCCACGAATTCTTTTCTATAAATAGGGCCCTAAGTTCGACGTGAAAGGACACAACACACAATTATTATTCTGAGTATTGACTCTAAACCCCTAAGCCTAAGCCTCACGCTGCAAAACTGATCACGCGTTCTGTCGCAATCGATCCAAAAATCGAACAGAACGTATCTTGTCCTATGATTTGAGATTCGTTAAATAAAAGGAGAAATAGCAAAGTCAAAGTGGTTAGTTTTCTGAGAACCGTGACGCACCTCTCAAGGGTGCGTCGTAATGTGTCCCTTTTCCATGGTTTAATTGCTTTCCTCGCCCTTTTATGAACTGTTAAACTAATTAAATCTGATTGTTCTATCACGCCTAATAAAGATAATATGTTGGGAAATTGGATTATCATGCTAGGTCCCTTAAAACAATCTAAATCAGATAATCGCGATCGATCTAGTATTATATGTTGCATATTGTTAAAATCAACTTAGATTAGTTTAATAGTTAACGCATGTCCCTTCAATTATTTATGCTGAGCTAGTAAGGATATCCTGCCTCTGGAGTTATCGAAGAGCGAGTACTCCTCTCGGTAGTTACAGTCCCCCGAACCCTCAATCTCTACCTTGCGGGTGTATGTTGAGAGATCCCCACACCAGGGATCACAAGGGAACCTACGGCTGTCGTGGTCAAACATAATTGCACTCCCTTTATGTCACGATAACCGGGTTTTGTCAGTTTTTCTCATTGTCGTTAAAAACTGAATGGCGACTCCTATATTACTAGTCAATTGGGTGTAAACTCACAGGAAATCCAATTACACTTGATTTGACAAAAAGAAACGTCGCACCCACGAGGGACAAGGTCACGCATTAGCCTCGTGCTTTTTCGACCCCCTCACAGTGGCGACTCCACTGGGGATAGTGAAGGAAATACTCGTGCTTGTAGGTAATCAAAATAGCCGAAGGGTGAAACGATCCTACCCCGCGTTTATTTCCCCATCAAGTTGGGACGACCTGAAAATCAGCATATTAATGTGAACGGGCAGAACCGCATAACGAATCTTGGCTCCCTCAGGGAGTTAGGACTAAGGATACCCATAGCCAACCGGGGGGTGCATACGCTTCGAATGTTGTCCACTCGGCACTTTCGCTAGCAGTACACCCGTCCCAAACCCAATCGCTCGCCCATTAGGTCCCTCTCATTGGTGCATGCCCCCTTGGCTTACATCGTGATTGGCCTCTTGGGCGAAATTCGTCTGTTGAAGGCACTACCTCGACCGGGGCATGTGTTGGATCTGCGATAAAAGCGGTACCAAGCCAGGCGCAAATACTACCCATAGAAGCCTATCATAAACTACATGACATATTATTATTTTGCCTCATGATGTAATGTTAGTTATCTGTAGCGAATTATGTGATTGTGTGTGACAAATAATGCTAGAAAACCAACAACCTTAAAAATTGCCCAAACATTCATAAACCAATTGGCCAAATAATTATACCGAATTACGTGTTCCGCAAACCCGAACGATCTCCACAAAAATAAGCGACGCTCGGGATGGCCTGTAACGAATCCCACAAACGCTGCACAACGCGTAAAGGACGTTATTAGGCAAGCACACAAAATCAAAGTCGCATAAACAAAAAGTAGACGCAAAAAGAAAACGAGAACCAGCCAGGGACGCATTTTCAACGCCCCTGGCTGGGCGCCAAAATTTCTCATGCCCTTTGCTGGGCGCTGAAGTTGCTGCCTGGCCTTTTGGGTCAGGCACAGCAGCCTCGGTGCCCGCGCATAAAAAAAATACAGAAATTTCATGAAATGTCCTCGAGTTTTGCCATAATTCACCAAACGCCCATCAAGTTTCAATAATTCATAAAATACCCCTCACAATTCATACAAATACCCAACATACCCTTACTAATAACGGGCCGTTAGTCCGCCGTTAGCCAAGTTTCCAATTCACCCAAATGCCCCTATTCTGAAACTTATTTCACCAAATGCCCCTATTAGGAAACTTATTTCACCAAATTCTCCAAATTTAAATATAGTTATTCTGATGTTCAGACGGCTAGTTTTTGTGTTTGAAAAGTGGTTCTTGGTCATAGTTGGCTATAAAAACCCCTTTGCTGAATGGTTCTTCTATTTTAGATGTTATTTTACTTTACTTTGCTAATTTCATAAGATTTGTGTCATGAGTTTTCTTTCAAAATCATCTTCCACACCCAATCATTCCACATATATTAGGGTACCTAACAAATTTTGTTATTGTGGTAGGAATGGAGGTTGAAGTGGTGTTCCACAAGCTCTTCTGGATAGCTGCTAATGCTTTTTGGGGTAGTTTTTTGCACATCTGTTTTGATCTTGCACATATTCGTTGAGTAGAAAATAACATTAAATGTAGTTGGTGCAAAGATGTTTTGTAAGTGAAGCTAAAAACAGAAATGCTTCCCACTTTGGTATTTTGTGCAGATTATGCAACATCAATTATTTATGAAATGTGAATTTGTTTCTCATTACTTGTGTTTACTTCATGATTACAAACAGTAAAATTACAAACATCAATATCCCCATTTGTATTACAACTTTGACTACTTTTTGTTGTTGTTTTAGCTTCTTCTTCATTTGCTTCAATTCTTCTTGCATCTTACTGTTTCGCCTGTTTTCAATACTTTCTCATTCGTCTAAGCTTCCCCCGCATTGTCCTTCGTGTTGTTGCCCCTTGTTTTTTTGCTCAACTACTCCCTTTCACCATCTCAGATTGTTTCAAGGATCACACTTGTAGTAAAACCTTTGTGGATTGAGTGTTGTATTAGAGCTTCGAATGACAAATTTTCTACCACAATAACAAAATTTGGTAGGTACTCTAATATATATGTGGACTCATTGGGTGTGGATGATGATTTTGAAAGAAAACTCATGACAAAAATCTTATGAAATTAGCAAAGCAAATCAAAATAACATCTAACTTACAAGAACCATTCAGCAAAGGGGCTTTTATAGTCGACTGTGACCAACAACTACCTTTCAAACACAAAAACTAGTCGCTGAAACATCAAAATAGCTATATTTAAGTTTGGGGCATTTGGTGAAAAAAGTTTCACAATAGGGGCATTTGGTGAAATAAGTTTCAGAATAGGGGCATTTGGGTGAATTGAAAACTTGGCTAACGGCAGACTAACGGTCCGTTATTAGTAAGGGTATGTTGGGTATTTGTACGAATTGTGAGGGGTATTTTATGAATTATTGAAACTTGATGGGCGTTTGGTGAATTATGGAAAAACTCGAGGGCATTTCATAAAATATCCGAAAAAAATATACGTAGCAAAAAAAAACTTTTCGTAAAAAAAATTGTTGCGAGGGCGTATGAAAAGGCACTCGATTCTAAAAGCGACTTGTAAAAAATAAAATAACTCTTTGTGTCGTTGTTAGGCCTCCTATGACGACAATGTTTGGCTCCGAAACCGAGCATGCTAATCGAAATAACCTTGAATGTCACATGGGCAAAATATTCAAAAAAAAATGTTCAAATGAAGTTTTCAAGGAAAAATAATGTTCGAATAAAAAAAATAAATCCGAGTCTAGACTAGGCTATGCCAAAGTACAATCTAAATCCTAAGTCTTAGTTGTCTTATCCATAGAATCGGTCCTAATGCTTGGTGCCGTTCCGCAAGTTAAAAGGTTAAACCATATTGAGTCTCCCTTCCTAACATTTAAATCAATAAGCACCCATATGTAATTGTCATCCCTTGCTAAGAATCCACGGCCTCAATACTCTCTTTCACCAATAAAAATAATATATTATGGTATTTGCAAAATGGAAACAGTCACATTCTGGAAATCATTCCCCCATAGTCGCACAACCCCCAAAGTGAGCCTAAGGTGTCAATACCATTAGCAAAAATTAATGGCATCAAGGCTTATGATCACATTGGGTCACGACTATCATAGTCCTCTCGAGCCACTCGCTCCTTTAAATACTCCTAAGTACGGACTAAAAGATTTTCCATGAATGCAACATGACCAACCATGAAAATACCCAAATCGGCATGCCATGAGACTACCATCGGGGTAAAGCAATACACACTAAGAGGGAAACCGCACTAATGATTCTAGTCTCGCTAAAATGAAAATTCGATCTCCCCAACTAACTACCTTGCCAACATTAAGCAAAATGGCGCATGACAAATGAACACCCAAGGGTTAAAATCTAAAGTGTCAACCAACGAAAGTTATGGTCCAATTACCCTAAGTCTGAAAGTTGCTTGGTCAAGTATTATAGGCTTACGCCACGTCATTATTTTGAGTCTAGGCCACCTCCTTGTATTCCTACACGGGTTATAATCAGAAAAATTAATGAAAGTTCGAGTCTAAATCACAACTTCCAATTAAATCCCGAAAATTGGAATCTGAAAAGAAGCAAAAAAAAAATATTTTCGATGTAATTCTTTCGTTAAATTTCAATAAGGTAGAAGCAATATTTTGAATCTACGCTATTTGCACATTTTAAGAAACGACTAAATACGCTTGCAAAGTAAGACAATTAAAAGGTCCACCTTAGGCCTATTAAAGCTAAAGGTCCACCCTAGGCCTACTAAAGTTAAAGGTCCACTATAGGCCTACCAAACGAGGCTCACTCAGTCTCGCCTCGTGACTCAAAGACCACAACCATCTACCTTTTAGCCCGAATAAAAAATTTTGAAGGATTTATGTCGGGGAGAAATCCCAAGCAAAAAGAAAAAAATAGAAAGAGAAAAGGGAGAGCGAAAAGAGCGAGCCATGAAATACTTAAAAAGAGAGAGACAAGGGAAGCGAAAAGAGCGAGCCATGAAATACTTAGCCCGTGCCTCCCAAAGTGCGAAATTTACCCAAATAAACGAAGGAAAAGAATTGAGTCAACCAATCCAAATCATAAAATTCTACGATGTCTACCCTTTCCAATCCTTATGTTCTTAGACGCCTTCGCTCTGGGGCCCATGTTCAGCTCATTTAACCCATCCATGTTCTCATTTCCATAACCCAAGAAACCATTACCTCGACTCTTGTTCTTGAACTTGTTATCAACTGCGAACCACGTACGGCCATTGACACGTGCGTCATACCCATTATTTCCAAAGCCCAAGTCTGCTCTTACACCACCATTAGCATAATGACCATATAACTTGTGTGGATACATCCTGTTGATATACCCTTGAGCCGTCCCCATGCTACTCATTGGCCTTGGTTGATGTAAACTCGTGACACTAGTTCGAGACTGCAAATTGTGAGTCCTAGCAGATGTAATCCCCATGCTTGACTAAATACCTATACAAATTATCCTATCTCATTCAACCCATCTTTCAAGCCTTCTTGAGTCACGAATAAAAAAGAATACAAATGAAAAGTACAAAAAAATAAAAAAATAAATAAAAAATGTAAAAAAGAAACTTTGCAAAGCGCCTCTAAAGTTAGTCTAAAAAGAAAAAGAAGCATTTAGCGCACCAAAAAAGATCCGCCCAGAAGTCATTTTTAGCGCCCACAGCTGGGCGCCGAAATCTTTAACGCCCCAGCCTGGGCGCTGATTCTCTCTGCTTGCTAAAAATTTGTCCAGAAGTGCTCGTCATTTTATCCGCACATGCACGGAAAAATAACGAACACTTGGAGGGGTACAACACGTATTCAGATATACGTACCACCAAAAAATATACATGTACTCAAAAAAATAAAACAAATTTACAAATTTTTGGCTTACGGCAAGGCAGCAGATTAAAATAATAATAAACTTCACTTATTCTACCGTTTCAAATAATATGTTTCCACCTCAGAACGTACTTGTTTAAAATCGGCATTCTAAGAAACCATTTTCTAGGCTAAGAACTACGCAAGACCTGATTCCAAATTAAAATTATTTAAGGCGGATACGTAGGCAATCCATGATTCGGTCCAACCAATTTTATTAAAGCCTATAGAATAACAAGAATAAGAAATAGAGTCCCTTATTGAAATTTAAGTACTTGCAACCCAAGTTGAAGGAAAATTTAAGTCAAAGGAAGAATCCAAGTCATCAAGATGCCAAAATTAATGAGCACACATCGAAAAATAATAAGGGCACGTACCCTTGCCAGAAGGAGCACTCACACTCCTAGGCACTTAGCCAAGACTCAAAAGATCGCTTTGCCTCAATTGAATGGGGGCTAGCGCAAGCGTCCATGACCTCTAAAGTACTCAACTTGACCCTCCCTAAAAGCGAACTAACTCACTTAAAGACTTTCTTTCACCACTAGACATAGTCGTTCGCTTAAAGACCTTCTTTCACCACTAGACACAGTCATAATCGCCAACAAGTAATAAAGGCAGTAAGCTTGCAATAAAGAGGATTGTTCTACAGCGTCGCCCCATCGTTCCTTCGAACTCAGGGCACCCGTCCATGGTAATTCAAATGCTTGCGAATCCCCTTTGAAAAAAATCAGACATTGTCAATAGGACTTGGCACTTAACCAAGGCTCACCCTACTCAGACATATAACACGGGCATCTAAAATCGAAATCTAAAAAGCATCATTAATGGGAAGACATAATAGCAATTGGGGGCTAAAAATTGAAATGAAAGAACTAGGGAAAGAACTAAGTATACCTTGACCTTTTGTGCAGACATACACCAAGTAAATCTAAGTCAATTTGAAAACGGTTTATATTCCCGCAATTCTGGAAAAGATGGCCCTAAAAGCCCAAAGCATGTGCCACACGGGCACAAGTAATATCTTGACGCCTGCACCCTGGCTCCCAGCAAATCCTTAGACAGCATTCCAAAAAAAACGTAACAGTATTTTGATTCACTCATGTAATCCTGTACGAACCCTTCTATAAGTCAACCTACTTAGAACACCTCGAATTGTATACAGTAGGACTCGGATTTCAAATAATTTTCAAACAATTTCTTCGAACATAATAAAGTGTCATTAGTTTAAGCTAAGTATGTATTTATCTCGATGTTGCAAGTGAGTCAAAAAGATTTCTAAATATGATTATGGGTAAAGAAAGGCACCTAGCTTTTGGTCAAGGCACACTTCAACATGTGACTACCTTGACCATGGCAATGTCGCAAAATACGACATTTGCAATAGAAGTAGCAAATCACTACTCGAACGTACCTCGCACTAAACGAGTCTGGTTCAAACTATTCATGATCCGTGTCACCATGAATGCATAAAAACGTATGCCAAGAATTATAGCACCAAGCCAATCCCGTAGCTACAATTGGGGGCTTGAGAAAAACACTCTAAAAATGCTCGAAATGACGATTTTATCGCGAATTCTCGACGCTAATGCTATACACACGTCATAGGGGCACAATCCTAAGCTTTAATCGTGTAAAACGAACCTTAGAATGGCTACAACCCCTCCCAAATTCTAAGCGCTACTTAGAAGGGTAACTGAAAATCGCGAGTCACCAAAACTCCGATCAAACTACTGCACATAACGCTCGCCCTATAAGCGCCCGTTACAAAGTCTACGTCGTTCCAAAGCAAAAGCGAAAGAAAAATCAAGGATAAGACCTGTCAAAATATACCCAGAAATCATTTTCAACGCCCAGAGCTGGGCGCCGATATCTGTAACGCCCCAGCCTGGGCGCTGATTCTTTCTGCTAGCCAAGTTTTGCCCGGATATAAAAATAAGAAAGAAACACCTATGAATCCTCGCATCGAACGAAGTAATAAGCCGTGCACACCCACGCAGAAGATGCTACACTTGTTCGAGCACCTAAACGAGGCGTGAGAAAGTACTCCAATGCAAAAAAATAATGATATCCCAACACCTGGAGGAATTTTCTAAGACACGATGTTAGGCCACACAAGCCTACGTCGCACCACAAGTTCAACCATCCCACGGTACAAGTCTAAAAAAAAGAGAGAGTAAGGCATATTGCACTAATGCGGGCACGACCAAAGAGCATGTGTAAAAGAGGCAAAGACTACTTATCGCCCAAATTTAAAATGCAAGCCACACGACTTCTACAATAAGGATTAAAGGTAGCAAAATATTACCTACCACGAAAGGGATAGCTCGCACCTACACGAGCGGAACCCCAGGGCATCTTTCTCGGAAGAACCTACAAAATCGTACGCCAAAAGGAAGCATCCCAACATGCATACTTGGGGGCTCCAAGCTACGAAACAACCATAGCAAAATAAAAAAAATCTCGAAGCAAATGTTTGAACAATCGAAAGGGCACGATGTTTGAGCCCACCTCGTGAATTGGCCTGAACCCTATCAAGCTTCTAAGAAAACCATTCAAAATCAGTCATTGCTCAAAAAAAATGATTCAAACAAACTGATTAATGGACCGCACACAAACGGCCATTCTATGAACGTTCGTTCACACATACATATCATCTTTTCTAAGTATCGAACATTTACGAACGCGTTCAAAAGAAAAAAAAGAAAACGAACGAACAAGAGGCCAACTGTGTCATCAAGAAACCTCGCCAGAAATTATTTTCAGCGCCCAGCGCTGGGCGCCGAAATCTTTAACGCCCAGGCATGGGCGCCGAAAATGATCCCAGACCCAAAAAACAGCTCTGACTTCTATAGGGCCCTGCCATATTTATTCGACTTGAAAATTGCCGATTCCTTTTCTGAAAGTCGCACCTCACAGGCTTTGTTAAAAGTAGCACACCACTACAAAGGTCGCTCGCACTTACGAGCACAATCCCAAACACAATCAGGGACACTACAGAATGCGTATCCCCAAGGAACCTCTTTGACAAGAAATGACCGTCAAGCACGAGTGCTTGGAGGCTCGAAGGAAAATATATATTATGCAAAGTTAAAACAATATTCCCAGACTTCGCTGTACGAAGTCCCATGTTTGGATAATCTCAAAAGATAAAACCAGATTACGACCTCAAGACAAAGGTCGCAATTGATACTTATACATAGTCCCCTAATCAAGGACCCAGGTAGTGGCAAAATTGAGCCGTAAAGACTAGCTCAAAACCATGAAAAGATGATGACCACAAGAAAAATGGCCCGTCTAAGCACGTTGTCGACCCACATTCAGGTTGCAACTAAATCCGAGCATCCCTCTAAAGAATTCGCTCCTACAAGAATGAATAAAAAGAAATTCTCAAGAGAAATCACAAGAAAAAAATGAAATAGGGACTTGTCCACCTCAATCAGGCAAGACCGCGGCACACGAATCCCAAATCAAAAAGAAGAATTCAGGTTCGCTCACCTCCAGCGAGCGGGGCGTCCACCCTTAGCGGACAGGGGTCGCCCACCTTCAGTGGGCGGGGTCTACGTCACTAGCCGCGCAGGTCCTCAGTTTTCGAAAAATAAAATCTTCAAATTCAAAATAGGCTCGCCATCTTTAGCCGGCGGGGTCTACGTCACAAACCGCGTAGGTCCTTATTTTCAAAAAGCACAAACAAATTTCAAAATAGATTCGTCCACTTCTATCGGACGGGGTGTCCACCCTTAGCGGACAGGTTCGCCATCTTCAGCCGGCGGGGTCTACGTCACAAACCGCGTAGGTCCTTATTTTCAAAACATCAAAACAGATTCGTCCACTTCTATCGGACGGGGCGTCCACCCTCAGCGGACAGGCTCGCCATCTTTAGCCGGCGGGGTCTGCGCCACTAACCGCGCAGGTCCTTAGTCGCTGCAGCGATAACTTTTTTCGGTTTTCCCTTTTTCCAGAAATTAAAGGATTGGTTTTCCGTTTTTCTGAAAAAGAACGATGTGCTGGATTTTCCTTCGTTTTACGTCCCATAAAAACAAGGGGGCTTTCTCGTTTAGCTTGCCCTGAAAATGAGAGTCTTTAAAAACATTTTTACCTCGTGGTTGGGCTTGGCCAGGCCCAATTACACTTTATAGGTTTGATTTCGAAAACATCTGTAGCTACTCCCAATGACAAAGTGAGGGAGTTTCTACGTCTCTTTAGATACTTCCAATGACAAAGTGAAGGAGTTTCTATACTATCCGTTGACAAATCCAATGACACGTGAGGGATATGTCGACACTTCAAGTGATGACCCTTAAATAAAATGTTATCACTCGGGGGCTCGTGAGACCCTCGCAAAACAGGTCACCATGACTTGTGTGACGCACTCCGTCTAATACTTTGACCATCGTCTTACTCCAAGACTCAGTCAAAGTGGGGGCTAACTGTAGACACCTACTTTTGTCCCCATTCCCGAAAGGGAAGGTTCGATGATGAGAACATAAATCTCCACTTGACAACGCATATCCTATAAAATAACGAATCTCAATTCACCTTTCATTTCACCTGGAACCTGCTATTTATAGAAACCTGCTATTTATGGAAACCTGCTAAAAATAGTAACTGCCGTAATGGGTAGTTGTTAAAAGTGGCAAGCGCGGGTGTATGTTGAGAGATTCCCACACCAGGGATCACAAGGGAACCTACGGCCGTCGTGGTCAAACATAATTGCACTGCCTTTATGTCACGATAACCGGGCTTTGTCAGTTTTTCTCATTGTCGTTAAAAACTGAATGACGACTCTAAAGGAAATAATGCCCTTGGTCCAAGGATGCATTCAATGTTAAGTCTAATAAATGCGGTTCAGTATTAATTAACAAGTTAATAATTCAGTGAGATCAAGTGAGCTGAATGCCTAGCTAGAGGCCGCTTCAGTTCAAGTGGAATTAATGATATTAATCCACAGCTTACTCTTGACTGAACCCGTAGGGTCACACAAATAGTACGTAAACGGATCAAGTATTTAATGGCATTAAATACTCCATATATGGATATTCGGAATCGACGGATCTTGGTTTCAGTGGGAGCTGAGATCGTCACAGACAAGAAATGAATACTCCGGAAACGATGATATTGCCGGAAACGGAAATATGGATCGTTTCGGAAATATAAATATTATCCAAGTCGTAGATGTTGCCGGAAACGGAAACATGGTACGTATCGGAAAATATTATCGGAAATGGAAATATTGCCGGAATCGGAAATATTGCCGGAATCGGAAATATTGCCGGAAACGGGAATATTGTCAGAATCGGAAAATAATTCCGGAAACGGAAATATTAAATATTTGTTCGAAACGGAAATTGATTCCGGAATCGGAAATATTGAATATTGTTCGTATCGGAAATGAATTCCGGAATCGAGAATTTAATCGGAAGCGTATCGTACGAATTAGCATCGGACGAGGCCTGCCAGACGAAGGCCCAGCACGAAGCCGGGCCATCGCCCAGCAAGCCAAGCGCAACAACCACACGCCAAGCATACGACCAGGCCCAGCGCAAAAGCCAGGCCCAGCCGAAGCTAGGGCGCGCGCGCGGACAAGGCTGCGACAGTGGGCCTTGCGCTATGCGCTCGGCGTGGGCCGCAAGGCCTGCGTGCGAGTGTGCGGTGCTTGTGCGCCACTCGTGTGTGCTACTCGAATCCTAAGGCTACCGGGATTCGTAATATGATTAAATCTAATCCGAATAGATAAAGTTTGTTTAATTAGAGTCCTAGTAGGATTATAATTAAATAGATTTGTATTCTAATAGGATTATAATTCCTTTCCATAAACTCTATAAATAAGTGCCTAGGGTCACATATTTACATCGAGCATTCAAGTATTCAAAGTGAGTTTTTGAGAGAAAAATTCAGTCACACATTTGCCTATAAAGTGCCGAAAATAATAGTACCTTAAGGGCGATTCTAGTTGGTCAATCTTAAGGCGGATCCGGACGTGCTGTGGACTATCTACGGAGGGACGACACTTGGAGTCCTAAAGACTTGTTCTTGTTCGGTTCGGGCGCAGCTAGGGAAGGCACGCAACAAAGAGTATGCATCTAAACTATGTTAAATGATTATGTGTAAATAATATGTTTTCCTGGCTTTATGGTTTTTCCGCATGATTTATGAATTGTCATATGTATCATAACCTAACAGTGGTATCAGAGCCTCTTATTATTTTCCTAATCTAAATTGCATGAACATGGTTAAATATTACAAATTTGCAAGAATTAAAAGGGGTGATTAATTTTCGTAATTGTTAATTAATTGCAAATTGCGTTTATTTAATTATACGTACGCAGTTTTTCGGCAGTTTCTTCGTTACTCATCCAAATCGAGTGATTTTTGTGTCAATTCCGCATGTAAAAGGCATTCTAAAATTTTGACAAAATTATTATATTTCTGCCGAACCCAGAATTCTCAAATTCGAAGCCTAACTATGACTTTTCGGAGGTTTTAGTTTTTCGAATGCAAAATTTCGTAAATTTAAGATGTTAAATTAAATATTTGCGATTCTTGTTGATAAATCTTGAATTTTTGATTGACCTACTGTATATGTTTAACAAGTTTGAATGCCTAGCCTTGTTAATTATGCAATCTAATTTGTAATTATGATTAATTTGTTGAAAATTAGAATAATTTAGAATTAATTTGATTTTCATAATTAATTATAATTTAATTAGATACCTATGATTAAAAACCATCATAAAAATTGTAAATTTATGATAAATTTTAAATTTTTATGACCTAGACTTGAATCCATGTTAATCGGAAATCAATTGAATAATAAATTTTCGATTTTTCGCCATAAAATTATGAAATTAATATTATTTATTAATTTGTCATTAATTTTAAATATAAATTTTTTAAATTTTATGCGATTCGTTCATATAACTTGCACGCACAAATCAATGGACGCTACGTGTTACCCTTAAGGGGTGTTGTATAGTGCGGGCATGTGACGACGAGCAAGGGAGCTCGTCGCCCATGCGGCACGAATGCAATGAGCAAGGCCATGGTGCACGGGCACAAGGCAGCAGCCCTGCCTTGTGTCGTGGGCCGTGAGCAATGGACGAATGGGCGAGGGCGAAAGCAGGCACAGCAGTCGCGTGTGGGCAGCAAGCGAGCTGCGCCACAACGCGCACTGCCTCGCGCAAGCGTGCGGAGCCTCGCGCGCAGCGAGCGCAAGCTCGCGTGCCACGAGTGCTCCGCCCAGCGTCGATGCCTCGCGCAGCGAGCGATGGCTCGCAGGATCGAGCGCGCACAGCGAGCGCTGGCTCGCACAAAGCGAGCGCTGGCCCGCATAAAGCGAGTGCTGGCGAGCGCGCGCAGCGAGCGCTGGCTCGCATGCAGCGAGCGCTGGCGAGCGAACGCAGCGAGCGATGGCTCGCGTGCATCGAGCACTGGCGCGCGCGCAGCGAGCACCAGCTCGTGTGATGCATTGCGAAGGAAAGCAGCAGCAGCTATGCGACGCAGCGCATGGGCTGCGCGCACATGGCCAGCGATGGCTGTGTGCGTGTGGCCCATGGGCGTACGTTGCGTGGGGTTGTTGCGTTACGATTAGATCGTTTTGAAATTTTAATTTGAAATTTTCAGTTTATGTAATTTTAATTAATTTTAAAATTAATAATTTAAATTATTTTCTTGGATTTTAATTTTGAATATTGTAATTATAATAAAATTTATTTATTCTAATTATTTTACTAAAATTAAAATCATGAATTAATTTAAATACGACTGAAATTAAATTAAACTTTTGGATTCAATTATAAATTTATATGAGCTTTAAATTTTAATTAAATTTGTATGTTTCCGGTTAGACTAGAAATACATTTTTATGTTTAAAATTAGTAAAGCATATGAATTTATTGGTTTAAGTGGGAGCCCATTTAGTCATAAACTCTTGATTAGGTCTACAAATTCTTAAGGTTAAAACAACTTGATTAGAATTAATAAGGACTGAATAATTGGTAGATTATTGGTGCCCTTGATTAATTGCTGCAAATGTTTACGTGATGCATAATGTGTTTTACTAACCAGCTATGTAGGCCATTCATGAAAATGAATGGGTGAATGGTATATATATTGTATATGTACTGTTTTGCAGGTTATGAAGTGACTAGTATGGCCCAAATAGGATAGAAAATATGGTCTGCGTGCCATTAATTTGAATGTAATTGGTCTAAAGTACCAAAGTTGTTTTTCAATTCAAATATGGTCTGCGTACCATCAAATAGTTGTAATTAGTTTTAATTATAGCCTATCCTATTTGAAGAAAATGGTGCCTCCCACGGAGATTTTCAAGACGGACTTTGAAGTTAAAGCTTCAAGATGAAGTCGGGCCATGCTAGATCACATTTATCTTATGCATGTTTTAAGTTATTTATTGCTTTTAAATATGTCTTAAAATGCATGAGATCAAAAGCTTGATTATGTTGCATGATTAAGGATTTTAGTTCACTTAAAATCTAACCAACATAGTAAGAGCCTTAAGTTCCAAACTTAAAAATTGAGTTAAAAGGTGCCATGCCAAAATATACACTTGCTTGGATATCCTTTACATCAATCTAGTAATAGTTTTCGCTCAGCGAGGTGTTACTTATTGGTCCTAAAGGGCCAAGGTACACAAATAATTGTGAGTACATGTTAGTTTTGGTGAAACTCAACGATATAAGTAAGGAGTCCTTTTATGTCGTGGCAAAATCTATAGGTTTACCTAATAAGTTCTTAGACGTACCTATCAACCAAGAATAGTTTCTAGACTATTAGCAAAAGGCTTTTGCTTACCTAAGATGTTTTAGGATTAAGTCGACAAACTGTGCTTAGTTCTTCAATGATTTTAGGATCTTGGAATCATTTTATTCACACCTGCCGGAACACATAACTTGAATAAAATGCTTAATAAACATTGAATTATGCATGTATGCTAGAATTTAAGTTTATTAAGAGAAACTGTGAATGGTTATTTATTTGTTTATTCTTTTCAATTGTAGTTTTAAATATGGCAAACAACAATTCATTCAACATTCGATCAATTCTCGAAAAGGAGAAGTTGAACGGGAAGAACTTCCTTGACTGGCAAAGGAACTTGCAAATAGTTCTTATGCAGGAAGAAAAGGAGTATGTCCCAGAAGAGGCGATGCCCGAAGCCGCAGGCGACGGGGTCACTCAGGCAGCCCTCAATCGTTGGATTGATGCCAACAAGGATGTGAAATGTCTAATGCTCGCCACCATGAGTGCGGATCTACAGAAAACGTTCATCAACTCAGATGCTTTCACAATCATCAGTGAGTTGAAGAACATGTTCCAAGATCTGGCTCGAGTCGAAAGATTCGAGACTCATAGGCAAATTCTTGAGACCAAGCTTAAGAAAGGCGAGCCCGTAAGTCCACATGTTCTCAAAATGATTGGACTCATTGAGAATATGAGTCGGCTGGATCAGCAATTTTCTCAGGAAATGGCTATAGACACCATCCTCCATTCTCTTAATAGCAGGTATGATCAGTTCAAACTGAACTACAGTATGAATAGTCTGGACAAAACGCTCACTGAGCTTCACGGTATGCTGAAGACCGCTGAAAAGACGCTCAAAAGTGATAGGCAGGATGTGCTTATGGTGCGTGGGGGCAAGTTCAAGAAATCTGGAAAGAAGAGGAATGCTAAGAAAGGTAGCAACAAGGCCAGCCCAACTAAGCAAACTGGCGCCAAATCTGTAAAGAGGAAGGTCAGTCAACCCACTTCTGAATCCGAATGCTTCTACTGCAAGAAGAAGGGGCATTGGAAGAGAGATTGCTTGAAGCTAAAGGAAGATCAGAAGAACGGAACAGTCGTTCCATCTTCAGGTATTTTCGTTATAGACTGCATACTTGCTAATTCAACTTCTTGGGTATTAGATACAGGTTGTGGCTCACACTTATGTTCCAATCCACAGGGACTAAGAAGAAGTAGAAAGTTAAGCAAGGGTGAAGTCGACCTACGAGTGGGAAATGGAGCACGGATTGCTGCATTAGCTGTAGGAACTTACTATTTGTCGTTGCCCTCCGGGCTAGTTTTGGAACTGGAAGAGTGTTTCCATGTTCCAAGTGTTACTAAAAACATCATTTCAGTTTCTTGCTTAGATGCTAAGGGATTTTCCTTTTTAATAAAAGACAATAGTTGTTCGTTTTATTTTAAAGAGATGTTTTATGGATCTGCTAGATTAGTCAATGGACTTTATTTATTAGGTCACGACAAACAAGTATATAACATAAATACCAAAAAGGCCAAAAAGGATGATTCAGATCTCACCTATCTGTGGCATTGTCGATTAGGCCATATAAACTTGAAACGCTTAGAAAGACTTCAAAAGGAAGGAATTCTAGAACCATTTGACTTAGAGGATTATGGTAAATGCGAATCATGTTTACTTGGCAAAATGACAAAGCAACCTTTCTCTAAAGTTGGAGAAAGAGCAAATGAACTATTGGGTTTAATCCATACAGATGTATGTGGACCAATGAGTACAAATGCTAGAGGTGGTTTCAGCTACTTTATCACTTTCACTGATGACTTCAGTAGATATGGTTATGTCTACCTAATGAAGCATAAGTCTGAATCCTTTGACAAATTCAAGGAATTTCAGAGTGAAGTAAAGAATCAATTAGGCAAGAAGATTAAGGCACTGCGATCTGATAGAGGCGGTGAATATCTGAGCTATGAATTTGATGACCATCTGAAAGAATGTGGAATTCTATCAGAATTGACTCCTCCTGGAACACCACAATGGAACGGTGTGTCAGAACGGAGGAACAGAACCTTGCTAGACATGGTCAGGTCAATGATGGGTCAGGCCAAACTTCCATTAGAATTTTGGGGACATGCACTAAATACAGCTGCACTCACTATAAATAGAGCTCCGTCTAAAGCTGTCGAAAAGACTCCATACGAATTATGGTTTGGAAAGCCTCCAAATGTGTCTTTTCTTAAGATTTGGGGATGTGAAGTATATGTCAAACGATTGATTTCAGACAAACTTCATCCAAAATCTGACAAATGTATCCTTGTGGGCTATCCAAAGGAAACAAAGGGGTATTACTTCTACAATACATCTGAGAACAAGGTGTTTGTTGCTCGAGATGGTGTCTTTTTGGAGAAAGATCACATTTCCAAAATGACAAGTGGGAGAAAAGTAGACCTCGAAGAAATTCGAGTCGAACAACAAACTCTAAAGAATGCTCAAGATGACATTCAGGATGAAACTCAGAGATCTTTAGAAGAATCTGGTGAGAATCATGGTCAATCTAGAAATGTTACCCCGCGTAGATCGCAAAGATATAGATCTCAACCGGAAAGGTACTTAGGTATTTTGACGAACGAGAGCTATGACGTTCTATTACTTGAAAGTGATGAACCTGCGACTTACAAACAAGCTATGATGAGCCCTAGCTCCAAGCAATGGCAAGAAGCCATGCAATCTGAATTAGACTCCATGTATGAAAACCAAGTATGGGATTTGGTCGATTTTCCAGATGGCTACCAAGCCATTGGAAGCAAATGGGTTTTCAAACTGAAAAAGGACAAGGATGGGAAACTTGAAGTTTTCAAAGCTAGATTGGTTGCAAAAGGTTTCAGGCAAGTCCACGGTGTGGATTACGATGAAACCTTTTCACCAGTTGCAATGCTAAAGTCTATTCGGATAATGTTAGCAATCGCTGCATATTACGATTACGAAATATGGCAGATGGATGTCAAAACTGCTTTCTTAAACGGCGTTTTAACAGAAACTGTGTTTATGATACAGCCTGAAGGTTTTGAGGATCCAAAGAATGCTAAAAAGGTATGCAAGCTAAAGAAGTCAATCTACGGATTGAAGCAGGCATCCAGGAGCTGGAATATACGTTTTGATGAAGCAGTCAGTGACTTTGGTTTCATCAAGAACGCAGACGAACCTTGTTTATACAAGAAGGTCAGTGGGAGCAAAATTGCTTTCCTAGTATTATATGTCGACGACATATTACTTATCGGAAATGACATTCCTATGTTGAACTCTGTCAAGAAATGGCTTGGGAAATGTTTTTCGATGAAAGATCTAGGAGAAGCACAGTACATATTGGGCATCAAGATTTACAGAGATAGATCTAAAAGGATGATTGGACTTAGTCAAAGCACTTATATCAATAAGGTGCTTGATAGGTTCAAGATAGCGGACTCCAAGCGAGGCTACCTACCCATGTCTCATGGAATGACTCTAAGCAAGAATCAGTGCCCAAAAACACTTGATGAGCGTAGACGAATGAATGGGATTCCATATGCATCATTGATTGGTTCAATAATGTATGCTATGATATGTACACGCCCGGATGTTGCGTACGCACTCAGTGCTACGAGCAGATACCAGTCAGACCCAGGAGAGGCGCATTAGACTGCTGCCAAGAATATTCTGAAGTACCTGAAAAGGCACAAAGATGACTTCCTAGTCTATGGTGGAGATGATGAATTAATTGTTAAAGGCTATACGGACGCAAGTTTCCAAACCGACAAAGATGATTTCAGATCACAGTCTGGGTTTGTCTTCTGCCTCAACGGAGGTGCAGTAAGCTGGAAAAGTGCTAAGCAAAGCACCATTGCGGATTCTACAACTGAAGCGGAGTACATTGCTGCACATGAAGCAGCAAAGGAAGCTATATGGCTAAGGAAGTTCATAGGTGAACTTGGTGTAGTCCCCTCCATTAAAGGACCAATAGCCCTGTATTGTGATAATAACGTAGCTATTGCACAGGCAAAGGAGCCTAGACACCACCAGAGAGTCAAGCATGTACTTCGTAGATTTCACCTTCTACGAGAGTTCGTTGAAAGAAAAGAAGTCGAGATAAACAAGATTGGAACTGATGACAACATATCAGATCCATTGACTAAACCTCTGCCGCAGGCGAAGCACAACTCGCACACTGCAGCCATGGGAATCAAGCATATTGGAGAATGGCTTTGATATTCCTGTTTAATGTTTTAAAGTTTTAGAGTTTAAATCTTTGTAAAACATTATTGGTTAATCATTCACAATAAATGAAAAGAATTCATTTTTCCATTTAATTTGTGGTTTATTAAATGATGAGTCCCTTCAATTTGACAATATATTCAAGATAGACTGTCAGGACCAGTCCTGTGACTAAGAAATGTCTATCAAGTGAACTTGAATGTCAAAGGTTGAAAATGGTCCCTAGTCGGAGTTTTCTATAAAATTGGACGCATAGAAAACGTTAGACGACTAGAATGCAAGATGACTAGTAGTTCTGTTTCTTGAACTATGTGGACATGGCAATGTCATAATCATTTGCATAGATACTTACTTTGGGAAGACTAGTATCGGACAAGACCTATGAAACTTTACTGTAAGAGATGAAAATCTGTCATAAGTAAATTTCATTAAAATTATTAGACACTAAATCCTCAATACCTGAGTGATTTGAGATTACTTGTTTGAGAACTGGTTGCTTTGACGTTGACCAACCGTCGCACCGTAAAAGGAGGCTATAAAGGCAACGCTCAGGTAATCACCTATCAAGCGAAGTCTAATCTCAAGATCGCAAGATTGGGATTGTCCTCCCATAAATCGGGATGAGATGCTTAAAAGTTGTACAAGGCCACTCGGAGAGCTAGAAACTGTGAAATGCATGGCCGTGCTCGGATGAATCATAGGCTATGATTATCTGTTTATTTGATCAGTTGAACTCTGAAACCGAGGAACACCTCTGGACATAATAAGGATGACAACTCTTACCTTATGTTCAAGAGCAAGCATCGAGGGACAAAGGAATTAGAAAATGCACACTTGTCCCTAAGGACAAGTGGGAGACTGAAGGAAATAATGCCCTTGGTCCAAGTATGCATTCAATGTTAAGTCTAATAAATGCGGTTCAGTATTAATTAACAAGTTAATAATTCAGTGAGATCAAGTGAGCTGAATGCCTAGCTAGAGGCCGCTTCAGTTCAAGTGGAATTAATGATATTAATCCACAGCCTACTCTTGACTGAACCCGTAGGGTCACACAAATAGTACGTAAACGGATCAAGTATTTAATGGCATTAAATACTCCATCTATGGATATTCGGAATCGACGGATCTTGGTTTCAGTGGGAGCTGAGATCGTCACAGGCAAGAAATGAATACTCCGGAAACGATGATATTGCCGGAAACGGAAATATGGATCGTATCGGAAATATAAATATTATCCAAGTCGTAGATGTTGCCGGAAACGGAAACATGGTACGTATCGGAAAATAATTGCCGGAAACGGAAATATTGCCGGAATCGGAAATATTGCCGGAAACGGAAATATTGTCAGAATCGGAAATATTATCGGAATCAGAAAATAATTCCGGAAACGGAAATATTAAATATTTGTTCGAAACGGAAATTGATTCCGGAATCGGAAATATTGAATATTGTTCGTATCGGAAATGAATTCCGGAATCGAGAATTTAATCGGAAGCGTATCGTACGAATTAGCATCGGACGAGGCCTGCCAGACGAAGGCCCAGCACGAAGCCGGGCCATCGCCCAGCAAGCCAAGCGCAACAACCACACGCCAAGCATACGACCAGGCCCAGCGCAAAAGCCAGGCCCAGCCGAAGCTTGGGCGCGCGCGCGGACAAGGCTGCGACAGTGGGCCTTGCGCTGTGCGCTCGGCGTGGGCCGCAAGGCCTGCGTGCGAGTGTGCGGTGCTTGTGCGCCACTCGTGTGTGCTACTCGAATCCTAAGGCTACCGGGATTCGTAATATGATTAAATCTAATCCGAATAGATAAAGTTTGTTTAATTAGAGTCCTAGTAGGATTATAATTAAATAGATTTGTATTCTAATAGGATTATAATTCCTTTCCATAAACTCTATAAATAAGTGCCTAGGGTCACATATTTACATCGAGCATTCAAGTATTCAAAGTGAGTTTTTGAGAGAAAAATTCAGTCACACATTTGCCTATAAAGTGCCGAAAATAATAGTACCTTAAGGGCGATTCTAGTTGGTCAATCTTAAGGCGGATCCGGACGTGCTATGGACTATCTACGGAGGGACGACACTTGGAGTCCTAAAGACTTGTTCTTGTTCGGTTCGGGCGCAGCTAGGGAAGGCACGCAACAAAGAGTATGCATCTAAACTATGCTAAATGATTATGTGTAAATAATATGTTTTCCTGGCTTTATGGTTTTTCCGCATGATTTATGAATTGTCATATGTATCATAACCTAACAGACTCCTATATTACTAAGCAATTGGGTGTAAACTCACAGGAAATCCAATTACACTTGATTTGACAAAAAGAAACGTCGCACCCACGAGGGACAAGGTCACGCATTAGCCTCGTGCTTTTTCGACCCCCTCACACTTACTCTTGACTGAACCCGTAGGGTCACACAAATAGTACGTAAACGGATCAAGTATTTAATGGAATTAAATACTCCATCTATGGATATTCGGAATCGACGGATCTTGGTTTCAATGGGAGCTGAGATCGTCACAAGCAAGAAATGAATACTCCGGAAATGATGATATTGCCGGAAATGGAAATATGGATCGTATCGGAAATATAAATATTATCCAAGTCGTAGATGTTGCCGGAAACGGAAACATGGTACGTATCGGAAAATATTATCGGAAATGGAAATATTGCCGGAATCGGAAATATTGCCGGAATCGGAAATATTGCCGGAAACGGGAATATTGTCAGAATCGGAAATATTATCGGAATCGGAAAATAATTTCCGGAAATGGAAATATTAAATATTTGTTCGAAACGGAAATTAATTCCGGAATCGGAAATATTAAATATTGTTCGTATCGAAAATGAATTCCGGAATCGGGAATTTAATCGGAAGCGTATCGTACGAATTAGCATCGGACGGGGCTCGCTAGACGAAGGCCCAGCACGAAGCCAGGCCATCGCCCAGCAAGCCACGCGCATCACCAACACACGACAAGCCTCGACCAGGCCCAACGCAAGGCCAGGCCTAGCCAAGGCCTTGGTCGCGCGCGCGGACACAGGCAGCAAGCATGGGCCGAGGCGTTGTGCGCTCAGCGTGGGCCGCAAGGCCTGCGCGAGTGTGCGGTGCTCGTGCGATGCCCGTGTGCGTGCTATACGAATCCTAAAGCTATCAGGATTCGATATATGATTAAATTCCTAATCCTAAAAGATAAATTAATTAAATAAGAGTTCTACTAGGATTCTAATTTAATTAATTCGTATCCTAGTAGGATTCCAATTCTCTTTCCATACCCCTATAAATATGTGTCCTGGGTTCACAATTTATATCGAGATTTGAAGTATTCAAAAGGTAAGAATTTCAAGCAAAAATCAGCCAAACACTTGCAACCCAAATAGCCGAAATTCCTAGTAACCTTAAGGGCGATTCTAGTTGGTCAAGCTTAAGGCGGATCCGGACGTGCTGTGGACTATCTACGGAGGGACGACACTTGGAGTCCTAAAGACTTGTTCTTGCTCGGTTCGGGCGCAGCTAGGGAGGGCACGCTACAAAGTGTATGCATCTGAATTATGCTAAATGATTATGTGTAAATAATATGTTTCCTGGCTTTATGGTTTTTTCCGCATGATTTATGTTTATTCATATGTATCATAACCTAACAACAATCAATTTTTCCAGTAACCTAAACCTAATTCTAAATTACGTTGTTCAGTTTTTGCTCTCAACCTAAAAACTGTTCTTCCCGAAAAAGCAAACTCTCTTGTACGTTGTCTAAGCTACAATAATCAAGACGGATCTGAACGTGTCGGTGAACCAAATAGAGGAACGAAATTGGAGTTCTTTGTTCGTGTACGTTGATACTATACTCGGGAAAACACGCTTCAAATGTAAGTATGCTTAATCTGTGCTTTATACATGTTTCCTGGCTTTGGGGATGTTCCGCACATGTTATGTATGTTTAACTGTATTCCCCAACAGTGGTATCATGAGCCTTATGTATTCAAAGCATTTTTTAGCAGGATTTATTGTTTTTGATGGTTGTCGAATTTTTTGGATTTTTTATTGAATTTTTCGAATTATTATGGATTATTGGATGAATCGTATGATAAGTTCTGAATTCAAAAAGTTTCGTATTTTCGACTTTTCTGACCCTAATCTAATTGGAAACAATTTTCTAAGATCAACTCATGCGAACGGAATTGCAAAAACAGGCCTCGAAGTATGTGTTTTTGGGCGTTTTTGTTAATTTTTGTATTAAAATTAACAAATTCGGAAAGTTTTTAAAATAATTGGTCGACCTAAACTACTCGGAAATGATTGAAATTTCAACACAATGTTGTAGGGTATATTTTAAAATTATGGTAAAAAATTTCGGTCATTTTTGTTAAATATAAACCCTAATTTTGCTTTCCCCAAATTCGTAAATTTTAGATCGCTAATTGATTTTTTAAATAATTTGGATCTTGAAATTTGGTTAATTGGGAAAGGGAATATAATTTCATGGAAAGTGGCAGATTTTAAAAATTATTGGATTAAAATTTTAGATTCGTTAATTATAATCAACACTTAAACCACATTCGTAAAAATCTGAAATTTAAATGTTTAGAACGATTTAAAATTTTAGATTCTATTATTAAAAAGTTCAAATTTTTGGTTGAAATTATTCGTTCTTAAAATTTGAATAAAGTTAGCCTAGATTTAATAAATTTAACAAAATCGGATTGTTGTTAAAAATTAATTAAATCATAAAGTCGTTATTTTTCGAAAATAAAAATCGTTAATTTTGTGAAAAATAACTAAATGCAAATATGTTCTTGAAATTAAATATTTTTTAATTAGTTGGTCCGTTTGCACGAACCAAAGGCACGAACACGAGGGGTGTGTGTGGACGTGTGGCTCGTTGTAGCCATGCGGGCTACCTCACCACTGCCGAGCCACAGGTACGCGGGCAGCAGCAAGCGTGTTGTGTGCCGCGCGTGCTGGGCGAGGAGAGCAAGCAAGGCAGCGAGCATTGGCTTGCGAGCTGCGAGGAAGCAAGGGCAAGGCAGCCTTGCCTTGTGTGCAGCGTCGAGCACCACACAGCAAGCAGCAGTGCTACAGCAGCGCAAGGTTGTGGGGTATTGTGTGCGGGGTTTGCGGGGGCATGGGCGTAATGCTCGTGTGCCTCGTAGGCCACACAGCACGAGGCGTTGCTTGGCTGGGCGCAAGCCTAGCCCGCAATGCAATTTTTTTGGGCCTTTTTGTTTTCGTTGGTCTTGAAAATTTGTATTTACATTAACATGGCTAACAGGATAATTAATAATTATTTTATTTAACTTGGGCCGGGCCGTGAGTTTAATTTAATATTTCAATAGTTAATTATCCGGAATAATTATTGGTTTGAGTGGGAGCCGCTTAATGAAATTAAAATGAAATAGTTATTTTAATTATTTTCGTTGGTCGCATTATTTTAATTAAAATAAATTTTAATTAGAATAAATTCTAAGGATTAATAATTTGGAAATTGATTAATCTTTTATGACGCGTTTATGTGAACGTGAATTTTAAATAATTCACGTAAATACTTGCATAATTATATGGGATATTCGTTTTAGGATACGAATGGTTGAATGCATAGAATATATCTTTTATGTAATGTAGGTACTCCAAGTGAATAGTATGGCCAATCTAGGATAGTTAAATACGGTCTGCTAGCCGTTTTATATTTGAAATGTAAAGTTTTAAATACGGTCTGCTAGCCGTTTTATATTTGAAATGTAAAGTTTTAAATATGGTCTGCGTACCATTGAAATTTTGATGTAATTTTATTATTTCAAGTATTTCTAGTTTAGAACTTTAAGTTAGAATTGAATGAAGATTCAAGACGATGCCAAGCTAACAAGACGGTGAAAAAGATTGGATGCTTCAAGACAAGAGTTTTGGGCCATACTCCCTCACACACTTGATGTTTGCTGATGATCTTCTTATGTTCTCAAGAGCTGATACTCTGTCAGTTGAGATGCTTTTTGCTGCTTTCAATAATTTTTCAAGAGCTTCAGGTCTTGAAGCTAATTTGGACAAGAGTAACATTTACATTGGTGGGGTTTCTGCTGCTACCAAAGCTGCTATTCTTGATGCAGTTCATATTCCAGAGGGGCAATTTCCCTTTAGGTATCTTGGTGTTCCACTCTCTACTAAAAAACTGGTTTATAACCAATGCAGAACTTTGATTGACAAGGTGGTGGCTAGAGCTAAGTCTTGGACAGCTAGGCATCTCTCTTATGCTGGTAGACTTCAGTTGGTTCAAGCAATCTTGCTTAGTTTGCAAGCTTTCTGGTGTCAAATCTTTATTTTACCTAAGAAAGTGTTAAAGGAAATCCAGAACTTCTGTAGGATTTTCCTTTGGACTGGTCTTACTGATCCTTCCAAAAGATCCATGGTGGCATGGCACTCTCTTTGTCTTCCTAGAAGTGCTGGTGGGTGGAACCTTAAGGAAATGGGGTTATGGAATAAAGCTGCTGTGTCTAAGCTGCTTTGGGCTCTAACTCACAAAAAAGACAGATTGTGGAGCAGATGGGTTCACACCTATTACATTAAAAACAAGCCTCTTTCCACTCAATGGCCAGCTACAATCTCTTGGTCACTGAGGAAGATTCTGGATTCTCACACTCTGATTGATGATGTTGGTGGATGGGATGCTGTTGTGCAGAAAGGGAAATTCTCCATTAAATTGATGTATAAACATCTCCTTGGTGTTCATGACAAAGTTCCCTGGAAAAGAGTGGTCTGTAATAATAAAGCTTCCCCTAAGAGTGTGTTTATCACTTGGCTTGCACTGTGGAACAGACTTCCCACCAGAGATAGGCTGCTAGCTTGGAAGATTGTCACTGCTAACAGTTGTCCACTTTGCTCAACCATGCCTGAATCTACTGGTCACCTATTTTTTGAGTGCTCATATTCTGCTGCTGTGTGGGGAAAGATCCTTCAACAGTTGCAGTTTCACAGAAATCCTGCTCCATTTGATCAGGAACTTGCTTGGATATTGAAAGCTACTAAAAGAACTGGTGATAGATATAAATTGCTGCTGATGTTCTTCTCTGAAAGTGTTTATGGCATTTGGCTTCAGAGAAATGAGATGGTGTTTAACCAACAATGCAGAAGCCCTGCTGATTTAGTGCATGATATCCAGTTTAGGGTGGCTTGTAGGGCCACTGACAGTCAGAAGCTGCTATGCTGAGTTTGTGTTAGAGGTGTCCTTTTTTGCTAGTGTTTAGCTTTGTGCTTGTTGTTTTTGGTGTTCTGGTGGCTTGTGCCTAACACTGTGCTAGTTCTTTTACTAGCCCTCTCCTTTTGGTAATAAAATAACTTTATTTGCCAAAAAAAAAAAGAGTTTTGGGCCATACTAGTTCACCATTTTATTTATGCTTTTATATATTGAATGAATGTATATTATGCATGAATGCGTTGTTTGTATGACTCGATTAGATTTAGTTCACTAAATAATCGAACCAACATAGAAACAACTAGGTCCAAAGTAATATTGAGTTCAAAAGTTGCCTTCTAAACCAAGCACTTAAAAAAATCTAAGGATCTAACGTAGTAGGTTTACACCAAAGCGAGGTGCTATATTAGTTGACTTAGATGGTAAGGCGTCCCAAAGGAGCACGTTGATTGTGGTTTCAACTCAAACAACAATGGCATTATGTTGTGGCAATGGGATAAATTATGGAATTAATTTATTAACCAAGAGTAATTTGGAGAATACTATCAATAGGTTTTGCTTACCTAGAATCTTCAAATACTTAAGACATGCCAAAGCTGCTTAAGGATTTAGGACTTTTAAGATCTTGGAATCGCTTCATTCATTTTTGGACCATGTTTTTCTTTTGCATGAATGAAATGTTTAATAGCTTTAATGATTGCATGCTAGCATTTATTTTAAAGTTATTAAGTTATGAATGGTTATTTATTACAAAATTCTTTTCAAATGTAGTAATCAAATGGCCGCAAACAATAAACACTCGTTCAACCTGCGTTCAATTCTCGACAAAGAGAAGTTGAACGGCAACAATTTCCTCGACTGGCAAAGGAACTTGCAAATAGTTCTAATGCATGAGGAAAAAGAATATGTCCTCAAGGAAGAGTTACCAGAGGCCGCCGGGCCAGAGGTGACTCAAGCTGCCCTTAACCGTTGGATCCAGGCCAACAGGGATGTTAAATGTGTGATGCTTGCATCCATGAATCCTGAACTTCAGAAAAACTTCATTAACTCAGATGCTTACCAAATCATCTGGGAGTTGAAGAACATGTTTCAGGACCAAGCCAGAATCGAAAGATTCGAGACTCATAGGTTGATCCTTGAGACTAAGCTCAAGAAAGGAGGACATGTGAGCCCACATGTTCTTAAAATGATTGGACTCTTTGAGAACATGAGAGCTCTAGATTCTGACGTCTCAAATGAGATGGCTATT
The DNA here is from genome assembly GCF_020520425.1 of Spinacia oleracea. NCBI lineage: Eukaryota > Viridiplantae > Streptophyta > Magnoliopsida > Caryophyllales > Amaranthaceae > Spinacia > Spinacia oleracea. The sequence continues at coordinate 88,762,646 of NC_079491.1, read as the reverse complement.
GACAATATTCTCCATTCACTTCATAGTGGATATGATCAGTTCAAGTTGAATTACAACATGAACATCATGGAGAAAACATCATGAACTTCATAGTGAATGCTTCTACTGCAAGAAAAAGGGGCATTGGAAAAGGGATTTCTTGAAGAGAAAGGAAGATGAGAAGAACGGGAATGTTCCTTCTACTTCAGGTATGTATGTTATGCATTGTAATCTTGCTAATTCTAATTCTTGGGTATTTGAGACTGGATTGTGGCTAACATTTATGTTCCAATTCGCATGGACTAAGGAGAAGTAGAAGGCTTGATAAAGGCGAGATGGATCTATGCGTGGGAAATGAAGCACGGATTGCTGCATTAGCCATAGGATCTTATTTTATTTCTTTGCCTAGTGGTTTTGTTTTGGAACTAGAAAATTGTTACTATGTTCCTAGTATCACTAGAAACAATATTTCGGCTTCAAGTTTGGATTCTAAAGGTTTTAGTTTTCAATTTAAAGACAAGTTGTTCTTTTGCTTTGAATGGAATGTTTTATGGTTCAGCACAACAAGAAAATGGTCTATATGTGCTAGATACGACCAAACACATTTATAACATAAGTACTAAAAAGGCTAAAACTGGTGATTCCTATCTCACATTTCGGTGGCATTGTCGATTAGGCCATATAAACACAAAGAGCATGGAATTACTTCAACAGAAGGGAATTCTAGAATCATTCCACTTAGAGAAGATTGATCAATGCCAATCTTGTTTACTTAGCAAAATGACAAAGCAACCTTTCTCAAAGGTGGGAGAAAGAGCAAGCAAACTACTAGGGCTAATACATACGGACGTATGTGGGCCTATGAGTACCAAAACTAGAGGTGATTTCAGCTATTTCATAACGTTTACGGACGATTTCAATAGATATGGCTATATTTAATTAATGAAACACAAGTCTGAATTGTTTGAGAAATTCCGAGAATTTCAAAATGAAGTAGAGAATAAACATGGCAAGAAAATCAAAGCTCTAAGATCAGATCGAGGAGGTGAATATCTTAGCCATGAGTTTGATGACCATCTAAAAGAATGCGGTATTCTTTCTGAATTGACTGCTCCGGGGACACACCTCAATGGAATGGAGTGTCGTAACAGAAAAACAGGACCTTACTGGATATGTTCAGGTCAATGATGGGTCAAGCCGAACTTCCTTTACAATTTTGGGGACATGCGTTGCAAACAGCAGCACTCACACTGAATCGTGCTCTGTCAAAAGCTGTTGAAAAGACTCCATACGAATTATGGACTGGCAAACTTCCAAAGTTGTCTTTTCTAAAGATTTGGGGTTGCGAAGCATATGTCAAGCGATTAATTTCGGACAAGCTCGAACCAAAATCTGACAAATGTTTCTTCGTTGGGTATCCAAAAGAAACAAAGAGGTATTACTTCTACAACAACTCAAACAACAAAGTATTCGTTGCTCGTGACGGTGTCTTTTTGGAAAGAAATCATATTTCCAAATTGACAAGTGGGAGAATAATATACCTCGAAGAGATTCGAGACGAACAACAAACCAAGAACACTTTAGAAGAAGTTCAAGGTGAAGAACCTCCAAGGCCTTTAGAAGAGCCAGTGGGAGTAGTTCCTTAAACTGTTGTTTCCCCTTGTAAGTCAAATAGAACTAAGGTTCAGCCTGACAGATGGACAGGCGTCCTCTTGACTGAAAACTAAGACGTTCTCATATTAGATAGTGATGAACCTATGACTTACAAGCAATCTATGACGATCCCAAGCTCCACTAAATGGTCAGAAGCTATGAAATCCGAGATAGACTCCATGTCTAAAAATCAAGTCTGGGATTTGGTAGATTTGCCTGATGGGTTTACACCTATCGGATGCAAATGGGTGGGTCTTCAAACTGAAGAAATACTGTAGACACCTAATTTGTGTCTCCCCTTTGGGATGATGACGAAACCATTATCCTTGTTAGGCGATTGGAGTATCTCCAGGCGGAAATCCCAATTGCTAAGAATACCTCCGAAATCCAAAGTCCAAAATCCAATCCCCGAGGCCGTTCCCCTCCCGGAACTCGGTACAAAATACAACTTCCAAAATCCAATTTCAAAATCCAAGTTCAATCTCAACTACAGGACCATCCCATTGGTCTTACTAGGCCTTTCCACTCAAAATCATATAAGCAAGTCAAATTCGGGCGCCGACCCACAAAACCGAGCATGCCGGGCCCCGCCCCGTAAACCGGAATTCAAAAACCCGAGAAAGGTTTGTTTTTAGACGCAAATTCAAGCCTTAACCTCCAAGCAAACACTACAAGCCAAACATCGTACTATTCGTACGAAGGTACACCCATACAAGACAAATCAAGGACGGCATCTTTCCGTCCTTTTTGGCGGCATTCATCCCACGTCAGCAGCGCCCAACGCTGGCCTGGCACAAGGCGCTGGCGTGTGCTGGCGTTTTGCACCATTTTGCTCCTATAAATACACCTCATTTCCTTCGAAAAAAGAGGGAGCACAACACACATAACGTCGTAATTTCGACATTACTCCTCACAATACATACTTCAAAACTCTTCAAAACACATACAAAAAGTCCTAAATTCAAGAGCAATTGGGAGCTCGATCGTAAGCTTAACTAGGTAAATCCGAATCCCATTTCAATTAATCATGCTATTTTGATTTCAATGATTAGCAAGTTGGTGTTTTTTTTTGTCATAAAAAAACACCACTTGCAACAATCACACATGCCTTTTCAAAAATACAAACTTTTTCAATATACAAAATACAAACTTTTTCATTTTAAGTTCAAAGTTTCAATCTTTTCAAGTTCAAACCTTTCAATATTCAAGCTTTCAATTTCAAGTTCAATATGCAAAATCTAGGACATTGGGGTTAAGCAACCTCTCCCAAGTTGAGATTTTTGGCTTTAAATTCGTGTCGGGCGCACTTATTTTTAAGGAGCCGCTTGGCGTTCGAATCTCATGTGCCCAAGTACAAATTTCAATATCGCAATTTCAATATCGCACTTTCAATATCGCACTTTCAATACCGCAATTTCAATACCGCAATTTCAATACCGCAATTTCAATACCGCAATTTCAATTTTGCACTTTTAATTCCGCACCTTTACTTGCCTAGTCCATTTCTAGGCAATGTAGACCTACTCCCTAGTCCTTTTCTAGGGGTTCTTGTATTTACTAATTCCACTTTATTTAGTATTGTGATATTTCTTTATGTGCTTTATCGCTTTCATCACCAACATGCTAAATACAACAAAATACAAAGGTTACATCACGCTTAACGAAGATATTTGTGGACAAACCGGCCTTAGGTTCCTTAAATCAATCTTTAAAGCAAAGTGACCACCGTACAATTAGAAATTCTATTTTGTTCTAATTTGCAAACCCACATAGTCTAATCTTAGGGTTTATTTTTGAAACAATGTTGTGCCAACGTACTTGAATATTTCTAAAGCCCGCCGAATAAGAATTTTCGTTCCCAAGCCCAGATCTCACCCAGCCGTTTCAAGGATTCAAGGCCTTATCCAAAAATAGAGTCATTGTGCGGTCATCCCAAACGAGACCTAAAATAAGTTTGGTGGCGACTCCTTCGAGGTGCAAAAACAATTCAACGGTTCTCCAAACGAACCGCCGCGTGCCAAACCCCCCACTCGTAGGGAACGGAGAAAAAAAACCCCCCTACAGTAAATTGGCGACTCCGCTGGGGATTTTTCTAATTTCATTTTCGAAAATGAGAGCAGATTTCGAGCAACCAGCCACCGATCTGCGGAAGTACTGGATGCCAGCATTAGCGCCAGGCGCAGCCCCTGCGCCCAACGCCGCTGCCTGCATCCTGGACAGTGGCTCACAGTGGCTTCTTGCCCACTTTTTCTCAACTTTTCGTCTTGGGAGTTAGTCTGTTTTTTCATCTGGAAGGACGCTCCCAAGCCTCGTGAACGAGTGCCGAAAAACGGGCTTTACAAATACAAATTCAAGTACGATTTCAATTTCAATTTCTAGGCATTTCATGCATTTTTCGAAAACCATATTGTTCAAAATGAATTTCTACCTTTGCCCAAACGGATGTGTTCTACATTCGGGCTAGCCCCGGGGGCAACGAGATGGTGACTCTCCATACGGTTCCCGACCAAAGTGTGTGACCATTTCCGCGCCTACCGAAACTTGGCATTTGCTTGACATTCCCGATGTCAAGTATGGAGGCCGTCTTCCGACACACACTTCCCTTAGGCGGAACGTGAAAGCTTTTCGCCGGATCCGTCTCTTAGCCGAGTACCTTTTGACACCCAAAGCCGACCACTTGCATCATACAAAAACTTAGACCGACCTTAGGTTGAGAACTTTGCATGTCGCATTCATATTCGTGATTAGTGTGACAACGTGCTACTTGTGCATTGTGTGGGGGTCTTTGCACGCGTGAATGGCTAACCTCGAGTTCTAGCTTGCCAAAACCAATTAGCCTCCAACTAGGAAACCAAACCTTTAGGAGCATCATTCAAACCTCATGCATCTAAATCGCCGATTTTAGGGTCTTTAGGAGTGTCACTCCATTTGATTCAAAACCCTTTAACACGCCTCACGCACAAATGCCAAATTCAAATTCAATCCAACGGCGTCATAATGCCGGATTTTCGAGTCCAAATTCCAAGGTACAAATTCAAAATCAATCCAACGGCATCATAATGCCGGATTTTCGAGTCAAAATTCCAAGTTCCAAGTTCAAAATGCAATCCAACGGCGTCATAATGCCGGATTTTCTATTTCCAAAACCTCAAATCTTCAAGTCAATTCCAAATCCAACGGCGTCATAATGCCGAATTTTCTAGTCCAAATTCCAAGTTTCAAAGTTCAATTCAAATGTTATAGTTCAAAATCTCAATTTTCAACTCCAAATCAAACGGCGTCATAATGCTGGATTTCCTAGTCTTCAAGCTTCAAGTTCAAATTCAAACTTTCTAGTCCAAAACTTCAACGGCGCCATAATGCCGGATTTTCTAGTCCAAATTTCGAGTTTCAAGTTCCAAGTCAAGACTCAATCCAACGGCGCCATAATGCCGGATTTTCTAGTCCAAATTTCAAATTTCAAACTTCAAAGTCAAAAACCACAAATCCAACGGGGTCATGCCGGATTTTCTATTTCAAACATTGAAGTCTTCAAGAATCGAAGTCAAGTTGCCAATTCCAAACCTCAAAAGTTCAAATGCCAAAGTTCATGACCGGCGTAATGCCAACTTTTCAACTCCAATTTTCAAGCCTCAAATTCCATGTCAATCTTTCGAATTTCAAGTCCTATGCTCAAAACTTCAAATTCCAAATACATGTCGTCGTAATGCCGGATTTCCATTCCGCATTTCAAACCTCAAGCTCGAAGTTCAAAAATCCCAAACCTTCAAATTTCAAATCCTACACTCCAAGTCCACGGCGGCATAATGCTGGACTGTCAAGTGCCCAAATTCAATATCCACCGCAACATAATGCCGGATTTTCCTAATACGAAGCTTCATGTTCTACAAACAAAATGCGTCCTTTTCCATTCCAAAATTCAAACTTCGAGTCAAACTCAAATTCCAATCGAGTTGAAAATCCCCATAAATAATACAAGTCCAATTATTCAACCGGGCTGAAAATCCCCTGAAATAATACAAATTCCAATGGGTTGAAATTCCCTTCAAATACTCCAATTCCAATGGGTTGAGATCCCCCTAAAATATTGACGGGTTGAAAATCCCTTAAAATAATACAAACCCCATTCCAAATATTTCCAACGGGTTGAAACTCCCCAGAAATAATACAAGTTCAAATCTACGGGTTGAAACTCCCCAGAAATAATACAAGTTTCAATTGGGTTGAAATTCCTTTCAAATATTCCAAGTCCAATGGGTTGAAACTCCCCTAAAATAGTGACGGGTTGAAATTCCCTTTTAAACAATACAAAACCAGTTCTCTTTCAAACGGGTTGAAATCCCCTTCAAATAAGTCCAAATTCCAATAGGTCGAAATATTCCTTTTCGATCTCCCAAATTCTAGTACAAGAGCCAACTTTCACAAAAGAATGAACGCTCCTCTCAAACATTTCCAATGGGTTTGCAAATCCCGAATACAAGTACAAAATCCCGAATCTTCGGAGTGACACTTAGGGTCAAGTCTAGGTCTCATTCATTGCACGCATATCATATCACGTGTCGGGAAGTTTAAAGTTCTAAAGTTCAAAATCATGTCCTAACTAGGTGCTCAGATTCCTCTTCTCAAGATCCTACTCAAGATGACTTCACTAGCAGCAGCTGTAGCAGAACTCTATGAACGTGTCGAGGAAGCTGAGGCTCGCATAGGGGCTCTCGAAGACAATCAAGAAACTCTTTTTCATGTTGTGGGCCCATTCGAGGTAGAGGAAATATTTCATAATCAAGGGTCTGTACCACACTTTGTGCAGCCAAGTGAAAACTCTAAATCTGGGTTACCTCAAGGAGACATTTGCGGGATCTGGGCCAGCGATGATGAAGACACATATCATAACCCTCCTGTTGAAAACATCTCTGACGATGAATGCCGAGAAATTGTAAGTGCCGATTGGTACTTGGACCCTAAGCCAGAAAACAGTGTTCAAGTCATGACTAGGTCTGGTCGAATTCAAGAGCCTGCCAACAGAACGGCACCAGCAACAGATGTTCCTCTACCCACCGAGGAGAACCCTCTAATCAAACAATTGAAGCGCACTAAAGCAGAGGTTAATATTTGGCAACTCATGGCTTCCTCTGTAGAGCACCGCACTGCTCTTATCAATGCTCTGGTCAAACTGAATGTCACCCAGAAGTCACTCCTGACGAATTGATCGGGTTGCTTACAAATCTGGAAGAAGGAATCACCTTTACTAATGAAGACCTCCCAACCGAGGGGGCGGGCCATCACAAGGCTCTCTATCTGACTGTTGAATGCAAAGACAAGATCATCCCCATGACTCTAGTGGACAATAGATCAGCTATCAATGTGTGTCCTCTCCGCACTGCCAAAAATATGGGTTTCACCCCTAGTGACTTTTCTAGTTCCACCCAAGGGGTTCGTGCCTATGACAACACTCGTCGAGAAGCAATGGGAACTCTCATTCTACTACTCCGCACAGGGCCAATCGAACGGAAAGTGAGCTTTCAAGTGCTTAACATCAAAGCAAGTTTCAATCTCCTACTGGGAAGACCTTGGATCCATGACCTCAAAGCAGTGCCATCTTCACTTCACCAGAAAGTCCGAATGGAGGTCCAAGGAAATGTCATTACCCTGCACGCATCTCATCCAAGGACCAAGATAGCCGACAAGGCTCTGATACTAATCGAACATGATGACAGAGACGAAGACCTCTCGGGATTCAGTGATGAAGTTGGAGCCATCGAATCCCAAATGAATCCCATGGCAAAGCGCATGATGATCAAGCGTGGGCGTTTCTTGGGCACTACTCTACCACCACCTACCGAATCTCCTTTCAAAACCCAAGGACAGACCAACTGTTGCGGTCTGGGGTACAAGCCTACTAAGTTCGATGACAAGCAGCAAAAGGCTAAGATAAAGGCCCGTCGAGCTGGCAAAGATCAATTCAAAATACCTCCTCATCAACTCACACTCAATGGGCAATTCGTGAAAGAAGGAGAGGATGACTTATACTTCGACTTCCCAGAACCATTCTATGACTCTTCAAAAGGGGCTCTCTACCCCGGATTCGAGATCTTTCAAGACTGTCACTTTCTAGAGGATGCTCCTCCAATACAAGACAAGGCCTCCCCTGAATGCCTTGATTCCTCAGCTTTCGGTCTGCTATTTGGCCAAGAGATGACCCCAACCATTTCTGAAGACACCATGGTTCAAATGATCACTCAAATCGAAGACTTCGACCCATCTAAGCTGATTACTCCAAGTGAGAAGATGGTCAATGGCTGGAGAAAGTCTCTCAAGATAACCGCTCCAAACGGCAAAATGTTCAAGACTACTGTGGGCGAAGGATCTATGATGAGCGAGTCCGAGTCTGAGGATGAGTCTGGACCTGAGTCTAGCAATGAGTCTAAGTGTCTAGAACTAGAGTCTTGCATCAATCAAGTGCCTCTAAAGGCCGAGCTTCAAGTAAAAACAGTCGATGTAATGATTGCTGATTTCAATAACACTTCAATTTCTACTTACTCCTCGAGTCCTAATTCAAAATCAAATCCTAATCCACACAACTTTGCTTCACAAGAAACTGACTTTGAATTTCTAAAAGCTATTGAAAATCATGAAAACAGGACGCCCATAATTGAGGAAACAGAAAAAATCAACCTTTCTAACAGCAGTGATTCAAAACTAGTTCAGATTGGTTTAACTCTCTCTCCGTCAGAGCGGGACGATCTTATCAAGCTACTTTCAGAGTATGTGGACGTCTTCGCATGGTCCTATCATGATATGCCAGGGGTTGATCCAAGCATCGGTCAGCATACAACTCCCCTTATTCCAGGTCCAAAGCCCATCAAGAAGAAGCTCCGTCGCATGAAACCGGATGTTTCCCTCAAAATTCAAGAAGAGGTCTCCAAGCAGTTAGAGGCCGGGTTTATTCGAGAAGCAAAATATCCAGAATGGATCGCAAATGTCGTCCCAGTTCCAAAGAAAGACGGCAAAGTACGAATGTGTGTGGACTACAGAGATCATAACAGGGCCAGCCCTAAAGACGGTTTTCCATTGCCTCACATCGATATCCTGGTCGACAACACCGCAAATCATGCCTTACTCTCTTTTATGGACGGGTACGCAGGCTACAATCAGATTCCCATGGCAGAGGAAGACATGGAGAAAACAACCTTCATCACTCAGTGGGGTACATATTGCTATACAGTTATGCCGTTCGGACTAAAGAACGCAGGAGCAACTTATCAAAGAACAGCAACAGCCATCATGAGCGATATGATTCACATGGAAATTGAGGTATATGTCGACGACATGATTGTCAAATCCAAAGAACGGCACGAGCATACCTCAGTACTTCGAAAGTTTTTCAACAGGCTCAGACAGTACAATATGAGGCTCAATCCTCAAAAATGCGCATTCGGGGTAACGCCAGGCAAGTTGCTCGGATATGTCATCAGCTCTCGAGGCATTGAGGCTGACCCTTCAAAAATCAAAGCAATTCTCGAGATGCAACCACCAACGAATGAAAAGGAAATTCGGGGTTTTCTCGGCAGACTACAATACATCAGCAGGTTCATTTCAAGACTCACAATGATCTGTGAACCAGTATTTCGAAAGCTCCGGAAAAGCGAGCCCAAAGTGTGGGATGACGATTGTCAGCATGCATTCGAAACAATCAAAAGCTACCTTTCCAACCCACCAGTACTAAAACCAGCAATGTCAGGGATTCCCCTCAGGCTTTACCTCACAACAACAGATTCAGCAGTGGGGGCTATGCTTGCTCAAGAAATTGAAGGCAAAGAGAACGCCGTATACTACATAAGAAAAAAGTTGATCGAGTACGAGACCAAATACACTCAGCTCGAGAAACTCAGCATCGCCTTGGTTTGGGCCACAAAGAAACTACGGCACTACATGCTCTCCCATACAATACATGTGATCAGCAAAGCCGATCCTCTCAAATATCTATTCGAGAAGCCAACACTCAACGGAAGTTTGTCCAGATGGTTGGTCATGCTAGCAGAATTCGACCTCAAATACATTCCACAGAAGTCTATCAAGGGTTCAGCAGTCTCAGATTTCCTAGCTGACTATCCTGTCAAGGCAGAAGAGGAAGATTACGACTTACCCGACGAGCAAATCTTAATGACCAGTGATGACAGTTGGTCAATGCATTTTGATGGTGCCTCCAATCAGAACGGATGTGGTGTTGGAGTAATTCTAGTAGCCCCAGACGGCACGCACATTCCTATATCAGCAAAACTGCAATTGAACGTCACAAACAATGCGGCAGAATATGAAGCATGCATTATGGGCCTGGAAGCCGCCTTAGCCCTAGGTGTCCAGAGACTTCGAGTGTACGGGGATTCCTCCCTAATCATCAATCAAATTTCCGGCAAATGGAAAGTAAGGAGTGAGAGCCTGGCTCCATACCAGTCTTACCTTGAGTAGTTGTCTGAACAAATAGAAGAGCTCCGCTATACATACCTCCCGAGAGAGGAGAATCAATTCGCCGATGCACTGGCAAAGCTGGCCTCAATGATCAACATCCCAAGCAGCATGGCTGAAATGCCACTTACAATTGAAACCCGTCAAGAAGCAGCATATGTCCATGCTATTGACCACGTCGAGCAAGACGAAGATGAACCTTGGTTTATAGACATCCAAAGGTATCTACAAAGTTCAGAGTATCCCTCCACACTTTTTCAAGCAAGAATCGAAGGGCTCTACGACTACAATCAGCCAATTTCGTCATAGAAGGCGACATTCTGTACAAAAGGTCCCTTAATGGTCCTAACCTCTGATGTGTTGACAAGCACGAAGCTCAAAGAGTCATGGACAACATACATGCAGGAGTCTGTGGCACCCACATGAATGGGAAAATGCTAGCTCTCAAGATCGTCAGGGCACGATACTACTGGACTACCCTCGAACGGGACTGCTACCTCTTTGTCAAAAGGTGTCCCACATGCCAAAAGTGTGCGAATATGAAGCACATTACTCCATCACTACTATACTCTCAATCATCACCGTGGCCATTCTCAGCCTGGGGTATCGACGTCATCGGCAAAGTCACTCCAACAGGCATCGGGGGTCATGAGTTCATACTGGTCGCCATCGACTATTTCACCAAATGGGTCGAGGCCAGATCATTCAAAGTATTGGGTTCCAAGCAAGTGGCCCAGTTCATACAAGAAAACATTATATGCAGATATGGCGTTCCTCACGAGTTCATCAGCGACCAGGGAACCCATTTTCGAGGAGAGTGTGAAGATCTATTCACCAAGTACAAGATTCAACATCATCGCTCTTCGCCTTATCGCCCACAAACCAATGGCGCAGTCGAAGCAGCCAACAAGAATGTCAAGACCATCATCATGAAAATGACTACCAATTACAAGGACTGGCCCCAAAAGCTGCATTTCGCATTGTGGGGATGTCGAACTTCAATTCGCACTTCAACTGGTGCAACTCTGTTCTCATTGGTCTATGGAATGGAAGCAGTACAACCTATCGAACTAGAGATACCTTCTCTAAGAATAGTCCTAGAAAGCAAAATCCCAGAAGCTGCATGGGTACAAGCAAGATATGACGAGCTAGTCCTGCTCGATGAGCGACGGCTTCAAGCCGCTCACCATGTACAAGTCTATCAGCGCCGAGTGGCCAGACATTTCAACAAAAGGGTCAGAACCCGAAACATCAAGGAAGGCGAGCTTGTCCTGAAATCCCTTCGCAAAAGCACCATGGACCCAAGGGGAAAATTCAAACCCAACTGGGCAGGCCCATACATCGTCAAGAAGATCCTCTCCGGGGGAGCAGTTGAACTAACAGAGATCGACGGAACATAATTCAGATCTCTTACCAACCTCGATCAACTCAAGAAGTTCTATGTCTAAGTTCCATGTTCAAAATCAAGAATCCAAATTCAGGTCTTGTAAGGTAGTCAGAACTACGTCCGGCCTGATTCCCTAACGGGACACGTAGGCAACCTCATTTCGAGGCCCGGCCACTTTAATACAAAAAAATTCAAAATTTCCTCAATTAAGGGCATCCTAAAAATCAAATCAAATTTCAAAACTCAAATTGTTGTTGTTGTCATTCCAAATGTGCCAATTCAAAGCAAAGCATGTTCAAGTGGAATTTAACACAATATCTCTTTATTTGTCCCTAAGGCCTTCAAAGCTAATTCAAATACAAAGTCAGAACCAAGTGAAGCAAAGTTCAAAAGCCTTTTCACTTCCTAAACACATGTTCTAAACACATTTTCCAAACACATTCTAAACACAATTCCTTCAAATACAATTTCAAACACATTTAGCCTACAAAGATCTAGGATCGGGCGACTATGCTCTTGAGTCTTGGCACCTTGAGTACTATCCCCTGGCTCCTCCCGCAATCAATCATCAACCTTCCCCTTGCCCAAGCGGCGGGAGAAGGAACTTGTAAGCCTTCCAAGACGGGAGGACGACGAACCCCCTTTGGATTCCGAACGGTCAAGCACTGGATGGGCCACACTCCCGTCACCTACCTCATAGTCAGTTGATGCAGGACGTCTAGCTCTAGAACCTCGGACTCTAGCTAGTCCGGAGAGAGAAATGTCCCCCTGGCTTAGGCCTGTCATCCATACAATGTACCCCGCAGACAGAGAAACTGGCTCGGGTGGGAACTGGATACTCAAGAATGGTTTGGCGATCCAATACAGCATCCAAACTTCAAGTCGGTTTGCATTCAGCGCAACAGGTTTCGGGTTCTCTTCAGTACATTCCGGGATCTCCTGTTTCAAGCCATATTGTCTCATCACTCGAGCAGGCGAGTAGAAGACTAGCATTGTGAGGCTTGGCACCCTCAAAACAGTAGAACCAGGGGCATGTTTCATAGCAGCAATTCCCCACCAAGGAACTACCCACCTTATACAAGATTCAATCCTAGAGAGTGCGCATCTCCACTCATCCAATGAAAGTCGGCCATACACCATGGGCCGCACAGTGAATCCTTTTCTATTATAGCTCGCCATGTTCTCCGGTGGTGCCACCAACATGAGCTTCTCCATAAGCCAAACCTTGGGGAGTATACAAGAAGCACATTTCAAAATTCAACATTCAAAATTCAAGTACAAGTACAAGAAGGCTCCAGATCCTTACTTGGAGTAATACCGGACTTCCCGACGGCAATGAACAGGGGTCCGACTTCAGCATGTCAAGGCCCATCAATGTTTCGCCAATAACGAGCGGCATTGGGTCCCGACCATTAGCAAACTGCTCTACAATCTCAATTAGAGAGGCATCACCATTGCCAAACCCCTGCTTCGAAAAGAGAAAGCGAGCAAATATACAAAAACTCAAGGCTCTCAAGCGAAAAACTTTGGGAACATCAGGCCCAGCAAAGTAGGTGACAAAGAGGGACAAATCCACCCATCTGCCATATACAACAGCACTCAAAAGTGGGGGCTTCAAGCCCAAATACCTTTCAAAGTTCAAGAAAAAGTGTTCTTCAACACTAGGCATGCATGGCTCCAGCATCAAGGGCCACCCCAATATGGCACTAAATTCCTCAGGGAGGGGACATACCTCATTATTTCCAAAGCGGAAGACATGATGATTCGGGTCCCAAGCCTCCAGAGCAGCAAGAATGAAGTGCAAATCCAACTTTACAAACCGGAAAGAAACGGGCACCCCAAGGTGCATGCCATCAAGCTCCCTTTTCTCCATCTTGCCTAGCGAACCAAGCCACAAGTTCAAGGCACTTTCAAAAGATACAGCCATATTTTTTTTTCTTTTCGAGAGGAAGTAGTATGCAATGATAGCAGGGAAGGATTGATACAAGAAATGATCCAATTAACAAGCTCCCTATTTATACAAAAATTGGCTTGCACGACAGCTCACAGGCGCCAGGCGCCAAGCCTGCGCCAGGCGCCAAGCCTGCACCAGGCGCAGGGGCCTGCATCTAAGGACGAGGCCACCGTCCTCTCTTATGACTCCGAGTACACAATCTTTAGTGTTTCGGACAGCAGAGTACAACCTTCATTATTCAAGATTCCAAAGCCGCAAGCCGCGCAATTTCAAGCAGTCCGGATCAACGCTTCGGGCAGATTTCGGGTCAATTTTTCAAAATTCAAGCATTCTAGTCCTAGATCGGCGTCCTAAGTCGAGTCTGCATATGCATAAGCAAGAGTTGAATATACTTTGACTTGCGCTTTTCCTAACCAAACAACCTCAGTCAAAGTGGGGCCTTATAGTGGGTACATACACCCGAAAAAATGGGCACATACACCCGAAAAAATGGGCAAAAAAAATTTCAAAATTTTTCGCAAAATTGTCATGCATGCATATAGCTACAAAATTTCAAGGCACACACTACGCATACAATTTCAAGCATTCAAATATACAAAAGCCAACCTTCAAATTTTACAAACCGATTCAAGTTCAAAACCATACAACCACACAAAAATTCAAGTTTCAATCCATACAAATACAATACATCTAGCCTATACAAAATCAACCCAGGCAAGCTGGAACTCGCTACCATGCAGGGTCAGTCTGAGTCATCATCAGCAGTGACGTCAACCACAGGCCCCTTGTCCCTGTTACGCCTCCTAAGGCGCTCCAGCTCCTGATCCATCTCCGTCCCAGGGGTACTAGGATCCTGCTCCGAAATACGAAGTGTGCCAGTGGAGGGAAGAACTCCCTGCTGAGGGGAGGAATACTGATACGGCGGCGGCATCAGCATATACGGATACGACCCATACATCTGAGCCTGGCGCATCCTATCCATCTCCGCGTAGCAAGCCCATGAACCTGCACCCCAAAGCTGAGGACCACTTCCTCCGAAGTAGTAGCCGGAAGGAGGAACAAAGGGCCGTGAACCGCTAGCACTTCCGAATGAATGCCTGGTGGGGTCAACATGTACGAAAGGGGAAGCTCTCCGCTCAACATCAGAGTGCCTCTGATGAGCACCAGCACCGGACCCATGTCCCAGCTCCAAGCTCGGTCCCTCTTGTCTCAAGGACATCTCCGCCTGAGGCTCCCTGTCAACAGAGTCTCTACGGTCTCGACGGTGCTCCTATACAAGATAAAATTTCAAGAATCAATTTCCCAAGTTGGAATTTCCAGTATACAAGTTTCAAAATCAAGTGAAGTACCTCTCTGTTCCGGCCAGAAAGCTTCCGGGTCAGCTTGGCGCACTGCCTCTTCCAAGAATCAAGCAAGAGCATCCAGCGACGCATTCTCGCCCGAGGCGCCTGCATACAAAATTCAAGATCAATTTCCAAATACAAGTTACAAACCGTTTCAAAAATGCAACAGTACTTACAGAGGCATAATGCTCAGGTACAGCATCAAATGATTTCCGGTGCGGAGGAAAAGCCCAAGGAATGGTCTCCACCACCTCTTCCCCGTCCGAGTTCTCATAGCGGAGGATCCTATCAGCATGAGGAATGTCCTCAGGATCAACCTCCTCCTCCTACATACAATCATACAATCATACAATCATCCAATCAATATAATCAATACAAGAATACAAGAATACTAGAATACAAGAATACAAGGTTCAAAGCTCACCGGCAGTACGAAGCGTACTGGTGGAGCCAGCCTCCTCAGGAAGTCGTCATAGCTCCCCTTCCTGTGTACAAACTCCCTCCAAGAGCGGCAAACAGCCTCGCCCCTAGCCTCCGCATAGAGCTGGGCCAACTCTTCATCCAACGCCAGCATGGACTCCGGCGAATCCTTGGGGACAAGTCTATCCCCTGAACTGTGCTGAAGGGACACTCGCTCCCCCAAATACCACATATGGAGGTACAGCCCTGGAAGCAAAACCCGCCGCCCAGACAGGAATTGGGCACGAGCAGCTGAGGCAGGTACAACTGCATTGGCAAAAGGACGCCATACCACCTACAAAGCAGACAACTCGGGCAACAGTACAAATACAAATACAAGAAAGCAAAACAGTACAAAAGATTACCCTATCAGCAGGCAAAACTCTCCAAGCTCTGCGAGAAGCCGCCAGGGACGCACCAACGCGCACCGCTCCTATCCAAGAGGCAGCATACGGGTAAGCCGCATCTCTAGTACGCTCCGGCGCCAAAGTCGGGAAGTGCTCATAGATCCAAATCTTTCAAGTAACAAACAAAACATCAGTCAAGTTCAAGATACAAGCATACAAATACAAAGTACTGTAGGGGAATACAGTTAAACATAATAACATGTGCGGAACAATCCCCAAAGCCAGGAAACATGTATAAAGCACAGATTAAGCAAACTTACATTCGAAGCGTGTTTTCCACAATAATCTGTCAACGAACACGAACAAAGAACTCCTCTTGTCGTTCCTCTACTTGGTTCACCGACATGTTCAGATCCGTCTTGATAATCGAAGCTTAGACAATCATTCAAGAGTTTGTGCTTTTGGGAAGAACACATCCATGGAGGCTAAGAGAGAATTAGGGTTTCTCTCTCATCCTTAGGGTTTGATGTGTAATCTGAATTATGTGTTAGGAAAAACATAAGGTTAGGTTATTAGAATAACCTAGATAATAAGCAAGCCAACCGACCAAGGCCTAAGGCCATTGGCCGGCCAGCAAGCCCACGAAGGGTTTATGCGCGCACAACAATGCGGGCCGCGAATTGCTGCTCGCTTAGTGCCTTGTCCGTGCGCGTCACACAGCAGCGATGCCCATGGGCCAGCGCTACATTGCCATGCACGCTGCGCCCATGGGCCTTGCGCTTGTGCGCTCCGGCTCGTGGGTTGCTTTCGTATTACGATTAAATTATCCTTCGACAATTTATTTATCGTTTCGTACTTGACGGTCCAATGTCGTACGATACGATTATTCGTCTCGCCTAGCTTACGAATATACGCAATACGATATACGATTTCACGATCCAATGTTTAATCGTATAATTATGTTTTCCGAACTAATTTCCCGAAAAGCTATTAAATGAATTTCCGATTCATTTAATCCGGTGATCTGTTACATGTCATTGGTGTGACCTTGTAGGTTCAGTCAAGAGTAAGTTGTGAGCTTAATATTCATTAGAACGCACTGATCGGAAGCATTGCTCCAGCTAGCTGTTCCGATCACTTGATCTCACTGAAATAATTGTTCGCAATTAATCTGAACCTTGGTATTAGACTTAATGCACCTTGGGTGAAGGACATATTTCCTTCAATCTCCCACTTGTCATTCAGACAAGTGTGCATACACATTCCTTTGTCACTTAGTGTTACCTACTGAACATAAGGTAAGATCCAAGCCTAACCATTATTAGGTCCAGAATGTTTCTCGGATTACAGAGTTCAACTGTCAAACTTTTGCAGAAGGTTAAGCCTAACCATTCTGAGCACGGCCATGCATTTTACAGTATCTAACTCTCCGAGAGGCCTTGTTACACAACAACACCATATCCTATCAAAGATAGGAGGACAATCCATTCTTGCAATCTATGAACACTCACTTTTATTCATAGTACGCCCAATAACTGCTTTTATAGCCTCCTTTTACGGTGCGACGTTTAGCTAGTATCTAAGCGAACTAATTCTCAAACGAGCAAACATAATCACTCATGTTCTGAGGAACGGTTTCTAATCGCCATTAATGAGAACTACCTATGACATGACTTTAATCTCTTAAAGTGTTCTCATGGTCAATCCGATAC
This sequence comes from Spinacia oleracea, assembly GCF_020520425.1. Lineage (NCBI taxonomy): Eukaryota > Viridiplantae > Streptophyta > Magnoliopsida > Caryophyllales > Amaranthaceae > Spinacia > Spinacia oleracea. Next base: position 88,745,349 of record NC_079491.1, on the reverse strand, counting down.
AAGATCAAATAAGTATCTATGCAAAAGATTCTAACATCCAGTCACTCTAGTTCAAGAAACAGAACTAAGTAATCTACTTGCAATCTAATCTTCATTAGGCATTGGTCGTCCACCTTTCAATGACCTGGATTAGGGATCCTTTGTGACTTCAATATTCAAGTTCACTTATGGGTGTTTCTTTGTCGAAGAATCCATCTTGACATCCCATTTGAATGATTTGAATCACATGGACTTATCATTTAATACTAAACCAAGATTAAATGATCTATGAAATATGAAATATGATTTCATAAATGATAAATGTTTAAACCAAGTGCTTACCAATTTGTGGGCCTCTAACCCAAAATCAAGCATTTAATGTTTTACAGATGTAGGCCTTTCACCCAATACTTAAAACATTCATGGAACTCAAACTTGATTCCATTTCTGCATATGAATGTTGTGTCTCATTCAATGCAGAGGTTTAGTTTATCATACTTTGCTATTCTTAGCATCCTTTCTATCGAAAGCCTTTCGATGTAAGATGAAAAGATCTTTGAATATGTTTATATAGTGATCTAGTCTTTCCTTGATGTTTAGGATGATAATCATATTCAAAATAGAAAATTATCCAGATAGCAGACTTGTGATCAACCTGAGTTCATTGAAGAACTCCCACTAAAAACAATTCCCTTTTATTGCTTCTTAGGCAATAATGAATTCATTTCAATTATGTAGAATTGCAAATGATGCCATCTTTTTGGAATACTCCAACCAGTTCACAGAGATGTGGGAGATACATCTTTCAACTGAGAACTTGGAAACTAATCATTGATTCAGTTTCCCATGCATCACATATGGTTTAGAACCTATGTAACCACCTTTTAATCACGACGCCTAATTGCCCGTGTATGTTTGTGGTTTGCCTAACAACAAGATCTAACTTTTTCTTAGGCAAATGCATGTAGCACGTACCAAAACTTTAGTTATCTTCACTTCCTCTTATCAAGTGCTCATCCTACATCTCCAAATGTATTGGATGTTCTTGACACTATTCCAATGATCTTTGATCCAGATCAATGGAGATTGGTATAAACTCGTCACGATCCAATGTTCACGAGTTATCTTGGCGATCTATATATCACATCATACATGATTGATTGTAATGCAAAAACCATTCGCATTTTAAAATCCATCCATGTGACTTTTAGCTTTATTCTGTTTCAAGAGACACTGAATCTTGCTAAAATCTTGGCATTGCCATGTGATATAAGGTGAAGGCACCTCTTCAAGGTCCTTATGCTTAACTCTAGTGAAAACAGCCTAGCTTTATTTCACTTTGAGTAAATATAGCCATATTTCCTCAAATTCTTGTAAAATAGGTAGGTCATAAAATCCATCTTTGGCCCATGAACTTCATTGTCTAGAAAATTCTAACAATAGTCTATTTCTATGTCATGTTCAACAAGCAAGACCCACGTGTCTTTAATTAACCAACTTTCAGAAATCCATGCCATGGAATCATAGAATGTTGACTTGTTGATATGGTCGTATAACATTGCCAAAGATATGTGGAACACAAATTAAATGTTTGATTTGAACCTTCTGAAGTTTGAGTGTGAAGAGATTCGTTTGTTTATTAATCAATCATATGACTCAACCCTTAAATGACCATTTCATTCGAATAAACACTCAACGAATGTTTTTGTTTACTTTGAATGTGAGTCTTTCCGTTGTCCAAACAGAAATTGATTATGATGATTAATGGAACATAATACCATTAAGTTCCAGCCTTTAGAAGGAATTTAAAACAAACATGATGACCCTACAATTAATGTAGCACAACTTTTCTTCATTTCCTACTTGTAGGTCAATAACCAGACTTAGCTCCCGGAATTTGAGTTCTTAACAAGAGTTTAGAACCTCAAGTGCTAATCTAATACCATAGGAGTTTATTTGCTAAGTCGTTTCTCTTTCACATAAACTTCAAGGTAGAAATTGAATATTGAATTCATTTCTTTTGTTCCCCTTTCCTATCCTTTCTAGCACGTTTTCTTATAGTCCTAAAGATTTTACTCTTTACTTGATCTTCTTACTTTGTTACGCTTATAAAGTCCCTTTCTTTTGTTCACTTTGAATGACAACATCCAATGAGTCTAATTCATCATCGAATCAAAAGAAAATTGGTTGTTAACCATTGGTTATACATGAGTCTTTAACTCAATACTTCATTATTCCAAAACTACCCAGTATTCTGAATATATGAGGTCCAATTGGTCTACCATTCAAATTCTAGTTTGAAAACAACCATGAAGATCACTATAAGAAAATGGCATTCAAGATACGCTCTCATTTCCTTTTCTTTGAGAATCGCTCTCAAAATAGTTACCAATCGATCGAGGAAATATCGCAGTTCTATCGTCCGAACGCAATAAAGTTGAAGATTTACGATTCTACAAAATGAACTAGCAAAGAAAAACATTTATCATACTTTAATAACTTGAAATAAAAGCATTCACGCAATCATTAAAGCTATTAAAACATTTCATTCATGCAAAAAAGCAAAACATGGTCCAAAATGAATGAAACGATTCCAAGACCCCAAAAGTCCTAAATCCTTAAGCAGCTTTAGCATGTCTTAAGTAGTTTAAGATTTTAGGTAAGCAAAACCTATTGCTAGTAATCTCCAAATTACTCTTGGTTAATAAATTAATGCCATAATTTATTCCATTGCCACAACTTAATGCCATTGTTGTTTGAGTTGAAACCACAATCAACGTGCTCCTTTAGGACGCCTTACCACCTAAGTCAACTAAAATAGCACCTCGCTTTAGCGAAAACCTACTATCTTAGATCCTTAGATTTTTGTAAGTGCTTGATTTGGAAGGCAATTTTTAAACTCAATATTACTTGGACCTAGTTGTTTCTATGTTGGTTCGATTATTTAGTGAACTCATTCTAATCGAGTCATATGAAACAACCTGTTCATGCAAAGCATAAATACATTCATACATTCACGCATAATATATATATTAAATTGCATAAATAAATGGTGATCTAGTATGGCCCAAAACATCTTGTCTTGAAGCATCCAATCTTTATCACCTCCTTGTTAGCTTGGCATCGTCTTGAATCTTCGTTCAAATGCTAACTTAAAGTTCTAAACTTAGAAATACTTCAAAATAATAAAATTACATCAAAATTTCCATGATACGCAGACCATAATTAAAACTTTACATTCAAAGATAGAACGGTACGCAGACCGTATTTAACTATCCTAAATTGGCCATACTAGTCACTTGGAGTACCTGCATTACATAAAATATGTATTCTATGCATTCACCCATTCGTGTGCTAAAACGAATGGCCCATATTAATATGCAAGTATTTACGTGAATTAATTAAAATTCACGTTCACATAAACGCGTCCTAAAAGATTAATCAATTTCCAAATTATTAATCCTTAGACTTTATTCTAATTAAAATTGAATTTAATTAAAATAATGCGACCTACGAAAATAATTAAAAATAATTATTTCATTTTAATTCCATTTAGTGGCTCCCACTCAAACCAATAATTATTCCGGATAATTAATTATGAAATATTAAATTAAAACTCGCGGCCCGGCCCAAGCAAATAAAATATTAAATTAAATATCCCGTTAGCCCAAATTAATGCAAATACACGAAGCCCAACGAATTAAACGATTTTAACAAAAAGTCCAATTACTTAGTCGGGCTAGGCTTGCGCCCAGCCCCATGCCTTGCGTGAGGCCCAAGAGCGCACGAGCAAGGCTCGCACACCCAGGCCCCTCGCGCGCGCGCACCGCGTCCCCGCAGCTATGCTGCCCCTGCGATGCGTGTTGTGCATCGTGTGTGTGCTGGACGTCGCAAGGCTTGCACCTTGCTTCGTCGCAGCCCCACAAGCTCCCTCGCCTGCCCCTTCCTCGCCTAGCGCGCACGAGGCACGCAGCATAGCTGCTGCTGCCCATGTCGCATGGCTCGGCCTAAGCACAATGGCCTCGTATGGCTCGACGAGCCACACTTCCACCATGCTCATGTTCGTGCCTTTGGTTCGTAATACGGACCAACTTAATTAAAATTAAATTAAATTCACGAACTTGCATTAATTTTTTTTTTCAAAAAAGTTAATATTTTATTTTCGAAAAACAACGATTTTTAACGATTTAATAAACTTTAACGACAATCTAATTTCGTAAAATTAACAAATCAAGGGCTAACAATATTCAAACTTTTAAGAACGATCGAATCAACATTAAAGTTTGAACTTTTAATTAATAAAATCCGAAGCTTTAAATCGTTCATAAACAATTAAATTTCAGATTTTTAATAATTTGGTTTAAGTGCGATTAAAATTAACGAAACCATTCAAAATTTTAATCCAATAATTTTTAAAATTAGCCACTGACCCATGAATTATATCCCCTTTTCCAATTAACCGAATTATTAAATCAAAAATAATTAAAATTCAATTAGGGTTTCAAATTTTACGAATTGGGGAAAGGAAAAATTAGGGTTTATACTTATCGGAAAAATCTGAAATTTTTACCATAGATCAAGAATGTACCTAGCAACATTGTGTCAAAATTTCAAGCAATTCCAAGTAATATAGGTTGACCTTTTAATTGAATTACTGTCCGACACTTTTAATTTTTAATGAAAAATTAACAAAAACGCCCAAAAACGATACTTCGAGGCCTGTTTTCGCAATTCTATTCTCATGAGTTGATCTTAGAAAATCGATTTCCATCAGATTAGGGTTTTAAAAATCGAAAAAGCGAATATTTTTGATTTCGGAAAGCCTAATTTCGCAATTAATCCAATAATTCGAAAATATTCCGAAAAATCAACAAAATTTCCATAAATTTCGACAGATGCAAAAACAATAATAATCATGCTAATTCATGCTTTGAATACATAAGGCTCATGATACCACTGTAGGGGAATACAGTTAAACATAATAACATGTGCGAAACAATCCCCAAAGCCAGGAAACATGTATAAAGCACAGATTAAGCAAACTTACATTCGAAGCGTGTTTTCCACAATAATCTGTCAATGAACACAAACAAAGAACTCCACTTGTCGTTCCTCTACTTGGTTCACCGACATGTTCAGATCCGTCTTGATAATCGTAGCTTAGACAATCATTCAAGAGTTTGTGCTTTTGGGAAGAACACATCCATGGAGGCTAAGAGAGAATTAGGGTTTCTCTCTAATCCTTAGGGTTTGATGTGTAATCTGAATTGTGTGTTAGGAAAAACATAAGTTTAGGTTATTAGAATAACCTAGATAATAAGCAAGCCAACCAACCAAGGCCTAAGGCCATTGGCCGGCCAGCAAGCCCACGAAGGGTTTATGCGCGCACAACAATGCGGGCCGCGAATTGCTGCTCGCTTAGTGCCCTTGTCCACGCGCGTCACACAGCAGCGATGCCCATGGGCCAGCGCTACATTGCCATGCACGCTGCGCCCATGGGCCTTGCGCTTGTGCGCTCCGGCTCGTGGGTTGCTTTCGTATTACGATTAAATTATCCTTCGACAATTTATTTATCGTTTCGTACTTGACGATCCAATGTCGTACGATACGATTATTCGTTTCCCCTAGCTTACGAATATACGCAATACGATATACGATTTCACGATCCAATGTTTATTCGTATAATTATGTTTTCCGAACTAATTTCTTGAAAAGAAATTAAATGAATTTCCGATTCATTTAATCCGGTGATCTGTTACATGCCATTGGTGTGACCTTGTAGGTTCAGTCAAGAGTAAGTTGTGAGCTTAATATTCATTAGAACTCACTGATCGGAAGCATTGCTCCAGCTAGCTGTTCCGATCACTTGATCTCACTGAATTAATTGTTCGCAATTAATTCGAACCTTGGTATAAGACTTAATGCACCTTGGGTGAAGGACATATTTCTTTCAAGTACAAAGTACAAGGAGTCTCGAATACTTCCAGCACGCTCCATAGAGCAGCCATGCTCGGGTCACTCCCCAGTGCAGTCAGGGAGGCCCGCCCCATTTCATACAAGAGGTGGCTATAGGCCAAGCCACCCCAGTTGTAACTCGGAACAGCTCTTAAGTCCCTCAGAGCGGACAAGAAGCTAATATGCACCCGACTGTTCCTACTCGGGGCAATCACTCTGCTAACCAAAACAAGGAGGAAGAGCCTAACCCTCTGCTCCGCGGACACACCCTCACCACAGATAGCATCTACAAGCACCGTCACAGAAGCGTGTCGTCCTCTGATAAATCAACAACAGGGCCGAGCAAGTCCCTGGCAGCGGCCGGGCGCCACGTCAGCTCAGAGTCAAAGGTCACATTCCTCTCAGAAAAAGGAAGACTTGTAATCATAGCAAACTCAAGAGGGGTAATAGTAATCTCCCCCCATGCCATGTGGAAAGTGTTGGTGGTATCCCACCACAGCTCCAACAAAGCCCACAAACGGTTCTTAATCCCCGTTCTCCTCGAGGAACCTCCCATGGTGCGCCAGAAATCGGCCAGGCCCATCTGCGACCAAATCCCCATAGCCTCCTCATCAGAACGGAGAGCCTTAAAGGCCCTCTGAACCTCCACCAAGGACCAGTAAGTACGGAACGGCTTTCCGTCGGCCTACAGGTGAGCGAGTTAGCTCAAGACCTATACAAATACAAAGTACAAATTCGAAACACAGTACAAGACTCGCCATGCCAGCGCGAGGCCGCTGAGACACGTGCCAATCCGGCCGAAACACCAGGTCGGAAGGGGTCCAACCAGCACCATGGAAAGCGGGCGCATCCCGGGGAACCCCCACCTGGCGCATTTATCGCAGCCGCTTCATCATCCGAAGCATCTTCCTCAGCAGCTCGAACCACAAACGACTCAGCGAGCTTTCTCCGAGTGTGACGAGGCATACTAAATCGAGCAGCATACAAAGTGTCAAAATTCTAAACTGGGGGCTATCCTATACTAGCCTAAACAAAGTCAAAAAATTCAATTCAAAACAAAATCCCCAGTGGACCTCTAATTCAAGGTACAAGTTCTACACCAACGCCTAGGCTACCCACGCCGAAGCAGGTATTCAAATTCTACACCAACGCCTAGGCTACCCGCGCCGAAGCAGGTATTCAAATTCCTACACCAACGCCTAGGCTATCCACGCCGAAGCAGGTATTCAAGTTCTACATCAACGCCTAGGCTATCCATGCCGAAGCAGATACGAGTTCAAAAGTACAAGTTCCAACAGTTCAAGTTCAAGTGGCTATCAAACAGTTTTCTACAAGATTCAAGAAGCTTAAGCATACAAGCATCATTTCAAAGTACGAGAAATTCAAAACTACATGCAATCCTAGAGTTATTTCATAAGCAAAAACATGAAAAACTTACATGGACAAGGCAAGAACAAGACCAAGGGGAGAAGCTAGTCGACCTTTGAGAGAAAAGAAGCAAAAATTTCAAGTGAATGTGCCTCAAAATGGCACGGCAAGGGGGCACTTATATAGTGCTTCCCAGCGCCAGGCACCGCACCAGCGCCCAGCGCAGACCTGCTGCATGCGCAGGTCTGCCGCGCGCGGTCTCCCATGCTGATTGCACGCCCTTTGCTGCTACGGTCTTCCGCACCAAGCATCAAACGTCGCATCGAACCATCCAACGAAAATACGGGTATACACCTTTATCCCCAAGTACAAACAGATGAATATTTCAAGAATACAAAGTCCAAAAAATACAACGACTCAGGCGCCCAACTCCCAAAGGACCCAAGCTCCGGGAAAGTCAGTCAAAGTTCAAAATTTTAAGGGCCAGTAAAAAGCTCTTATCCCCAGCAAAGCACATCCCAACGGATTAACTCCGGGTATCAAAGTTCATAATTCAAGATTCAAAAATTCAAATTTTCAAGGCCAGGCTCCGTCCTGAACTGAAGGCGGAAAAGTACAAGTACAAATCGGAGTCATCACCAACCGCACCGAGGTAGACTCTATCCTTTTTCTAACGCCTGTTTTATGCAGGTACCGGCGTACAAAGAGTGGTCTCGATTGCAGAACATCTTGACCATTCTCCGTCCCTTTCGAAATACTTTGACTTGCGCTTTCCTGACCGAACGCTCAGTCAAAGTGGGGGCTTCTGTACACACCTAATTTGTGTCTCCCCTTTGGGATGATGATGATACCATTATCCTTGTTAGGCGATTGGAGTAACTCCAGGCGGAAATCCCAATTGCTAAGAATACCTCCGAAATCCAAAGTCCGAAATCCAAAGTCCAAAATCCAATCCCCGAGGTCGTTCCCCTCCCGGAACTCGGTACAAAATACAACTTCCAAAATCCAATTTCAAAATCCAAGTTCAATCTCAACTAGTGGGCCATCCCATTGGTCTTACTAGGCCTTTTCCACTCAAAATCATATAAGGCAAGTCAAATTCGGGCGCCGACCCACAAAACCGAGCATGCCGGGCCCCGCCCCGTAAAACCGGAATTCAAAAACCTGAGAAAGGTTTGTTTTTAGACGCAAATTCAAGCCTTAACCTCCAAGAAAACACTACAAGCCAAACATCGTACTATTCGTACGAAGGTACACCCATACAAGACAAATCAAGGACGGCATCTTTCCGTCCTTTTTGGCGGCATTCAGCCCACGTCAGCAGCGCCCAGCGCTGGCCTGGCGCCAGGCGCTGGCGTGTGCTGGCGTTTTGCACCATTTTCCTCCTATAAATACCCCTCATTTCCTTCGAAAAAAGAGGGAGAACAACACACATAACGTCGTAATTTCGACATTACTCCTCACAATACAAACTTCAAAACTCTTCAAAACACATACAAAAAGTCCTAAATTCAAGAGCAATTGGGAGCTCGAGCCTAAGCTTAACTAGGTAAATCCGAATCCCATTTCAATTAATCATGCTATTTTGATTTCAAATGATTAGCAAGTTGGTGGTTTTTTTTCAATATACAAAATACAAACTTTCAAGATTCAAGGATGTTCAAATTGCTTGCATTCATCTCTTTGAACTAGAATCACCTTCAAGCATGGAGTAATCAAAGATGACACCTTTTACCATTTAAAGGTTTAATCTTTTGAGATTCAAAACTCCATTTTTCAATATACAAGTTCAAGTCTTCAACTTTCAACATACAAGTTCAAGTTTTCAAATTTCAATCATTTCAAGTTCAAAGTTTCAATCTTTTCAAGTTCAAACCTTTCAATATTCAAGCTTTCAATTTCAAGTTCAATATGCAAAATCTAGGACATTTGGGTTGAGCAACCTCTCCCAAGTTGAGATTTTTGGCTTTGAACTCGTGTCGGGCGCACTTATTTTTAAGGAGCCGCTTGGCGTTCGAATCTCATGTGCCCAAGTACAAATTTCAATATCGCAATTTCAATATTGCACTTTCAATATCGCACTTTCAATATCGCACTATCAATACCGCAATTTCAATACCGCAATTTCAATTTCGGACTTTCAATTCCGCACCTTTACTTGCCTAGTCCATTTCTAGGCAATGTGGACCTACTCCCTAGTCCTTTTCTAGGGGGTCTTGTATTTACTAGTTTCGCACTTTATTTAGTATTGTGATGTTGCTTTATGTGCTTTATCTCTTTCATCACCAACATGCTAAATACAACAAAATACAAAGGTTACATCACGCTTAACGAAGATATTTGTGGACAAACCGGCCTTAGGTTCCTTAAATCAATCTTTAAAGCAAAGTGACCACCGTACAATTAGAAATTCTATTTTGTTCTAATTTGCAAACCCACATAGTCTAATCTTAGGGTTTATTTTTGAAACAATGTTGTGCCAACGTACTTGAATATTTCTAAAGCCCGCCGAATAAGCATTTTCGTTCCCGAGCCCGGATCTCACCCATCCGTTTCAAAGATTCAAGGCCTTATCCAAAAATAGAGTCATTGTGCGGTCTTCCCAAACGAGACCTAAAATGAGTTTGGTGGCGACTCCTTCGAGGTGCAAAAACAATTCAATGCTCTAAACAAACCGCCGCGTGCCAAACCCCCCACTCGTAGGGAACGGAGAAAAAAAACCCCCCTACAAATACAAATATGGAATTGTATACGTATACAAGGCTAGATTGGTAGCAAAAGGTTACAGGCAAGTTCACGGCGTTGACTACGATGAAACCTTTTCTCCAGTCGCGATGCTTAAGTCTATTCGAATAATCCTTGCGATTGTCGCGTTTCATGATTATGAAATATGGCAAATGGATGTCAAAACTTCCTTCTAGAATGGTGTTCTTGAAGAGACTGTGTTTATGAAACAACCGAAGGGTTTTGTCGATCAAAAGAATCAATGAAAGGTATGCAAGCTTAAGAAATCCATTTACTGATTAAAGCAGGCATTGGGTTGGTTGTATTTGGTTTGGGCCCCCACATCAGCCTTTTTTAATTGGGCTTAAAGTTTAGAAGTTACTCTTTGAACTGGGATCGGTTGTTTTCCTGGTGGAGCTTGCTTTTTCTTAACCTGAAATCCTTGTTTTTGTTTTGTAGTTTTTTTTCCTTCTTCTTTTTTGTTTCTTCCTCCATCTTTTTCTGAAAATCTTTTGGTGGTAACAGTTTTGGCTGTACTTTCCTTGTCTTGTGTCTTCTTCCTGGAGACATTGATTCAAGGGTTATGGTTGACTTTCCCTTCTTCCATCAAGGATGTAGTTCTATCTGATCTTTCCCATGCACTAGGGTTTCTTGTCGGGCTTCCATTCCGCCGACATACTCTTCTTCTTCCTTTAAACCAATTGGACACCGACCAATGCCATGGCCAATGGAGTTGCACTCTTTATAGAAATATGGGGTTTCATCGTAGGTAATAATTTGCTTAAATGCACCTATCCAAATTGCCTCTTTCCTCTGCACTGCCAAGTCAAGGAGGACTTGCACTCTGGCAAACCTTACTTTGTTTTGCTCAATAGCTCTGCAATCTGTTTTTATAAATGATCCAATTTCTCCGGCAATTTTTTGCAGTACTGATGGAGAGTGGAACTCAATTGGCAATTTAGGTAGTGTCACCCACACTAGTACTTTCGAGATGGTAGCTTGTGAGGGCTTAAATCCCAGAACCCACGATTGCACCAAAAGCATAAAGTTCGCAATGAACCAAGGACCATTAGCTTGTGGTTGATGGTGAAGGAAATAATGCCCTTGGTCCAAGTATGCATTCTATGTTAAGTCTAATAAATGCGGTTCAGTATTAATTAACAAGTTAATAATTCAGTGAGATCAAGTGAGCTGAATGCCTAGCTAGAGGCCGCTTCAGTTCAAGTGGAATTAATGATATTAATCCACAGCTTACTCTTGACTGAACCCGTAGGGTCACACAAATAGTACGTAAACGGATCAAGTATTTAATGGCATTAAATACTCCATCTATGGATATTCGGAATCGACGGATCTTGGTTTCAGTGGGAGCTGAGATCGTCACAGGCAAGAAATGAATACTCCGGAAACGATGATATTGCCGGAAACGGAAATATGGATCGTATCGGAAATATAAATATTATCCAAGTCGTAGATGTTGCCGGAAACGGAAACATGGTACGTATCGGAAAATATTATCGGAAATGGAAATATTGCCAGAATCGGAAATATTGCCGGAAACGGAAATATTGTCAGAATCGGAAATATTATCGGAATCGGAAAATAATTCCGGAAACGGAAATATTAAATATTTGTTCGAAACGGAAATTGATTCCGGAATCGGAAATATTAAATATTGTTCGTATCGGAAATGAATTCCGGAATCGGGAATTTAATCGGAAGCGTATCGTACGAATTAGCATCGGACGAGGCCCGCTAGACGAAGGCCCAGCACGAAGCCAGGCCATCGCCCAGCGAGCCGCACGCAGCAACGCGCGCCTCGACCAGGCCCAGCGCAAGGCCAGGCCGTCGCACAGCGAGCCAACGCGCACCATCGCACGCCAAGCCTCAACCAGGCCCAGCGCAAGGCCAGGCCCAGCCAAGGCCTTGGGCGCGCGCGCAAGAGCACAGCAATGGGCCGAGCGCTGTGCGCCTAGCGTGAGCCGCAAGGCTTGCGCGGGTGTACGGTGCTCGTGCAATGCTTGTGCGGGAATCCTGAAGCAATCGGGATTCGAAGTGTGATTAAATCCTAAAACTATTAGATAATGATTATTTAATTAGAGTCCTAGTAGGGTTATAATTAAATAAATTAGTATCCTAATAGGATTCCAAAACCCTTTCCATAACTCTACAAATAGGTGCCTAGGGTCACATATTTTATAGATTATTCAAGTATTCAAAGTGAGTTTTTGAGAGAAAATTCAGACACATTCCTTGACTATAAAGTGCCGAAAATCTTTAGTACCTTAAGGGCGATTCTAGTTGGTCAATCTTAAGGGGGATCCGGACGTGCTGTGGACTATCTACGGAGGGACGACACTTGGAGTCCTAAAGACTTGTTCTTGTTCGGTTCGGGCGCAGCTAGGGAAGGCACGCAACAAAGAGTATGCATCTAAACTATGCTATATGATTATGTGTAAATAATATGTATTCCTGGCTAAATGGTTTTTCCGCATGATTTATGAATTGTCATATGTATCATAACCTAACAGATGGGAGATGATTGGGAGGAGGGAGGCATGGGAGGAGGGAGGCATGGGAGAAGGAAGCAGAGTAAATTTCTGATTGGGTTTGGTTTTCGAGGGTGGCTGCGTAAGAGTGTTTGGTATTTGGGGGTGTTTCCTTCAGGTGGGCGGGGGTGGGGGATGGTTTTTGCGAGAAGGATGGTGGCTGGACCCACGGGCGAGCGGGCGAATCTGACGGTTGCGGAGGTGGTGGGGGCTCTCTCTCACTTTCTCTCTCTACCTCACTCTCTCTCTCTCATTTTAGTTTTAGCTATGAGATTAGGATGGATATAGGAATTGATTATGGCGTTATTTGTGAGTATAGCATAGTTCTTTGTGCTTTCGAGGTTGTATGTTTTATAATAGGGGTGCCAAAATCAATTCTCTTATGATATCTATACTTTAAAGAAAAGAATATCTAGACTATCCGAGGAAGTCCAAATACATGCCTGGCATGTATTTGCAAAAACATGCCAACCCCAAATAAAAAGGTAAATGTAAATGTTAAATATTTTTGGGGGGAAATGTATAACGGAATTGTAAATTTGTAAAACGGGGTGGTGACTTGGCATTGCTGAGTTGGTATTGGTATTACAAAAATGGTATTGGTATTACAAAAATGGTACTAAACTTTTTTTAAATGAAATTCATTTTCCTTAAATGGTACTCGTTTTGTACTAAATTTTATAAAGTGGTATTAATATCACAAAAATGGTGCTAAATATTTTAAAATGGTATTCATATTACAAACGGGATTCAAGTTGGCAAACGGGGTTGACTATTCAACAATTTCAAAATGGATGGGAAATTACAAACAAGCCCATGGCATGTATTTCATAATACATGCCTGGCTGCGATTTTGACTCCCTCAGACTATCCTATGTACTACATAGTTGTGAAAAACATATGGGATTTGTTTGTATGTTAAGTTTAATAATTCATCTGTTCCATAAATATGGCACCATTTTGTTTTTTACGCTATTTACACTAGACCTTTAGTCATGTTTTGTGATTCATATCTAAAAATATATAGTCATGTGAAATCTTGTTAGGTTCGTATCGATATATATTTTCTAGATAACAACTTTTTATAACTTTACTTATACATAATTAGAGATACTAGGAATCAAATAATGTGTTGGAAATCGTAAATTCAACCATGATGTAATATTTAATGAACAGAGGAAGTACTCCCTCCATCCCGGAATACATGACCTGTTTTCCTTATCGGGCCGTCCCTTAATACTTGACCTGTTTCTAAAAATGGAAATATTCTAACAATATTATATTATTTTTCACTCCACCCCTATTAACCCACCTACCCCCTACTCCATACAAAAAATAATTAAAAATTCAACCTCTACTCTCCCCTAACCCCACCTCTTAACCCAACTCCCACTAACTACATTAAAATAATATCCCACTATCAACTACTACCTATTAAATTAAATAAGTCAATTCAAGTCCCTTAAACTCTGTGCCGGTTAAATCGGGTCGAGTATTCCGGGACGAAGGGAGTAATGTGTTTTGTTATACCCACATTTTGTATTTTTGTTTAAGAATACAATATGATCTACTGGAGTAATATTTACAAACATATTTTCTTGGTCTTACGTCTTTTATCCAATAATATTTATACATTTTTACTCACTCTCTTACTTTTTAATCCATATTTTTTTACACTTTATAAGAACTTTTTAAACATGGTTGAACAATAAGAGCTTTACTCAAAATGTACGTTCTCTACACATAAAATATCTTAAACTTTTTTTTTTGGGTGTTAGCACCCGTGTCACCCCTAGGGCTTAATTCGGATTTGGGGCGAGTTCTGGTTGGTTAGACTCATGTCCCCTCTCAATTGTTGTTGCGGGGGATCGAACACGGGTTCTTCCTACCAAGTTCAGCCTCAATCACCACTAAACCAACAAGTAATTGGTATCTTAAACTTATATAAATTGAGCTTCTTAGACCAGTAAGACCTTACCGGAATTTAATTTGTTTGAAAGTGATCAATTAAACTTACTGGAACATGCTTAACATGCCTGGCTTTAGGGCGGTCCAACTGGACCTACAACATCGGGCCACAAAATTTTGAGGCCCAAAAGAAATTGTGCTAGTTGAACCTTAATAATGTTATATGGCATATATTTTCAGTTGCTTAGCTAAAACAATAAATGCATTTGTCCTAGTTGGTAGGGAGGTATGTATACGGGACATGAGACTCGAGTTTGATTCATGCACATGTACTGTTTCCTTCTCTTTTTTTGGGTATGGTGAAAAAAATCACCCGATATTCATGTATATCAAGCCTCTCGATTCTTTTTTTAAAACCAACCCACAAAAAATATTACATCATAATATTAATTTTGCTCTATATTTTTTTATACACAAACAAATATTAATGCTATAATAATTATGTATTTTACCTTAAAAAATTGTCCTAAAAATTTTATAAGGCCTAATATTTGAACTTAGCATAGTGCTCTAAATTTCCGGAGAAGACCCTGATACTTAACATAAACTAATTATAGGTATAAAAAAAATGGAAGTATATCACTTCACATGTGACAATGTGTCAAAAAGGGCTGAAATATTCCATAGAAATAGATATTTGAACGGACCTCGTGCTGCACAAGGGGAAGTGGGCAAAGTAACGGGCCTCGTGCTGCACAAGGGGAAGTGGGCAAAGTACCAAATTAAGTTGACCTATTTGGGTCCATTCAACATAGCCAATTACGTAGTACACTTCAAACCAATGTTCTTTAATACTCCATCCGTCTCTTAATACTCGCACTGATTGTCAATGTATAACTTTTACAAACAATATATTTACCTACATATTATAAAAACTTATTAAAATATTATTATTTTGAAAATATATATTAAGATAAAGCCAACAATATATTATATACTAACATTTGTTTTCATATATTGAAAATAAAATAAGGTCAAAGTCAATTATGTGAATAATGTAAAAAGTCAAAACGGTGCGAGTATTAAGGGACAGAGAAAGTAATAATGAAAGGTCGGAGGTCCCGTGTGCCATGTCACATAGTAACATTGAGAAAACTATCCACCTATAAGAGACAAGATCTATAAGAACATGTTTAATCAAGAGGATTCACCCTCCTCTTAGCATTCTTTCTCCTCAAAAAATGAGTCCTCATTGTTGTGGAAATAGGAGATACGATCAATTTTTTGATGAGGAATGGTTTTCATCCTCTATGCGAAGATGATAGCTCATGTGCCCAAGAGGAACATTTGACAAGTTAAATTTCACCACTTGTCACATTAATAGTGGTTGTCAAAGTTATCCATATTTTTAACTGTTATAATTATTTAAACGATAATAAAATTAAAACAGAAATCGATTTTAAAATATAAAAAAAAAACACCAACGACTATAAAAAAAATTCTATAAAATGAACCTAATTTTTACCTATTTTCATAGACTTTATTGTTATCGTAAGGTATATCTATTATCATATTTAATTATTTATAATATGTGTGAGGATCGTTTTATTTACTAATGAATAGATTTAAATTATCATTAATATTTAAATTTCTGCATAAATATTGAATTATATCGTAATTTGATTTTAATGATTTCCAAATTGATTTAAATTACATGTTGCTAATATTAATAAGTTATCATATTGAAAGTTAAATTATCACATTTTCCGGTTTTGTTCGTTAGCACAGTACGCTTGGACAAACAGTAAGTTACAGATCAACCCTAAATTGGATGAATCTACTCCTTTGAGACACTGGATTCATAGCAATATCCGGCTCTTTCATAGCACGGATGGAAGTGATAATAGTAGACTACACCTTTTCGTTGCAACACTATGGGCTATCTGGAAGACAAGGAATGCTAGGGTTTTCACAGAAACTCAAGGTCATGCCAGCTTCATGTTACAACAACTTCAACTAGCACTACACAGCTTATCAGTATTCACTGCAACCTTTAATGAACAGAACAATCCCATCAAGGATACGAGAACTCCCCCTAATTCCCCACCAGGCTTTTACCAAGTTGCAATAGGAAGACACCAATTATGCACAGATTTCTCCATCAATTCGTTTCCTGGAACAATAATACGTATAGATGGATCCTGGCACAAAAAGAAAAAACGGTATGGGGTGGGATGGACGGCAATGGAAATAGGTGGACAGGAAAGGGAAGTTGGAGGTCACTCCGGAGTCACCTCATCAGCCATTCAAACAGAAGCGATTGCATGCTTGTCAGCACTTAAGTGGGCAAACAACCATGCCCTAAGACTCATTTGGATCCATACTGACTCTGAAAATCTGGTCACAATGCTTCTTCGCCAAGCTATGGTCGATGTTTCAATTCATTGGATCATTAAAGACATTGTCAAGTGGGGCACACGCTTTGAATATTGCACAGTACTAAAGGTTGATAGGGTCATGGTCGACAAAGCTCACCACCTAGCAAATTTCTGTAGAACAAACTCTTGTACTTTTTAAATTGTTTTCGCATTACTATGATGTCAAAAAAAAAAAAAAAAAAAAAAGTTAAATTATCTAATGTAATAGACTATTTGGTGGGGGTATATGTATGAAGGAATAGAGGAAGTAAGAGAAGATACTCTTAGTTGTGTGACAAATTAAAGAAAGAGGAAGAAGATAGTGGAAAATAATGTGGAGGAAAGAGACTGTGATGTGTCAAAAAGAGAAGAGGAGAGATAAGAAATTAGAGGAGGGTAACCTTCTCTTTATTAAACATGCTCTAAGAGATAGGAAGTGGGTAGCCGTTTCATCTCCCACAAACTCGATGTATTATTAATAGGGAGAAATTGGTCAACCTAACAACAAAAGCTAGCATCATTATAAATGATGTTAAGATGATAATTCAAACCACAAACAATAATAACCTTAACAAAGTAATTAAATTGCTTTATTTAAAAGTAGGGTAGAAAAAAAAGCTTCTACAAGCAGTTTCAACTTTGAAAAAGACTACTCCCTCCGTATTTTTTTAAGGGATACACTTACCTTTTCCGGCCGTATTTATTTAAGAAATACACTTGCCATTTTTAGTAACTTATCAACCCCACCATCTAATTAAATAATACATCTAATATACCCTATCACCCACCATCCTATTAAACACATATTACAAACTTTTCTATAAGCCGGTCTTACACAAAAGACCACCTTGATATCATATAAGTTAAGTAATGAAACCAATTAGTTAAGCACTTGAACTAATTAGTTAAGCACCGAAATCAATTAGTTGAGCAAAGGAATTAATTAGTTAAGCAAAGGAATTAATTAGTTAAGCAATTGAATCAATTAATTAAGTAATGTAACCAATTAGTTAAGAAATTGAACCAATTAGTTAAGCAACCAAAGTGGTCTTTCCCATAAGGCGGTCTTACACAAAAGTTGCCGAACAAATATTTTCATAAACTCACCCCACCCTCCACCCACCAAAATGACATGGTCCCCACATATTTAATTATTAAAATATCTATCCAACCCCACTTGCTTTATTATTTTATTTCATTCAATTATTCTTCTTAATACCCGTGCCCGGCCAAGTGTATCTCTTAATAAAACACGGAGGAAGTACGAAGCAGCATAAAGTAAATCCTCGTGTTAGTCGTGTAAGCACATTTGCGTTACATACCAATTAATTACAATTCACAAGCTAAATGTGCAACTACAGAACTACTCAAATGTTTGCAACAAAAGAAACAGAATTACTCAAAATGTGAGAGCTGCCTTCAAACTCCTTACAAACTTGGCAACGGCCGCAAACTCTTGAAACGGTCTAGTATCCAACCCAGCCTTCAACAACGGCGGCAAGAACAGCCAAAACCCAGTACCCACCACAAACAACACCGTGGCAGGGCCGGAAATCCACCGTGGGATCCTCCATTTCCCACCAACTAACTTCTTAGCGACAATCTCAACACAGAGACATAATCCATGCAGGAGAAAGAACCACGTCACCTCGAATGTGGGCCAGTTGCGCCCCAAGTAGTAGAAGATGAGCTCGTGCATAATGGCTGACACAAAGAACGTGGACATCACCGCCGGAAGTGTGGCCCACGTGCGTCCAACGACCTTAGTGGAGTACTCTAGTGTGGGAAGGTACACCGTAGGCCTAAGTATCCTTGTCACCATGATATTCCATCTCTTACCCCAAAAGTCTTGCAATGAGGTTGATATTAAGGGTTCATTGAACTGTGGCTCCAGTTCGAGCCCTAACAAAATATTAGTCGATGTTGCTAGGAATGCAAAGACTAACTCTATGGTAAAATAGGAGTGGAAGAAAAAGATTAGCCATATGATTTTTGGATGAATGTAATCACCATAATCATAGATTTTAATTATTAGACATAAAAGTATCCCTTTAATGATGTAATTATAAATAGATGGGTGTGATTTTAATGACTTTTTATGAGGTGGGTGTTGGATTTTGATGGGTAAGCAAGAAAGTGCAAGAAATTTGGCGAATGAGATTGAAGAATTAGCGCAAAGTGGGCCCTTATCAAAAGCAAAAAGCAAGAGTTTGAAATTAGCAAGCCAAGCAATAAAGAAACAAGTCATACCACCAAGATGAAAAGATGTGAGATTTAAAGGAAGTGCTAAAAAGAGAGTAATAATTGGGATTATTGCTACTAATCTTGTATAACCTTTTGGATTAATTAGCTTGCCTATGTAATAACAATAGCTTAAAGATGCAAAAACTATTGCCCATACCTTGAAGAAGTTCTTCACCTCGTCTTCTGCTAGCTCTAACATTTTGGTTGATCGAGTTGAATCGAACAAGTTGAGGTTTGATTTGAGACTAATCGTGCGAAATAGGTTAGTTAAGTTTATCGATCAATAATAAAATTGAGAATTGAAGGAGCTCTTCTTATTGTAGGGACAGATTATGTGGCTCATATGAGATTGATTCTTTCCATTTTGGAAAAGGATTGAATAGGGGTTGGTTTCTTAATTTATTTGAGGAGAGATATTTAATATGGTTGAATGGTTGATAATGCAAATTTATTATTACTATAAAGTATTAGTGTGGACCAAATTTTTAATTTTTAATACTTTGATCTGTTCATCTCTTCTAATTCATATATATGTAGACATGGTATTTTTTGTCTTTAATGTACATTATTGTCTTGTTTATAGGGTAATTGTCTACTTGTTATTCAATTGTTATTCGAAGTTTGTTGGAAAATTGAGGGTACAAAACAGGGTCTTTGAGAGCACAGAAGAGAGGGCAGAACTGCAGAAGGCAAAGAAAGTTATTCTATTTTGCTTTTGTTTGACTTGATCGATGCCGAGTTGATCTTATTTATTGAAGACTGATGCTCTTTCACTTAATTTGCACGTAACAAATCCTTTGCACTCTTTGCTATTGATCTCTATACAATCTGCAATCATACCATGTTATTTGAAGGCAGGAGAATTGGTAGTTTTTAACTCTTTTTTTTTCATCGGTCAATTCAATGGTAATGGTAATATTTTAGTCGAATCTTTATATTAATAATAGAAAATATATCACTCAATATTTTGGTCAAATTACCATATTAACATTTTAAATATGCATATTAGATGAATAAATTTAAACGAGTATGTTAAAAATGCAATAACTATGCAGTAGTTGGTAAATATTCAGTTAAATATTTTGTGAAAAAAATTATCAAAATCCGTGCGTGCACGGGATCTAATCTAGTTAGCTCAATATGATAGAGCATTGTGTGATCACACACGAAGATGTAGGTTCAATTCCTACATAGGCTACATGTTAATATTTTGTGCATGTACTCCAATGTCTCTAAACAAAAGAGTAAATAAAAGGAGTGTTAATGATTAAATAAGGTGAAACGACAATAAGGGAAATTTGTTTTTGGTACTTTCTCTATCTATTTATACCATCTATAATCTATACCTATTATTTAAAAAAGAAAACCAAATTTTATAAGAGGACATGTGTCTCAACAAAATATATACTTAGAAAGACACGCGTCTCATCTATTACCACCTTTAATAATAAAAAATTAAAAAAAAAACATCAACTCCTTCATCTTCTGATTCTCCGCCTTTCAATATTCCAAACCAATTAATTCTCCTTTAAATTGGCTCACTCATTCAACCTTTACATTAGTGTTTATTTATTAGTTAAAATTGACAATTACTTTGTTTCTCCAAATTGATATCTAATACTCCATCCGTTTCTTTTTGTTTGTTACGTTTGGATTTTTGCACGTTTGTTAACGTATAATAAAGATTCTTTTTCTTTTTATTAAAAAATAAACTCAAATAAAACCTCAATCCACTAATCATTACAACAACCAATAAACTTGTTTTATTTATCAAAACGAACCAATAATGGAAAAGCACAAAGATTGCTTACTTAACATACTTGGGAAATTGCAAAGGTATTTACTGAGTTGAAAAAATTGGACCAATTAAAATTAAAAGATGGCACAAAAAATGATAGTATAATAAGTTTATAAAAGGAAAAAATTTCCCACGTAACAAACATTGTGAAATACTCTAAAAGGAATATGTAACAAACAAAAATAAAAGGAGGGAGTACTTCACTCTTCTCCTCCCAATTATTTATTGCACCATTTTAGCATATCAATTAATTGATTCATCAAGGAGATAAATTCGAGACGTTTGGAGTTTTGAGGTTTTGAGTAGTTAATTATTATTAGTATTGATTGGTGAGAATATTGAATTGTTATTTTTTCAAGTACATGATCGAAAATATAACTCATCGGATATAACCACTATGCAAAAAATTATACTTTTTTGTGGCTTTGTCTTTAGTATTACCAAAATTTAATATTTTTTTACTGGGTCCTATTTTGTGTTTTATTTAGTTTGATTGGGTTTTTTTTGTTGAATAATTGAGTTTTAGAAAAGTATCGTCATTGTTCACTTAAAATTTTGGTACAAATTTTAATTCTCTCTATCTAGTGTACTTTGTTGCTATTTTTTTCTTTTACCATTGGAACTTTAGCATGCATGGTTCATTGAAAGAGAAAGGCTGACCTTCTCCAATGTCAAGGGCGCCTTTAAATGCATATACAAAAGTACAAGACTACTATTGGCTAAAAAATCCGAGTCGATCATCATCTTGCCTTGGCTTTGTCAAGACAGATATCAACGGAAACGTGGGTATTAAAAATTTAAGATCTAATAACTAAAGGTCCTCGCAACGTACATCATACCTCATGCTCCATATCATAATTTATGCTACCGCTTAAATATAGAGTTTAATAATTAATTTATTACTATTTCATTTACAATATCATGTACTCATTTGTGAGTATTCTTTTGGGTTTAATATCCTATTTGACAAATTAAAGCTTCTTAAATTATAGAATAGATATTTGCTACTTTTGTGTAAGACCGCCTTATCGAAAATACCACTTTGATTGCTTGACTATTTGGTTTCATTGCTTAACTAATTGGTTTTATAGCTTAACTATTTTCAGTGCTTAACTAATTAGTTCAAGTGTTTAACTAATTGGTTTCATCGCTAACTTGTATGGCACTAATGTAGTAACGTGACATTTCCTATTAGTCCAGCTAACTTTATCTAAGAAAGACAAATTAAATTTTTCGCATTAACATAATAAAAATTTATGAGGTTATTAAAAAAAAATTGGACTTGTACGATTTTAATTGATAATAACGGGTGTAAAACTACGATAAAGATAGATAATATGAATATTTTTGTAAAATGTCTGAAAAGAACAAGTTTTTTTCAGATAAAATAAGTTCAGATAAGTTCAGATAAGTTCAGTTAAGTTCGGATAAGTTCAGATCAGTTCAGTTAAGTTCAGATAATATAAGTTCAGTCAAAATAAGTCCAATAGATTGAATCCTTAACTGAACTTATTGTTCTTAAAATAAGTGGAAATAAAGCCAACATAATACAGCCTTTGTCATAAATAAAACTTATTTATGTCTAGAAAAACTTATTTTTTAAAACTTAACTAACTTATTGTGTTTGAAATAAGTCAAAATAAATCGAACAAAACAATGCCTAAGATAAATTCAAATAATAAAAGTTGAGATAGATTCAAATAATATAAGTTCGGACGAAATAAGTCGAATAAAATGAATTTTTTTCAGACATTTTCCCATACAAATAAGTTTATTTCAGACAAAATAAGTTTTTTTCAGATAAAATAAGTTCAGATAAGTTCAGATAAGTTCGGATAAGTTCAGATCAGTTCAATTAAGTTTAGATAATATAAGTTCAGTCAAAATAAGTACAATAGAACGAAGCCTTAACTAAACTTATTGTTCTTGAAATAAGTGGAAATAAAGCCAACATAATATAACCTTATTTTGTCAGAATAAAACTTATTTCTGTCTAAAAAAAACTTATTTTTTTGCACTTAACTAATGTGTTTGAAATAAGTCAAAATAAATCGAACAAAATAATGCCCAAGATAAATTCAAATAATAAAAGTTGAGATAAATTCAAATAATATAAGTTCGGACGAAATAAGTCGAATAAAATGAAGCCTAAACAAAAAGTGAGTGAATCACTTCCAACTGAATAAGATGGGATTGGAATCCCTTTTTGGAAAATGAAAGACCCAAAGTAATGAAAAAATGACTGACAGAATCTGAAGATTGGAGGTGAGCCTGGGGATAAACTCACCCTTAGACATATTAACATTTACCCTACTTTGTTAAGACTAAAATATACGATGGAGGGCTGTACTACCCCACTGTTTTTCTCATTTATCAATTCCCACTAAGCACTAAGGGTATGTTTGGCCAAACTTTTGGAAGTAACTTTTGTTTCTCAAAAGTAATTCTGCAGAAACTAGTTTTAGAGTTATTTAACAATGTGTCTGAAAACCCGGGATCGTAAATGGATTCGGGAAATAAATTGTAATAATGTAAGACTTTATTATTATTATATTTATTTGATAAAATGTAAGATATGATTAACTAAATTAAAATAGCATTGACAATACAACATGGAATACACATGTTATCTTAAAAATAATAGTTTAATGTACTAGCATCAAAATCATACAAAAATAAAAAGATATCAACATTCCAACTACTAGCAAACAAAGATCCTGTTTGATGGCCATTCTCGCTACTATAAAAAAGGACCGATTAAAAAAATTAATTTTAGGATTTTTTGTCATTTAACACCTTAAAAAAAATCAACCTTTGTAATTAAACACCTTATTTAATTTAAATTATATTTAAACACCTTAAAAAATACAAAATTTAGAATTCAACATCAACTAACGGAAACTGTTAAGAAAAACATTAGTGGGGCCACACTTGCATATATTCGGATGGTTCTGAGCAGCTCACAAGTCACAACAACTACAAACAGAAGCAGCAGCTTGTTTGAGCTTACTATGGTGCAGCAAGTTCGGATGGTTCAGCAAGTCCACGTACTGAGCTTACGGCAGCAACAACATTCCACTCAACTTACATACATTCTTACATACATCAGCAACATTAGCCAACATATGAATGACATTTTCCTTACGGTTGTCAAATAAGATGGTAGGAATTACGTTTTAGTCAAGGTAATTACCAACCAATAAGCTTAATTTATCAAACCAACTAACAATCACAAAATTCCCAATTCGATTTTCACATGAACCCTAAGTTTTTACTAATTCAAATTGGGGGTTATTTTACCAATTGCAGTATACTTTCATCAACTCAAGGATTATAAACTATAAATTCGAAAAAATTGTAATGAAAAATACCGTTTAATTTTCACTAGAAATTAACCTCAATTTCGATTACTAATTATTAATATTCTTGAGCAATTTATGATTAAATCCTCAAAATTTATACATGATTGTAGGTTTGTTTATTCGCTTTAACCTCCTTGATTGTTCGCTAGTTGAAGAAATGTGATTCCAGTTGCATCAATTTCAGAATTTGGAAGAATTTTTTTTGAGAGATGAAAACCGAGAATAAACTCTGTAATCGATTCGTGGATATAGAGAAGGGGAAAAATCAGTCGTTGGCTAGAGGGACCACTAACGTTTTTATTAACGGTTTTGGTTAGTTGGTGTTGAAATCTAAATGTTGTGGTTTTTTAAGGTGTTTAAATATAATTTAAATTAAATAAGGTGTTTAATTAGAAAAGTTAGATTTTTTAAGGTGTTAAATGACAAAAAATCCTTAATTTTATACTAAAAAAATTCCATCACTTATCTTTTGGAAGTTACTTGCTGTGACGATCTATATGCTTTGGCAGTTAGCTTTTCTCTGTCATTTTACTCGGTACAAAGAATCCAAGATTCACATTTTCTTCCCCTGTATTTTTAAATATCCATCTTTGTGATGATCTGAATCACCTGATTCATCATAATATTGTATAGCAAACCTCCATAGAATATTTCCTCCAAAGTTCCTTTAACGAGCCTGCGAAGCAACTTAATGTGCCACATAGCAATAGACTCAAAAACTGAATACTTATGGCTGCCATTTTACAGTTCTGAAGGTCCAATTCACAAACATCTGTGGGAATGCCCTAATAATCATGAAAATCTTTTGTAAAGACAACCTGTTTGAACGGTTACGAAAATGTTAATATTAGAAACTGTTTAAACCTCGTCAATGTGCCAAAATTGTTTTCCATTTCCATAATCTACAACATCAGACCAACTAGTTGTTACAGTTTTTCCGTCTCTAGTTTTAGCAAACCTGTTTGAGATTAATGTTGTAAGCATCGAGCTGAGCACTGCAAAAGTAATCGTTTTTGTCTCAACTGACACTTACAATCTCCTTAACAACGTTAGTTTTGTAATCCTGGTGGTTGAATTCACTTTTCAAAATTTTAACCAAGTACTTCAAGTGTTCCACTCTCATCTCCTCTGTCTACACATTGCCATATAAAATGAAGTGAGTAAAATGAACTGTTTATACTTGATTAAATTTTGATGCATGTCTAAACTTACTGTGTATCGAATTTTCCTCCACTCTGAAATATGATGAGCTTCCATATACTTTATCACAAACATCCCAGAATCATGTCTACAAAAAATGTGCAACGCAAAATTAGATAACTACGAGGATCTAACAAAAAAAACCTAAAAAAAAGTACCACATACCCGTTCATTTGTTTGTGTGTATCACAAACTTCAATACCAAATGAGATCACTTCCTTAAATAATTGATTTAGAGGAGCATCAATTTCCACACACTTGATAGTCTTGGCTAGCTATAACTCAAATAAATAACATAAAAAAATATTAGCTATTGTCTAGA
The DNA here is from genome assembly GCF_020520425.1 of Spinacia oleracea. NCBI lineage: Eukaryota > Viridiplantae > Streptophyta > Magnoliopsida > Caryophyllales > Amaranthaceae > Spinacia > Spinacia oleracea. The sequence goes on along the minus strand of NC_079491.1, from coordinate 88,719,523 downwards.
ATATAAAGTGTCCCATAAGCTAAATATGGAATAATTCATAAATTGATAGGTTTTTAGAGCTCAAGGGATAGGGTTTAGCAAATTCGAGATGTGTTGGTCTTGGTATAATTCCCTTTTCATTTCTTAATTTTTGTAATTTTAAGCTCGTAGGCAAGGCTAAAGGGGCTACTCTGCATATTAGTTTCGGGTTTTTGGTAACAAAGGATAGTCTGGCTGAATCTGGTAGTAGTGTAAAGCCACCTCGTAGGCAAGGCTAAAGGTGCTACTCTGCATATGAGTTCTGCTGTTTCTGGTTATGTCAGAGATAATACCACACTTAGGCGGGTAGGGAGTGTTCCGAGTAGGTTGACTAATGAGTTCTCAAATTCCATTGACATGCTATATGGTAAGCTTGAGGAAGGGAGTGTTGATAGTCCGACAAAGTTTGATAAGGTTTTGGAACATTTGGAGTCGGTTCAGTTGGGTCAGAACTCATTATCTAGTTCTATAAAAGATTTTAGTGGAGCAAAACATGATGATGCTGAGTTTACAGTGATAGACAAAGGAGTAGAATTAGAGTGCTCTCATGAGGAAGCAAAAAAAATTGGATGAATCTATTTTTGAGAACTTGGAAGCCTCAAACGTAGAAGTAATTGATGTAGCTGAGATCTTCAAGGGTGAAGGGATATGCTCAGATGAGGAGAAAAAGTTTGATAATATGAATGAGGCCTCCTATAATTAAAATGATAAAAATTAGTTATTATCCATCCTTACCGAATTCCGCATATATATCATGTTTCAAGTGTCTTAATACAGCAGTCATGTGCATATTATTTTGGAGGCAGTGCTTTATATTTTGCTAACTCTAGTTTAGTTATGCTAGAAACCTGACTGCTGCAACAGAGGTTAGGGATAAAATACTAGAACAAATCCCGTGTGCTAAGGTTGATATCATGGAGTTGGATTTGAGCTCAATGACATCTGTTATAAAATTTGCATCAGAATTCAAGTCCCTTAATTATCCCTTGAACATTTTAATGTAAGAAAAAACATATATTATTGTCCATTATGTTTTCCTTGCTAGTGTCTGAATCTGAATCTGAATCTGAATCTAATCTATATATTAATTTATGTTTTTGATGTTTTGTTTGTTAGTAACAATGCAGGAGTGTTTAACCCTCCATTTAGTCTCTCCCAAGACAACATAGAACTGCAATTTGCGACGAATTACTTGGGTCATTTTCTACAACAGACAGTTTGGCATAATTATACCCTTCTTATTGTCCAACAAGCATCTTTAATTAACTACTTAATGGCAGCAATTCTATTGAAATAGCTTTATTTTCTCCAGCTACAAGAAATCCAAATATCCTACCGATTATCCTCATTATTGTTATAGGTCGATCATTTAAAGCTACATGTTTGCTTTGGTAAATCAGAGGGGAGAAATTTTGTTGCTAATTTGGATAAAGTATCAGATATAGAGATGTTGTATCTTACTTCAATGTATTATTGGTTTTGGTTAGACTCTTCAATGGGTCCTGCAAAATGTTTTACCAGTGGTAGAACAATTTGGGTATCAGATCAGAAAACCTGCTCAGATCACTACCAATCTCGTGGTCAGTTAGCTAAATTAGCTAATTTTCAGACTGTTGTGTTTGCATTATCGTGTTTTTGATTAGCTAATCTTCTCTATATAGTCCACAAAGTCCCAGAATGTACATGCCCAGAAATTACAAATTCCAAGCGATAATATTTGGTTGAGACATTTCATCAAACAGTTTGTAGGCATTATCCAAAGACAAACCCAACCATAAACCATTAGCCCATTCCCATGAGTTTTACACCCAATTAATCAAGAACACCCTAATTCAAATAACCCATCAATCCACTTCTCAAGCAAGCAATTACAACTAAAAAAACAGAACTTTCAATTAAAAAAAGGGCTATTAAATTACACTTGAGTTTTACACCCAATTAATCAAGAACACCCTTATTCATTTCAAACCCAACCATTTCCACAATGGCGGATCTTTGTTGTGGCTGGGGTTGGCCTGGCCCCCCGACCGAAAATTTTTGTAGTGTATTTTTAGTTACGGCCTCCCTAAAATTTGTATACAATTGTATAATTACATAGTATATTGCTTAATTTTTTTCTACCGGCCCCCCTCGTAAAACCGTTCAAGGTCCGCCAATTCCAGGCTAATAAGATTGAATCGAAATTACCCAAAAATAATATATGACATTGCTAAAAGAATAAAGATCGATGTTTGTTCTTACCTGCGACAATTGCGTAGTAGATAATACTTTAAAGATCCTTCGAAAAGCTCGAACAAGAAATCAACTTCCTCGATTCAAAATTGAATCGAAATTACGCCTAATTTGATTTCCAAAGAGACGAATTTCAGATTTCAATTTTATGAGTTTATGGTGAAGAAAAGTATGGAGTATCGGATGTTTTTGGAAAATGATAGAACAATAAGCAATTATCAGAATTTTGTGAAAGATGAGAAATCATGGTCTCTGAGATACGAAAAACCAAAAAAACAAAAACAAAACAAAAGTAAACGTGGGAAAGTAATGGGGAGAATTTCTATTCTTTTGTTTGAAAAGACAATACATTTTTATTAATAAAAAGTCAGTATAATCTACGGTTTTGAGGAGTCAACAGAAATAAAAGGCCGAGATTTGTTTTATTGAAAAGTCTTCCTATTATTATTATTATTATTATTATTATTATTATTATTATTATTATTAAAGGTGAATAAAGAAGATAGTAAAGTTTAGCTTTAATCAAAAGTGAATAAAACATGCTTTGTGGACTCATTTAAATGAAGAAATTAATTTTGTTTAATTAGAAACAAGATTTTGCCACAAAATGAAATATTCAAATAGGAACGAAAGGAATAAATTTAATTTTTTTTGTAATCTTTTCACTTTAAGTTATTTAGACAGTGTTCAATAGTTAGACCAAGTTACTTATAAGTTACAGAGTACTAACAAAACGTGTTAAATTAACAATTAATGATGTTTTGGACTAGGGGCTAAAGTTAAAAGATTATACTGTATATAATATGCCACAAGTTCAAACCTCCTTCCTTCGTTTATAATTATTATTTTTTATTTTTTTCGACAGGAATTTGTATTTTTCATTTTGACTCATTCGCACCAAAAATAGTCAGTTAAATAATTGGAAAATTGATCTATAGAGGGAAAATCTTTACATTATTTTATAAACTTTTTTAAAAAATGAAAATTGTACAAACCTTCATAACCTCGAGTCCGGATCCTCTGGAGTCCTAACAAAACTCTACAAGTTAGAGTTGTATCTAAATCATACATTTTAAAATCAATGGCTCCTATTAGTGGTAAGGGGAAATCATGGGGGTGGATATAGAGCTATTGATTATGGTTGATAAAGATCTAAAACATCCCTCGTTTAACATACGCGCCAATAACTGCGTACTCCCCAAGCCCCCTTGTATCCAACCCAGACTTCAACAATGGCGGCAAGAACAGCCAAAACCCTGTTCCCACCACAAACATCGCCGTTGCAACACCGGAAAACCACCGTGGGGGCACCCACCATTTTCTCTCTCTTTCATACTTTTTAACAGTGATCTCAACGCAAAGGCAGAACCCATGAAGTAGAAAGAACCACGTCGCCTCTAAAGTGGGACCCACGCTGTGAGGGGGTCAAAAAAGCACGAGCCTAATGCATGACCTCGTCCCTCGTGGGCGTGACGTTGTCAGATCAAGTGTAGTTAGATTTCCTGTGAGTTTACACCCAATCGACTAGTAATATAGGAGTCGCCATTCAGTTTTTAACGACAATGAGAAAAACTGACAAAACCCGGTTATCGTGACATAAAGGGAGTGCAATTATGTTCGACCACGACGGCCATAGGTTCCCTTGTGATCCCTGGTGTGGGGATCGCTCAACTTACACCCGCAGGGCAGAGATTGAGAGTTCGGGGGACTGTAACTACCGAGAGGAGTGCTCATCGATAACTCCAGAGGCAGGTTATCCTTACTAGCTCAACATAAATAATTGAAGGGACATGCGTTAAACTATTAAACTATTCTGAATTGATTTTAGCAATATGCAACAGATAATACTAAATCGATCGTGATTATCTTATTAAGATTGATTTAAGGTACCTAGCATGATAATTCAATTGTCCAAGGTATTATCTTTATTAGGCGTGATAGATCCATCAAATTAATAGTTTAACAATTTTATAAAAGGGTGATGAAAGCGATTAAATCATATGAAGGGACACATTACGACGCACCCTTGAGAGGTGCGTCACGGTTCTCAGAAAACTAACCACTTGGCTTTGCTATTTCTCCTTTTATTTAACGAATCTCGGGTTTCTGAGCAGTGTTCCAGTATTTAGGCTTAATTCATCAGCTATAAGGGACAAGATACGTTCTGTTGGACTTTTGGGTCGATTGCGACAGAACGCGGGATCAATTTCGCATCGTGAGGCTTAGGCTTAGGCTTAGGGTTGGAGTCAATACTCAGATCTTTAGAATTGTGTGTCCTCTTCACGTCGGTTTTTAGGCTATATTTATAGGGAAAGAGTTTGTGGAAAGATAGATCTTTAGAATACGAATCCAAAAAGAATTCGGAGACGACACGGCCCCAGGTATTTTCAGCGCCCAGGGCTGGGCGCCCAAGATTTCGGCGCCCAGACCCAGGCGTTGAAAATAGGATCTGGGCCAAGCTTTTTGTCAGATTTGGACTCTTAAACACGGAGCTTCGAGACTTATCCGAGTTTCTTAGTGCGTATCAACTTATGACGGAATGCTTCTGGGCCCGTTACAAACTCTAGGTTCGTTAGGAATTTAATTAATACGTAACTCTAATTTTCGAATTATAACAGGAATAGAATTCCTTTTGCCAATTCTCATTTTCAGGGTTAGCTAAACGAGAAAACCCCCTTGTTTTTATAGGACGTAAAACGAAGGAAAATCCAGCACATCGCTCTTTTTTGGAAAAGCGGAAAACCAATCCTTTGATTTTTGGAAAAGGGAAACCATCTTTTGATTTTTGGAAAAAGATAAACCATCTTTTGATTTTTGGAAAAAGATAAACCAAGGAAAATTTATTGCGGCAAAAACTAAGGACCTGCGCGGTTAGTGACGCAGACCCCGCCCGCTAAAGGTGGGGAACCTGTCCTGCTGAGGGAGGACGCCCCGTCCGATAGAAGTGGACGAATCTGTTTTGATGTTTTGAAAATAAGGACTGTAGACACCTACTTTTGTCCCCATTCCCGAAAGGGAAGGTTCGATGATGAGAACATAAATCTCCACTTGACAACGCATCTCCTATAAAATAACGAATCTCAATTCCCCTTTTCATTTCACCCGAAACCTGCTATTTATAGAAACCTGCTATTTATGGAAACCTGCTAACAATAGTAACTGCCGTAATGGGTAGTTGTTAAAAGTGGCAAGTCATAAAAGATAGAAACCTGTCAGAATTAGGTTTTGCACTCCAACATAAATCCTAAATGAGATAGAAATTGCGAGAGAATCCTATTCCTAATACGATTCAAAATTAAGAGTTACGTATTAATTAAGATCCTAACGAGCCTAGAGTTCGTAACGGGCCCATATGCATTCCATCGTAAAATTAATACGCACTAAAAGACTCGATTAAAGTCTCATACACTCCGGATGCTAAGAATCCTAATCTGATAAAGAAACGGCCCAGACCCTATTTTCAACGCCTGGCTCTCTTCGGCGCCCAGCCCTGGGCGCTGAAAATACCCGGGTACGTGTTTTCTCCTAATTCCTCGTGGATTAGAGTTCTACAATTCTATCTTTCCACGAACTCTTTTCTATAAATAGGGCCCTAAGTTCGACGTGAAAACAACAACAACACACAATTATTATTCTGAGTATTGACTCTAAACCCCTAAGCCTAAGCCTCACGCTGCAAAACTGATCACGCGTTCTGTCGCAATCGATACAAACATCGAACAGAACGTATCCTGTCCTATAATTTGAGATTCGTTAAATAAAAGGAGAAATAGCAAAGTCAAAGTGGTTAGTTTTCTGAGAACCGTGACGCACCTCTCAAGGGTGCGTCGTAATGTGTCCCTCTTCTATGGTTTAATTGCTTTCCTCGCCCTTTTATGAACTGTTAAACTAATTAAATCTGATTGTTCTATCACGCCTAATAAAGATAATATGTTGGGAAATTGGATTATCATGCTAGGTCCCTTAAAACAATCTAAATCAGATAATCGCGTTCGATCTAGTACTATATGTTGCATATTGTTAAAATCAACTCAGATTAGTTTAATAGTTAACGCATGTCCCTTCAATTATTTATGCTGAGCTAGTAAGGATATCCTGCCTCAGGAGTTATCAAAGAGCGAGTACTCCTCTCGGTTGTTACAGTCCCCGAACCCTCAATATCTACCTTGCGGGTGTATGTTGAGAGATCCCCACACCAGGGATCACAAGGGAACCTACGGCCGTCGTGGTCAAACATAATTGCACTCCCTTTATGTCACGATAACCGGGTTTTGTCAGTTTTTCTCATTGTCGTTAAAAACTGAATGGCGACTCCTATATTACTAGTCAATTGGGTGTAAACTCACATGAAATCCAATTACACTTGATTTGACAAAAAGAAACGTCACACCCACGAGGGACAAGGTCACGCATTAGCCTCGTGCTTTTTCGACCCCCTCATAGTGGCGACTCTGCTGGGGATAGTGAAGGAAATACTCGTGCTCGTAGGTAATCAAAATAGCCGAAGGGTGAAACGATCCTACCCCGCGTTTATTTCCCCATCAAGTTGGGACGACCTGAAAATCAACATATTAATGTGAACGGACAGAACCGCATAACGAATCTTGGCTCCCTTGGGATGTTTCATCTCGGGAGTTGGGACTAAGGATACCCATCGCCAACCGGGGGATGCATACGCTTCGAATGTTGTCCACTCGGCACTTTCGCTAGTAGTACACCCGTCCCAAACCCAATCGCTCGCCCACTAGGTCCCTCTCATTGGTGCATGCCCCCTTGGCTTACATCGTGATTGGCCTCTTGGGCGAAATTCGTCTGTTGAAGGCACTACCTCGACCGGGGCATGTGTTGGATCTGCGATAGAAGCGGTACCAAGCCGGCGCAAATACTACCCATAGAAGTCTATCATAAACTACATTACATATTATTATTTTGCCTCATGATGTAATGTTAGTTATGTGTAGCGAATTATGTGATTGTGTGTGACAAATAACGTTAGAAAACCAACGACCTTAAAAATTGCCCAAACATTCATAAACCAATTGGCCAAAGAGTTATACCAAAATACGTGTTCCGCAAACCCGAACGATCGCCACAAAAATAAGCGACGCTTGGGATGGCCTGTAACGAATCCCACAAACGCTGCACAACGCGTAAAGGACGTTATTAGGCAAGCACGCAAAATTGAAGTCGCATAAACAAAAAGTAGACGCAAACAGAAAACGAGAACCAGCCAGAGACGCATTTTCAACGCCCCTGGCTGGGCGCCGAAATTTCTCACGCCCTTCGCTGGGCGCTGAAGTTGCTGCCTGGCCTTTTGGTCAGGCACAGCAGCCTCGGTGCCTACCCATGAAGAAAATACGTAGCAAAAAAAAAAACTTTTCGGGAAAAAAAAAAAATGCTACGAGGGCGTATGAAAAAGCACTTGATTCCAAAAGCGACTTATAAAAAAAAAAAAACTCTTTGTGTCGTTGTTAGCCTCCTACGACGACAATGTTCGGCTCCAAAACCGAGCACGCTAATTGAAATAATCTTGAATGTCACATGGGCAAAGTATTCAAAAAATAATGTTCAAATGAAGTTTTCAAGAAAAATAATGTTCGAATAAAATGAATAAATCCCAGTCTAGACTAGGCTATGCCAAAGTACAATCTAAATCCTAAGTCTTAGTTGTCTTATCCATAGAATCGGTCCTAATGCTTGGTGTCGTTCTGCAAGTTAAAAGGTTAAACCATATTGAGTCTCCCTTCCTAACATTTAAATCAATAAGCGCCCATATGTAATTGTCATCCCTTGCTAAGAGTCCACGGCCTCAATACTCTCTCACCAACAAGAAGAATATATTATAGTATTTGCTAAATGGAAACAGTCACATTCTGAAAATCATTCCCCCATAGTCGCACAACCCCCAAAGTGAACCTAAGGTGTCAATACCATTAGCAAAAATTAATAGCCTTAAGGCTTATGATCACATTGGGTCACGACTATCATAGTCCTCTCGAGCCACTCGCCCCTTGAAGTATTCCTAAGTACGGACAAAAAGATTTTCCATGAATGCAATATGACAAACCATGAAAATACCCAAATCGGCATGCCATAAGGCTACCATTGGGGTAAAGCAATACACACTAAGAGAGAAGCCGCACTAATGATTCTAGTCTTGTAAAAGTGGAAATTCGATCTCCCCAATTGACTACCTTGCCAACATTAAGCAAAATGGCGCATGACAAATGAACACCCAAGGGTTAAAATCTAAAGTGTCAACCAACGAAAGTTATGGTCCAATTAGCCTAAGTCTAAAAGCTGCTTGGTCAAGTATTATGGGCTTACGCCACGTCATTATTTTGAGTCTAGGCCACCTCCTTATATTCCTACACGGGTCATAATCAGAAAAAATTAATGAAAGTTCGAGTCTAAATCACAACTTCCAATTAAATCCCGAAAACTGGAATCTGAAAAGAAGCAAAAAGTTATTTTCGATGTAATTCTTTCGTTAAATTTCAATAAAGTAAAAACAACATTTCGAATCTACGCTATTTGCACATTATAAGAAACGACTAAATACGCTTGCAAAGTAAAACAATCTAAAGGTCCACTATAGGCCTACCAAACGAGGCTCACTCAGTCTCGCCTCGTGACTCAAAGACCACAACCATCTACCTTTTAGCCTAAATAAAAAAGGGGGGAAATCCCGAGCAAAAAAGAAAAAATAGAAAGAGAAAAGGGAGAGCGAAAAGAGCGAGCCATGAAATACTTAGCCCGTACCTCCCAAAGTGCGAAATTTACACAAGTAAAACGAAGGAAAAGAATTGAGTCAACCAATCCAAATCATAAAATTCTACGATGTCTACCCTTTCCAATCCTTATGTTCTTAGACGCCTTTGCTCTGGGCCCCCTGTTCAGCTCATTTAACCCTAACCCATCCATGTTCTCATTGCCATAACCCAAGAAACCATTACCTCGACTCTTATTCTTGTTGTCAACTGCAAACCATGTACGGCCCTTGACACGTGCGTCATACCCATTATTACACCACCGTTAGCATAATGACCATATACCTTGTTTGGATACATCCTGTTGATATACCCTTGAGCCGTCCCCATGCTACTCATTGGCCTTGGTTGATGTAAGCTCATGACACTAGCACGAGGCTGCAAATCGTGAGTCCTAGCAGATGTAATCCTCATGCTTGACTAATACCTATACAAATTATCCTATCTCATTCGACCCGTCTTTCAAACCGTCTTGAGTCACGAATAAAAAAAGAAGACAAATGAAAAGTACAAAACAATAATGAATAATAAAAAAGAAAACTTTGCAAAGCGCCTCTAAAGTTAGTCTAAAAAGAAAAAGAAGCATTTAGCGCACAAAAAAAAGACCCGTCCAGAAATCATTTTCAGCGCCCAGAGCTGGGCGCCGAAATCTTTAGTGCCCCAGCCTGGGCGTTGATTCTCTCTGCTTGCTAAAATTTGTCCAGAAGTGCTCGTCATTTTATCCGCACATGCACGGAAAAATAACGAACACTTGGAGGGGTACAACACGTATTCAAATATACGTACAAAAAAAACACATGAAAAGATTTTTGTGCAAATACATGTACTAAAAAAAATAAAACAAATTTTTTGGCTTACGGCAAAGCAGCAGATGAAAATAATAATGAACTTCACTTATTCTACCGTTTCAAATAATATGTTTCCACCTCAGAACGTACTTGTTTAAAATCGGCATTCTAAGAAACCATTTTCTAGGCTAAGAACTACGCAAGACCTGATTCCAAATTAAATTTATTTAAGGCGGATACGTAGGCAATCCATGATTCGGTCCAACCAATTTGCAAAAATGTTAGAGCCTATAGAATAACAAGAATAAGAAATAGAGTCCCTTATTTAAATTTAACTACTTGCAACCCAAGTCGAAAGAAAAATTTGAGTCAAAGGAAGAATCCAAATCATCAAGATGCCAAAACGAGCACACATCAAAAAATAATAAGGGCACGTACCCTTGCCAGAAGGAGCACTCACACTCCTAGGCACTTAGCCAAGACTCAAAAGATCGCTTTGCCTCAATTGAATGGGGGCTAGCGCAAGCGTCCATGACCTCTAAAGTACTCGACTTGACCCTCCCTAAAGCGAACTAACTCACTTAAAGACCTTCTTTCACCACTAGACATAGTCGTTCGCTTAAAGACCTTCTTTCACCACTAGACACAGTCATAATCGCCAACAAGTAGTAAAGGCGTCCACCCTCAACGGACAGGCTCGCCCACCTTCAGCGGGCGGGGTCTGCGTCACTAACCGCGCAGGTCCTTAGTCGCTGCAGCGATAACTTTTTCTGGTTTTCCCTTTTCCAAAAAATCAAAGGATTGATTTTTTCTTTTTTCAAAAAAGAACGATGTGCTGGATTTTCCTTCGTTTTACGTCCCCTAAAAACAAGGGGGTTTTCTCGTTTAGCTAGCCCTGAAAATGAGAATCTTTAAAAACATTTTTACCTCGTGATTGGGCTTGGCCAGGCCCAATTACACTTTATAGCTTTGATTTCGAAAATATCTGTAGCTACTCCCAATGACAAAGTGAGGGAGTTTCTACGTCTCTTTAGATACTTCCAATGACAAAGTGAGGGAGTTTCTATACTATCCGTTGACAAATCCCAATGACACGCGAGGGATATGTCGACACTTCAAGTGATGACCCTTAAGTCAAATGTTATCACTCGGGGGCTCGTGAGACCCTCGCAAAAGCAGGTCACCATGACTTGTGTGGCGCACTCCGTCTAAAACTTTGACCATCGTCTTACTCCAAGACTCAGTCAAAGTGGGGGCTAACTGTAGACACTTACGTTTGTCCCCATTCCCGAAAGGGAAGGTTCGATGATGAGAACATAAATCTCCACTTGACAACACATCTCCTATAAAATAACGAATCTCAATTCCCCTTTTCATTTCACCCGAAACCTGCTATTTATAGAAACCTTCTATTTATGGAAAGCTGCTAACAATAGTAACTGCCGTAATGGGTAGTTGTTAAAAGTGGCAAGTCATAAAAGATAGAAACCTGTCAGAATTAGGTGTTGCACTCCAACATAAATCCTAAATGAGATAGAAATTGCGAGAGAATCCTATTCCTAATACGATTCAAAAATAAGAGTTACGTATTAATTAAGATCCTAACGAGCCTAGAGTTCGTAACGGGCCCAGATGCATTCCATCGTAAAATTAATACGCACTGAAAGACTCGATTAAAGTCTCATACACTCCGGATTCTAAGAATCCTAATCTGACAAAGAAACGGCCCAGACCCTATTTTCAACGCCTGGCTCTCTTCGGCGCCCAGCCCTGGGCGCTGAAAATACCCGGGTACGTGTTTTCTCCTAATTCCTCGTGGATTAGAGTTCTACAATTCTATCTTTCCACGAACTCTTTTCTATAAATAGGGCCCTAAGTTCGACGTGAAAACAACAACAACACACAATTATTATTCTGAGTATTGACTCTAAACCCCTAAGCCTAAGCCTCACGCTGCAAAACAGATCACGCGTTCTGTCGCAATCGATCCAAACATCGAACAGAACGTATCCTGTCCTATAATTTGAGATTCGTTAAATAAAAGGAGAAATAGCAAAGTCAAAGTGGTTAGTTTTCTGAGAACCGTGACGCACCTCTCAAGGGTGCGTCGTAATGTGTCCCTCTTCCATGGTTTAATTGCTTTCCTCGCCCTTTTATGAACTGTTAAACTAATTAAATCTGCTTGTTCTATCACGCCTAATAAAGATAATATGTTGGGAAATTGGATTATCATGCTAGGTCCCTTAAAACAATCTAAATCAGATAATCGCGTTCGATCTAGTACTATATGTTGCATATTGTTAAAATCAACTCAGATTAGTTTAATAGTTAACGCATGTCCCTTCAATTATTTATGCTGAGCTAGTAAGGATATCCTGCCTCTGGAGTTATCGAAGAGCGAGTACTCCTCTCGGTAGTTACAGTCCCACGAACCCTCAATCTCTACCTTGCGGGTGTATGTTGAGAGAACCCCACACCAGGGATCACAAGGGAACCTACGACCGTCGTGGTCAAACATAATTGCACTCCCTTTATGTCACGATAACCGGGTTTTGTCAGTTTTTCTCATTGTCGTTAAAAACTGAATGACGACTCCTATATTACTAGTCAATTGGGTGTAAACTCACAGGAAATCCAATTACACTTGATTTGACAAAAAGAAACGTCACACCCACAAGGGACAAGGTCACGCATTAGCCTCGTGCTTTTTCGACCCCCTCACAAGGACCTACGCGGTTTGTGACGTAGACCCCGTCGGCTGAAGATGGCGAGCCTGTTTACTGAAGATTTTATTTTATTATTATTTTTTGTTTTCGAAAACTGAGGACCTGTGCGTTTTAGTGACACAGACCCTGCCCGCTGAAGCTGGGCGAACCTGAATTCGTTTTTCCTGATTTGGGACTCGCATGGTTCTGACGCGATCCTGCCTGATCGAGGTGGGCCAGAACCTATTTCATTTATCCTTGGGATTTCTTTTTAGAATTTTTTTATTCATTCTTGTAAGAGCGAGTTCTCTTGAGAAATTCTCGGGTTTAGTTGTAACCTGAATGTGGGTTGGCAACGTGTCTAAACGGACCATCGTTACGTGGCCGTCTGCCTTTCATGGTTTTGAACAAGTCTTTGCGGCCCATAGGATGTATGTCACCGTTGAGAACTGGCCTAGTTATTCCATTACTTAGGTCCTTGCGAAATGACTGGTGGGACCATATGCGAATGTTAACGGAGACCTTTGCTTTGAGGTCGAGTCCGTCTTTTGAATTTGTCCAAGCACGGGACGCAGCGTGGAAGCATTGTTTCAACTTGTATCGTGTATTTTCTTTCTTTCGAGCCCCCAAGCATCCGTATTTGATGGTTGCTCTTTGCCAAGAAAAGTGCGTATTTCATGATGTCCTTGATCGTGTTTGGGATCGTGCTCGTAAGTGCGAGCGACCTTTGTAGTGGTATGCTACTCTGATGAAATCGTGGAGTGCGACTTCATTTTCCGGGCGACAAAGTTCGCTTCATTTTTTCAATGATTAATACATGGAGCTTACTTCGGCCCGGATTGATCTTTTTGAGAAATAAACGCTTTTAATTTGAGAAACCAACGACGTAATGATTCTTTTTGTTTGGAGAATGACCTTGATTATTATAAGTTTTTATTTATTTTTATTTTTTTTATTTTTATATATATTGCTTTGAAAAATGTACACATATTTTTTGAGACGAGTCTAAGTTTCGACATTTGCTTTTACTAGTTGGGCTCTAAAAGTGCTTTGGGCTTGATCTTGATTACAACAGGGCCCCGTGTCTACTAACACGGTTTTAGGCATTTTCCTGGTTCGCGTTTTGGAAGAGTTGGGCCTTGGGCTGCATTTTCATCGCCCAGGACGAGGCGTTAGATATTTCGGCGCCCAGCCTCGGGCGCTGAAAATGCTACCTTAGCAGCCCTTTTTATTTTTCGAGATTTCTCAACGCGTTTCCGAATGGGATCAGGATGATTTCGTGTATATATAGGGGGTTAAGTACGTTTTTCTTTTTCACCACTATCAACTTCTTCTCTCCTACAATTATCTAGCTTTATTTTTTCTACTCTTGCCATGTCGATTCCTCCTTTCTCCCTCCAACGAGTTGTTAGGCGCTGGCTTAGGGCCCTTAATTCCACAGAAAAGGTTTTGGTTAAAGGATACCACTTAGAGGCACTTTTAGGCTTACAACAAATTAACATTGATTATAACTTTCTGTATGCCGCCCTAACCTTTTGGGATTCTGATCACCATGTTTTTGTTTTTCGGGGCAATGAGGTATGCCCTTTGCCAGATGAATTTGCCGCAATCCTGGGTTATCCTACCAATGCTACTCCTGCTACCCCTGGCACTGTTGAAGAGGGTAAAACAACTATAGGGGCTTTCCTAGGACTAGATGGTGACACGCTTGCTGAGATCATTTTGGGTGATAAGGTTAATTTGGCAAAGCTTGCAAAACATCACTTTAGGCCTAGTAAAAATATGACTGAACAGAAATTGAATATCCGTGCACTTGTATTCTGCTTGTTGAACCACTATTTACTGTCGAATAACAATGGTGAGTTTGGTGACATAAGGTTGATTCCCCTGATCAGTCAGATGGAGAGTTGCTATTCTATTATGCCGTTGATTGTTGCCGAGACCTTGTTGGGTGCGGATGAGTTAAAGAAGGATGCCACGTCTGAAAATTTTAAGGGGAGCCCCCTATTGCTGCAGGTAATTGATCGTTTATTTGCGCGCATATAATTGTTATTTTTTTTCTTTGTTTGCCTCTGCCTGGAGCTGATTTTCAGCGCCCAGGGCTGGGCATCGGTATTTCTGGCGCCTGGTCCTGGGCATTGAAAATGCGTCCCAGGCCTTATTATTTTTCTGATCGTACCCATTTTTTTTTGCAGACTTGGCTCATGGAACGACTTAGGCTTCTAGAAGCTTCTGCCGATCCTAAACGTTATCGCCCTATAGCCTTAGGCAACCGAAAGTATTTGCACCAAGGCCAGGACGAGGCCGAATGGGGCTCCTATTTTACTCATGGCATATGCTCTATTAAGTGGGTGGTACCGTGGTGGGGTTTGACTAATATGACGGGGAGTTCTGAGACGGTAGTTCATGTTTCTTTGTTGGGATTATCTCGACATTTTTCCTTACCGAGTCATGCGACAATACGGCTTAAGGCAGACTATCCCATTTGCAGATACGGTACCACCTAAAGTAGCGGTTTTTTCACGAGCACGGGTTCAAGCGTGGGCTAAGTATTATGGTGGCCTCCCGCGTTGGACCGTGACTACAGATGGTTTTGTGGGTCTTTCCAAGAACTATAAGCTGTGGATGAGTTCCGATGATAAGGCTGTGAGAACTAAGGCTCGAAATGAAGAGCCGGCCGAACTTTTGATACCTCGAGGTAGGGCTAAGTATGAAAACCGTAATCCTGCTAACTCTCGTGAAAATGGCATTAAGACTGTGAAAGCTCGTCCTGATCGAAAGCGAAAGGAAATTCCTCCCCGTGCCAGTTCTAGGCCTAAAAAGGTACCTAACATGAAGGGGCCTGCTGTTCCCAAAAGAAATGCAAGCTCTCGCGGAGATCGTCGCCGGAATAATGTATGGGTTAGGAAAGTTCAGCCCCCAGTAGAACCAGTGGCTAATCCAATTGATGTTGATAATCTTTCCCCTCCCATTATTTGTGCCCTTGAGGCTGAGCGGGTTATAGTTGTTCAAACTGAAAATGTTTCTGAGGCCTTGGCATCCTTGGAAATTAGTGTCAAGGAGCCTGTTCTTATGAAGATTGATATAGGGGAAGCGCAGAAGCCCGTGGAAGTGGACCCTACGAACATTGCCCTCTACAACACTTTGTTTGATGATCCGGAAGAACTCGAGTAGTGTAGTTCTTGTTAGGGTGTAGGTGCCCTTTATTTATTTCAGTTGTGTTTGTTTTTTCATTCCTTAGCACTTTCGTTTTCCTTCTTATTTATTTTTAAATATTAATAAAGGCGTGATTTTATCTTTCTCGTTTTCCTTTTATTTCTCTCTTTTTTATTTGCTCATTTCTAACACTTATGCACGTTATATTCCTTTTTTATTTGATTGGACCGAATCCCTAAACAGGATTGCCTACGTATCCTTGTTAAATTATTTTAACTTAGAATCAGGTCGCGCGTAGTTCTAGCTAAAATAGATTCTAGGATGCCGAATTTGATAAGTATGTTCTGAGATGGAAACGTATTATTTGAAACGGTAGAATAGGCGAAGTTTATTTTAATCTGCTGCTTTGCCGTAAGTCGAGATTTGCTTTATGATTTTTTTTTGAGTACATGGATTTTGCGCATCGTTTTTTCATGTTTTTGTGGTATGTATATGCTGTACCCCCAAGTGTTTGTTATTTTTCCGTGTATGTTCGGATAAAATGACGAGCACTTCTGGGTAAACTTCGGCAAGCAGAGAGTTTCAACGCCCAGAATGGGGCGTTAATGATTTCGGCGCCCGGCTCTCGCCCAGATATATGTTTCATTGTGATTTATTCAAATGAGACATTGTGATTTATTCATTGTGATTTATTTTTCTTTGTTTTGTTTTACTTTTTATTCGTCAGAAATCAATTTTGACGCTATTTCGGAAGCTTTTTGGACTGTTATCGTGAGATGCATTTTCGTCCGGATTAATTTTATCTATTCGTGACTCAAAACGGCTTTGAAAATGGAGTTAAGGTGCGAAAGATGTGAAGATCTTTGCGTAGGCTTTTTGGGTGGGTTGAGGTGCGTGTTGTTAATGGTGGGAATGATGGGTTCATGCTTTATGAATTTTTTTTGTTGAGCAACATTTGCATTGTTTGATTTTTTGTTTTTGATTTCTTTGGGTTGCACAGGTTGACTTTTATGATTGCACAGATTGACTTTTATGTCTTGGAGGTACGGTTTTTTGTGGATTTCGAGAATTGGTTTTGATGTCACGATTCAAGACCGAGTGGGCCTTGCTATTGGGCCTAAAGTGGGCCACTTCCTTATATTTTTTGATTTTATTTTTTGCAAATATGATTAGTGCTTGTTTTAGTGTTAGAGAAATTTTTTAGGAGAAATTTTACGCCTTTATTAATTTGGAAAGTAAGGAAAACACACTGAAAATAAATTAGCCTATATTCTAAGGGGTCTTAGGACCATCTCTAGAGTTTTATTATTTCTATCATCTAAAGAACTACTAGGCGTTTTGCTAAAGTGCTCTCTATGGCTCAAGCCTTGGGTTTAGTCTCGTAGAACTTTGGTCCTTCGCCTGTACTCATCTTGAACTCTATTCCCTTTGCATTGACCCACTGATATGTCTTCACCCATCTGTTCTTGGTCTCTTCTGGTGTTGATGTAGGAGTGATTAACCGGGTTGGATTGAAACCTTCATCTTGTAGGGCTAGGGTGGTTATTACAGTCTCGTCCTCTATAGGCCTTGATTCGTTAAACAATGTCCATAGAGCTTGGTGTTAGGTTATGATACATATGATAAAATATAAATCATGCGGAAAACTTTAATGCCAGGAAACATATTATTTACAAATAATCATTTAGCATAATTCAGATGCATACACTTTGTAGCGTGCCCTCCCTAGCTGCGCCCGAACCGAACAAGAACAAGTCTTTAGGACTCCAAGTGTCGTCCCTCCGTAGATAGTCCACAGCACGTCCGGATCCGCCTTAAGCTTGACCAACTAGAATTACCCTTAAGGTTCTAAGAATTTTCGGCTAATAGGGCAAGTGTTTGTGGCTGATTTTTGCTTGAAAATTTTACCTTTGAATACTTGAATCTTACGTTAATAAATTTGTGACCCTAGGCACATATATATAGAGTTATGGAAAAGGACTTAGAATCCTATTAGAATACCAATTTAGTTTAATTAGAATCCTGTTAGGACTCTTATTAAATAAAATCTATCTACTAGGATTAGGATTAATCATGGAACAAATTCTAATAGCTTTAGGATTTGTATTGCACACAACCGTACACGAGCACGAACACGAGCACCACCCGCGCAAGCCTTGCGGCCCACGCGAGCTGCACTCGCTCGCAGCCCAAATGTCGCAGCCCATATTGCTCCGCGCGCGCCAAGGCCTTGCTGGGCCTGGCCTTGCGCTGTGCCTGGCGGGGCTTGGCTGTGTGTAATTGATGCGTGTGGTTTTCTGGGCGATGGCCCGGCTTCGTGCTGGGCCTTCGTCTGGCACGCCTCGTCCGATGCTAATTCGTACGATACGCTTCCGATTAAATTCCCGATTCTGGAATTTATTTCCGATACGAACAATATTTAATATTTCCGATTCCGGAATAAATTTCCGTTTCGAACAAATATTTAATATTTCCGTTTCCGGAATTATTTTCCGATTCCGATAATATTTCCGATTCTGACAATATTTCTGTTTCCGGTAATTTTTCTGATTCCGGCAATATTTCCATTTCCGATAATATTTTCCGATACGTACCATGTTTCCGTTTCCGGCAGCATCTACGACTTGGATAATATTTATATTTTCGATACGATCCATATTTCCGTTTCCGGCAATATCATCGTTTCCGGAGTATTCATTTACTTGCCTTTGACGATCTTAGCTCCCACTGAAACCAAGATCCGTCGATTCCGAATATCCATAGATGGAGTATTTAATGCCATTAAATACTTGATCCGTTTACGTACTATTTGTGTGACCCTACGGGTTCAGTCAAGAGTAAGCTGTGGATTAATATCATTAATTCCACTTGAACTGAAGCGGCCTCTAGCTAGGCATTCAGCTCACTTGATCTCACTGAATTTATTAACTTGTTAATTAATACTGAACCGCATTTATTAGACTCATCATTAAATCCTAGCTTCCATTGTTTGAGTCATTACCGAAGTAAGAACCTCAAGCGGTATTAAGCACATTATGTATTTAGACTCAATTCTAAAATCTTTTAGGTAAGCAAAAGCCTTTTGCTAATAGTCTAGAAACTACTCTTGGTTAATAGGTACGTCTAAGAGCTTATTAGGTAAACCTATCAATTTTTCCACGACATAAAAGGACTCCTTACTTATATCGTTGAGTTTCACCAAAACTAACACGTACTCACAATTATTTGTGTACCTTACCCCTTTAGTATCGATAAGTAACACCTCACTATGGCGGAAACCTATTACTAAGATCGATGTAAAGGATATCCAAGTAAGTGTTATTTTGGCATGGCACCTTTTAACTCAATTTTTAAGTTTGGAACTTAAGGCTCTTACTATGTTGGTTAGATTTTAAGTGAACTAAAATCCTTAATCATGCAACATAATCAAGCCACAATCTCATGCATATTTAAGACATATTTAAAAGCAGTAAATAACTTAAAGCATGCATAAGATAATTGTGATCTAGTATGGCCCGACTTCATCTTGAAGCTTCAACTTCAAAGTCCGTCTTGAAAATGGATTGGAAACTTCGTCTTGAATTTCACCATGGGAGGCGCCATTTTCTTCAAATAGGATAAGCAATAATTAAACTAATTACAACTATTTGATGGTACGCAGACCATATTTGAATTGAAAAACAAATTTTGGTGCATTAGACCAATTACATTCAAATTAATGGTATGTAGACCATATTTTCTATCCTATTTGGGCCATACTAGTCACTTCATAACCTGCAAAACAGTACATATACAATATATACCATTCACCCATTCATTAACATGAATGGCCCACATAGTTGGTTAGTAAAAACACATTGTAAGCATCACATAAATATTTGCAGCAATTAATCAAGGGAACCAATAATCTACCAATTATTCAGTCCTTATTAATTCTAATCAAGTTGTTTAACCTTAAAGGATTTGTAGACCTAATCAAGAGTTTATGACTAAAATTGCTCCCACTTAAACCAATAACTTTATATGCTTTACTAATTTTAAACATAAAATGTATTTCTAGTCTAACCGGAAACATACAAGTTTAATTAAAATTTAAAGCTCAAATAAAATTATAATCGAATACATTTATTTAATTTATTTTTCAGTTGAATTAAATGATTTTAAATTAATTCAATGTTTAATTTTAGTAAAATAATTAGTATAAATAAAAATTTATAATAATTATAATATTCAAAATTAAAATCCAAGAAAAAAATTTAAATTATTAATTTTAAATTTAATTAAAATTATTTCCGAACTGAAAATTTCAAATTAAAATGAAACGCATCAATAGTTTGCCAGACGAGGCACTTGGGCTTGCGCCCAAGCCCCATCAAGCTACGAGGCCCATGCCCCGCGCCATTGATCGTAGCACACGACCCGCACAGCCATACGCACACACGCCCCATGCCACGCACACACGCAGCCTTGCGGGCTACGCTGCGCGCAGCTTCGCGTTGCGTCGTGGCTGCTGCCCCTGGGCGAGCTTCGTGCGTCGTGGCGCAGCACACTGCTACCCACACGCATCGTGCTCGTGCTGTGTGCCCATGCCCTTGCTCATCGCCTTGCACGCACGCCTAGGCGCAGGGCCTTGCGTGCCGCATAGCTCGTTGCTCGCTGCATTTGTACCGCACGGGCGACGAGCTCCCTTGCTCGTCGTCGCGTGCCGGCACTATACAACACCCCTTAAGGGTCACACGTAGCTTCCATTGCTTTGTGCGTGCAACATTTATGGGCGTTTTCATAAAAATTTAAAATTTTTAATTTAAAATTAATGACAAATTAATAAATCATATTAATTTCATAATTTTAGGGCGAAAAATCGAAAATTTATTAATCACTTAATTTCCGATTAACATGGATTAAAATCTAGGTCATTAAAATTTAAAATTTAACATAAATTAACAATTTTTATGGTGGATTTTAATCATGGATACCTAATTAAATTATTAATTAATTATGAAAAACAAATTAATTCTAAATTATTCGAATTTCAACAAATTAATCATAATTACAAATTAGGTTGTATAATTAACAAGTCTAGGCATTCAAATTTGTTAAACATATACTGTAGGTCAATCAAAAACTCAAGATTTATCAACAAGAATCGCAAATATTCAATTTAACACAAACTTTTGCGTTCGAAAAACTAAAACCTCCGACAAGTAATAGTTAGGCTTCGAATTTGGGAATTCTGGGTTCGGCCGAAAAATACTGTTTTTGTCAAAATTTTAGAATGCCTTTTACATGCGGAGTTGACACAAAAATTACTCGATTTGGATGAGTAACGAAGAAACTGCCGAAAAACTGCGTACATATAATTAAATAAACGCAATTTGCAATTAATCAATTACGAAAATTAATCACCCCTTTTAATTCTTTGCAAATTTGTAAAATTTAACCATGTCATGCAATTTAGATTATGTAAATAATAAGAGGCTCTTGATACCACTGTTAGGTTATGATACATATGACAAAACATAAATCATGCGGAAAACCTTAATGCCAGGAAATTTATTATTTACACATAATCATTTAGCATAATTCAGATGCATACACTTTGTAGCGTGCACTCCCTAGCTGCGCCCGAACCGAACAAGAACAAGTCTTTAGGACTCCAAGTGTCGTCCCTCCGTAGATAGTCCACAGCACGTCCGGATCCGCCTTAAGCTTGACCAACTAGAATCGCCCTTAAGGTTCTAAGAATTTTCGGCTTATAGGGCAAGTGTTTGTGGCTGATTTTTGCTTGAAAATCTTACCTTTGAATACTTGAATCTTACGTCAATAAATTTTTGACCCTAGGCACATATTTATAGAGTTATGGAAAAGGACTTAGAATCCTATTAGAATACCAATTTAGTTTAATTAGAATCCTGTTAGGACTCTTATTAAATAAAATCTATCTACTAGGATTAGGATTTAATCATGGAACAAATTCTAATAGCTTTAGGATTTGTATTGCACACAACCGTACACGAGCACGAACACGAGCACCACCCGCGCAAGCCTTGCGGCCCACGCGAGCTGCACTCGCTCGCAGCCCAAATGTTGCAGCCCATATTGCTCCGTGCGCGCCAAGGCCTTGCTGGGCCTGGCCTTGCGCTGGGTTTGGCGGGGCTTGGCTGTGTGTAATTGATGCGTGTGGTTTGCTGGGCGATGGTCCGGCTTCGTGCTGGGCCTTCGTCTGGCAGGCCTCGTCCGATGCTAATTCGTACGATACGCTTCCGATTAAATTCCCGATTCTGGAATTTATTTCCGATACGAACAATATTTAATATTTCCGATTCCGGAATAAATTTACGTTTCGAACAAATATTTAATATTTCCGTTTCCGGAATTATTTTCCGATTCCGATAATATTTCCGATTCTGACAATATTTCCGTTTCCGGTAATATTTCCGATTTCGGCAATATTTCCATTTCCGATAATATTTTCCGATACGTACCATGTTTCCGTTTCCGGCAACATCTACGACTTGGATAATATTTATATTTCCGATACGATCCATATTTCCGTTTCCGGCAATATCATCGTTTCCGGAGTATTCATTTACTTGCCTTTGACGATCTTAGCTCCCACTGAAACCAAGATCCGTCGATCCCGAATATCCATAGATGGAGTATTTAATGCCATTAATACTTGATCCGTTTACGTACTATTTGTGTGACCCTACGGGTCCAGTCAAGAGTAAGCTGTGGATTAATATCATTAATTCCACTTGAACTGAAGCGGCCTCTAGCTAGGCATTCAGCTCACTTGATCTCACTGAATTTATTAACTTGTTAATTAATACTGAACCGCATTTATTAGACTTATCATTAAATGCATACTTGGACCAAGGGCACTATTTCCTTCACTTGGTTGTTTAATATTTCAGCTGTTTCAGTCTTGGTGAGGTGGGGTGCCTCATCCATAGTATGACAGTCATGGAAAATCTCAAATCCGGGTTTTAGCAGGCCATTCTGAACAAAGGGTTCAGGGAGGTCGCAGCATGGGTGTTCTTCTCCTTCTCGGACAAACATACCGTTGAGGGTTCTTTGGCATGGGGGAAGAAGGGTGGTTTGTTTTGTCTTGGCTGGCTTAAGGCGTAGCCTAGACAAGTGGCAGCAATATCTTCCTCCGTTGGTGTATAGACTAGACCAAAGGGAGTAGTTTTGTTGGGTGGGGGATGGAACATGTTGTTCTTCTTCCTTATGCCCAATGGAGTTCCCAGGAAATAGCCTTGAGCTAGCAACATTTTAGGGATGACCCGGGACGCTCGCGGATCTAGAAATGCTAAATTGTAGTCCTCAATGACTTGGATGACTTCATCCACTTGAAAACCGTAAAGGTCTTTTGCAGCATCGGTCGTTCCGACCATAGTACAACTGACGTCAAGAGGAGGGGCGCGTATTTCCAGAATTACCCCGTTATGGTTAAGTTTAACCATCTGGTGTAAGGTAGAAGCCACACCTCCTAAGTCATGGAGCCAAGGGCGCCTTAAGAGGAGGTTGAAAATGGGCGTGATGTCAATTATCTGAAACTCCGTGGTGCGTGCCACAGGCCCGGTTTGTATTGTGAGGTTGATTTTTCCCAACGCGGGCCTTCGAGAGTTATCATAGGCTCGCACCCCTTGCGTGGAGGTTTGGAAGTCATTATTTCCTAGCCCCAAGCAATGGGCGGTTCGCAATGGGCAAACATTTACCGCCGAACCGTTATCTACGAGTGCTAGGGGGATGTTTTGTCCTTTGCATCCAACCACTAGATAAAGAGCCTTATTGTGGGCGCCTCCTTCTTTAGGTAAGTCTTTGTCAGTAAAAACTATTGCTTTTTCCTCAACATCTCTCGTGACGTGGCTAACCAACAAGTCAGGTGTGATGTCCGTAGGGACTGAGATGAGGTCAAGTGAGCGAATAAGTTTTTTGCGATGTTCCTTTGAAGTGCACATGAGATCCCAGATGGTAATCTCGGCTTTGGTTCTTTTTAGTTGCTTCAAGAGAGGATTTTCGATGACTTCTGCGACGGTGGTGTGACGCACGTTTTCAGGAGTATGTCTGACTGGGATGTCGTCCCCGGGAGGTGGGCGAATATCCTGTTGGTATACCCTTCCGGACCGAGTGAGATTGTCAACTTCGGGCTCTTGAGGGGTGGTGTCAATGGGAGAGTGCCCGGGCCAAGTTTCAGTAAAGAGGTCCTGGCCCGATATTTGGGACAGGTAGATATCTTCAGCATCATCTTCCCACACACCGCACACTTCTCTCTCGATTTGATCCATAGGGACCATGGCGAGTGGTGCACCTGTTAGGTTATGATACATATGATATTACATAAATCATGCGGAAACAACCATTAACCCAGGAATACATATTATTTACACATAATCATATAGCATAAATTAGATGCATACTCTTTGTTGCGTGCCCTCCCTAGCTGCGCCCGAACCGAGCAAGAACAAGTCTTTAGGACTCCAAGTGTCGTCCCTCCGTAGATAGTCCACAGCACGTCCGGATCCGCCTTAAGATTGACCAACTAGAATCGCCCTTAAGGTACTAGAATTTTCGGCACTTTTGAGCAAGATGTGTGACTGAATTTTTCTCTCAAAAACTCACTTTGAATACTTGAAAACTCGTTATAAATTGTGAACCCAGGCCACATATTTACAGGGGTATGGAAAGAGAATTGGAATCCTATTAGGATACGAATTAATTAAACTTAGAATCCTACAAGAACTCTAATTAATTAATTTATCAAATAGAATTAGGAATTTAATCATTAACCGAACTCTGCACGTTTTAGGAATCGTGCATGAACACAAACTCACACACACACACACGGCAGCCACGATGGGCCGCCCATGCGCGTGCGTGCGAGCAGCAGCCCACGCAGCGAGGCCCACGCAGCCGCGGCCTTGGCGCGCGCTGGGCCTGCCTTGCGGTAGGCCTGGGCGCTGCCTTGGCTGGGCTTGTGGCGCGCGTTTGGCTTGCTGGGCGATGGCCTGGCTTCGAGCTGGGCCCTCGTCCGGCAGGCCTCGTCCGATGCTTATTCGTACGATACGCTCCCGAATAAATTTCCGATTCCGGAATTCATTTCCGATACGAACAATATTTAACATTTCCGATTCCGGAATTAATTTCCGTTTCGAACAAATATTTAATATTTCCGTTTCCGGAATTATTTTCCGATTCCGATAATATTTCCGATTCTGACAATATTTCCGTTTCCGGCAATATTTCCGATTCTGGTAATATTTCTATTTCCGATAATATTTTCCGATACGTACCATGTTTCCGTTTCCGGCAACATCTACGACTTGGATAATATTTATATTTCCGATACGATCCATATTTCCGTTTCCGGCAATATCATCGTTTCCGGAGTATTCATTTCTTGCCTGTGACGATCTTAGCTCCCACTGAAACCAAGATCCGTCGATTCCGAATATTCATAGATGGAGTATTTAATGCCATTAAATACTTGATCCGTTTACGTACTATTTGTGTGACCCTACGGGTTCAGTCAAGAGTAAGCTGTGGATTAATATCATTAATTCCACTTGAACTGAAGCGGCCTCTAGCTAGGCATTCAGCTCACTTGATCTCACTGAATTATTAACTTGTTAATTAATACTGAACCGCATTTATTAGACTTAACATAGAATGCATACTTGGACCAAGGGCATTATTTCCTTCAGTCTCCCACTTGTCCTTAGGGACAAGTGTGCATTTCCTAATTCCTTTGTCGCTCGATGCTTGCTCTTGAACATAAGGTAAGAGTTGTCATCCTTATTATGTCCAGAGGTGTTCCTCGGTTTCAGAGTTCAACTGATCAAATAAACAGATAATCATAGCCTATGATTCATCCGAGCACGGCCATGCATTTCACAGTTTCTAGCTCTCCGAGTGGCCTTGTACAACTTTTAAGCATCTCATCCCGATTTATGGGAGGACAATCCCAATCTTGCGATCTTGAGATTAGACTTCGTTTGATAGGTGATTACCTGAGCGTTGCCTTTATAGCCTCCTTTTACGGTGCGACGGTTGGTCAACGTCAAAGCAACCAGTTCTCAAACAAGTAATCTCAAATCACTCAGGTATTGAGGATTTAGTGTCTAATAATTTAATGAAATTTACTTATGACAGATTTTCATCTCTTACAGTAAAGTTTCATAGGTCTTGTCCGATACTAGTCTTCCCAAAGTAAGTATCTATGCAAATGATTATGACATTGCCATGTCCACATAGTTCAAGAAACAGAACTACTAGTCATCTTGCATTCTAATCGTCTAACGTTTTCTATGCGTCCAATTTTATAGAAAACTCCGACCAGGGACCACTTTCAACCTTTGACATTCAAGTTCACTTGATAGACATTTCTTAGTCACAGGACTGGTCCTGACAGTCTATCTTGAATATATCGTCAAATTTGAAGGGACTCATCATTTAATACTAAACCAAGATTAAATGGAATATGAAAATACATTTCATATATGATAAATGTTCAACCCAAATGTTTTATAACCATGGGCCTCAAACCCATCTTCTAAAACAATTCATGGAATTCAAAGCTATGCTTGATTTCCAGTGCTACAACGTGAGTGTTGCTTCTCACTTGTTGCATAGGTTTAGTTATCATGCTTTGCCAATCTTAATATCCTTTTCATCGAATGTTCTTCGAGATATGATGATAAGATCTTTTCGAGTTTGTTTATTATGTGATCTAGTCTTTCTTACTTCGATGGTGGTTTTACTCATTTTGCAATGAAGAACCATCAAGTTAGCAGACGTTTTTCTTGCTTCAAGAGTGGTTCTAGGCATTTTTCAATGAAGAACCATCAAGCCAGCAGATAGGTGATCTACCCAAGTTCAGTGAAGAACTTTAAACAACCCTGTTTTATTGCTTCTTAGGCAATAATCACTTTTACTTCAACTGTATAGGTTGCTAGTGATGCTTTGTTTGGATTTACCTATCCAAGCAGTTCATAGATATGTGGAAGACTCTCCAACTATATCTTAGAACATAGAAATTATTATTTTAATTTCCCACGCAACAACTCATGGTCTCCAATCCATGTTGCCATTTCAAAACACGATGCTCTATAGCTCGTCCTTATCAATGGTTAACTCCAAAGGGTCTTGCTTGATCCTTTGCCAGTGTTTATGCGTGTAGCATCAATATCTAGCATATCTTTATTTCCTTGAGTCAAGAACTATTCCTATGTACCTTTTCAAGTACCATAAGTATTCTTGATCTCAATCTAGTTGATCTTTACTTAGATCAATAGAGATTGGTATATGTTCGTCATGGCTAAAGTCATACGATACGTTTTTGGCGATCCCCATATTATATCATACATGATAAATTCTTTTGCAGAATAATTCCCAATTGAATTCTATTCATGTAACTTTAGCTCATCTAGTTTCAGTAGATACTAAATCCAGCTAAATTCTTTGACATATAATATAGGTTTAAGAATCTTACTTAGATTCTTTGATGTTTAACTTAGTAAATGCTTATACATAGTTCAAACATCCTTTACTTAGATTTATTCATATGGGTCGAATATCTCCAATGGAGTCTTTCGTGTTTGATTTAGTAAATGCCATTACTTAATCCAAAACAATATCATAAGATCTTTGTAAATAGATCTTAATACCCAGTATGTACTAAGTTTCGCCATGGTCCATCATTGATGAATAATTTCAAATCTAAGTCATTAGCATTTGAATGTTATTTCACAATAGAGAGATATGTGTGTGATACACACAGGACCAATTAAGTTTTACGTACTCCCACTAAACTTCTTATATATCTATAAGAATCATGTATATTTTATGAAACTAAAATACTTATTAGCTTCACTAAAATACAATTCCAATTCCCAATTGCTTGCTTAAATCTGTACTTAGATTTTATAAACCAGCTTTTCTTTTCAAGCATTTATTTGGATCCACAAATCCTATGACATACCATGTACATAGTTTCTTCCAACATTTGACTGAGGAAGATGTTTTGTCATCCAATTGCCATATGTACCAATATGCAATCATTGCTTGAATTATAGACTTAAGCATTACGATTTTGCATGAGGTTTCAACACAATCCACATCGTGAATTTGCTTGTAACCTTTAGCAACTAATCTAGCTTTGTGTGTGAACACAATTTCATGTTTGATGGTTTTTATTCTTAAAACAAACTTTTGCAACCAATAGGTGTGAAACTATTCTTGCAAATCAACAAAATTTCAATTTTGTCATCAAAACATTGAATATGTTTTATGGCCTCTAACCATTTAAAACATTTGAGTCTAACCATTTTAGGGAATCTGGGTTTCGTCATAGCTTTCTTACAAGTCACAAACTCATTAATCTACATGATAATAGTTTGACTGCAAGTTGTAGGTTTCTTCACTATTTAATAGAAGAATCTCATAGTTTCATTGACCTGATCTCTATGTTTCTTCACTTTCTAATAGAAGAATCTCATAGTTTCAATGACTTGAATTCTATGCCTACTTGGGTATAGAACATCAAACAATAGAATATCAATAGCCACTTGAAAGTCCTTTGAATATTCTGTTCTCCTTGAAGCACTTGTAAAGTCTTCTAAGAGATGTCTATTCTTTAAAGCCACTTCTAAAGTCCTTAAAGAATAAGTTCGGATATTCTGAAGCACTTCGAAAAGCCTCCGGAATGTCCGTTTATGTTTGTTGTTCGCCTCGAAAACTTTCGAGGTCTATTTTCTCCCACTTGTCATTTTGGAAACGAATCTCCAAAAGGACATTATTTCGAGCAAACAAACATTATGTTCTCAAAAATTCGTTGTAGAAACAATACCCTTGTGTCTCATTTGAATAAATCACAATGAAACATATATCTATACTTGGGCCTTAGTTTGTTGAATAACAAACACTAAGCTCCCACTGAGTTTAGGAACTCTTTAGATATATTATGAAAAGATATTCTGAAATTACTTTTCAATAGCTTTGACGAATTTGGTTTAGTTTGGTGGTAGTTGAGCATTTTGTTTTAGAAATTATAGGAAAAGTCTTTATGATTCATCATTGATCGAATCAAGTACTAATTGACTTCGATCATTCCAACGTAGATATGCCATATCTTATGGAGCTAGATTGTGAAATTACAACACACAATCATTGATGATCATATTTGGTCTCAAGTAATCATTAACATGATCTAACCTAGATCTTTATGATTTCTTGCCAAGTGGATTTTATAATTCTGAATCTTTGAACTAGCCAAACAGATTCAACTTATATCACATTTGAGTAAATACACCTATATTCACTCAAATCCATGTGAAATAATAAAGTCATAAAACCTTTCTTTAGCTTTGAACTCTATCGTCTAGGCGTTCTAACAATAGTTCATATTCTTTGTTACTTTCAACAAGTAAGACTAGCTTGTCTTAAGTTGATCTAGAAATCAACCAACTTTCAAAAAGTCCATCAAAATAGAGCTTGTGAATGTTAACTTGTTGATGTGTTCTAAGTAACAATGCCAAAGATTAATGGAACTCAAATCAAGGGTTTGATTTGAACCTAGTAAAGTTCTTTAAAGAATTGTTTGTTTTAATCAAGCATATTGACTCAACCTGTAATTGACCATTTATTCAAATAAACAAACAAACATTGTTTTTGTTTTTCTTGAATGTGAGTCTTCCTGTGTTTGAAAACAGAAATTTAGGTATGCTGATTATGGAACAAAATAGCCATTAAGTTCCAGCCTTTGAAAGGACTTAAAACAAACTAGATGACCCTACAACTAATGTAGCATTGCCATGCTTCATTTCCCACTTGTAGGTCATTAGTGTATCCTAGCTTCCATTGTTTGAGTTATTACCGAAGTAAGAACCTCAAGCGGTATATGATACCAAGGAAGTTTGATTGCTAGGTCACTTCTCTTTAAACATAAACTTATAGGTAGAAACGGAATCGTAAATTCATTTGTTCCTCGTTTTCCTATTTCTTGTACCCTTTCTTATAGTCTTAAGAATTGAATTCTTTAGTGTTGACTTTTATACTTTGTTAGACATGTCCAATGTCACCCCAACAAGGTTCTTACCATTTATTTTATGTTGAATATTAAGTTTCAACTAGATGATCTTACCAGAAGCTTCTAAAGTTCTCTAAGCATCGATCTATTCGAATGTCTAGGGACTAGACTCATTCGAGAATTAAATGGACAAAGATATTAGGTTGTTTAACCATTGGTAAAGCTGAGCGTATTAAACTCAATGCTTTATGATCTCAAAACTACAGTGTATTTTGAATTCACAAGCACCAATTGGTTTGCCATTCAACTTTGATGTTCGAAAACAACCATAAAAGTCGCTATAAGAAACGTACATTTTAAATTGCTCACTATCTCTCATTTCCGTGAATCGTTCTTGGATTCACTACCAATCGAGGAAATTTACTGTTACCTTTCTAAAAGGATTTATTGCAGTGCAAGATATTTAATTATTAACAATAATTAAAACATACATTGAAGCATGCAAAGTCTAAACATTTATCATGAATAATAACTTGAAAATGAAAGCAATCATGCAATTTAAACAAGTCATTAGCATTTTATTCGAACTATGTGTTCCGGCAGGTGTGAATAAAATGATTCCAAGACCCTAAAACCATTGAAGAATTAAGCACAGTTTGTCGACTCAATTCTAAAACATTTTAGGTAAGCAAAAGCCTTTTGCTAATAGTCTAGAAACTACTCTTGGTTGATAGGTACGTCTAAGAACTTATTAGGTAAACCTATCGGTTTTGCCACGACATAAAATGACTCCTTACTTATATCGTTGAGTTTCACCAAAACTAACATGTACTCACAATTATTTGTGTACCTTGCCCCTTTAGGACCAATAAGTAACACCTCGCTGAGCGAAAACTATTACTAGATTGATGTAAAGGATATCCAAGCAAGTGTATATTTTGGCATGGCACCTTATAACTCAATTTTTAATTTTGGAACTTAAGGCTCTTACTATGTTGGTTAGATTTTAAGTGAACTAAAATCCTTAATCATGCAACATAATCAAGCCACAATCTTATGCATAATTAAGACTTATTTAAAGCAATAAATAACTTAAAGCATGCATAAGATAAATGTGATCTAGTATGGCCCGACTTCATCTTGAAGCTTTGACTTCAAAGTCCGTCTTGAAAATCTCCGTGGGAGGCACCATTTTCTTCAAATAGGATAAGCTATAACTAATTACAACTATTTGATGGTACGCAGACCATATTTGAATTGAAAAATAACTTTGGTACTTTAGACCAATTACATTCAAATTAATGGTACGCAGACCATATTTTCTATCCTATTTGGGCCATACTAGTCACTTCATAACCTGCAAAACAGTACATATACAATATATACCATTGACCCATTCATTATCATGAATGGCCCACATAGCTGGTTAGTAAAACACATTATGCATCACGTAAACATTTGCAGCAATTAATCAAGGGCACCAATAATCTACCAATTATTCAGTCCTTATTAATTCTAATCAAGTTGTTTTAACCTTAAGGATTTGTAGACCTAATCAAGAGTTTTATGACTAAAAGGGCTCCCACTTAAACCAATAAATTCATATGCTTTACTAATTTTAAACATAAAAATGTATTTCAAGTCTAACTGGAAACATACAAATTTAATTAAAATTTAAAGCTCATATAAATTTATATTTGAATCCAAAAAGTTTAATTTAATTTCAGTCGTTATTTAAATTAATTCATGATTTTAATTTTAGTAAAATAATTAGAATAAATAGAATTTATTATAATTACAATATTCAAAATTAAAATCCAAGAAAATAATTTAAATTATTAATTTTAAAATTAATTAAAATTACGTGAACTGAAATTTTCAAATTAAACATTCAAAACGATCTAATCGTAACGCAAACACCCTACGCATTGCACGCCCATGGGCCGCACGCACACAGCCATTGCTGGCCATGTGCGCGCAGCCCATGCACTCGTCGCATAGCTGGTGCATCTCCCATCGCAAGCCATCGCACGCTGTGGTGCTCGCTGCGCGCGCGCCAGCGCTCGTCGCACGCGAGCCATCGCTCGCAGTGCGCGCTCGCCAGCGCTCGCTGCGCGCGCTCCATAGCTCGCTGTGCGCGCGAGCCATTGCTCGCTGTGCGCGCGAGCCATCGCTCGTTGTGCGCGCGAGCCATCGCTCGTTGTGCGCGCGAGCCATTGCTCGCTGTGGGCGCGACATCGCTCGCTGGGCGCGCGAGCAACGCTGGGTCCAGCGCTCGTGGCACGCGAGCTTGCGCTCGCTGCGCGCGAGGCTGCGCGCTCTTGCGCGGGGCAGTGCGCGTCGTGGCGCAGCTCGCTTGCTGCCCACACGCGACTGCCTTGGCTTGCCTTTCGCCCATGCCCATTTGTTCATAGCTCGTGGCCCACGACACAAGGCAGGGCTGCTGCCTTGTGCTCGTGCACCATGCCTTGCTCATTGCATTCGTGCCGCACGGGCGACGAGCTCCCTTGCTCGTCGTCGCATGCCCGCACTATACAACACCCCTTAAGGGTAACACGAAGCGTCGATTGCTTTGTGCGTGCAAGTTATATGAACGAATCGCATAAAAATTTTAAATTTATATTTAAAATTAATGACAAATTAATAAATAATATTAATTTCATAATTTTAGGGCGAAAAATCGAAAATTTATTATTCAATTGATTTCCGATTGTTATGGATTCAAGTCTAGGTCATAAAAATTTAAAATTTATCATAAATTTACAATTTTTATGGTGGTTTTTAATCATAGGTTTCTAATTAAATTATAATTAATTATGAAAATCAAATTAATTCTAAATTATTCTAATTTTCAACAAATTAATCATAATTACAAATTAGATTGCATAATTAACAAGGCTAGGCATTCAAACTTGTTAAACATATACAGTAGGTCAATCAAAAATTCAAGATTTATCAACAAGAATCGCAAATATTTAATTTAACATCTTAAATTTACGAAATTTTGCATTCGAAAAACTAAAACTTTCGAAAAGTCATAGTTAGGCTTCAAAATTTTAGAATGCCTTTTACATGCGGAATTCACACAAAAATCACTCGATTTGGATGAGTAACGAAGAAACTACCGAAAAACTGCGTACGTATAATTAAATAAACGCAATTTGCAATTAATTAACAATTACGAAAATTAATCACCCCTTTTAATTCTTGCAAATTTGTAATATTTAACCATGTTCATGCAATTTAGATTATGAAAATAATAAGGGGCTCGTGATACCACTGTTAGGTTATGATACATATGATATTACATAAATCATGCGGAAACAACCATTAACCCAGGAATACATATTATTTACACATAATCATATAGCATAAATTAGATGCATACTCTTTGTTGCGTGCCCTCCCTAGCTGCACCCGAACCGAGCAAGAACAAGTCTTTAGGACTCCAAGTGTCGTCCCTCCGTAGATAGTCCACAGCACGTCCGGATCCGCCTTAAGATTGACCAACTAGAATCGCCCTTAAGGTACTAGAATTTTCGGCACTTTTGAGCAAGATGTGTGACTGAATTTTTCTCTCAAAAACTCACTTTGAATACTTGAAAACTCGTTATAAATTGTGAAACCAGGCCACATATTTATAGGGGTATGGAAAGAGAATTGGAATCCTATTAGGATACGAATTAATTAAACTTAGAATCCTACAAGAACTCTAATTAATTAATTTATCAAATAGAATTAGGAATTTAATCATTAACCGAACTCTGCACGTTTTAGGAATCGTATATGAACACAAACTCTCACACACACACACGGCAGCCACGATGGGCCGCCCATGCGCGTGCGTGCGAGCAGCAGCCCACGCAGCGAGGCCCACGCAGCCGCGGCCTTGGCGCGCGCTGGGCCTGCCTTGCGGTAGGCCTGGGCGCTGCCTTGGCTGGGCTTGTGGCGCGCGTTTGGCTTGCTGGGCGATGGCCTGGCTTCGAGCTGGGCCCTCGTCCGGCAGGCCTCGTCCGATGCTTATTCGTACGATACGCTTCCGATTAAATTTCCCATTCCGGAATTCATTTCCGATACGAACAATATTTAACATTTCCGATTCCGGAATTAATTTCCGTTTCGAAAAAATATTTAATATTTCCGTTTCCGGAATTATTTTCCGATTCCGATAATATTTCCGATTCTGACAATATTTCCGTTTCCGGCAATATTTCCGATTCTGGTAATATTTTTATTTCCGATAATATTTTCCGATACGTACCATGTTTCCGTTTCCGGCAACATCTACGACTTGGATAATATTTATATTTCCGATACGATCCATATTTCCGTTTCCGGCAATATCATCGTTTCCGGAGTATTCATTTCTTGCCTGTGACGATCTTAGCTCCCACTGAAACCAAGATCCGTCGATTCCGAATATTCATAGATGGAGTATTTAATGCCATTAAATACTTGATCCGTTTACGTACTATTTGTGTGACCCTACGGGTTCAGTCAAGAGTAAGCTGTGGATTAATATCATTAATTCCACTTGAACTGAAGCGGCCTCTAGCTAGGCATTCAGCTCACTTGATCTCACTGAATTATTAACTTGTTAATTAATACTGAACCGCATTTATTAGACTTAACATAGAATGCATACTTGGACCAAGGGCATTATTTCCTTCAGCACCTTGGGGCGTAATATACACCGTAGGGTCAAAGTTCATATTTTCCAGTTGATCGAGAGAGATGTGACAAGAGCCGAGTGGGCTCTTGTTGTTGTTGGGTTTGCGAACGTTAGGGAGGGGTATTATTTCATCCTCTATCATATCCTGGATCGTGTTTTTTAGATTCCAGCAGTTTTCAGTATCATGCCCATTTCCTTGATGGAACTCGCAGCGGGCGCCCTCGACCCAGTATTTATTTTTGAATGGAGGGTCGGGTGTGGGGCCTATGGGCCTTAGTTTTCCTTGTTTGGTTAGTCTTTGGAAGACTTGTACTAGAGTCGACCCGAGTGGGGCAAACTTTCGGTCTCGGGTCCACCTTTCGGGGCTCCTTCGGGTTGGGGTTTCTTCTACGGCGTGGACCTCTTGGGCTTGAGGCGTGTGGCCCCTGTTGTAGGTATTACTTTTGTATGCAGGCTTGCTTTGTACTGTTTTTGTGAGGTCATCCTCGATCTTTATTCCTACATCGTAAACCCTCTTGAAGGTATCAAGGCCCAAGTATCTAAGATGTTGTTTATAAGCTGGGTCTAGGTTGTCAATGAATTTTTAGACCAATTCAGTTTAAGGAGGCCTATTGATTAGTTGGGCCTCTTGGTCCCTCCATCTAGCAAAGTAGGTCGTGAAACCTTCATTTTTCTTTTGGAAGAGGACTTCTAGGTCGCGCATGGTGACTTGAAAATCCATGTTCGACGAGTATTGCTTGATGAATACATTGACAAAGTCCTCCCAAGTGGGGAAGAGCTTAGGGTCCTGGTGGTAGTACTATTTGAGTGGCACAGGTTCCAAGGACAAAGGAAGGGCAGGCAGATACATGGACTTGTCCACACCTTTCAAGTTCATGGCATTCACAAAGCTCAAGAGATGATCACGGGGATTGTCCGTGGCTTTGAACATCGGTAAGTCGGATGAACTAAACTTTTCCGGTAGTTTGCCGGGAAAAGGTTCAGGATCGAGGGAGAAATACTTGCTCCCCATAGTTTGCTGCAGAACCATTTTTTCGATCTTCTTCTCGTTATCGAGGTCATGTTTGGCTTGCGCAGCCGCTAAGGATTCGTTTTCCATTTTCAGTTGATTCATAAGTAGGGTCATTTGGGCCATTTGGTCCCGCAGCTCTTCTATGGACATGTTTGAGGGTCCGAATCGAGGTTGGGGAATCGGAGATCCTTAAAAGGGGGAGTGACGGATGGAGCTTGGAGTTGCTAAACCTTGTGTTGGTGATGTATCTTCGAGACGTACTAACCTTTAATTTTCAGATCGACGCCAAGTGGCAGAACTAGCCCTATGCATAAGACAAGCTAAAGTTTAGGCCCAAAGTTAAGCATTACTTAGTCTAGACTTTTGACTCTTCCTATCGGTTTTCTATTCTCACTCTTGTTGGTATATTTTGGCTTTTCTTTTGGCCATTCTTTAGATTTTCGAAACACTTGCCCGCGTGACATTCAAAGTTATATTAATTGGCATGCTTGGTTTTGGTGCCGAACATTGTCGTCATAGGAGGCCTAATGACGACGCAAGGAGTTATTTATTTTGTAAGTCGTTTTTAGAATTGAGTGCCTTTTCCGTACGCCCTCGTAGAAAATTTGTTATGAATTTTTTATTGCTTCGTATATTTTGTGCGCGGGCACCGAGGCTGCGGTGCATGACCAAGAGGCCAGGCAGCAACTTCAGCGCCCAGCAGAGGGCGTGAAAATGTTTGGCGCCAAGCCAGGGGCGCTGAAAATGCGTCCCTGCCTGGTACTCGTATTCTGTTCGCGTATATTTTTTTTCGTACATGCGACTTAATTTTGCGTGCTTGCCTAATAACGTCCTTTACGCGTTGTGCAGCGTTGTGGGATCCGTTACGGGCCATCCTATGTTTCGCTTATTTTTGTGGCGATCGCCCGGGGTTGAGGAACACGTATTTTGGTATAACTCTTTGGCCAATCGGTGTTTTATGAATGTTTGGGCAATTTTTAGGGTCGTTGGTTTTCTAGCTTTACTTGTCACACACAATCACAACATAATCACGTAATTCGCTACACATAACTAACATTACAACATGAAGCAAAATAATATGTCACGTAGTTTATGATAGGCTTCTATGGGTAATATTTGCGCCTGGCTTGGTACCGCTTCTATTGTAGATCCAACATATGCCCTGGTCGAGGTAGTGCATTCAACAGACGAATTTCGTCCCAAGAGGCCAATCACGATGTAAGCCAAGGGGGCATGCACCAATGAGAGGGACCTTAGTGGGCGAGCGATTGGGTTTGGGACGGGTGTACTACTAGCGAAAAGTGCCGAGTGGACAACATTCGAAGCGTATGCACCCCCATTGTCGATGGGTATCCTTAGTCCCAACTCCCGAGATGAAACATGCCAAGGGAGCCGAGATTCATTATGCGGTTCTGTCCGTTCGCATTAATATGCTGATTTTCAGGTCGTCCCAACTTGATAAGGAAATAAACGTGGAGTAGGATCGTTTCACCCTTCGGCTATTTTGATTACCTACGAGCACGAGTATTTCATTAACGTTCCCAAGTGGAGTCGCCACTGTGAGGGGGTCGAAAAAGCACGAGGCTAATGCATGACCTCGTCCCTCGTGGGCGTGACGTTGTCAGATCAAGTGTAGTTAGATTTCCTGTGAGTTTACACCCAATCGACTAGTAATATAGGAGTCGCCATTCAGTTTTTAACGACAATGAGAAAAACTGACAAAACCCGGTTATCGTGACATAAAGGGAGTGCAATTATGTTCGACCATGACGGCCATAGGTTCCCTTGTGATCCCTGGTGCGGGGATCGCTCAACGTACACCCGCATGGTAGAGATTGAGAGTTCGGGGGACTGTAACTACCGAGAGGAGTGCTCATCGATAACTCCAGAGGCAGGTTATCCTTACTAGCTCAGCATAAATAATTGAAGGGACATGCGTTAAACTATTAAACTATTCTGAATTGCTTTTAGCAATATGCAACACATAATACTAAATCGATCGTGATTATCTTATTTAGATTGATTTAAGGTACCTAGCATGATAATTCAATTGTCCAAGGTATTATCTTTATTAGGCTTGATAGATCCATCAAATTAATAGTTTAACAATTTTATAAAAGGGTGATGAAAGCGATTAAATCATATGAAGGGACACATTACGACGCACCCTTGAGAGGTGCGTCACGGTTCTCAGAAAACTAACCACTTGGCTTTGCTATTTCTCCTTTTATTTAACGAATCTCGGGTTTCTGAGCAGTGTTCCAGTATTTAGGCTTAATTCATCAGCTACAAGGGACATGATACGTTCTGTTCGACTTTTGGGTCGATTGCGACAGAACGCGGGATCAATTTCGCAGCGTGAGGCTTAGGCTTAGGGTTGGACTCAATACTCAGATCTTTAGAATTGTGTGTCCTCTTCACGTCGGTTTATAGGCTATATTTATAGGAAAAGAGTTTGTGAAAATATAGATCTTTAGAATACGAATCCAAAAAGAATTCGGAGACGACACGGCCCCAGGTATTTTCAGAGCCCAGGGCTGGGCGCCGAAGATTTCGGCGCCCAGACCTAGGCGTTGAAAATAGGATCTGGGCCGAGCTTTTTGTCAGATTTGGACTCTTAAACACGGAGCTTCGAGACTTATCCGAGTTTCTTAGTGCGTATCAACTTATGACGGAATGCGTCTGGTCCCGTTACGAACTCTAGGTTCGTTAGGAATTTAATTAATACGTAACTCTTGTTTTCGAATTATAACAGGAATAGAATTCCTTTTGCCAATTCTATCTCTTTTAGGACTTATGTTGGCAACACCTAATTCTGACAGATTTCTATCTTTTATGACTTTGCCACTTTTAACAACTACTTCTTACGGCAATTACCATTTTTAGCAGGTTTCTATAAATAGCAGTTTTGGATGAAATGAAAGGGCGATTGAGATTCGTTATTTTACAGGAGATGCGTTGCCAAATGGAGATTTATGTTCTCATCATCGAACCTTCCCTTTCGGGAATGGGGACAAAAGTAGGCGTCTACACACGCGTCCAAGATAGTAGAAGATGAGCTCATGCATTAGCGCCGACACAATGAACGTCGCCATCACCGCCGGAAGCGGGGCCGCCCCACGGCCTATGACTCTGGAGGAAATTTTCAGTGTGGGGAGGTCCACCGTAGGCCTAAGAATGCTGGTTACCATGAGATTCCATCTTTTTCCCCAGAAATCTTGGAGAGATGTTGATAAAAGGGGTTCATTGAATTGGGGTTCTAATTCTAAGCCTAGGAAAAAATTTGCTGATTTCGCAACAATTGCTAGGATTATTTCTAGTGTAAAATAAATGTGGAAAAAATAAATTAACCATAGAATTTTTGGATGAATTTGAACAATTTGATCCCTGTAATCATAAATTTTTATCATTAAAGCTAAAAGAACAAATTTTGTAAGGTAATTCCCAGGTGAAATTTGGGATTTTAGAGGAGATGGGTATGATTTATTTTGTGATCTTTGATATGGGTTTTGTTCATTTTGTGAAATTTGGGATCTTTTAGGAGATGGGTATGAATAATTTTGTGATTTCTGATCTGGGTTTTGTTCATTTTGTGATTTTTGAGGAAAAGGGTATGAATTGTTTTGTGATTTTTGATCTGGGTCTTGGTTAATTTGTGTCTTTGGTGTGCTTTTGGGAGGTTGGATTTTGATGGGTAAGCAAGAAACAGCTATGAAAAGAGGATATGGAATGGGATGATCAAAGCAAAGAGGAGGTTTACCAAATGCAAAAAGCAAGAGTTTGAAATTAGCAAGCCAAGCAATGAAGAATGCAGTAAAGCCACAAAAATGAATAGAAGTGAGATTTAGTGGCAAAATTAGGAAGAATGAGATTACTGGAAGTATTGGTACTAATCTTGTGAAACCCTTTGGAGTAATCTTGCCTATAACATAACAATAAATCAATGACACAAATATTGATAACCATACCTTTCCTAAGTTTTTCAACTCATCTTGTGTTAACTCAACTGCCATTGCTTCCAAAACTGTTGTGTCTGATTGATTTAGGTATCTGCCGGATTACTGTTGTTGTTGTCGTCGTCGTAGTATCCCGTTTTTTTGCTTATCGGATCGATTTTGCTCCTCTTTAAGATTTTAGAAATATTAATTATCAATGGAGTTGACAAATTTTATGGTTGGTTTTTGATCATCTAGAACTTTAGACTAAAGAGTCAAAGAGACCCAAGGGCTTAGCCAAAGTGGTTTAGAAGGTGCTAGGAAATAGAATAACAACCACATTTTATCTACTTTAGCAAAAAGCTAAATGGCGTTCTTCAATTGTCAATTGTCAATTGTCAATTGTGTTTTCTTAATGTTGTTTTTTTGACTTGAACCAGGACAGAGCATTAAAAGTTACTTGGGTTGTTTTCTTTTGTGGTTTGACGTGGGAATTGTCTGGCCAAGGTGAATTTGTTGCATCGACAAATTAATAGTCCTACTATATTAATTTTGTACACTATTTATGGATCACATGATGTCGTATTACAGGTGTAATTTTTTAAGTAGCAAATTAATACAATCCTAAATCCCACAATGTAATCATATTTTTAATACTAGCAATCAGCTTTATTCTGGCCTACAATTATAGACCATATACATGCACCCGGGTGCACAGTACACCCTCTCATATTTTCTCCTTACAAATAAGGAGAAAATGTGGTAGGGATCACCAAAGAGCATAAAAATATCCATGGGTGCACGGTGCACCTAATAATTTTCATTACAATTCGGCTTTTGATTGTGATCGTATCATGAACTATTAATTTTACTAAAGATTTTGATATCATGTGAAAGAAAATAACAATAATGAAGAGATAGTAATTTAATTCTTCAACTTCACATTAGATGTAAAGCTTTCCGTCTCCTTTTCTTATGGCATTAGAAACTAAAAGAGATGAGAATAACTCGTTACAAAAGAAGGTTGGGCTACCTTTGCCTCGTGTTCTTGGAGTTTCAAGAATGATACACATACATTTTTCGAGAAATGTTGTGGTAGAACACTCACAAACCAAGAATCATCCCATAAACATTGTGAAAGGGGTTAAAAATCTCGACAACATACGACTTTTTCCATTATCACTGAACTACTCCTTAGAGGGCAGGGGCCAAAATGTTCTAGGATGAGCAATAGAAACTTGACTCTTCCCTTTGAAAGCTCTTCGTACAATGGTGAAGAAATGAAGATCGAAACCTACGTACAACCATTTGAGAACGGATAATAAATTATACAGGATTACAACTGCTGCACTTTAAAATGTTGCAACTACCTTTTCTCTATTTCTGGAAGTGTATCTTGCAAGCACGGAATTGATTGAAGTATAACATCCTATGTACAACCAAATTAAACAGCAAAACTTGATGGCAACATTTCCAAGTTTGACAGATGGCGACTTTGTTATCCACCGGGTTTTCAATGTTGGTCTTGTAGCTCATACACTTGAATGTAGGCTTCGGAAAGAGCAACCATCTGGGGAAGTTTCTCCGAAACATGCAAGTCCTGCACCTCATACCTGCACAGAACCGAATAGGAACTGATATGAGCCGGAAAGCGCAAGACTATTTTAACAGTTCGAATGATATTAGCAAAATAAGCAAAAGAAACAAATACTCCCTCAACCTGGAAAGAATTGTAAATAGTAACATATGCAGAAATGCTGTTTTGAGATATCCAAGAAAATGTCACATTTCTAGAGGAAAGATATGACTCAAGTACCAAATATACCCTCATGGGAATGAGCAATTATTATAGAGGTTATTTGACTTATTTCAGTAAGAGCATGGTGAATCCTTGATTATATTATTTCTAGAACAAAGCCACTAAAGGAGTATATAGTTCCTTTTTTTGACATCAGGAGTATATAGTTCCTTTTTTTTTTTTTTTTTTTTTTTTGTACATCAGGAGTATATAGTTTTCCAAAAGAAAGAAAACATTAAAATGTTAAGAGGCACCAAGTTAATTCAAAAAAATTACCATTGTTCCTCTTACTTCCTTTGAACGAAGACTCTGTACGGCCCTTCACTGGGCTTGCCATCATGGACAATATTTGAGATTAAATCGTATTTTGAACGTGATTTTTCATCATCTTCTGGTATGGGCAAAGGGATATAATCCTTCAGCTCGAGATTTTTCACAGGAAAATTAACTGGCAAGAAACATTTGTGACGTTAAATTAGGGAAATGAGACATAAAAATAACTTAATAAGAGAAGTGGAAACTGGAAACTGGAAAGGCACAATGTGTTGCAAGTATACACCTGATTTACACATTGGATACGGGATGGGCATGTTCTGAGTAATAACAACCTTCTAAAAACATGCCTACCTAATCTAATACCTATAAGTCCATAGTAGATTTCGAGTAGCTGAATAATGGAAAGTGTTCCATAAAAAAGGCAATTGAACTTTAGCAAGCAGAAGGACTAACCGACACAATAAAGCATATCTGTATCAATTAACAAAAGTACAGCTCAAGTATAAGGTTGGCAAAATACTGCTTCAGTCCAACACAAGATAAGTTGCACTAAAAGGAAGATAGAGAAGAAAATTAGAAAAACCCACTTTGTGATGACACAAACTAGTCCCATCACGAGCACAAAAATAATAGCACGAAGCATAATACTTACCAAGGGTGGGATTCTTCTCAACAAAGAAGTTTTTCTTCGTGAAACGCTGCATGTGCATAATAATGTAAGGTGGCAGTTTGGTTACACGATATCGCATCCTAGCTATTTGAGGACGCACGACTTCTGTTATGGTCTCCCCGTCAAACTTCTTCATTATGTTGAAAAGTGGAACCTAAGAAGAACGCAGATGGGCCAAATCCATCAGTTACCAAGAAAAATAAAGCGAAAAAGATGAACACATTAATATAAATGGTGAAGCCAAAAGACATACATGACAGATGCCTAACTAGGAAAGAAAGCCCCAGTATTTTTACAGAAATTTAACGTTCTATTTTTTGACAAATCAAGATACACATACTGAAGACCAACTTCAAATTATCTGTAGATCATGATTTGTGCCTAGATACAAATCAGTAGTGAGGATATAGCCTGCTTCACAGGAGGGCATAGCTACAACTGCTAGAAAAGCCATAATTTTCCACCCACCAAATAGTCTGCTAGCACATTCAATGTTCCAAGTGTGAATGTGTGACCATTATAGAAACATCTAACCAGGGAAACTCCCTCCCAAATTATCATTTATTCAAAGTTAAGACCTTAATATTCAACCAAGCCTCCCGATTCTGCGACCAAGAATCAAATGGATGAGCATAATGGGAAATGTGCTATGGGAAACAAAGGTATTCTTTGCCTTACATCTCATGCTTTCTCTCTTCTGAAGCTGCTGCTATAGCAACCCCAGAAGAATCGAATGACACAATCTAGGGAATACTAATTCAGGAAAAGTGGCAGAGGACAGTACCGCTTATACAGGCAGTGATGAAACATTGTACCTCGACATTGAGGTTCCTCTTTTAGTTAATAGGGCACAAATGATGTTTGACTTTGACTCTTTTCAAAAAAGTAATGCCCTTTTACCAGACAATGCAAAACAGTTGAAAGAACAGGTCCTAATGTACACAAAGGTATTGTTCAGAGGAAGACAAATATATAAAATTATACTCATTGCAACATGCTACTACTAACCCACCCACTTCCGGTCATCCAAAAGCCTAAATACAGCTCTACTACCTCAACAGTCAACATGTGAATAAAATGAAATGAAAAGCAACACACACTCAGAATCCAAAAACCTTTCAACAATCTGAAACCGTGAGAGCAATCAAGCATTAGATACCTGAGGGATAATATTTTTTTCCATCACGTCTTTAAACAGTGGCGGAGGCGGCAAATCAAGGGGTAACATTAGAAATGGCATTTTGGAAGTTTCTCTGACAACATTAGGGTTTTGGATCCACCATTCTGATCATCCCCGCTTTCTCTTCTCTCAATAGCTTTACTCTGCATTTTACAACCTCCAGTTCTCCCTGTTTTGTTAGTCAAGTTAGATACGAGTGGTAACATGTAATGATACCAAAAAAGTAAATAGATGGAGACATTACCTAGAAGCACTGATGAATGATACTCGTGTTTTTCTTTTTGAGTGCTTTGTGAAGGGTACGAAGGAGCCATGTCAGGAAAACAAGTGGGTCAGATTGAGCACCTATTTTAAACTCTTTGTTACTCGCTTTCATCACAGCCTGCAAAAATTCATGGGGGCTCACCTGGAATGACAAAATCAAATTTTAACACACTGTATTGGCTAGTGAATATTTATTACATTCGCAACTGAAGAAAAACATAACCATGTTTATACCTGCCCCTTAAAATTTCTTGCATGCCAGATTTTACGAGTGAGATCCCCAAAACAATGAACCAGGGGAGCTTTACAGTGTTGGTAGTTCTCTGGGATCAGGAAAAAGTTCCTCAAGGGTGTAACTCGCATAAGTGCTTGAATTGTAACATTCAAAAAATCAGTCTCCTTGATGTTATTAAGTCCTACCTGAAAACAGAATAATTTCAAATGGTCATCTAATCTGATGCAACACGGCATGGAAAACTTTAATATTTATTCTTAACAGATAGATGAGGAGGTCTATCGAGTCAGTCAAGACAGAGGTAATACCAGTCCTGGGAGATAATCAGAGCCATCAAGAGCTCTTGCCCACAACTTGCTTCTATCTAGCTGTTCAACTTTTTCCCTGGAAAACCTGCATACAAGAAAGATCAGCCAAAAATAGTTATCTTCTATGCAACACATCTTCGAAAAGATCATAACTCTAGGAACTATAGACATGTAACCATAACAGGTAGCAGAATACAGGTTAGGACATACAACAATATGACGTACATATATGTAGACTTTAATTTGATATGACTTATACGAATAACCAACGTGCCGAAAGAGAAGAAAAAATGAAACAAACCTGGGATTTAGAACATGACGGATGGGTCATTGATCTCATATCCATCAGGAAGGCAAAAAACCTTCTCAGTCTTTAAATTTATGAAGATATGATGTCCCGCCTCCAGGCTATGAGTATATGCATGAGACTTGGGGTCCCTTCCTTGGTAATACTTACCACACACTAAACATGCATATACATTCAAGTTCGGTAACGAGATTGAGCAAAACTTCTCAAAATCAAAATCTAAAGCCTGCAAGAAAGAAATTTACTAGATCAGACTCCCGTAAAAAAAATGATACACCAAAAAGTGGATTAAAGTATAAATAGTTAATTCCGGATTTCCCACAATGCTAAAAAAATCAAGGTCTTCGGATGAACAAATTATCACAATATCTCAACACAAACTGTTCAACTAACATTTCAATTCATCAAGAGAACAACCCCAACATATGGAGTTATAAATAAAATTCTTCAAATAGTTTACAACAAATCAACAGTACTCTACCTCCC
The DNA here is from genome assembly GCF_020520425.1 of Spinacia oleracea. Classification (NCBI taxonomy): domain Eukaryota; kingdom Viridiplantae; phylum Streptophyta; class Magnoliopsida; order Caryophyllales; family Amaranthaceae; genus Spinacia; species Spinacia oleracea. Next base: position 88,674,679 of record NC_079491.1, on the reverse strand, counting down.
TCTTCCACTACCAATATCTCAGCAACACATACTCCAATGTAATGAATCAAGTTTAAGGGAAGGGCATAATAGGTGTAAGTAATATTAGGTAAAAGACAAATCAGGTAGTGTAGTAGAATAGTTATAAGTAAGGGCACGTTAGGTTATGAGAGGGATGTTGAGAAATTATTAAGGCTTAGACTTTAGAGTGGTGACCTCAAGTCACTATATCGGGAGATTGGTGGCCTCAAGTCACTAATTTTGTATCCCATTTTGTATTCATCATCTATCAAACAAATTAATATTTTTTCTGCCATTATTTTTCTACTAAAAAATTATCAGTTCTTTACATCCATCTGTCATTAATTATCACATTGTTTTAACTCCTCGTAATTATGAACATGACACGATTTCACAAAAAAGACCCTTATAATTGTCGCCCATTCTTACTCTCTCAACATCAATCAACTTAAGTAAGGGTACGCCATTACCATTTTTGGGATAACTTTTCTCAGATGTCTAAAATTAGTACATGTCGCTGATGTGAGTAATATAACTATACTTTTGTTGACAGATGGAGTACATATAAGTATCACAAAGCCATCCTAACATCAAAATTCTAACAAATTATGATCCATATCTTTTGCAAACTCCATGGAGAAGTTCAAACAACATTCGGGTATATTGGTATAACAAAGCAGAACCCCAATCCCTAGCAATCCCAATACCCAGCACAGATCTCCGAATCAACACCTCCTTACCCAAACTTATGTATGCTTATCATTATCCTACATAAGCACCTAAATCAGAAACGTATCTTTCTGGATCCGTCCCGTCTTCTAATATCGTAGGCAATTACAAATTTTCAACTACCAATTTATTCAAGAATCAAGGTATCCGACATTATAACTCCTTACTACAGATTCCAATAAACAAGTACTAGTATCAGAAAATAAAAGCTTCAAACAACCAATAAACAAAAATCTGAATTGAATTCGAGTACCTGTCTGTTAACAGTATCAAGGTAAGGGCAATCCCTCCTGACCTCCACGGCCCTATTGCGCTTTGCTTGATGAAACCCGAAATCCTCCTCATCTTCATAATCCTCATCATTACCACCAACAACCTCATTCACACTGCCATTAACCACTGCTTCTTCCTTGCTGTTCACCTTATCATCACGCCTTCGAATTGCCTTCCTCCTCCTCTCCTCCTCATCGTCCTCGTTGTATGAAGCTAGTGGAAGAAGCGGGTTCTCGAAAGCATGCATTTTCGGCGAGTCCACCTCTTCTTCTTCCACCTTCTGCCTCTTCACCTCGCTATCCGTCTGCTCATCTCTCTCTCTCTTACTTCCCATTGTTACTTCTCAATACCGAGTCCTGAAATCACTGATTATTAGGGTAATCTGCCAACCTAAAGGACCATTTACACACCCAAAAATAAGCTTCATAGAACCCTAAATCTTCCACAATTCCACACATTCAGTAAAATAAAATTTGAAAAAACCTTAGAAATGTTCGGATTAACATTACCAAAAATCAAATAAAACCCTAGGAAAATCGATTTTTAATTAGAGGACAAAGAAAGGACTACAAGAGCTTCGAAGTGCTGGGAAATACCTGAAAATGTGAGGAAAGCTTTTCAGTTGTGCTCCGATACGGACTGTTTGAAAGTGAACAGAGAGGTAACTGGATTTGGGATTCTAATATTAGTTTGGGGCTTGGGTTGTTGATTTATTTGCTAATCAATATACTAAAACCCAAATCATGTATTAGTCTTTGGTCCAATAAGTGGTTCAACCCATAAGGGCCATAACCCAAGGGTCCATAACGCTCTTAAGCCCCAATAGATGGCCCATAATAATCGAGAAAAGTCGATCGGTCGAATTAGGTATGTTTGTGGTTGTAAGAGATGTCAATTCGGTACAGTCAGTTACGGATAAGGTCATATCGGATAATGGTCTATGCTTAATTCGTGCACCTATATGAATCGAATGTGTAATAAATGTTGTTTTCGGGTCACTTTGGTTGTTGTCGGATTTGGGTTGAATCAGATCAGCTTTTGACAAATCTAGTTCTAAGGGGTGCGTTTCATATTTAAATTCACAGTTTAACAACTGGAGGTGGACAACAGCTAAATCATGATGAAGTGCTAGAAGTGTACTCGAAACTTGCAATTAAATGGTGCTTATATATATCATAGTCTGTTGTAACTCTTCAAGTCTCTAAACACCAAACAAACCGGTTATACAAATACCTGAGTAAAACACTACTACAAAATAGGCTTATAGCAACGGCAATAAACAGTTACCATAGATCAATTAACCATTGCAATAGGCTTATAGCAACGGTTTAAAAACCGTAACCAATAGGGGGCGTTGCTATAAGTTTATGGCAACATTTTCCCGGATTTAGGCAACAATTATAATAAACCGTTGCCATAATTAACTATGTGAACGCTTTTTATAGGCAACACTTTTAACCTAAGGCAACAATTATTCAACAACTTAAGCCAACATTTACACGTTTAAGGCAACAGTTTTTGCCAACTTACGACAACACTTATTAGTTGGTTGTTGGTTGAAGTTTAAAACTAATGCAACACTTTCTTACAATTATGGTAACACATCTAATTTTATCTATAGCAAGATTTTCTATTGAGTTTATGGCAACACTTTTAGTTTTAGTTATAGCAACGCTTTCAATCAAGCTTATGGCAACACTTTCAATTGAGCTTACGGCAACGGTTTCAATTGAGCTTATGGCAACTGTTGTGGGTAAATCTACCCGGCCTACGTGGCCCAATCCGAATGTGCCATGTGGCACTGCTTAAACACGTCAGCAAGCCACTTGGCTCCTTTCCACTTCTCTGTGGGACAAATATTAGGCAAAATGCCCATTAATTCCTTTGGCCCCACTACTACAAAACATGCCCTTTTCGGACGCTTGGTCTTCGACGCCAAAGGAAGTGTTTTTTGGGGGGGGGGGGGGGGGAAATTCCCGTGTGGCCACGACGCTTTTAACCGTCCACCACTTTGTCGACGCTTTAAAGCGTCGATGAGAACGTCCCTAATCCACGTGCTTCTCACGTGCTGAGATTTTTGTGAAATCAAATCGCGCTAAAAAATGACATTTATTTTTGAAACCGCCTAACTTGCCTAACTCCACGAGTCATCCCTCCCAGCCCACGACTTTTAAACCCTAAGCCATCTTCTTCTTCTCTAATACTCGCCATTCCTTCCGCCATTAATCCTCTCGCCATTGTCTTCAGGTTCGTTCACCTTTAATCCAATTCCGCCATTAATCTTCTCTGTTTTTTATTTTTCGTTTTTGTCAATTTAATCTAATATTTTCAATTAATTCTTACTTTGCTAATTTATTAATTTTCATCCTCGATCTCACGAGTCACAGTGGTGGAAAATCGCGTTGTTACTAATCAGTTTTGCGTGTTGTGGGCTTGAATTTCCAAGGTGTGTACCCTGTTCTTCATCAAATTTTACCATTCTTTCAAATTTCTTTGAAAATTTCAGTATGATTGTTGTATAATATTATGATTGTTGTATTATTTTTCAATTTTTTTCAATTTTCAATTTGCTGAGAGTATCGCAGGGCTTGTTTAATTTGCAAGGTATCTGATAATATTTAATTTGCCAATATGTAATTTGCAAGGTATATATCTGATAATTTATAATTTGTACGTGTTATTTCTGACTTATGTGAAAACTAAATAGAAAATTCTTTTTAGTTTAGATAATTTTGTTTTAGGCATTTTGAGTTGGTGTTGCTGCTTCTGTCTCCTTCTTGTTGGTGCAGTTTCTTCTGTGTTCGTTGGTGCTGGTATGTTGGTTTACTGGTGTGAGTGAGGGTTGTTGCTGCTCTATTATTGTGTGCAGGCTGTGTATGTTGTTGCAGCTTGGTGCATTTTAAGCTTGCTTTTTTGTTTGTTTTGTTTTGGGTTGCTGTTTGTGCTCCTTAGTCCTGCTGTATGTTTGTGCTCCCTAACCTGTGTCCTAGTTTAATATTTTACCTGGAAATGATATTAATAGAGAACTTATTGGGAGGGGAAATGCGATCAAGGCCCATGAATATCAGACTTACTAACCTTGAAAAAAGAAGTATGTGCAACTAAGCAAGTTTGAAATAGTTCATTTTGGAATCTAAACCATTTTCCTAAAACTACTGTTGAGTGCAACATGTCAGAAGAAACCATGTTTTCAATACGAAAACATGGCAGGTTGACATCAATAAGAAGATGGCAATATGGAGTTGTTAAATGAAAAGAGCTATGTTATAGTGAGAGCATAATGAACAAAATTAAGTGAAATCAACTCCAGAAACATAAATAAGAAGCAATGTTGTTAACAAGACTATAGAGCCTAAATTAAGTGAAATTAACTCCTAGTTTTATAGAAAGTCATAGCAACAACTACTAGATTTTTTATTCCTGCGCTGCAGCAAGTGGATGTAGAAGACAATCTCCAGGTTGTCCTTGAGATGTATAAGATGTTAGGTTATGATACATATGACAAAACATAAATCATGCGGAAAAACCTTAATGCCAGGAAACATATTATTTACACATAATCATTTAGCATAATTTAGGAGCATACACTTTGTAGCGTGCCCTCCCTAGCTGCGCCCGAACCGAATAAGAACAAGTCTTTAGGACTCCAAATGTCGTCCCTCCGTAGATAGTCGATCCACAGTACGTCCGGATCCGCCTCAAGTTAGACCAACTAGAATCGCCCTTAAGGTTAATTACTAGGAATTTCAGCTATTGTGTTTGCAAGTGTATGGCTGATTTTCTTTTCAAAAACTTACCCTTTGAATACTTCAATTGTCTCTATAAATTATGACCCTAGGCTCTTATTTATAGAGGTATGGAAAGGGAATTGGAATCCTAGTAGGATACGAATTAATTAAACTTAGAATCCTATAAGAACACTAATTAATTAATTTATCCTTTTAGGAATAGGAATTTAATCATATACCAAATCCTAATAGCTTTAGGAAACGTGCATGAACACAAACACACACACGCACGGCAGCCACGAGGGCCGCCCATGCGCGTGCGTGCGAGCAACAGCCCACGCCACGAGGCCCACACAGCCGTGGCCTTGGCGCGCGCTGGGCCTACCTTGCGGTGGGCCTGGGCGCTGCCTTGGCTGGGCGTGTGGCGCGCGTTTGGCTTGCTGGACGATGGCCCGGCTTCGTGCTGGGCCTTCGTCCGGCAGGCCTCGTCCGATGCTTATTCGTACGATACGCTTCCAATTAAATTCCCGGTTCCGGAATTCATTTCTGATACGAACAATATTTAATATTTCTGATTCCGGAATTAATTTCCGTTTCGAACGAATATTTAATATTTCCGTTTCCGGAATTATTTTCCGATTCCGATAATATTTCCGATTCTGACAATATTTCCGTTTCCGGCAATATTTCCATTTCCGATAATATTTTTCGATATGTACCATGTTTCCGTTTACGGCAACATCTACGACTTGGATAATATTTATATTTCCGATACGATCCATATTTCCGTTTTCGGCAATATCATCGTTTCCGGAGAATTCACTTGCTTGTGACGATCTCAGCTCCCACTGAAACCAAGATCCGTCGATTCCGAATATCCATAGATGGAGTATTTAATGCCATTAAATACTTGATCCGTTTACGTACTATTTGTGTGACCCTACGGGTTCAGTCAAGAGTAAGGTGTGGATTAATATCATTAATTCCACTTGAACTGAAGCGGCCTCTAGCTAGGCATTCAGCTCACTTGATCTCACTGAATTATTAACTTGTTAATTAATACTGAACCGCATTTATTAGACTTAACATTGAATGCATACTTGGACCAAGGGCATTATTTCCTTCAGTCTCCCACTTGTCCTTAGGGACAAGTGTGCATTTCCTAATTCCTTTGTCGCTCGATGCTTGCTCTTGAACATAAGGTAAGAGTTGTCATCCTTATTATGTCCAGAGGTGTTTCTCGGTTTCAGAGTTCAACTGATCAAATAAACAGATAATCATAGCCTATGATTCATCCGAGCACGGCCATGCATTTCACAGTTTCTAGCTCTCCGAGTGGCCTTGTACAACTTTTAAGCATCTCATCCCGATTTATGGGAGGACAATTAAAATCTTGCGATCTTGAGATTAGACTTCGTTTGATAGGTAATTACCTGAGCGTTGCCTTTATAGCCTCCTTTTACGGTGCGACGGTTGGTCAACGTCAAAGTAACCAGTTCTCAAACAAGTAATCTCAAATCACTCAGGTATTGAGGATTTAGTGTCTAATAATTTTAATGAAATTTACTTATGACAGATTTTCATCTCTTACAGTAAAGTTTCATAGGTTTGTCCGATACTAGTCTTCCCAAAGTAAGTGTCTATGCAAATGATTTTGACATTGCCGTGTCCACATAGTTCAAGAAACAGAACTACTAGTCATCTTGCATTCTAGTCGTCTAATGTCTTCTATGCGTCCAATTTTATAGAAAACTCCGACCAGGGACCATTTTTCAACTTTTGACATTCAAGTTCACTTGATAGACATTTCTTAGTCACAGGACTGGTCCTGACAGCCTATCTTGAATATATCGTCAAATTGAAGGGACTCATCATTTAATACTAAACCAAGATTAAATGGAATATGAAAAATACATTTTCATATATGATAAATGTTTCAACCCCAGTGTTTTATAACCATGGGCCTTAAACCCATCTTTAAAACAGTTCATGGAATTCAAAGCTATGCTTGATTTCCAGTGCTACAATGTGAGTGTTGCTTCTCACTTGTTGCATAGGTTTAGTTATCATGCTTTGCCAATCTTAATATCCTTTTCATCGAATGTTCTTCGAGATAGGATGATAAGATCTTTTGAGTTTGTTTATTATGTGATCTAGTCTTTCTTACTTCGATAGTTGTTCTACGCATTTTGCAATGAAGAACCATCAAGTCAGCAGACATGTGATCCACCCAAGTTCAGTGAAGAACTCTTTAATGTAAACAACCCTGTTTCATTGCTTCTTAGGCAATAAGTACTTTTACTTCAACTGTATAGGTTGCTAGTGATGCTTTGGTTGGATTTACTTATCCAAGCAGTTCACAGATATGTGGAAGACTTTACAGCTGTATCTTAGAACATAGATATTAATATTTAATTTCCCACGCAACAACTCATGGTCTCCAATCCATGTTGCCATTTCAAAACACGATGCTCTATAGCTCGTCCTTGCCAATGGTTAACTCCAAAGGGATCTTGCTTGATCCATTTCCAGTGTTTATGCGTGTAGCATCAACTATTTAGCATATCTTCATTTCCTTGAATCAAGAACTATTCCTATGTACCTTTTCAAGTACCATAAGTTTTTCTTGATCTCAATCTAGTTGATTTTCACTTAGATCAATAGAGATTGGTATGTGTTCGTCATGCTTAAAGCCATACGATAAATTTTGGCGATCCTTATATTATATCATACATGATAAATTCGTTTGCAGAATAATTCCCAATTGAATTCTATCCATGTAACTTTAGCTCATTCAATTTCAGTAGATACTGAATCCAGCTAAATTCTTTGACATATAATATAGGTTAAGAATCTCATTTAGACTCTTTGATGTTTAACTTAGTAAATTCTTATACATAGTTCAAACATTCATTACTTAGATTTATTCATATGGGTCGAATATCTCCAATGGAGTCTTTCGTGTTTAATTTAGTAAATGCCATTAATTAATCCAAAACAATATCATAAGATCTTTGTAAATAGATCTTAATACCCAGTATGCACTAAGTTTCGCCTTGGTCCGTCATTGATGAATAATTTCAAATCTAAGTCATTAGCATTTGAATGTTATTTCATAATAGAGAGATATGTGTGTGATACACATAGGACCAATTAAGTTTTTATGTACTCCCACTAAACTTCTTATATATCTATAAGAATCATGTACATTTCCAATTCTTAAAATACTTATTAGTTTCACTAAAATACAATTCCAATTCCCAATTGCTTGCTTAAATCTGTAGTTAGATTTCATAAGCTAGCTTTCCTTTCAAGCATTATTTGGATCCACAAATCCTATGACATGCCATGTACATAGTTTCTTCCAACATTTGATTGAGGAATACGTTTTGTCATCCAATTGCCATATGTACCAATATGCAATCATTGCTTGATTTATAGACTTGAGCATTACGATTATGCATGAGGTTTCAACACAATCCATGCCATGAATTTTCTTGTAACCTTTAGCAACTAATCTAGCTTTGTGTGTGAACACAATTCCATGTTTGATGGTTTTTATCCTTAAAACCAATTTTCAACCAACAGGTGTTAACCTATTCTTGCAAATCAACAAAATTTCAATTTTGTCATCAAAATGTTGGTTATGTTTTATGGCCTTTAACCAATTAAACATATAGTCTATATATGGCCTCTAACCATTTTAGGGAATCTATATTTCGTCATAGCTTTCTTACAAGTCACAAACTCATTAATATTTGCGATAATAGTTTGACTGCAAGTTGTAGGTTTCTTCACTATCTAATAGAAGAATCGCATAGTTTCAGTGACTTGAACTCTATGCCTACTTGGTTATAGAACATCAAACAATAGAATATCAATAGCCACTTGAAAGTCCTTTGAATATTCCGTTCTCCTTGAAGCACTTGTAAAGTCTTCTAAGAGATGTCTATTCTTTAAAAGCCACTTCTAAAGTCCTTAAAGAATACGTGTTCGGATTTTCTAAAGAACTTCGAAAAGTCTCTGGATTGTCCGTTTATGTTTGTTGTTCGCCTCGAAGACTTTCGAGGTCTATTTTCTCCCACTTGTCATTTTGGAAACGAATCTCCAAAAGGACATTATTTGGAGCAAACAAACATTATGTTCTCAAATATTTGTGGTAGAAACAATACCCTTGTGTCTCATTTGAATAAATCACAATGAATCATATATCTATACTCGGGCCTTAGTTTGTCGAATGACAAACACTAAGCTCCCACCGAGTTTTGCAACTCTCTAGATACATTTTATGAAAAGTTATTCTGAAATTACTTTTTAATAGCTTTGACGAATTTGGTTTAGTTTGGTGGTAGTTGAGCATTTTGTTTTAGAAATTATAGGAAAAGTCTTTATGATTCATCATTAATCGAATCAAGTACTAATTGACTTTGATTATTCCAACTAAGATATGCCATATCTTATGGACCTAGATTGTGAAATTACAACACACAATCATTGATGATCATATTTGGTCTCAAGCAATCATTAACATGATCTAACCTAGATCTTTGTGATTTCTTGCCAAGTGGATTTATACTGCTGAATCTTTGAACTAGCCAAACAGATTCAACTTATATCACATTTGAGTAAATAAACCTATATTCACTCAAATCCATGTGAAATAATAAACTCATAAAATCTTTCTTTAGCTTTGAACTCTATTGTCTAGGCGTTCTAACAATAGTTCATATCTTTTGTTACTTTCAACAAGTAAGACTTAAATTGATCTAGAAATCAATCAACTTTCAAAAGTCCATCAAAATAGAGCTTTTGAATGTTAACTTGTTCATATGGTCTAAGCAACAATGCTAAAGGTTAGTGGAACTCAAATCAAGAGATTGATTTGAACCTAGTAAAGTTTTATTGTTAAAGAGTTGTTTGTTTTTAATCAAGCATATTGACTCAACCCGTAAATGACCATTTCATTCAAATAAACAAACAAGCATTGTTTTTGTTCTTCTGAATGTGAGTCTTTCTGTGTTTGAAAACAGAAATTTAGGTATGCTGATTGTGGAACAAAATAGCCATTAAGTTCCAGCCTTTGAAAGGACTTAAAACAAACTAGATGACCCTACAACTAATGTAGCATTGCCATGCTTCATTTCGAATTGTAGGCCATTAGTGTAGCTTAGCTTCCATAGTTTGAGTTATTACCGAAGTAAGAACCTCAAGCGGTATATGATACCAAGGAAGTTTGATTGCTAGGTCACTTCTCTTTAAACATAAACTTATAGGTAGAAACGAAATCGTAAAATTTCTTTCATTTGTTCCTTGTTTTCCTATTTCTTGTACCCTTTCTTATAGTGTTGAATTTTATACTTTGTTAGACATGTCCAATGTCACTCCAACAAGGTTCTTACCATTTTATGTTGAATATTAAGTTTCAACTAGATGATCTTACCAGAAGCTTCTAAAGTTCTCTAAGCATCGATCTATTCGAATGTCTAGGGACTAGACTCATTCGAGAATTAAATGGACAAAGATATTAGGTTGTTAACCATTGGTAAAGCTGAGCGTTTAAACTCAATGCTTTATGATCTCAAAACTACATTGTATTTTGAATTCACAAGCACCAATCGGTTTGCCATTCGACTTTGATACTCGAAAACAACCATAAAAGTCGCTATAAGAAACGTACATTTTAAATTGCTCATTTTCTTTCATTTCCGTGAATCGTTCTTGGATTCACTACCAATCGAGGAAATTTACTGTTACCTTTCTAAAAGGATTTACTACAGTGCAAGATATTTAATTATAAACAATAATTAAAACATACATTGAAGCATGCAAAGTCTAAACATTTATCATGAATAATAACTTGAAATTAAAGCAATTATGCAATTCAAACAAGTTATTAGCATTTTATTCGAGTTATGTGTTCCGGCAGGTGTGAATAAAATGATTCCAAGACCCTAAAATCCATTGAAGAATTAAGCACATTATGTATTTAGACTCAATTCTAAAATCTTTTAGGTAAGCAAAAGCCTTTTGCTAATAGCCTTTTCCGTTTCTGACAATATTTCCGTTTCCGGCAATATTTCCGATTCCGGCAATATTTCCATTTCCGATAATATTTTCCGATACGTACCATGTTTCTATTTCCGGCAAAATCTATGACTTGGATAATATTTATATTTCCGATATGATCCATATTTCCGTTTTCGGCAATATCATCGTTTCCGGAGTATTCACTTGCTTGTGACGATCTCAGCTCCTACTGAAACCAAGATCCGTCGATTCCGAATATCCATAGATGGAGTATTTAATGCCATTAAATACTTGATCCGTTTACGTACTATTTGTGTGACCCTACGGGTTCAGTCAAGAGTAAGCTGTGGATTAATATCATTAATTCCACTTGAACTGAAGCGGCCTCTAGCTAGGCATTCAGGTCACTTGATCTCACTGAATTATTAACTTGTTAATTAATACTGAACCGCATTTATTAGACTTAACATTGAATGCATACTTGGACCAAGGGCATTATTTCCTTCATAAGATATACTGGATTTATAGATATGGGCCAAAAATCCTTGAGTGCTTGTCTTTATTTGAGTACAGGGAAACCTAAGACACTCTGGATCTCTACTGCATGTGTCCTTAGTAAATCCCAATTTAAACATTTACTTTATATTCTCAATATTATTGGTTAATTACGGAATTCTATTCCGTGCTATGACTGAGTAGTGTTATCCTATAGAGTATTTGTATATAGTTGTATGTCAGTAGTCAAGTCCCAGGATTTGGTGGTTTTGTGGATATCAGTATGCACTTGAGACAACTAACTTTGACTTGAGGGCATTGACATATTGTGTCTCAATCTCTACTATTGACTGGGGGCTACTGTGAACTACTATGTGAATATTTGTTGCTTCTTATGTTCATAGGGATTCATTAGTCCAATAGTGCCTTTTATAAGTTTTGACATTTTGTTTCCACATACTTAAATACTACCCATGGTTAACATCTTGTGTGTGATTTCTGATACTTCAAGAACTTTTTCAGCTGAATGGACCGACCTCTGGAATTCATGGGATTGATATTTTTCTCCCTGTTAATACATATAGGAAAAAGAGAGTGAAGGGGAGGGAGAGACACTATATAAGATATATGATGGAGCAGCTGCTTGCTGAGGGATTTAACATATTGAATTCCAATAGGAGTTGAGAGTTAAGGTCTGCTGATAACTTGAATATGAGAAGAGCAACTTATCATCACTTACTTGTCCATTCTCATTGCAATCATCATTGTGATCCCATTTACAGATATGGCATATGTACTTGTACCCTGTCTAAAACACCCTGTCCCATTTACAATGGTTTGTCACACAATCAGTGGGCTGACTACATACACATATATCACCTTCTTTGTACTTAACCTGTCTAGCATTGACATTAAGGCACTCTCAGTTTTAAGCATTACATCCTTCATATTATAGCAGTAGTGAAAACTAGGAAATTTTGGCATTTGATACCCCTTTTTCCTAAATCCTTGGTAGCTGCTTCCTGCTTGTAATTATATTTCCTTTGTGAATTTATTTTTATTTGCTTGCAATATATCTTATGGATAATTTTGTTTGTTAATTTTCAGTTCGTTGCGTATTTAATTTATTTTTGTTTTGTTGATTCAATTGTGGTGTTTAACTAGTCGTTCTTGTTGCTTTTGTGAAAAGTTGCTAAACAATTTATACTTGATGATCATGATATCAACTTATTAACCTATCTCATGGGAAAAATACTTAAAAAAATGTAGAGATTATAGTTGCAAAATTTAAAACCATGGTCAATAACTTTTGTTTTGTATGTTCTTTACATGTTATGAGAAAATAAGAGAAACTTTATGTACAGATCACCCAAAAAACTAAACGAGAATGCGATGTTAATTATTTGCAGATTAATGTGGTGTAATGGTTCTTTGTTTTCTATAAGTGTGTTTATTTATAATTATATATTTTTTTCTTAGACATGGACACTAGTTGGATTGACTTCCGAAAATGGAATACCCGTTATTATAACGGTTGCATGGAATTTTTAGAGGTTGCAAAGGAGACTCTTCTAAAGGGAAAAACTCGATGCCCGTGTAACAAATGCAAGTTAAATAAATGGTTTGACTTAGGCGAGGTAGGAGGACACATTTTATTTAACGATTTTTATAAGAATTATAGGCAATGGATTTTCCATCGTAGAGTTGAAGAGAGTAATACCTTAGAGATCCCTAATGATCAAGAAAATGTAGTTGGTCGAGATGATATGAATGGGTTACTAAGAGCAGCTTTTAAGGTTGACAATAGTCCACAACCCACCAACGAACCCCAAGACCCATCATTAAGTGAAGCTAATTTTGAAGATGAATATTCGTATGACATGCATGATGAGTTAAATTTTGAATGTGAGGAAGATGATGAATTTCCATCAACCAACACCAACGAAGAAGAAGCGAAGTATAAACTACTTAGGGAAGCTTCTGATGAGGGTCTATATGAGGGGTGTACAACTTTCTCAAAGCTGTCGTTTCTATTGCACTTGTTTTACCTCAAGTGTATGTTCCATTGGTCTGCCGCATCATTTAATAAGTTGCTTGAGCTTCTATTAGACGCATTTCCTTATATTAAGGAGTTTCCATCGTCGTATTATGAAGGCATGAAGATAATGAATGATTTGGGATTGGGTTACAAGAAAATCCATGCATGTCCGAATGATTGCATGTTATATTGGGGCGAATTTGCAGGAAAAAGTGAGTGTCATATCTGCCACAGATCAAGGTGGAAGAATGTGAAAGAAAAGGAGGGTGAGAGTAGTGTGAAAGACAAAGGAACATGTAAGAAGGGTGTTCCAGCTAAAGTGATGCGGTACTTTCCTCTGATCCCTAGACTAAAGAGACTTTACATGTCATCTAAAACAGCATTGGACATGAGATGGAATTTTGACCGCAAGGATGGAAATATCATAAGTCACCCAGCGGATGGTGAAGCTTGGAAAATGTTTGATAAAAGATATGAGGAATTCTCCAAAGATCCTCGTAGTGTTAGATTGGGTCTAGCAAGTGATGGCTTTAATCCACATCGTTTGATGAATACTAGTTACAGTACATGGTCGATGATCCTGATTCCTTAAAATTTGCCACCGTGGCTTTGTATAAAGTCGACATCATTTATTTTGTCTGTGCTTATCCCGGGGAAACAGGGTCCTGGTATGGATATTGATGTGTACTTGCAACCATTAATCCATGAGTTAAAATTGTTGCGGGAAGGTGTAGATGCCTTTGATGCTTATAACGGAAAAAATTTCAAGATGCGAGCAGCCTTACACTCCACTATAAATGACTTTCCAGCATATGCTATGTTGTCGGGTTGGAGTACAAGAGGTTATAAAGCTTACCCTTCGTGTGTTGATTCTACTTATTCTTATAGTTTTGGTGGTAAAATTGTCTACCCTGGGTGTCGAAAATGGTTACCAGTTGACCATCCTTATCGTTCTCAAACAAATGAATTTGATGGGACAGAGGAACATGGTCTTGCTCCGGTTCATGTAAGCGGGACAGAAGTTTTGAAGCAACAAGAAAAAGTTAAGTATGTGTATGGAAAGTCAAAAGTTGTTCAGAAAAAAAGAGGGAGACTAGAAGATGATGATTTTGATGATGATGATGATAATGATGATAATGACCAGGATGAGTCTAATCGTGTTCTGTGGAAAAAGAAAAGTAAGCTTTTTGAATTAGAATATTGGGAACATAATCCTCTTAGACACAACTTAGATGTTATGCACATTGAGAAGAATGTATGTGACAATTTCTTAGGAAGTCTTTTAGATATGAGCAAGAGTAGAGATGATAAGAATTCTAGATTAGCCCTTAAAAAACTGAACATAAAATCCCATCTTTGGCCTCAATCTCATCCAAGTCATGTTAACGACTATTGGCCTCCGGCTGCATACACCATGTCTAAAGAAGAGAAAGAAAGATTTCTTACAGTCCTACAAAATGTTAAAGTTCCTGATGGTATGGATCTAATTTGCAAAGGTGTGTGAATTTGAAGCAACGAAAACTTATTAATCTGAAAAGCCACGACAATCATATGCTCATGCAAGATATCCTTCCCGTTTCTTTAAGAGCATCTAATGCTACAAAAGTAATTGATTTTGTCGATGAATTGTCGTACTTTTTTAAGAAGATATGTTCAACTGCTATTGAAAGAAGTGAATTAGATACCATTCAGTCGAAGCTTGTGTTGACTCTTTGTAAGATGGAGAAAGAGTTTATGCCAACTTTTTTCACAATCATGGTGCATCTACTAATTCATCTAGTGGAGGAGGTCAAACTCGGTGGACCTGTTCATTATAGGTGGATGTATCCCATTGAGAGGTCAATATCTTAAACTTCAATATTTTTTTAATCATTTTAAAATAAGAATACATCACAATACTTGTCTTATTCTTTCACGTTCACAATCCTGTTCATTATATTTCAAGGTATTTGGCCTTTTTGAAATTTCATGTAAGAAATAAAGCGCAACCAGAAGGATCCATAGCTGAAGGATACCTTTTATGGGAAACAATTGCATTTTGTTCGAGATATTTAGAAAGTGTCGAGACCATATTCAACAGACCGAAAAGGAATGAAGATGGTGTTCCAGACATCAACAACTATTTATATGGCTCTGCTGGTCGTGTAGTTGGGATGAAAAAGAATGTCCGTGTTGATGACAAAATTTTAAAGCAAGCACATCGTTATGTTTTGCTTCATTCAGATGAGATGAAACCGGTGCTTGAGTAAGTAGCGTCATGGGTTATTTTAGAGCGTATCGGTCATTACTGTTAGTAACTCAAATTTTTTATTTCTAAAGGGCCTTCCTATAAGAAAAACGGCAAGAGAATCAAGTTGAAGAAGTTCAAGAAAGTCGGTGGATAATCAATGAATTTTCCGATTGGTTGCTAAACAAGGTCATATGCTTTTTAAATTTGGGATTTCCTTATTTATTTTTTATATTTACCAATCTAAAACTTATGTTTTTCGAATTATAGGCGAATAACCTAGATGATAGCACAAAAGAAGGAAAATTGAGAAAAGCCTTGGCCTATGGTTTAAGCAATCGCGGCAAAAGAATGAAAAGTGTTATTATCAATGGCTATAAGTTTGACACCGTGGACCGTGAACGATCTCGCAAGACTCAAATTTCCGGAATTATGTTAGAAGCTGATGGACAAGCGGAAAACATAATGAAATATTAGAACTTGATTATTATGGTTCTTTCAAGGTTCTAATGTTCCTATGTGACTGGGTTGATGTACGGAGGGGTGTCAAAACATACTCGAGCTGTAGAGTTCGTGTCAATTTCTGAAAGTTGATGCACACTGGTCAAAATTGGATGATGATCAATTTATTTTCTCTTCTCAAGCAAAACAAGTTTTTTACATTGAGGATGAGATACAAAAAGGATGTCTTCATGTTATTAAGACTAAGCCTAGGGACTTGTTTGATATTCCTGATGATGAGGATGACGATGATCTTCTAAATGATAGTGTTTTGGATTTATAGAATTCTTTGTCATAGTTTATAGAGTTCATTATTTTTCTTTTAGATTCGAGTTATGAACTTATTTTTCACCGTGTAAAATGATATTTTATTTAGTTATACTAATTTCAGTTAAACATTGTCATTATATTTATATTACTTATTGAATGGTGTTTTGCTTATTTGTTTCATGAGATTTCCTTTTCTATTTCGTATCCTGCTTAACTGCTACAGCTCTTTATTTAACACAAAACTTGACTTATAGCTGACATGATATTTTTTTTGGCTTATGCAGAACACAAAGAAGTGCTTTTTGTTTTGGGGATGAACTTGTAGTACCTGTATGATCAACTCTGAATCTAGAAGTAAGTCTTTCAACAGATTCTTGCTGCTGCCCTGCTGTGTTGCCAACTTTAAAACACTTGCTTTGATCTGCATCTGTTGAAATTGAGATGGAATTTGGGCACCATTAGCATATCATTCAATATTCTTTTGCCTGATATTTTGTTTGTTTCCTAATTAGTGCTTATATCTTTATTACATTATGAGTTTTATTAGAAACGTCATTGGCTTACCACCCACACGACCATCCTAAGTTTTAGATTATATTAGGTCTGTCCACTCATCTTCCACAAGAATGTAGAAAATAGTTGACAAAGAAAGTATGTAAACGGAATTTTAGTGTTTCTGGTTCTGGTCCAATCGAGATCTAGTTCACCCCTTTGTGTTGATTGAGATGATACACAACAATGTTGTCACTTATACATCCTTGGTTCGTGGCCTGTACAATGCTGGTTGACATGTTCTGTAAATATGATAATATTGATGATGCAAAATCCATTATACAGCTCATAATTGAGAGAGGTGTGAATCCAGACATCATTACTTACGGTGCTTTACTGGATGGTTATTGTTTTCGGGTCAGATGGAAGATGCTGAAAAACCCTAGAACATTTAGTCCTAGACTGAGGGAAATTATGCATTCCTCATTCCACAACCCCTTTTCCTACCTGGCAGTATATATAACCGCCTTCAATCATATATAGAAGAACTCGATGGCAGATTTGTACATTGTATTAGGATATGCACTAGATGAATAGAAATAGTGAAACATAACAATGTACTTATTCTATACCCATATTACAGCATAGATGCGCCCATGATTGAAAAGCGATTCTGTGGTTCAGTACTGTGAGGGGGTCGAAAAAGCACGAGGCTAATGCGTGACCTCGTCCCTCGTGGGTGTGACGTTTCTTTTTTTCAAATCAAGTGTAATTGGATTTCCCGTGAGTTTACACCCAATTGACTAGTAATATAGGAGTCGCCATTCAGTTTTTAACGACAATGAGAAAAACTGACATTACTCGGTTATCGTGACATAAAGGGAGTGCAATTATGTTTGACCACGACGGTCGTAGGTTCCCTTGTGATCCCTAGTGCGGGGATCTCTCAACATACACCCGCAAGGTAGAGATTGAGGGTTCGGGGGACTGTAACTACCGAGAGGAGTACTCGCTCTTCGATAACTCCAGAGGCAGGATATCATTACTAGCTCAGCATAAATAATTGAAGGGACATGCGTTAACTATTAAACTAATCTGAGTTGATTTTAACAATATGCAACACATACTACTAGATCGATCGCGATTATCTGATTTAGATTGTTTTAAGAGACCTAGCATGATAGTTCAATTTCCCGAAATATTATCTTTATTAGGCGTGATAGAACAATCAGATTTGATTAGTTTAACAGTTCATAAAAGGGCGAGGAAAACAATTAAATCATGCGAAGGGGCACATTATGACGCACCCTTGAGAGGTGCGTCACGGTTCTCAGAAAACTAACCACTTTGACTTTGCTATTTCTCCTTTTATTTAACGAATCTCAAACTACGGGACAGGATACGTTCTGTTCGATTTTTGGATCGATTGCGACAGAACGCGGGAACGATTTCGCAGCGTGAGGCTTAGGCTTAGGGGTTGGAGTCAATACTCAGAATATGAATTGTGTGTCCTTTTCACGTCGAACTTGGGGCTATATTTATAGAAAAGAGTTCGTGGAAAGATAGAATTTTAGAGCTCTAATCCACGAAGAATTAGGAAAGAACACGTCCCAGGTAATTTCAGCGCCCAGGGCTGGGCGCCGAAGATTTCGGCGCCCAAAGCCAGGCGTTGAAAATAGGGTCTGGGCCGTTTTTTTTTGTCAGATTCGGACTCTTAGAATCCGGAGTGTTTGAGACTTATTTGAGTCTTTTAGTGCGTATAAACTTTATGACGGAATGCGTCTGGGCCCGTTACGAACTCTAGGCTCGTTAGGATTTTAATTAATACGTAAATCTTATTTTCGAATCATATTAGGAATAGGATTCTTCTCGTAATTTCTATCTCATTTAGGATTTATGTTGGAGTGCAACACCTAATTCTGACAGGTTTCTATCTTTTATGACTTGCCACTTTTAACAACTACCCATTACGGCAGTTACTATTTTTAGCAGGTTTCCATAAATAGCAGGTTTCTATGAATAGCAGGTTTCGGGTGAAATGAAAAGGGTGATTGAGATTCGTTATTTTATAGGAGATGCGTTGCCAAGTGGAGATTTATGTTCTCATCATCGAACCTTCCCTTTCGGGAATGGGGACAAAAGTAGGTGTCTACAGTTAGCCCCCACTTTGACTGAGTCTCGGGATGAGACGATGGTCAAAGTACTGGACGGAGTGCGTAACACAAGCCATGGTGTATGTGACCTGTTTTGCGAGGGTCTCACGAGCCCCCGAGTGATAACATTTGACTTAAGGGTCATCACTTGAAGTGTCGACATATCCCTCACATGTCATTGGGATTTGTCAACTGATCGTATAGAAACTCCCTCACTTTGTCATTGGAAGTATCTAAAGATGTGTAGGAACTCCCTCACTTTGTCATTGGAAGTAGCTAGAGATGTTTTTGAAATCAAAGCTATAAAGTGTAATTGGGCCTGGCCAAGCCCAATCACGAGGTAAAAATGTTTTTAAAGATTCTCATTTTCAGGGTTAGCTAAACGAGAAAACCCCCTTGTTTTTATGGGACGTAAAACGAAGGAAAATCCAGTACATCGTTCTTTTTTGGAAAAACGGAAAACCAATCCTTTAATTTTTGGAAAAAAGGAAAACTACTCACATCGTTCTTTTTTGGAAAAACGGAAAACCAATCCTTTAACAAAAAAGGGAAAACAACTCACATCGTTCTTTTTTGGAAAAACGGAAAACCAATCATTTAAAAAAAGGGAAAACTACTCACATCGTTCTTTTTTTGGAAAAACGGAAAACCAATCCTTTAAAAAAAGGGAAAACTACTCACATTGTTCTTTTTTGGAAAAACGGAAAACCAATCCTTTAAAAAAAGGGGAAACCACTCACATCGTTCTTTTTTGGAAAAACGGAAAACCAATCCTTTAAAAAAAAAGGGAAAACTACTCACATCGTTCTTTTTTGGAAAAACGAAAAACCAATCCTTTGAAAAAAAGGAAAAACTAGAAAAAGTTATTGCTGCAGCAACTAAGGACCTGCGCGGTTAGTGACGCAGACCCCGCCAGCTAAAGATGGCGAGCCTAATTTGGGAAAACCACAATTTCTTTTATTCATTCTTGCAAGAGCGAATTCTTTCGAGGGATGCTCGGACTTAGTTGTAACCTGAATGTGGGTTGACAACGGCTTAGACGGACCTTTGTCTTGTGGTCATCTTTTTTCATGGTTTTGAGCTAGTCTTTGCGGCTCAATTTTGCCACCACTCGGTCTTTGATCATGTACAAGTATCGACGTCGACCTTTATTCTGAGGTCGAAATCCGTTTTTTTTCTTTTGAGATTATCCAAACATGGGACTGTGTATAGCGTAGTCCGGGAACATGATTTTAACTTTGCACACTCTTTGTTGGAGTATATATTTTCTTTCGAGCCCCCAAGCACTCGGGCTTGACGGTCATTTCTTGCCAAGAGAGGTACGTATTTTATAACGTCCTTTAATCATGTTTGGGGTCGTGCTCGTATGTGCGAGTGACATTTATAGTGGTATGCTATTTTGACGAAGTCGTGGAGTGCGACTTCAGTTTCCGGGCGACAAAGTTTATTTTCCAATAATATCCGTTTTAGCTTGGCCCGGATTAATCTTTTGACAAACATTTTTCATTTTGAGAAACCAACGACTTAACTATATTTTTTTGGTGTTTCGAAGAATGACCTTGATATTTATTTTGCTCATATTTGTTTTGATAAGTGTACACATATATTCCTTGAGACGAGTCTAAGTTTCGACCAAGTTTTAACATTCATTTTCACTATTTGGGTGCTAAAGGTGCTTTTGGGCTTGATCTTGATTGCAATAGGGCCTCGTGTCTACCAACACAGTTTTAAGTCCTTTCTTGTTCCGCGTTTTGTGAAATCCGGGCCTTGGGTTGCATTTTCAGCGCCCAAGGCTAGGTGTTAATCATTTCGGCGCCCAGCCGTGGGCGCTGAAAGTCTTTTCCTGGCGATTTTTGGCTTTCGAATTTCTTAACGCGTTTCCGAATGGGATCAGGATGTCATTTGATGTCTTCAGCTATATATAGGGGTTAGATACATCCTTCTTTTCCATCACTCTCAATCTTCTTCTCTCTTGTAGTTGCTTAGCTTTAATTCCTCCTTGTTTTTGTCATGTCGATTCCTCCCTTCTCCCTGCAACGAGCTGTGAGGCGTTGGCTAAGAGCCCTTACTCCTACAGAAAAGGCTTTGTTGAAAGAATACCATGAAGGAAATAATGCCCTTGGTCCAAGTATGCATTCTATGTTAAGTCTAATAAATGCGGTTCAGTATTAATTAACAAGTTAATAATTCAGTGAGATCAAGTGAGCTGAATGCCTAGCTAGAGGCCGCTTCAGTTCAAGTGGAATTAATGATATTAATCCACAGCTTACTCTTGACTGAACCCGTAGGGTCACACAAATAGTATGTAAACGGATCAAGTATTTAATGGCATTAAATACTCCATCTATGAATATTCGGAACCGACGGATCTTGGTTTCAGTGGGAGCTAAGATCGTCACAGGCAAGAAATGAATACTCCGGAAACGATGATATTGCCGGAAACGGAAATATGGATCGTATCGGAAATATGAATATTATCCAAGTCGTAGATGTTGCCGGAAACGGAAACATGGTACGTATCGGAAAATATTATTGGAAATGGAAATATTACCAGAATCGGAAATATTGCCGGAAACGGAAATATTGTCAGAATCGGAAATATTACCGGAATCGGAAAATAATTCCGGAAACGGAAATATTAAATATTTGTTCGAAACGGAAATTAATTCCGGAATCGGAAATATTAAATATTGTTCGTATCGGAAATAGATTCCGGAAATGGAAATTTAATCGGAAGCGTATCGTACGAATTAGCATCGGACGAGGCCTGCCGGACGAAGGCCCAGCACGAAGCCGGGCCATCGCCCAGCAAGCACGCACGCCACAAGCCCAGCGCGCACCAAGGCCACGGATGCGTGGGCCGCGCTGCGTGGGCTGCTGCTCGCATGCGCATGGGCAGCCCTTGTGGCTGCCGTGTGTGTGTGAGTTTGTGCTCATGCGTGATTCCTAAATCTACAAGAGTCAGTGTATGATTAAATTTCTATTCCTAATTGGATAAATTAATTAAATAGAATTCATGTAGGATTCTAATTTCAATTAATTCGTATCCTACTAGGATTACGATTCCTTTTCCATAACTCTATAAATAAAGGCCTAGGGGTCATTATTTATAAAAAACAAGTTTCAAGTATTCAAAACTAAGATTTTTAAGCAGAAAAATCAGCCAATATTCTTGCCTACCTAACCGAAAATATTAGAACCTTAAGGGCGATTCTAGTTGGTCAATCTTAAGGCGGATCCGGACGTGCTGTGGACTATCTACGGAGGGACGACATTTGGAGTCCTAAAGACTTGTTCTTGTTCGGTTCGGGCGCAGCTAGGGAAGGCACGCAACAAAGAGTATGCATCTAAACTATGCTAAATGATTATGTGTAAATAATATGTTTCCTGGCTTTATGGTTTTTCCGCATGATTTATGAACTGTCATATGAATCATAACCTAACAGTGGTATCACGAGCCCCTTATTATTTTCATAATCTAAATTGCATGAACATGGTTAAATATTACAAATTTGCAAGAATTAAAAGGGGTGATTAATTTTCGTAATTGTTAATTAATTGCAAATTGCGTTTATTTAATTATACGTACGCAGTTTTTCGGCAGTTTCTTCGTTACTCATCCAAATCGAGTGATTTTTGTGTCAATTCCGCATGTAAAAGGCATTCTAAAATTTTGACAAAAATAGTATTTTTCTGCCGAACCCAGAATTCTCAAATTCGAAGCCTAACTATGACTTTTCGAAGGTTTTAGTTTTTCGAATGCAAAATTTCGTAAATTTAAGATGTTAAATTAAATATTTGCGATTCTTGTTGATAAATCTTGAATTTTTGATTGACCTACTGCATATGTTTAACAAGTTTGAATGCCTAGTCTTGTTAATTATGCAATCTAATTTGTAATTATGATTAATTTGTTGAAAATTAGAATAATTTAGAATTAATTTGATTTTCATAATCAATTGTAATTTAATTAGAAACCTATGATTAAAAACCACCATAAAAATTGTAAATTTAAGATAAATTTTAAATTTTTATGACCTAGACTTGAATCCATAACAATCGGAAATCAATTGGATAATAAATTTTCGATTTTTTCGCCCTAAAATTATGAAATTAATAATATTTATTAATTTGTCATTAATTTTAAATATAAATTTTAAATTTTTATGCGATTCGTTCATATAACTTGCACGCACGAAGCAATGGACGCTTCGTGTTACCCTTAAGGGGTGTTGTATAATGCGGGCATGCGACGACGAGCAAGGGAACTCGTCGCCCGTACGGCACGAATGCAATGAGCAAGGGCGTAGTGCACGAGCACAAGGCAGCAGCCCTGCCTTGTGTCGTGTGCCACGAGCAATGAACGAATGGGCATGGGCGAAGGGCGAGCCAAGGCAGTCGCGTGTGGGCAGCAAGCGAGCTGCGCCACAACGCGCGCTGCCTCGCACAAGAGCGCGCAGCCTCGCGCGCAGCGAGCGCAAGCTCGCGTGCCACGAGCGCTGCGCCCAGCATTACTCGCGCGCACAGCGCGCGATGTCGCCCGCCCAGCGAGCGATGTCGCGCCCCAGCGAGCGATGGCTCGCGCGCACAGCGCGCGATGTCGCGCGCCCAGCGAGCGATGGCTCGCGCGCACAGCGCGCGATGTCGCGCGCCCAGCGAGCGATGTTGCGCGCGCGCACTGCGAGCGATAGCTCGCGTGCGATGAGCGCTGGCGCGCGCAGCGAGCACAATGTGTGCGGAGGCTTGCGATAGGGAAGCAGCAGCTATGCGACGAGCGCATGGGCTGCGCGCACATGGCCAGCAATGGCTGTGTGCGTGCGGCCCATGGGCGTGCAACGCGTAGGGTGTTTGCGTTACGATTAGATCGTTTTGAATGTTTAATTTGAAAATTTCAGTTCACGTAATTTTAATTAATTTTAAAATTAATAATTTGAATTAATTTCTTGGATTTTAATTTTGAATATTATAATTATAATAAATGGTATTTATTCTAATTATTTTACTAAAATTAAAATGATGAATTAATTTAAATGCGACTGAAATTAAATTAAATTTTTGGATTCAATTATAAATTTATATGAGCTTTAAATTTTAATTAAATTTGTATGTTTCCGGTTAGACTAGAAATACAATTTTATGTTTAAAATTAGTAAAGCATATGAATTTATTGGTTTGAGTGGGAGCGCTTTTTAGTCATAAACTCTTGATTAGGTCTACAAATCCTTAAGGTTAAAGCAACTTGATTAGAATTAATAAGGACTGAATAATTGGTAGATTATTGGTGCCCTTGATTAATTGCTGCAAATGTTTACGTGATGCATAATGTGTTTTACTAACCACCTATGTGGGCCATTTCATGATAATGAATGGGTGAATGGTATATATTGTATATGTACTGTTTTGCAGGTTATGAAGTGACTAGTATGGCCCAATAGGATAGAAAATATGGTCTGCGTACCATTAATTTGAATGTAATTGGTCTAAAGTACCAAAGTTATTTTTCAATTCAAATATGGTCTGCGAACCATCAAATAGTTGTAATTAGTTATAGCTTATCCTATTTGAAGAAAATGGTGCCTCCCACGGAGATTTTCAAGACGGACTTTGAAGTCAAAGCTTCAAGATGAAGTCGGGCCATACTAGATCACAAATATCTTATGCATGTTTTAAGTTATTTATTGTTTTAAATATGTCTTAAAATGCATGAGATCAAAAGCTTGATTATGTTGCATGATTAAGGATTTTAGTTCACTTAAAATCTAACCAACATAGTAAGAGCCTTAAGTTCCAAACTTAAAAAATTGAGTTAAAAGGTGCCATACCAAAATATACACTTTCTTGGATATCCTTTACATCAATCTAGTAATAGTTTTCGCTCAGCGAGGTGTTACTTATTGGTCCTAAAGGGGCAAGGTACACAAATAATTGTGAGTACATGTTAGTTTTGGTGAAACTCAACGATATAAGTAAGGAGTCCTTTTATGTCATGGCAAATTCGATAGGTTTACCTAATAAGTTCTTAGACGTACCTATCAACCAAGAATAGTTTCTAGACTATTAGCAAAAGGCTTTTGCTTACCTAAGATGTTCTAGGATTAAGTCGACAAACTGTGCTTAGTTCTTCAATGATTTTAGGATCTTGGAATCATTTTATTCACACCTGCCGGAACACATAATTTGAATAAAATGCTTAATAAACATTGAATTATGCATGAATGCTAGAATTTAAGTTTATTAAGAGAAACTGTGAATGGTTATTTATTTGTTTATTCTTTTCAATTGTAGTTTTTAATATGGCAAACAACAATTCATTCAACATTCGATCAATTCTCGAAAAGGAGAAGTTGAACGGGAAAAACTTCCTCGACTGGCAAAGGAACTTGCAAATAGTTCTTATGCAGGAAGAAAAGGAGTATGTCCTAGATGAGGCGATGCCCGAAGCTCCAGGCGACGGGGTCACTCAGGCAGCCCTCAATCGTTGGATTGATGCCAACAAGGATGTGAAATGTCTAATGCTCGCCACCATGAGTGCGGATCTGCAGAAAACGTTCATCAACTCAGATGCTTTCACAATCATCAGTGAGTTGAAGAACATGTTCCAAGATCTGGCTCGAGTCGAAAGATTCGAGACTCATAGGCAAATTCTTGAGACCAAGCTTAAGAAAGGCGAGCCCGTAAGTCCACATGTTCTCAAAATGATTGGACTCATTGAGAATATGAGTCGGCTGGATCAGCAATTTTCTCAGGAAATGGCTATAGACACCATCCTCCATTCTCTTCATAGCGGGTATGATCAGTTCAAACTGAACTACAGTATGAATAGTCTGGACAAAACGCTCACTGAGCTTCACGGTATGCTGAAGACCGCTGAAAAGACGCTCAAAAGTGATAAGCAGGATGTGCTTATGGTGCGTGGGGGCAAGTTCAAGAAATCTGGAAAGAAGAGGAATGCTAAGAAAGGTGGCAACAAGGCCAGCCCAACTAAGCAAACTGGCGCCAAATCTGCAAAGAGGAAGGTCAGTCAACCCACTTCTGAATCCGAATGCTTCTACTGCAAGAAGAAGAGGCATTGGAAGAGAGATTGCTTGAAGCTAAAGGAAGATCAGAAGAACGGAACAGTCGTTCCATCTTCAGGTATTTTCGTTATAGACTGTATACTTGCTAATTCAACTTCTTGTGTATTAGATACAGGTTGTGGCTCACACTTATGTTCCAATCCACAGGGACTAAGAAGAAGTAGAAAGTTAAGCAAGGGTGAAGTCGACCTACGAGTGGGAAATGGAGCACGGATTGCTGCATTAGCTGTAGGAACTTACTATTTGTCGTTGCCCTCCGGGCTAGTTTTGGAACTGGAAGAATGTTTCCATGTTCCAAGTCTTACTAAAAACATCATTTCAGTTTCTTGCTTAGATGCTAAGGGATTTTCCTTTATAATAAAAGACAATAGTTGTTCGTTTTATTTTAAAGAGATGTTTTATGGATCTGCTAGATTAGTCAATGGACTTTATTTATTAGATCACGACAAACAAGTATATAACATAAATACCAAAAAGGCCAAAAAGGATGATTCAGATCTCACCTATCTGTGGCATTGTCGATTAGGCCATATAAACTTGAAACGCTTAGAAAGACTTCAAAGGGAAGGAATTCTAGAACCATTTGACTTAGAGGATTATGGTAAATGCGAATCATGTTTACTTGGCAAAATGACAAAGCAACCTTTCTCTAAAGTTGGAGAAAGAGCAAATGAACTATTGGGTTTAATCCATACAGATGTATGTGGACCAATGAGTACAAATGCTAGAGGTGGTTTCAGCTACTTTATCACTTTCACTGATGACTTCAGTAGGTATGGTTATGTCTACCTAATGAAGCATAAGTCTGAATCCTTTGACAAATTCAAGGAATTTCAGAGTGAAGTAGAGAATCAATTAGGCAAGAAGATCAAGGCACTGCGGTCTGATAGAGGCGGTGAATATCTGAGCTATGAATTTGATGACCATCTGAAAGAATGTGGAATTCTATCAGAATTGACTCCTCCTGGAACACCACAATGGAACGGTGTGTCAGAACGGAGGAACAGAACCTTGCTAGACATGGTCAGGTCAATGATGGGTCAGGCCGAACTTCCATTAGAATTTTGGGGACATGCACTAAATACAGCTGCACTCACTATAAATAGAGCTCCATCTAAAGCTGTCGAAAAGACTCCATACGAATTATGGTTTGGAAAGCCTCCAAATGTGTCTTTTCTTAAGATTTGGGGATGTGAAGTATACGTCAAACGATTAATTTCAGACAAACTTCATCCAAAATCTGACAAATGTATCCTTGTGGGCTATCCAAAGGAAACAAAGGGGTATTACTTCTACAATACATCTGAGAACAAAGTGTTTGTTGCTCGAGATGGTGTCTTTTTGGAGAAGGATCATATTTCCAAAATGACAAGTGGGAGAAAAGTAGACCTCGAAGAAATTCGAGTCGAACAACAAACTCTAGAGAATGCTCAAGATGACATTCAGGATGAAACTCAGAGATCTTTAGAAGAATCTGGTGAGAATCATGGTCAATCTAGAAATGTTACCCCGCGTAGATCGCAAAGATATAGATCTCAACCGGAAAGGTACTTAGGTATTTTGACGAACGAGAGCTATGACGTTCTATTACTTGAAAGTGATGAACCTGCGACTTACAAGCAAGCTATGACGAGCCCTAGCTCCAAGCAATGGCAAGAAGCCATGCAATCTGAATTAGACTCCATGTCTGAAAACCAAGTATGGGATTTGGTCGATTTGCCAGATGGCTACCAAGCCATTGGAAGCAAATGGGTTTTCAAACTGAAAAAGGACAAGGATGGGAAACTTGAAGTTTTCAAAGCTAGATTGGTTGCAAAAGGTTACAGGCAAGTCCACGGTGTGGATTACGATGAAACCTTTTCACCAGTTGCAATGCTAAAGTCTATTCGAATAATGTTAGCAATCGCTGCATATTACGATTACGAAATATGGCAGATGGATGTCAAAACTGCTTTCTTAAACGGCGTTTTAACAGAAACTGTGTTTATGACACAGCCTGAAGGTTTTGAGGATCCAAAGAATGCTAAAAAGGTATGCAAGCTAAAGAAGTCAATCTACGGATTGAAGCAGGCATCCAGGAGCTGGAATATACGTTTTGATGAAGCAGTCAGTGACTTTGGTTTCATCAAGAACGCGGACGAATCTTGTGTATACAAGAAGGTCAGTGGGAGCAAAATTGCTTTCCTAGTATTATATGTCGACGACATATTGCTTATCGGAAATGACATTCCTATGTTGAACTCTGTCAAGATTTGGCTTGGGAAATGTTTTTCGATGAAGGATCTAGGAGAAGCACAGTACATATTGGGCATCAAGATTTACAGAGATAGATCTAAAAAGATGATTGGACTTAGTCAAAGCACTTATATCAATAAGGTGCTTGATAGGTTCAAGATGGAGGACTCCAAGCGAGGCTACCTACCCATGTCTCATGGAATGACTCTAAGCAAGACTCAGTGCCCAAAAACACTTGATGAGCGTAGACGAATGAATGGGATTCCATATGCATCATTGATTGGTTCAATAATGTATGCTATGATATGTACACGCCCGGATGTTGCGTACGCACTCAGTGCTACGAGCAGATACCAGTCAGACCCAGGAGAGGCGCATTGGACTGCTGCCAAGAACATTCTGAAGTACCTGAAAAGGCACAAAGATGACTTCCTGGTCTATGGTGGAGATGATGAATTAATTGTTAAAGGCTATACGGACGCAAGTTTCCAAACCGACAAAGATGATTTCAGATCACAGTCTGGGTTTGTCTTCTGCCTCAACGGAGGAGCAGTAAGCTGGAAAAGTGCTAAGCAAAGCACCATTGCGGATTCTACAACTGAAGCGGAGTACATTGCTGCACATGAAGCAGCAAAGGAAGCTATATGGCTAAGGAAGTTCATAGGAGAACTTGGTGTAGTCCCCTCCATTAAAGGACCAATAGCCCTGTATTGTGATAATAACGGAGCTATTGCACAGGCAAAAGAGCCTAGACACCACCAGAGAGTCAAGCATGTACTTCGTAGATTTCACCTTCTACGAGAGTTCGTTGAAAGAAAAGAAGTCGAGATAAGCAAAATTGGAACTGATGACAACATATCAGATCCATTAACTAAACCTCTGCCGCAAGCGAAGCACAACTCGCACACTGCAGCTATGGGAATCAAGCATATTGGAGAATGGCTTTGATGTCTCTGTTTAATGTTTTAAAGTTTTAGAGTTTAAATCTTTGTAAAACATTATTGGTTAATCATTCACAATAAATGAAAGAAATTCATTTTTTCCATTTAATTTGTGGTTTATTAAATGATGAGTCCCTTCAATTTGACGATATATTCAAGATAGACTGTCAGGACCAGTCCTGTGACTAAGAAATGTCTATCAAGTGAACTTGAATGTCAAAGGTTGAAGATGGTCCCTAATCGGAGTTTTCTATAAAATTGGACGCATAGAAAACGTTAGACGATTAGAATGCAAGATGACTAGTAGTTCGGTTTCTTGAACTATGTGGACATGGCAATGTCATAATCATTTGCATAGATACTTACTTTGGGAAGACTAGTATCGGACAAGACCTATGAAACTTTACTGTAAGAGATGAAAGTCTGTCATAAGTAAATTTCATTAAATTATTAGACACTAAATCCTCAATACCTGAGTGATTTGAGATTACTTGTTTGAGAACTGGTTGCTTTGACGTTGACCAACCGTCGCACCGTAAAAGGAGGCTATAAAGGCAACGCTCAGGTAATCACCTATCAAACGAAGTCTAATCTCAAGATCGCAAGATTGGGATTGTCCTCCCATAAATCGGGAAGAGATGCTTAAAAGTTGTACAAGGCCACTCGGAGAGCTAGAAACTGTGAAATGCATGGCCGTGCTCGGATGAATCATAGGCTATGATTATCTGTTTATTTGATCAGTTGAACTCTGAAACCGAGGAACACCTCTGGACATAATAAGGATGACAACTCTTACCTTATGTTCAAGAGCAAGCATCGAGCGACAAAGGAATTAGGAAATGCACACTTGTCCCTAAGGACAAGTGGGAGACTGAAGGAAATAATGCCCTTGGTCCAAGTATGCATTCTATGTTAAGTCTAATAAATGCGGTTCAGTATTAATTAACAAGTTAATAATTCAGTGAGATCAAGTGAGCTGAATGCCTAGCTAGAGGCCGCTTCAGTTCAAGTGGAATTAATGATATTAATCCACAGCTTACTCTTGACTGAACCCGTAGGGTCACACAAATAGTACGTAAACGGATCAAGTATTTAATGGCATTAAATACTCCATCTATGAATATTCGGAACCGACGGATCTTGGTTTCAGTGGGAGCTAAGATCGTCACAGGCAAGAAATGAATACTCCGGAAACGATGATATTGCCGGAAACGGAAATATGGATCGTATCGGAAATATGAATATTATCCAAGTCGTAGATGTTGCCGGAAACGGAAACATGGTACGTATCGGAAAATATTATTGGAAATGGAAATATTACCAGAATCGGAAATATTGCCGGAAACGGAAATATTGTCAGAATCGGAAATATTACCGGAATCGGAAAATAATTCCGGAAACGGAAATATTAAATATTTGTTCGAAACGGAAATTAATTCCGGAATCGGAAATATTAAATATTGTTCGTATCGGAAATAGATTCCGGAAATGGAAATTTAATCGGAAGCGTATCGTACGAATTAGCATCGGACGAGGCCTGCCGGACGAAGGCCCAGCACGAAGCCGGGCCATCGCCCAGCAAGCACGCACGCCACAAGCCCAGCGCGCACCAAGGCCACGGATGCGTGGGCCGCGCTGCGTGGGCTGCTGCTCGCATGCGCATGGGCAGCCCTTGTGGCTGCCGTGTGTGTGTGAGTTTGTGCTCATGCGTGATTCCTAAATCTACAAGAGTCAGTGTATGATTAAATTTCTATTCCTAATTGGATAAATTAATTAAATAGAATTCATGTAGGATTCTAATTTCAATTAATTCGTATCCTACTAGGATTACGATTCCTTTTCCATAACTCTATAAATAAAGGCCTAGGGGTCATTATTTATAAAAAACAAGTTTCAAGTATTCAAAACTAAGATTTTTAAGCAGAAAAATCAGCCAATATTCTTGCCTACCTAACCGAAAATATTAGAACCTTAAGGGCGATTCTAGTTGGTCAATCTTAAGGCGGATCCGGACGTGCTGTGGACTATCTACGGAGGGACGACATTTGGAGTCCTAAAGACTTGTTCTTGTTCGGTTCGGGCGCAGCTAGGGAAGGCACGCAACAAAGAGTATGCATCTAAACTATGCTAAATGATTATGTGTAAATAATATGTTTCCTGGCTTTATGGTTTTTCCGCATGATTTATGAACTGTCATATGAATCATAACCTAACATACCACTTAGAGGCACTTTTAGGCTTACAACAAATTAATATTGATTATAACTTTCTGTATGCAGCCTTGAGCTTTTGGGATTCCGATCACCATGTTTTTGTTTTTCGGGGCAATGAAATATGTCCTTTGCCAGATGAATTTGCTGCGATCCTTGGTTATCCTACTAATGCTACTCCTACCACTCCTGGCACCATTGAAGAGGGTAAAACAACCATAGAGACTTTCCTAGGACTAAATGCTAACATGCTCGTTGAGATTGGTGTAGGTGATGAGGTTGATTTGGCAAAGCTTGTAAAACATCACTTTAGGCCTAGTAAAAATATGACCGAACAGAAATTGAACATTCGAGCCCTTGTATTTTGCTTGTTAAATCATTATTTGCTGTCGAATAACAATGGTGAGTTCAGTGACATAAGGTTGATCCCCTTGATTAGCCAGATGGAAAGTTGCTATTCTATTATGCCGTTGGTTGTTGCCGAGACTTTGCTGAGTGCGGATGAGTTGAAGAAGAATGCCAAATCTGAATATTTTAAGGGGAGCCCCCTATTGCTGCAGGTAATCGACCTTTCCTTTGCGCACATATATATTTTTTTACATTTTTTACTCGTTCTGCCTGGAGCTGAGTTTCAGCGCCCAGGGCTGGGCGTTAGAATTTTCGGCGCCTGGTCCTGGGCGTTGAAACTGCGCCCCAAGTTCCGTTTTCTTATTTTTTTTTTGATTTGATCGTACCCGTTTTTTGCAGATTTGGCTCATGGAACGACTTAGGCTTTTAGAAACTCTTGCCGATCCTAAACATTATCGACCTATAGCCTTGGGTAACCGAAAGTATTTGCACCGAGGCCAGGACGAGACCGAGTGGGCTTCCTTTTTTACTCATGGTATCTGTTCTATTAAGTGGGTGGTACCGTGGTGGGTTTTGACTACTATGACGGGGGGTTCTGATGTGTCGGTTTATGTTTCTTTGTTGGGGCTATCTCGGCCCATTTATATCTTTCCTTACCGAGTCATGCGTCAATACGGCTTAAGGTATACTATCCTCTTTTCTGATACGGTACCACCTAAAGTAGCGGCCTTTTCACAAGCACGGGTTCAAGCATGGGCTAAGTATTATGATGGTCTCCCGCGTTGGGCCGTCGCTACAAATGGCTTTGTGGGTCTTTCTGAAAACTACAAGTTGTGGATGAGTTCCGATGATAAAGCTGTGAGGACCGAGGCTCGAAATGGGGAGCCGGCTGAGCTTTTAATACCTCGTATTTGGGTTAGATATGAGGGCCGTGATTCTGCCAATCCTCGCACCCATGGTATTACGACTGTGAAAGCTCGTCCTGATCGAAAGCGAAAGGAAGTTCCTCCCCGTTCCAGTTCTAAGCCTAAGAAGATGCCTAACATGAAGGGGCCTGCTATTGCTAAAAGAAATGCAAGCTCTCGCGGAGATCATCGCCGGAACAATGTATGGGTTAGGAAGGCTCAACCGCTAGTAGAAACAGTGACTAATCCAGTTGATGTCGATAATCCTTCCCCCACCATTGTCTGTGCCCTTGAGGCTGAGCGGGCTATAGCTGTTCAAACTGAGAATGTTTCTGAAGCCTTGGCATCTTTGGAAGTTAGTGTCCAGGAGCCGGTTCTTATGGAGATTGATATAGGGGCAGCGCAGAAAACTGTGGGGGTGAACCCTGCGAACATTGCCCTCTACAAGACTTTATTTGATGATCCGGAAGAACTAGAGTAGTGTAGTTCTTGCTAGGGTGTAGGTGCCCTTTATTTATTTCAGTTGTGTTTGTTTTTTCCTTCTTAGCACTTTTGTTTTCCTTCTTATCATTTTTTAATAAAGGCGTATTTTATTTTTACTTTTTTTTTGCTTCTCCCTTTTTTCTCTTTTTTTTTATATATGTCTAACACTTTTGCACAATGTATATATGTTTTTTACTTGATTGGACAGAATCCTTAAATAGGATTGCCTACGTACCTTTGTTAAATATTTTTTGACTTAGAATCAGGTCTTGGGTAGTTCTGGCTAGAATAAATTCTAGGATGCCGAATTTTAATAGATATGCCCTGAGGTGGAAACATATTATTTAATTGGTAAAATGAGTGAAGTATTATCATTATTTTAGTCTGCTGTTTTTTGCCGACTGAGCTGGAAACATAAAAATGAAATTCCATGTGTTTTTTGTACGGCTATTTTTTTGGTTCGCGTATCTGGATACGTGCTGTACCCCCCAAGTGTTCGTTGTTTTTCCGTTATGTGCGGATAAAATGATGAGCACTTCAGAAAATTTTAGGCAGGCAGAGAGTTTCAACGCCCAGACTGGGGCGTCAAAGAATTCGGCGCCCAGCCATGGGCGCTGAAAATGATTTCTGGGCGGTCCTTTTGACGCTTTGCTTCACATGTTCTTGCATTTATTTCTTTTCTCTTTGTTTTGTGCTTTACTTTTTACTCGTATTAAGAATCAATTTTGACGCTATTTCGGAGGCTTTTTTTTTACTGTTAGCGTGAGACGCATTTTTGTCCGGATTAATTTTTTTTATTCGTGACTCGAAACGGTTTTGAGAGTGGGGTTAGTGTGTGGCAGATATGAAGATCTTCGTGTAGGGTTTTTGAGTGGGCTGAGGTGCATGTCGATGCGGGGGGCGGTGTTTATTATTTTTTATGAATTTTTTTTTTTTTGAGCAACATTTGCATTATTTTGATTTCCTTTTTGATTCCTTTGGGTTGCATGGGTTAGACCCTCATGTTGTGGTAATATGATAGGGTGGTTTATTTTGGGGATTCCTTTTTTGATGAATTTCGGTGTC
Source organism: Spinacia oleracea (assembly GCF_020520425.1). NCBI lineage: Eukaryota > Viridiplantae > Streptophyta > Magnoliopsida > Caryophyllales > Amaranthaceae > Spinacia > Spinacia oleracea. The sequence continues at coordinate 88,640,483 of NC_079491.1, read as the reverse complement.
ATTCACAAGTGACAGTATTGCAAACCATTAGTTTCATTGGAAGCAAATCCAAATCTTAGCACCGTACGGGTTATGAAATTTCATACATTTTTCATAAAACTTCATCAATATAAGCCATAAATTTCTTGTTTTTGGCCATTAAAATCCAAAAGTGAAAGTGGACAAAAATAAGAATTCTATATCAAATTTTTGATATTTGAATGCACGGTGCGGAAGACGAAGTTAATTCTGAGGGCAACCATTGTTGTGGGTGAGGGGAGAATGAGGAAGGAGATAATCACGAGGGTTTAAATAAAAAGAAACAAAATTAAACGAAAGGGAAGGCTTTGAGATTTTTATTTATTTTAACCAAACACCAGGTTCTAAGTATGGGTTTACAGGAATCACTTACTCTAAACCTACGGGTTTCATATCCAACCCAATACCTGATTCCAACTGTGAACCAAACACCCCCTTAGGCGCTCGCTGCGAGTTCCATCAAGGGAGTGGGCCTTGTTTATTGGGCCTAGAGTGGGCCGCCTTTTGTTTTTGTATTTGCAAGTACATTTGGTGTTTCTTTAGTGTTAGAATAAAAGTTTTTAGGAAAAATCTTACGCCTTTATTAATTTGGAAAGTAAGGAAAACACTGAAACAAAGTTAACCTATATTCTAAGGGGTCTTAGGACCATCTAAAGACTTTTTTTTTTCCATCAATCTAAAGAATTACTAGGCGCTTTTTTTTACTAAGGTGCTCTCTATGGCTCAAGCCTTGGGTTTAGTCTCGTAAAACTTTGGTCCTCCGCCGGTACTCATCTTGAATTCTATCCCTTTTATGTTGGCCCACTGACATGTCTTCACCCATCCGTTCTCGGCCTCTTCTAGTGTTGATGCAGGAGAGATTAACCGGGTTGGATCGAAACCTTCATCTTGTGAAGCTAGGGTAGTCATCACAGTCTCGTTCTCCATAGTCCTCGATTCGTTAAACAATGTCCATAGAACCTGATTGTCCAATATTTCAGCTGTTTTGGCCTTGGTGAGGTGAGGTGCCTCATCCAAGGTATGGGGAATTTCAAATCTGGGCCAAGTTTCAATAAAGAGGTCCTGGCCCGATACTTGAGACAGGTAGACATCTTCAGCATCATCATCCCACACACCGCACACTTCTCTCTCGATTTGATCCATAGGGACCATGGCGAGTGGTGCACCTTGGGGCGTAATATACGCCGTAGGGTCAAAGTTCATATTTTCTAGTTGGTCAAGAGAGATGTGACAAGAACCGAGTGGGCTTTTGTTGTTGTTGGGTTTGCCAACATTGGGGAGAGGTATTATTTCCTATATCATATCCTGGATCGTGTTTTTTAGTCTCCAGCAGTTTTCAGTATCATGCCCATTCCCTTGATGGAACTCGCAGCGAGCGCCCTCGACCCAGTATTTACTTTTGACTGGAGGGTCGGGTGTGGGGCCTATGGGCCTTAGTTTTCCTTGATTGGTTAGTCTTTGGAAAGCTTGTACTAGAGTCGACCTGAGTGGGGCAAACTTTCGATTTCGGGTCCACCCTCCCGGGCTCCTTCGGGTTGGAGTTTCTTTCACAACATGGACCTCTTGGGCTTGGGGCATGGGGCCCTTGTGGTAGGTGCTACTCTTGTATGCAGGTTTGCTTTGTACTGTTTTTGTGAGGTCATCCTCGATCTTCATTCCTACGTCATAAACCCTCTTGAAGGTATCACAGCTCAAGTATCTAAGATGTGGTTTGTAAGTTGGGTCCAGGTTGTCAATGAATTTTTTGACTAATTCGGTTTCGGGAGGCCAAATGATCAGTAATGCAAAATGTTTGGCTTGCGCAGCCGCTAAGGATTCGTTTTCCATTTTCAGTTGGTTCATGAGTAGGGTCATTTGGGTCATTTGGTTCTGTAACTCTTCTATAGACATATTTGACGGTGTGAATCGAGGTTGAGGAAGCGGAGATCCTTGAAATGAGGGATGACGGACGGAGCTTGGAGTCACTAAACCTGGTGTTAGTGATGTATCTTCGAGACGCACTAACCTTTGATTCTCAGATCGACACCAAGTGGCAGGACCAGCCCTATGCATAAAATAAGCTAAAGTTTAGGCCACAAAGTTTTAATCATTACTTAGTCTAGACTCTTGACTCTCTCGATTGGTTTTTTCGCTCTTTCTTTTGTTGGTACACTTTTTGGTTTTTCTTTTGGTCATTCTTTGGATTTTCGAAACACTTGCCCGTTGTGACATTCATAGTTATTAGCATGTTCGATTTTGGTGCCGAGCATTGTCGCCGTAGGAGGCCTAACAACGACACAAAGAGTTATTTATTTTTTATAAGTCGCTTTTAGAATCGAGTGCTTTTTCTTACGCCCTCGTAGCAATTTTTACGAATGGATTTTTTTTGCTACGTATTTTTTTGCGCGGGCACCGAGGCTGCTGCGCCTGACCAGAAGGCCAGGCAGCAACTTCAGCGCCCAGCGTAGGGCGTGAGAAATTTTGGCGCCCAGCCAGGGGCTTTGAAAATGCGTCCCTGGCTGGTTCTCGTTTTCTGTTTACGTCTACTTTTTGTTTACGCGACTTTGATTTAGCGTGCTTGCCTAATAATGTCCTTTACGCGTTGTGCAGCGTTTGTGGGATTCGTTACGGGCCAACCCGAGCATCACTTATTTTTGTGGCGATCGTTCGGGTTTGCGGAACACGTATTTTGGTATAACTCTTTGGCCAATTGGTTTATGAATGTTTGGGCAATTTTTTAAGGTCGTTGGTTTTCTAGCATGGTTTGTCACACAATCATATATTTCGCTACACATAACTAACATTACATCATGAGGCAATAATAACATGTCATGTAGTTTTATGATAGGCTTCTATGGGTAGCATTTGCGCCTGGCTTGGTACCGCTTCTATCGTAGATCCAACACATGCCCCGGTCGAGGTAGTGTCTTCAACAGACGAATTTCACCCAAGAGGCCAGTCACGATGTTAGCCAAGGGGGCATGCACCAATGAGAGGGACCTAATGGGCGAGCGATTGGGTTTGGGATGGGTGTACTACTAGCGAAAGTGCCGAGTGGACAACATTCGAAGCGTATGCACCCCCCGGTTGGCGATGGGTATCCTTAGTCCAAACTCCCTGAGGGAGCCAAGATTCATTATGCGGTTCTGCCCGTTCACATTAATATGCTGATTTTCATGTCGTCCCAACTTGATGGGGGAATAAACGCGGGGTAGGATCGTTTCACCCTTCGGCTATTTTTATTACCTACAAGAACGAGTATTTCCTTCACTATCCCCAGTGGAGTCGCCACTGTGAGGTGGTCGAAAAAGCACGAGGCTAATGCGTGACCTCGTCCCTCGTGGGTGTGACGTTTCTTTTTGTCAAATCAAGTGTAATTGGATTTCCTGTGAGTTTACACCCAATTGACTAGTAATATAGGAGTCGCCATTCAGCTTTTAACGACAATGAGAAAAACTGACAAAACCCGGTTATCGTGACATAAAGGGAGTGCAATTATGTTTGATCACGACGGCCGTAGGTTCCCTTGTGATCCCTGGTGTGGGGATCTCTCAACATACACCCGCAAGGTAGAGATTGAGGGTTCGGGGGACTGTAACTACCGAGAGGAGTACTCGCTCTTCGATAACTCCAGAGGCAAGATATCCTTACTAGCTCAGCATAAATAATTGAAGGGACATGCGTTAACTATTAAACTAATCTGAGTTGATTTTAACAATATGCAACACATAATACTAGATCGATCGCGATTATCTGATTTAGATTGTTTTAAGGGACCTAGAATGATAGTTCAATTTCCCGAAATATTATCTTTGTTAGGCGTGATAGAACAATCAGATTTGATTAGTTTAACAGTTCATAAAAGGGCGAGGAAAGCAATTAAATCATGCGAAGGGGCACATTACGACGCACCCTTGAGAGGTGCGTCACGGTTCTCAGAAAACTAACCACTTTGACTTTTCTATTTCTCCTTTTATTTAACGAATCTCAAACTACGGGACATGATACGTTCTGTTCGATTTTTGGATCGATTGCGACAGAACGCGGGATCGATTTCGCAGCGTGAGGCTTAGGCTTAGGGGTTGGAGTCAATACTCAGAATATGAATTGTGTGTCCTTTTCACGTCGAACTTGGGGCTATATTTATAGAAAAGAGTTCGTGGAAAGACAGAATTTTAGAGCTTTAATCCACGAAGAATTAGGAAAGAACACGTCCCAGGTAATTTCAGCGCCCAGGGCTGGGCGCTGAAGATTTCGGCGCCCAGAGCCAGGCGTTGAAAATAGGGTCTGGGCCGTTTTCTTTGTCAGATTCGGATTCTTAGAATCCGGAGTGTTTGAGACTTATTCGAGTCTTTTAGTGCGTATTAACTTTATGACGGAATGCGTCTGGGCCCGTTACGAACTCTAGGCTCGTTAGGATTTTAATTAATACGTAACTCTTATTTTCGAATCATATTAGGAATAGGATTCTTCTCGTAATTTCTATCTCATTTAGGATTTATGTTGGAGTGCAACACCTAATTCTGACAGGTTTCTATCTTTTATGACTTGCCACTTTTAACAACTACCCATTACGACAGTTACTATTTTTAGCAGGTTTCCATAAATAGCAGGTTTTTATAAATAGCACGTTTCGGGTGAAATGAAAAGGGTGGTTGAGATTCGTTATTTTATAGGAGATGCGTTGCCAAGTGGAGATTTATGTTCTCATCATCGAACCTTCCCTTTCGGGAATGGGGACAAAAGTAGGTGTCTACAAGTACTTTTGGGGGTGATTCCACTTACTGTTTGTGAGAGAAGCATGCTGCAATGTTGAATTGGACACCTCTTTTCTGCATGTTGGTATTGTCTAACTTGAAACCTAATGCCAGTGGATAACAGTAAATCGATCTGAAGCATGAATACATGAAAGGCTAACTCAGAGAGCTGGTCTGGGATGCATACTTCGCTGCCTTGCTGATACACAGAATACAGTGTGATTCAACTTAAGACATAAATGTTGAGCCCTATACCTAGTTTCCTACCCAGATACCTTCTCACTACTTTTTTACCTCTCTCTTTGATATTTGTTATTGTGAACAGGAATAGGGGGCAGAGGGAGTAACATAGTTTTTGTAGGCAACCTCCAAAATTACCCTAGTTATCACCCTCAGCCTCATGCAGAAGTAAAACTGATCACTTTTCCTTGGTCATTGAATTTATTCTTTCTGTTTGAATTTTTCTTCATGTGATGTTAGGTTCCAGGCCTCTAGAGCCTGTTGACCCTAATTTTGGTTGATGTCAAATAGCAAATTTCCTGATCATGGTTCTGTTATGTCTACAAGTAAAAGTTCCGGCGTCTGTTCCTTTGACCAAAGGAACTGGATCCATTCCTGTTCCTCAGGCTGTTTCTGCTAAGGTTCCAGGTGATTTTGCTGGTTTCGCTGGTTCCTCTGGGTTTGGAACACCACTTATTATTGCTGCATTTATGGAACAAATTTTTTTTGGTTTTGTATAACTAAACAATGGGAATCTTCCCTCTTTTGGTTTAAATATTTTCAAACTTGCTTGGTTTAGAATCTAAATATTGCTGGTTTAAAAGGTTGTTGCTTCTCGAGTTCCTATGTTGTGTAAGCAGGTACAATACTTTGAGGCTAGCTTGACTTGCCAAACGTTGATCGTAGGGCACTGTGCATGGAATACATGTATTTGCATTGTTCTTTTTGTTAATGTTAACAGGGGGAAAATCACTTGAGCAAACTTCTTAAGGCGATCAAACTTGGTTTGAGACTCAGAGTCCTTGTGTTCCAACCACTTTAAGGGTAACAAATTTTATTTTTTTCTTTAAATTGTTTATTTTTTTCTTCAGTCTAAACTTCACCAAATCAATGTATGTGTTTGAATTTCTTATGGTAACAAGTTTGCAAATGTTGTCATCACCAAAAAGGGGGAATATTGTTGACCCTAATTTTGGTTGATGACAAATAGAAAACTTCCTGATCATGGTTCTGTTATGTCTACAAGTAAAAGTTCCTGAGATGGCTGCTGATGTTCCTGAGGTGGAATGCGCAAAGCTAGGAACTCCAAGCTAACACACAACAGAGGAACAACAATGCAAAGAAGGGTGAAGTTTCCATGTGATGAGTTCCTCTGTCCCTTTAGAGGAACTCACCTGTTCCAGAGTAGGAACCATTGCAGCTGCTGAGTTGTAGCTCCAGTAAAAGAGTAAAACACGAACCTAGGTAGTTAAATACTCTTAGTTTTCTGTGTAAAATAATAACAGCTATAAAGATACATTGTGGAACTAGGATGCTTAATTAAATATTTATTAAGATTTTATCTAATTATTTAACAGCAAGTTTTAAGGAAAAATTTCATAAATAAAGTGTCGTTTTATTTTCTTAAATAAAATCTGATTTTATCCTTTAAACCAAAACGGTTTTATTGCTCCTAAAACTTCTCTTAAAATCTGATTTTAGTTTACAAAATATTTCTCACAAATCTTAGTGGTTGACAAAGTCCGAAACCACGATTCTCTTTGAAAACAGTTTTAAGGGGAAGTGGTCTTCCCTTGATCCACAAGTTATGGATCGTGGAGACCAAGTAGGTGTGTGTGGGCAGTTGAGTTTTGAAGGGAACTAACCCTAAGGATCTTCTCTATAAAAAGGGCTGATTTTCTTCTAGAAAAAAACACACAAATACTCCACCAGCTTTCTTATCTGTAAAACGCTTTCAAAAGAGTTTATAAAAAACGATTTGTGTCCTAGCAATATTCAAGTTCCTAAGTTCCACAAATATCAGAAAAGCTTTATTATTATCTAGAGTTTTCAAAACAAATTGTAATCTGAGTGAGTAGAGATTGAGTAATCTTGTAAAGGCTTTGAGTTAAAGTCGAGAAAGAGAGAAAAAGAAGAGAGAGTAATCAGAGTAGATTACTGTGAGATACTTGAGTTTGAGTGGAACTCAAGTCGTTATATTATTGTAATCGAGGAATTATTTTAATATAAAAGAGTTTTGAGGTTTTCTCTTCTTGATTAGTGTCAAGAAGTTTCCTCAAATTGAGCAACATTCGTTTCTGTCTTTTTCAGTTCAACATATTGTTTTAAAGTTGCAAGAAACTCACTCTAGTTCCAAATATAATTCACCCCCCCCTCTTGTGCGTGTTCCTATTAGACTATCAATTGGTATCAGAGCCAGTACTCACTAAAAACACAGGACACCCTGTTTGAGTCAAGTTCCTGATAGTATGAACACACAAGAGAAACTGGAAGAAGGTTACTCCACGCAAAGGCCACCTATGTTCAATGGCAAATTCTACGCTTACTGGAAGAACATAATGGAAATATTCATCAAAGCGGAAAATTACCAAGTTTGGCGTGTGATTGAAGTTGGAGACTTTGAGGTAACAAAGACTAATGCAGAAAACGAGGTAGTTCCTAAACCTATGTCTGAATTCTCTAAAGAAGACTTTGATAAATATGAGATGAATGCTATGGCAGTTAAAATCTTGCATTGTGGACTTGGACCCCATGAACACAATAGGGTCATGGGGTGCAACAACGCTAAACAGATTTGGGAATTACTACAAGTAACCCACGAAGGAACTAATGAAGTCAAACGTTCCAAAATTGATCTGTTAATGTCTAAATATGAGAGATTTGAAATGCTTCCTAAAGAAACTATTCAAGAGATGTTTACTCGATTTACTAACATAACAAATGAATTAGTTTCTCTTGGTAGAATCATTCCCACAGATGAACAGGTACGAAAAATACTAAGGAGCATGCCACAAGATGATCGTTGGAGAACAAAGGTCACAACACTATTTGAGACCAAGGATTTTACAAAATTCAACATTGAACAACTTGCTGGTTCTTTGATGACACATGAATTGCACCTTGGAGCTGTTGTTCCTTAGAGCTCCAGAAACCGAGGACTTGCTCTAAAAGCCGAGGAACTCGATGAGTCTGAACCAGATGAAGAAGAGGCTGCTATGTTGGTCAGAAGGATGACAAAGCTCTATAGGAACTTCAAACCAGGAAATCAAAAAGGAAGGAACTTTGCAAGGAAAACTGTAATTTCCAAAACTGAGTAAGGTTGCTTCAAATGTGGAGAAACTGATCATCAAATTCGTGAGTGCCCTCAGTGGGAAAACGACAGAGGCAAAGGAAAAGGAAAGGAACAGGTCAAGGAACGCTACAATAAGTCCACCTTCAACAAGCCTAACTTTAAAAAGGCTATGATCGCTGCATGGTGAGAAGCAACTGATTCAGAAGATGATGAGGAACAACCAAATGAAGAAACTGCAAATCTTTGCCTTATGGCAAGAACAGAAGGAACTGAGCAAGTTCCATCAGAAGAAGTAAGTTCCTCCACTCTTCAATGTCTCTCAAAGTCAAAATTAATTGAACTATTGCTAGAAACTCTTGATGATTACAAAAAGCTAAGTATATTAAAAACACAAAGTGATAGAGCCTTGGAACTCAGTAAAGACCACATAAATAATCTGAACAACATTAGGTCTGATGTTCAAGGCAGGTTCTTTGAATTGCTAGATAAAAATACCACTATTAATGAGTCATTCGAGAAAATTAGAAATGAGAATATCCTTCTACAAGTGCAACTCAGTCAATATAAAATGTTTAATCTAAGTTTAGATCCTACAAAATCCTTGGAGATTAACATGGGAGTTTTTAACATTGACTTAGAAAGATTGAACAAAGATCTGATCACCACAAAGGAACAGAAAGAGAAACTATAAAGGGAACTAGCCATGGCTAGGGCACAGAAACAACCACCTAAAGTTCCTCCCAAGTGGATTGAGAATGCTCAATCGAAGAGAACAAAAGGTCTAGGTTACAATCACAAAACCAGTCATAAGAAAAAGTATGTGGAACTCCCAAGTGTAAAAGTTTGTTTCTCATGTGGCAGTGGAAATCATGTAAGCACTGAATGCTCCAAGATGAAGGAGCTAGATCAAAGAAACATAGATTATGTAAAGAAAAAGGAACTCAAGGAAACCCGAGTTCCTGTAACTGACCTTTGATTTCTTTACAGGTTCTAGTGAAGGGGAACAGCTCGTGGTATCTCGACAGCGGGTGTTCCAAACATATGACAGGAGACAAATCTAAATTCCTTTCACTAGAAGCCTACAATGGAGGAACCGTGACCTTTGGAGACAACATGAAAGGAGAAATTGTTGGAATTGGAAAGGTTGGAAGGTCAAGTTCCTATGCCATTGAAAATGTATTTTTAGTCGAGGGCTTAATGCACAGTCTACTAAGTATTTCTCAATTTTGCGACAAAGGGAACTCGGTAAGTTTTACTTCTGAAAACTGTCAAATTATTAACAACAACACTGGGAAGGTTATTTTGGAAGGAACTCGTAAAGGGAACACATATTCTGTGGATCTCAATACAGTTCCAAGGAACAACTTAACCTGTCTGAGCGCCATCGAAGAAGACACTCTCCTGTGGCACAGGAGCTTTGGACATGCTAGTTTCTCACTGCATGACAAACTAAGATCAAAGGAACTGGTTGGAAGACTCCCCTCAATCAAGTTCCTAAATGACAAAGTCTGTGATGCATGTGCAAAAGGCAAGCATGTCGGAAGTTCCTTTAAGCCTAAGAAATTGGTAAGCACCACAAAACCATTGGAACTCATCCATATGGACTTGTGTGGACCAATGAGAATTCAAAGGAGAAGTGGGAAAAAATATGTTTTAGTTATTGTTGATGATTACTCTCGCTTTACTTGGGTCATATTTCTAACAAGCAAGGATGAAACGTTTGATGAGTTTGTTGCATTTTCAAAGAAAATCCAGAAAACTACAGGCCATCAACTGATCCATATAAGATCTGATCATGGAACATAATTTGAAAACTACAAATTCAATGAATACTGCAAGGAACAAGGTATGGACCACAATTTCTCAGCTCCTAGAACTCCACAACAAAATGGAGTTGTTGAGAGGAAAAATAAAACCTTACAGGACATGGCAAGAACCATATTAATAGCCAGTTCCTTGCCTAGGAACTTCTGGGATGAAGCAGTTAACACAACTTGTTATATTATAAATAGAGTTATGATTCGAGCAATCCTAAACAAAACCCCTTACGAGCTACTAAAAGGTATAAAACCCAACATCTCTTACTTTAGAGCTTTTGGTTGTAAATGCTTTGTTCACAATAATGGCAAAAGAAACTTGGGAAAATTTGATGAAAGAAGTGATGAGGCAGTGTTCCTAGGTTATGCCCTAAATAGCAAAGCCTACAGAGTATATAATAAAAGGTCAATGTGTGTAGAAGAAAGTGTACACATAATTTTTGATAAGTCTAACAAATTTGATGCAGCACAGGAACAAGAAAGTTTCGAAATTGGTTTGTCCCGTGTCTCAGATAATGATGAAGAGATTCACCCAATCAGACAAATAGCTAAAGAAACAGTTCAACATAACCAACAAGTTCCAATTCAAGAGGAACAACCAGAAGGTCCAATTCCAGAAGAACTAGAAACAGCATCTGAACCCGAGGAACTCCATGGCACACAACAAGGAACTGAGGTCACAGAAGGAACAGAGGGAGCTACTACAACACCAGTTGCACAATTCCAACCCAAACCTTGGAAGCACCAGAGTTCCCATCCAATAGAACTCATTATGAGTGATATTAGAAAAGAAACTCAGACGAGATCTCAACTAAGGAACTTCTGTGCAACTCATGCATTCCTCTCCATAATTGAACCAAGGAATCACAATGAGGCCTTGAAAGATGCTGACTGGATAATTGCCATGCAAGAAGAACTGAATGAATTCAAAAGGAACAAGGTATGGCACATGGAACCCAAGCCAAAACATCAAAAAGTGATAGGATTGAAATGGGTGTTCCGGAACAAGAAAGATGAACATGCAACAATCATAAGGAACAAGGCAAGGTTAGTTGTTAAAGGTTATAATCAACAAGAAGGTATTGATTTCGAAGAAACCTTTGCTCCTGTTGCTAGACTAGAAGCCATTAGAATTTTAATTGCCTTTGCTGCATTTATGGGTTTTAAGCTTTATCAAATGGATGTGAAGTGTGCCTTTTTAAATGGGTTCCTAGAAGAAGATGTATATGTGGAACAACCTCCTGGCTTTGAAAATCCTGAATTTCCAAACCACATATACAAGTTAGACAAAGCACTCTATGGACTAAAACAAGCTCCCAGGTCTTGGTATGAAAGACTTTCAAATTTCCTTTTACAAAATGATTTTAAAAGAGGTAGAATAGATAAAACTTTGTTTCTAAAATCAAAAGGAACTGACTTATTAGTTGTTCAAATTTATGTAGATGATATATTATTTGGGGCAACTAATGAAAATCTATGCAAGGAATTTGCAAACCTAATGAGCAGTGAATTTGAAATGAGCATGATGGGGGAACTCAACTTTTTCCTTGGTCTACAAATCAAACAAACATAAGAAGGAATCATGATCCACCAGCAAAAATATGTGAAGGAACTCCTAAAGAAATATGAGCTAGATTCTGCTAAAGTGAATCACACTCCCATGGGAACTGCCACCAGATTAGACACAGATCCTAATGGGAAAAGTCTAAATCAAACGAAGTATAGAGGTATGATTGGATCACTCTTATATTTAACTGCTAGTAGACCTGACATTTCTTTCAGTGTAGGACTATGTGCAAGATTCCAATCCAATCCAAAGCAGTCGCACTTAACTGCTGTAAAAAGAATACTTAGATATCTCAAAGGAACTGATGACCTATGCCTATTCTACCCAAGAAGTGGATCATTCGAGCTAAAAGGATATGCTGATGCTGATTATGCAGGTGATCTAGTAAATAGAAAAAGCACATCAGGTATGGTACAGTTCCTAGGTCCATGCATGGTTTCTTGGGGTTCCAAGAAACAGAATACTGTTGCTCTATCCACAGCTGAAGCTGAGTATGTAGCTGCTGCAGCTTGTTGCTCACAAATTCTATGGATAAAACAACAGTTAAGAGATTTTGGTATTATCTATGATTGTGTTCCCATCTATTGTGATAACACTAGTGCTATCTGTATTTCAAAAGATCCGGTTCATCATTCCCGGGTCAAACACATTCACATTAGACACCACTTCCTTAAAGATAATGTTGAGAAAGGTTTGATTAAATTAGATTTTTGCCAAACTGATCATCAAATTGCTGACATTTTGACTAAGCCCTTAAACAGGGAGAAACATGAGAAAATGAGGATGGAACTCGGGATGATCAAAATAAGATAACTGCAAAAGTAAAGTTCCTCTGAAGACAAAGACAACAACAATGGTGCATGATACTGACTATTTCAAGCATAATTTTCGTGTGCAAACACAGTTGAAGCTTACCATCGTAAAAGATCGACTTACTCAACATTTAAGTCAGGTAAGCACCTCCCTAATAAATCAGTAAATATTAGAAAATTAATCAAGCAATTTTTATTAATTTTTTTTAAATGAAAAGTTGTTACGTTTTTAAATTCTGTTTCAAAAACAAATGTCTATCCTAATTTTTCGTTCCAAAATAAATCAGTAATATAAAATAAACTCTTCACCTTCCATTCATCCCCCTTTCTCAATTCCTTCACCTCCCACTCGGTTTTCCCACCTGAACCTCATAAATTCCCTACACCTATAAAACCCCTAAAATCATGAGTGCCTCACACCACACCATCAAACTTCCCCAACTCAAAAGAAAAAGAAACCCCAACTCTCCGATTCCGATGGAAACCTCACCCGCTCAATCACCAATCAAATCACCATCACCACTCCAAATTCAACCACCCCCTGTACTCGCTATCACCTATGGCGAGTGGACCGATCAACCAATGGAAACCCAAAGTCCCACTTCTCCACCTAGCCGTCGATCTTCTTCACGAGCCAAACGACAAAAATTCGACAAGACCGAGGAACCGGAAGCTGAGACTCAGGGGGAAACAGAGAAGCCGGAGGAACTGGCTAAGAGTCTCACTGGTGGGTTTGCGATCAACTACGTGTGGTGCAAATCGGAAAAATTGGAACAGCTCGTGGGAATTCTTGACCACCAACAATGGGTAAGCCTTTTTGATACACATGCAAGACTTCCAATCTATCCCTTAGCTGTCAATGAAATTTGTGACAAATTTAAGTGCGAAAATGGGTTAGTTTCTAGCTTAGTCAATGGAACTCCAATTTCTTTTGACTCAACATATCTGTCCCAACGAGGGTTTTGAGGAGTATGTGAAAAAGAAAACCACAATCACGATTAATGATGTTGACAGTAACCAAATTGTGGCAAACATAGAGGGAAATCTCAAAGTATCATCCATCACCAATCATAATCTTCTTTCGCCACTCCATAAATTGCTGTTCAACCTTGTTTGGAGGGGGTTAGTTCCTAGGACTCAAAAGAGAGATGATGTCAATTTCTATGATGCATGCCTAATTTACTGCCTTGAATTTGATGTTCCAATAAATTTTCCAGCCATCATGATCAAACACTTAGCCCATTGCATTTCTGATAAGTATAAAATTGGGTATGGATCCTTACTCACTGCCATATTCAATAACTTCGCAGTTGACCTGAGTTCCTATGCATCCCAATCCCTAACCCCTTCTCAAATTATTTAAGACAAATTCCTAAAAAATCCGAAACTGGTTGTGGTGGATAAGATGTTAAGTTTCTCTGGTAAAAGGGAGGTAGAACCTGAAGTTCCTATTGTAGAAGAAACTGTGTCCTTAAAGGCTAAGAGTGTTCCTAAGAGAGGTCATAGGAAAAGTATGAGAATAGCCACCAGACCTCGCAAAGTTCCCGCTCCTCCTGTTTACATGGATATCACCTGTGAGGAAGAAGAGGAGGATGAGGACACAGGAACTACGCTAGTTCTCCAGGGAAAACTGGAACTGACAAAGGCTCTTAGGACCAAATCACCAATTCCTAAGAAACCGGAGTCTATTCCTTTGACCAAAGGAACTGGATCCATTCCTGTTCCTCAGGCTGTTTCTGCTAAGGTTCCAGGTGGTTTTGCTGGTTTCGCTGGTTCCTCTGGGTTTGGAACACCACCTATTTCTGCTGTAAAGTTTTAGGAGCTCCAGGATTCGGTGATGCGCTTAAATGCACTGCAGGAAGGATCAAACCTTCGAGTTCAACAGATGCAGACACAATTGAATGCCTTGGTCAATGTTGTTCAAACACTCCAAACCAACCTCCAACAATATGCTGATCCAGCCAACAACACTCGCACAGAAATTCTGCAGAAAATCAACAACCTTGAATCTTTTGAGGAAGTTGTAGTGGAAGAAACAGCTGCCTCAGATTCTCCTACCCAAGACTAACCAACCTTTTAAATTTCTTTTATTATTGCTGCATTTATGGAACAATTTTTTTTTGGTTTTGTATAACTAAACAATGGGAATCTTCCCTCTTTTGGTTTAAATATTTTCAAACTTGCTTGGTTTAGAATCTAAATATTGCTGGTTTAAAGGTTGTTGCTTCTCGAGTTCCTATGTTGTGTAAGCAGGTACAATACTTTGAGGCTAGCTTGACTTGCCAAACGTTGATCGTAGGGCACTGTGCATGGAATACATGTATCTGCATTGTTCTTTTTGTTAATGTCAACAGGGGGAAAATCACTTGAGCAAACTTCTTAAGGCGATCAAACTTGGTTTGAGACTCAGAGTCCTTGTGTTCCAACCACTTTAAGGGTAACAAATTTTATTTTTTTCTTTAAATTGTTTATTTTTTTCTTCAGTCTAAACTTCACCAAATCAATGTATGTGTTTCAATTTCTTATGGTAACAAGTTTGCAAATGTTGTCATCACCAAAAAGGGGGAATATTGTTGACCCTAATTTTGGTTGATGACAAATAGCAAACTTCTTGATCATGGTTCTGTTATGTCTACAAGTAAAAGTTCCTAAGATGGCTGCTGATGTTCCTGAGGTGGAATGCGCAAAGCTAGGAACTCCAAGCTAACACACAACAGAGGAACAACAATGCAAAGAAGGGTGAAGTTTCCATTTGATGAGTTCCTCTGTCCCTTTAGAGGAACTCACCTTTTCCAGAGTAGGAACCATTGCAGCTGCTGAGTTGTAGATCCAGTAAAAGAGTAAAACACGAACCTAGGTAGTTAAATACTCTTAGTTTTCTGTGTAAAATAATAACAGCTATAAAGATACATTGTGGAACTAGGATGCTTAATTAAATAATTATTAAGATTTTATCTAATTATTTAACAGCAAGTTTTAAGGAAAAATTACATAAATAAAGTGTCGTTTTATTTTCCTAAATAAAATCTGATTTTATCCTTTAAACCAAAACGGTTTTATTGCTCCTAACACTTCTCTTAAAATCTGATTTTAGTTTACCAAATATTTCTCACAAATCTTAGTGGTTGACAATGTCCGAAACCACGATTCTCTTTGAAAACAGTTTTAAGGGGAAGTGGTCTTCCCTTGATCCACAAGTTATGGATCGTGGAGACCAAGTAGGTGTGTGTGGGCAGTTGAGTTTTGAAGGGAACTAACCCTAAGGATCTTCTCTATAAAAAGGGCTGATTTTCTTCTAGAAAAAAACACACAAATACTCCACCGGCTTTCTTATCTGTAAAACGCTTTCAAAAGAGTTTATAAAAAACAATTTGTGTCCTAGCAATATTCAAGTTCCTAAGTTCCACAAATATCAGAAAAGCTTTATTATTATCTAGAGTTTTCAAAACAAATTGTAATCTGAGTGAGTCGAGAGAGAGAGAAAAAGAAGAGAGAGTAATCAGAGTAGATTATTGTGAGATACTTGAGTTTGAGTGGAACTCAAGTCGTTATATTGTTGTAATCGAGGAATTACTTTAATATAAAAGAGTTTTGAGGTTTTCTCTTCTTGATTAGTGTCAAGAAGTTTCCTCAAATTGAGTAACATTCGTTTCTGTCTTTTTCAGTTCCATATATTGTTTTAAAGTTGCAAGAAACTCACTCTAGTTCAAATACAATTCACCCCCCCCTCTTGTGCGTGTTCCTATTAGACTATCAGAGCCATTTATGTTTTTAATAGCCTAAAAAATGAAGACGAACTGGGGTGGGAGTGCATGTGTAAGACCTGGTTCTCGACTATCTGTCGCTGCACATGAAAGCAACAGAATCAGGGATTTATTTTTATGTAAGAGTTTGCATCTCTATTACAGCCAATTGGTACTATGGTATAATTGATACGAGTATTTAATGCCTTTTTGTTGCTAAATACTCATAGCAAGGAATGCTCTCCCTGGAGTGTTTTAGGGAAGTCAAAGGAATGCTCTCCCTGGAGGATCTGAATGGTCAATCTAAATAATGTGAACGGGAATGAATCAGCTAGGAGAACTGTTATTGTCTATCTGTTAATGAGATGCCAGTTTCTAAATGGTTTCTAAATTGTTAATTTCCTGGACCCAATAAATTGTCTACTAAGACGACCAAGAATCAAGGAATTATAAGAGATTCAGAGCAAACTCTGAATGAAAGATGGTCTGCTGAACATTTAAACCTTGAGTCTTTTTATGTTCATTTGTTCATTTCAGTTGTTTTCATTAGTTCATTTCATTTGTTTTCATTATTTCCGTTGTTCTGATTTGTTCATTTCAGTTGTTTTCATTAGTTCAGTTACGTTCAGTTGTTCATTTGTCCATTTCAGTTGTTTTCATTAGTTCAGTTGCCTTGCTTGCTAATATTCTGTTTTTTTGTGACTTGTCTTGAAGTTGCTACATAGTAAGGATGACTTATCGCAAGAGGGTTAGAGTCAAAATTGAAACAGATGCTACTAGATCAGTATCAAATTGACTACCATCACGTACCTCATCTTTGAGTGAAGATGCATCATCACAGCCAACAAAAAAGCATGCTACTCAATCACAACCATCTGAGGTTCCTAAGTCTGTTAGATTTGGACCATTCTATCCACCAGGTACCACTGCATCGATGGTTGCACCTCCATGTCCGAGTACTGCTAAAAGTGCACGGCAAGCTATATGGAAAATACCACCTACTGGATCAACATCAAATTTACTCGAGGGATCAACTGAAAATAAAATTCCACCTAAGATTACTTCCAAGATTTCAATTCAACCTAGTATCTCTCCTTCAAAACCAATGAAATACCCTTCTCCTTCCTCTGGTCAGAACACACCTAATATTCAATCTAGTATCCCACCTTCAAAACCACCGAAATACCCTTCTCCTTCCTCCGGTCAGAACACACCTGATATTCAATCTAGTATCCCACCTTCAAAACCACCGAAATACCCTTCTCCTTCCTCCGGTCAGAACACACCTAATATTCAACCTAGTATCCCACCTTCAAAACCACCGAAATATCTTGCAGAAGGTGTTCAAGAACCAAAAGGGAACTCAAAAAAATCAAAGTCCTTACGGGAATATCCAGAATGGCGTGATAATGTAGATTTTGATGACAAGGAAGAGGTTATGACCATTGGTAAGTTCAATTTTTAACCATTAGATATAGTTGCCCTTGTCCTTATATCTTAAAGTTTAATAAAAGCATCTCATGATAATCCTTTTAGAATTAGCAGCCTAGCTTTCCTTTTCATATGTATATGTGTATTATGTAATGCAATATTCAAGGATAAGTTGCATCGAAAAATGACCAACCTTTTTCATGTCAATCATGGAGTAATGTTTTTAGAAGTTAATAATGGTCCATATTAAATGATACGTAGTATGAAAGAATGAATCAAGATTATGAATTTTGATTTTTAAATAAAGTGAACGAAAGAAAAAAGAAACACAGGGGAAAAAAAGAAAACAATTTAAATTCATATAAAACATACTCCGTATATATGTAGTAAACATTAAAAATCCTCCTTACTTGATTATTAATTAAGCATGATTGTCAGTTTGAGAATCAGGCTGCTGCTCAGAATGGTATAGCTGTTGTTGACTTGCGCCGAGTTACCATAGTTGACTTGCGTTTATAAAATGCTGTCGAGTTACCATAGTTTACTTACGCTAACTTTTTATTCCCATGCTATTTTGATTTCCTGAATTTTGTTTTAAGTTCAACCGATTTCAGAAAAACTACCTGTTGTATAAGAAGAAATAAAATTACAGAAAACTAAGTTTAGTATTAGGTATCAAAACATTGCAACCGTTCTTCAAGTGTATCTTATATGCTAACTTAAATAAGACGACAGCTTATGCATCAGAATATGATGTTCAAAACAATGGCAGCCACAAAACAACAGACCGATAAGTAGAAAAAGCAGTGTAACTGTAAACCACCAAATGAGGGACCCCTTTCTCTAGGAGGTGGAATTGATAGTTTGTTGCTAGGTTGAAGAATGAAAAAGAAAGTTATAGCAAGTCCAAGACAAATGCTCCTATTTAACATCTACAAGTGATGCCATTGAATTGAATATGGGAGGGATCATATGGTAGAGTGTACTATGGGGTGCTTAAAAATGGGAGTGCAACAAAAATATGCAAGCAAACAACCAGATAACCAAATTTTAGCTCAGGTTCAGAACTTCTGAAATCATATTGAAAATTTACACCTACTGTATTTATATACTTAATGCTCAGCTGTTTATTTGACTTTCCTCTCAAAGTATATCTACTGTCCTCTCTTCAGAAGTTCTCAAAGTATATCTAATTTCCTCTCAAAGTAGCTCAGGTTCAGGACATTTAGCAAGCAACACTTCAACAGCAAACTCTTATATTTCAACCTCAGTTATATTACCATCCAAACTGAAAAAATAACCACCTCAGTTATATTTCCAACCAAAATCTTATATGAAAATAACTCCAACTTCAACGTTATGAAATATATTGCCATCAACACAATATCATTACACATATAAATCAGGATATTAACACAAACAAAAAAACTAAAATTAGCACACCAAAAAATTCAAAAAAACAAAAAAGTAAGGAAAAATTCAAAAAAAGAGAGCAAGTGGACTGATTATACCTCTCGAGTTAAATGCAAGCAGAGATTATCATTGTATACATAGACTATCATCATTTGATATGATTGCTTTAATCGTGGGCTGTTTAAAGATGTCTGAACTCTTTTCATGCAGATGCTAAGGGTAATTATGGAGTGGCCAGTGGTCCTATTCCAACAATCGATGTCTGGAGTAACAACGGCATCAAGTACTTTGTTGAATTCAATGACTTGTGTCAACCGCTTAGGAAAGGTGGACAGATCTTTGTCAGATTCATTGGGAGCCTTGCAAAGATGGAGGCTTACTGTCCAGTTGGATACAAGAACTGGAAAAAGGTCGATGCGGCTCTAAAATCTAAATTGCTACAAGAGTAGATGTAAGTATAATCTTAGGAAATCATCTGCTTCAATTTACTTAAAAGAGACCTATAAACTGAATTGATACTCCCATGAAATGCATCTGTTTCGATTTACTTAATTAGACCTATAAACGCCAATAAATCATCAGATTATTCAACGTTGAAATGCATCATTCACCCACAAAAAGTAAATACCAAGTATGATTGGAAATCAGCAGCACCTAAAATATGGTTGGAAATCTGAAATATGATTGAAAATCCGCAGTCTGACTTGATTCCTATGCTGATTGTGGTAAATTATTTTTTTGCAGGATCGCTTTGTTATTCCTGATGGTCCAATATACGTCACACAAATGCTTAAGCGTGCCAATAAAAGCTGGAAGCAGTATAAGTACTCTCTCAAGAAAGATTACTACAAACCAGAGGAGAAAACAGAAACATAGATGACCACAGAAGCAGTTCCGCAACA
The DNA here is from genome assembly GCF_020520425.1 of Spinacia oleracea. NCBI lineage: Eukaryota > Viridiplantae > Streptophyta > Magnoliopsida > Caryophyllales > Amaranthaceae > Spinacia > Spinacia oleracea. The sequence goes on along the minus strand of NC_079491.1, from coordinate 88,620,752 downwards.
TGGAATTAGCAGTAAGGAGTGGATAAAGTTGGTTAGATATTGGTATTCAGATGAAGGGAAAGTAAGTACCATGTTTTTAATTGAAGTTTAATTAATCTTTGTTTATTGTTTTCTTAATAAATCTCTTTGAATGTGAGTGCAGAAATTGTCAGACTGTGGAAAAGAAGCACGAGCCTCCCAAACTCAATTTCATAGATCTGGTTCTAATAGCTATGCGAACCAACAAGCTGATTATGTACAAATCATTAATTCTTTTATTTATTTCATGATGGTGTCATCTTTCTAGATTTTCTTTAATACTTCTTACATTGCTACTCATATATAGGAAGACGAGCATGGAGTAAAAATGAGCTTATTAGCCCTTTGGATAAAGACTCATACGGGCAAGGACGGGACCTTTCTTCCAAACACACTCACTGAAGATTTTGTTGTATGAGTCCATATTATTTAGCTATTTGATTGAAATGCTTACAGTCCACACTGCACTAAATGTGTTTCCAAAACAGTTTCTGAAATTCATCTTGCATTGTTATCCTAATTTTTTTGTGCAGGATGATGCAAAGGCCATGGTTGAATCGCTGAAGAATGTAGACCCTTCTAAGTCTCAACAAGAACTCGAGAATAAAGCCTTTGAGGACACTATGCATGGTGGAAAGGTAACAGAACGTCCTGTTGGTTACAGACTTGAAGTTCGAACGAGCGACGTTTATGGAGTGCATGGTGTGCTAAGGAAGAATGGGTATGGAAAAGTTCGACATAGGACCGTGATGATAGAAAATGTAACAGAAGAAGTGTCAGCTATCAACAAGAAAAACAAAACACTTGAGAAAGAAAATGGAAAGCTGCAAGAGCAAGTGAAAGAGAATAATTGGCTGCTTAAAACTCTTAGTGGACAATTTGCTCAACTAGTAGGTCAAGTTCGTATAGGAACTGCTTCAACAAAAGCTCTTGATTGTGCACAACAAGTCTTGGGAATGGCACACAAAAGGGTAATTATTCTAATTTCATCTCATTTAACTCTTTTTGCATTTGGTTACTTCAAATATATGAATTGTCTTGGAGCATCTTGTCTGCATCTACCTTCTGTACTTGATATCTGTATAAGCCATAACAATTTGTCCAATATATGAAATAGTTACCTGCAAAGAAACAGAAAATAAGTCGTCGTTTCTAGGTTGTCATGATCATGTTCCCTGTTGTGTGTGTGTTCTGCTGTGTGTGTGTTCAAAACAGATAAACGCAGCTGAAAACAAAAACAGATAAACATAGCTGAAAACAAAAACAGATGCTTGCATCTGATCAGAACTGATTTGTCTAAAACTGATCAGAACAAAGCTTGAAAAACCAACATTTATTGATAGTTAATGTAGGGAACTGAAAAGGTAGTATTTAAAGTGCGCTTTAGCATTCTAAAAGAAGTGCGCTTTAGCATTCTAAACCGGAACAAAGGTAGTATATGAATAAATATTGAATAAATATTAATAGCTTATAACATCATTCTAAAAGAAGTGCGCTTTAGCATTCTAAACCGGAACAAAGGTAGTATATGAATAAATATTGAATAAATATTAATAGCTTATAACAGCATTGTAAAAGAAGTGCGCTTTAGCATTCTAAACCGGAACAAAGGAAGTATATGAATAAATATTGAATAAATATTAATAGCTTATAACAGCTTTCGAGAACATTGCACCAAATCTTATACCTGATCTGCGGTTTAATCTTCAAAAACCAAAGTCACTTTATTCTAAAGGTTTCAGCCGGAAATAAATGGCAAAGGAATGAAAAAGCCCAAGCATCAAATCTTGACTCTGTAACTTTTTGCATATATACTCTATAGAACGGTCGGACAACTATATAAAAACATAAACATTATTGTAGAAAGAAACATCAAGAAAAAAATAACAAAAATAAAAACAAATTGACAAATACCAGCTCTAGACTGTCACATTATAACCATATACGGATCATCCCAACCAGAATATGCAAACTTCTACTTTAAATTGCTTAAAGTTTCTGCATAGAAACTGAGTTAGCAAGGCCAGCTTGCTCTATTGTCTGGTTCAGATCATTGAGCGGTTTGGGAGGAAACCCGACAGTCTGAAGCTGGTAAGTTCTACTTCCTCCTGCCCGTGAGGCATCAATGAAGGCCTGGATATCATTAATTGTGTGATTGTAGTTAAAATGAGCCATGATTCGGGGATAAAAGCTGAATTTAAGTATACATGGTATGCCAATGAATAGCCTCTGGTTAACTTTACCCATCTGCCTGTCAAGAATCCGACAACCCAGGCTGACTTTTCACATCCCTTTCCCCAAAATCTGTCCCTCCACCTTAATAATAAAGATCTATGTAACATACATAATACACAATAGAGAAACGAAAAACTAATTTACAAACATTAAACAATCAAATACCTGCGACAGGACTCAAAATAGCATGAAGATAGTATGAACATGCTTGTCTGGTAAAAAGAGGCCAGGCTTGCTTTCCAGGTCTGCGATACTGCAAAACAAAACACAGAAGCTTGAACTCTGGAACCACATAACTTAAAGATTTTGTGCAGTTGTTCAACCTGTTCATTAGTCATCATATTTGAACCACAAAGCTTAAAGATTGAACCAAATATCTTTAAACACACCGCAATTAATTAAGTTGACGGATTGAGAATACTGATTGAAATGATGGAAAAAGAAAATAAATAATAGGAAAAAACCTGAGAATCGGATGTGAATCTTGTTATGTGAGTGCGAGAATCCTTGGGGATGCCTTCAGTTCTAAACTTACAGTTGAATATCATCATTCGCTTTCAAGGATTTTCTGAAACTGCTGAAGTAAAAGTTCAAATTCAAAGGAGGACAAAGAATTGACAACTGCAATTTAACAAATTAAATTGTAAAATCTGCATAATTGAATTAGAATAACCTTGCAAATAAAATAAAAAAGATTGTAAATTCGGCTTTATATATATCTCATCTATGACTCGTGATTAAAAATCTCAAACAAGATTTCCTATAACTCAAATACAGGAAGCTCCAAAAGATTTAATGATGCTAGAAAAGATAGTATATATGAACATGCTGTATCATCATCAGTTACAAAAAACTGATGAATGGTTATTATGAACATACTGTATCATCATCAGTGTGTGTGTTCAGCTGTAGTTTTATACCCCTGGGTCTTTGACATGTTCCTGGCTCTGCTATGATTTCGCTCATTTATAATAGACATTCAGTGAGTGATATAGAACAAACTAGAACTGGATGTTGTATTTAATTTCCTTCGTAGTTCAGGTTTCCGACTTACTATGTACTTATTACATTTTGTATTTTTCTTTGAAGGTCGTCCAACGTGATAACGTGCAAAAGCAAAATGAAGGCCAAGACACTTGAGCTTCATATCAGCTACTACCATCGATCATCTACATATAGTATATATATGTAGTACATCCTAGCTTGTTAGTTTTTCTAAGTTTTAGTTTTTCTTGGGTTTGATTTATGATGTTGTTTTGGACATACTATTTGGTTAGATTTCGATTAGTGATATAGATGCGTGTATGTTTAGATTCTGGTTAGTAACATACGTGTACGTACTATGAATTATAACTACTTAAGTTTTTGTAAGTTAATTTTATTGTTAATTGAAGACCAAGTATTCACAATTCAGGTTAATTGATCGATGTTGTGTTACGTTGCACTTTAATTTTAAATTTATAATTGTACGTGATGAATAATGTTTTATTATATATATATATATATATATATATATATATATATATATATATATATATATATATATATATATATATATACATATATAGGTGGAAAAAAAAGGTTAATTATACAAATAATCTGGACGTTTTTTGGGGCCGTATTATCGTGCTCATTTTGAATTAAATTTCCCGCGAAAATAAATTTCTGGACGCCTGTAGGTGTCGATGACATTAAATAGGAAAATTTTAAAGCAAGGAAAAAATCTTGTGGAAATCAGACATGTGGACGCTTATAAGCGTCAAGGCTGAAGAAAACATGGACGCCTGTCAGCGCCGAGGACATTGATTAGGAAAAGGGTGGGGCAAAGCGGGAAAATCTTGTGGACGGCGAAAAGCGTCAAGGCTGTCGACGCTGAAGGATGGATGTGGACGTCAAAAAGCGTCTCCATTCTCCACACAAAAAAGCGTCGAGAATATTCTCGACTTTACTTTTCTCGACACTTCCTTAAAGCGTCGAGGGCTGATTTCCGGACGCTTTTTGGCGTCGAAAAACGGCCCAAAAAGCGTCTCCAAAAGGCGGGATTTGTAGTAGTGCCCATGGACCTAAAGACGAATATCTTGATAGAGACACTTGTCCTCTTCTCATTAATTAGCCAATCAGAACCTAACTTTTTAGGGTTAGTCCCACAAAGACAACAAGTGTAAATACCCCCATTTCCCAAGAAAGGGGGCACAAGTTTCAATACAAAAATACATCACTATTGATGACATCAACAACTCTTTCTCTCTCTCTCTCTCTCTCTCTCTCTCTCTCTCTCTCTCTCTCAATTTAATATTGTTTTCTTCCTCTTCAAAAAATTCTCAATCTTACTTAAGCATCGGAGGGAATACTCCTACGAGAATACTCTTGTTTTGCAGGTGATACAGCCTGACGTGACGTGGATCAAGTTCTACCTGGGCCACATACCTCCTCATGAGAAACATAAGGAAAAACTCCCATAACATTTGACGCTGCTATAGGGAGGTAAGGAATCATGGTAGACGTCCAATACTCTGGTAACTCACCGAACGCTAATAATGACAAGACAGATAAAGCCACAAAGAATGATGAACTTCCTCCTCGAGGGAGAGACGATAGAAACACGTATTCTGCAGACAAGGCGCTCGTGTTATTCCTATCCTTGAGTAGCAACGTTCAGAGCCGGTAATAATTGAAGATGAAGATGCTGGCCAGAATCAAACTCCGTCGGGAGGACATTTAAGGGAAGATGCCGACACTATAATGGAAGAAAACCCAGACTTGCCGGTATCAGCTGGACAGTTGAAGGATATGTTAGATGGATTCAAGGCTCAAACGGACACTCTCCAAGAAGAAATACGAACCATCCGTTTTCAGTCTTACGGGACGGGAACGACATTTCAGAATGGAGTCACCAGGTCTAATGTCTGGCGACAGGACCAACCTCGTAATGATGAGCGAGATAGAAGCTTTGAATGGACAAGGAATTCGAATTTACCTATGGCCCCGCGCCGCATTTTGGTGCCTGCTCGTCCTGATCCCGGACCGTCTAGGAAGGCACCGGCAGTTCAACCTGAGCGCCCTCGAGAAGCATGACTTTCAGATACAGTTTCAACCCCCGTCATGGATGATGCACCATTGGCTTCACTTTCTCGGCGTCCGGTAAGAACTGAGCCATGTCGATAGTGGATGGCGTAGGCCATCTCAAGCAAGAAGGCAAGATCCCATCTGTCACATTCAGCAAGGGGTAGCTGGTTTGATACTAGATTAAACTACTCCCTTCTGTGCTGATATTATGACTGCTCCAAAAGAACCCACGGTCAAGCCATCGGCTATTGATGCTTATGACGGTACCTCGGATCCTGATTGTTCAGTAGGAACACTTGACAAGAGGGGGGGGGGGGTGAATTGTTTCTTGGGAACTTGGGTATTTTTCTTGCGGTTTTTAAACAATAAAGAAACTGTGATCAATAAGCGAAGAAAGATATGAAACTGAGGAACCTTCTTGACCCTAATCAAGAAGAACCTCACAACTCTTTTGTATTAATGTAATACCTCTATTACAAATACGCTCTTTAACTCGAGTTCCTCTCGAACATGAGTTCCCCACAACAATCCTCGTCGATTAATGTGCTCCTCTTTCTCACTCTGACTTAACTCTAAGTCACTCTTTCTCTCTCTAACTTAACTCTAAGTCACTCAAGGATCACTCAACACTTAAACCCAAAATACAATTTGATAGAAAACTCTAGTACGTAATAAAGCTTATAGCAATAAGGAACTCAAGGAACACCCTTTTTGTAAACTGATTCATTTTAAATGTTTAAGCTCTTTAAGATATATTTTGCAGAGATCAGTTGTGTGTTTGAAAAAGCAAAAACTCTTTCCTTTTAATAGAGGAGTTTTACCTAAGGTTGGATACCCATGTTTCCCTCAATTACCCACTGAATGTTACTGCTCAGTAACATGGGCATAGTTGGAGAGAAACAGGGGAGACCAAATCAAACACTAATTGCACGTTTAATTGAAAAGTACTGGGAAGAATTTTAAGGATCAGGGGAAAACCTTTTGCTTGTAAAACAAGGAAAATGGAATTTAGAGTCCTATGTTTTTATTCATTAAATTCATTTTATTTATTAACAAAGATTTTCTTGATTAAAACTCTTTTATAATTATAGTTAATATTTTTCAATTAAAACGTATAAAAAATACTTATGTTCCAAACTACGTATAAAAAAATATTGAATACTTACATAAATCCTAAACATATATAATCTCATATGTTGTAGTCTTCATGCATGCACCTTTAGGAAGCTTCACCCGAAGTCTTCACAGTTTGTTCCTTCTTTGGAACATCGAGGATCCACATAATATATGAGGATCTCGCCTTAGGAACTCGCCTAAGGATCTCGTCTTTGTAAGGTTGCTAAATGATCAATTCTTCAACGTAGTGTCTGACATGGATCAAATACTTGCATACATTCCACTTTGCTTAGTTCATCTAACTCGGGATCTCCTTAACTTAGCATTATCCTTCAAAGGATCTCGTAACCTATTTTGCAACATAACTTAACCAATAGTCAGGAGTTTTCTTTGTCATCATCAAAACATTAGGGTCAACAATATTCCCCCCTTTTTGGTGATGACAACAAAAGCAAACTTTCACTAAATTTAATTATAATCAATTAGCATAAATATAAAACAAAAAAAAAAGTAGATTTATAAAAATTAATTTAAACTTCCAAAATTGAAATTAAGGAGAAGCAAAATTAATTTTAATAAACGAAATAAAATTGAAAACGAAAAAACAAAATTTTAAAAAAATACTTACATCGAGAAGAGAGTAGTGAGACAGACTCAAGTGATCAATTTAAGTTATGTTTGCATTCATTTCCCCCTGTTGGCATTAACAAAAAGTAGAAAAACACAATACTAATATATACCGATTATAGCGCCCTCCGATCAACGGTTGGCAAACTAAGTTAGCCTCAAAAGTAAGTTTCAACGTACTAAATTTGAATATAAAACATAATAATTAACAAGCCAAGTTTTTAGAGATACGATCTTTTAGGAGTTCCATGGAAATAAAAGAATAAAAATCGTTATGTTTCCCAACAAAGGGTTACATACCAAAAAGAATAATAATAATAAATAAAAGAAAAGTTCCAAAACAAAAATCAAAAGCATAATGTAACACAAATAGATAGGATTAGGGAAGTGGTTTGGGTATGTAGCAAGTTTAGGTTGTTCCTTTCTCAACTGCATATCGATCCAAATCCTTTCTCAATTTCTACTGCTTCCTTTAATTCTTTCACTTTCTCATCATTATCCTCATTATCACAAGATATATCATCAAACAACGGAGGACGTACTGTTCACCTTAGGAACCACCTTTTTAACTCTTTCATATTTTTTTTAAAAAAACAACGTCTTCCCCTTAATATATATATATATATATATATATATATATATATATATATATATATATATATATATATATATATATATATATATATATATATATATATATTTCCACGAGTTCCTCAATATTTTTTTCACACCAAATTTGCATCCTCAACCGAAGGTGGTTCCTAAGGATGAGGTAATATTCCCCCGAGAACGTGCTGCTTCTTTTCTTTGGGGTTTTTTTTTGGAAGCACCCCACCACACCTATGCTTCCTTGTCGCGTGTCGGTGGGGATCCTCCTCGTGGGTTGGTTCGAACCGGACAGATAGGGAGGATGAGTTGCGGGTTGCTGACGGGTCGGGGCTGGGGGGTTTATTTGCTGACGGGTCTGGGTTGAATAGGACATGAGGCGGTGGTGGCAGGGCAAAATTGGTCGGCGGGTTGTGGGTCACTGGCGAGGGAGGCCGAAGCAGGGAGGCCGCAATTCTGTGAAGGACGAAGCAAGGAGGCCGATGTGTTTCGCGGCTGGGCTCGACGCACGCGGCTGGGCTCGGTCGATTGGCCGGGTCGAGTCCGGTCGCTGAGCCGAGCTTGCCGGTGGTCGTGGCCTGCTGTGTCCGGCCGCAGGTGGTGGTGGTTAGGGTTTCAATTTGGGGATTTTTGATTTATAGGTTTTGAAATTGGGGTTTTTTTATTTTTAGGGGTTGTGGTGTTTGAATAGGTGAGATTTGAATTTGTGGTGGACTTGGGTATGAGAGATCCATAGGTTTGTGATCCATTAGCTTTTAATTTTTGCAAAAGATAAAATTTGATTGAAATAAAAACAAAATTATGGATATATTTATAAAAGAAATTGAAAAGAAAAAAAAATAATATGTGGGAAAAGATAAAATAAATAAAAGATGGAAAAAAATTGTAACATAAAAGAATATATCCATGATCCTCTTATTTTAGTAGAACTATTTAAATCACGCATCTCATATTACTGACTTATTAAATCTATATTTTAATTCTAAATTTTTGGTTGTTCCTTAACAATGGTAAACTTCAGTTATGCTTTACGCACATGTATTTATAATGATATATAGTAGTTATGCATAAATCTATAAAAGCAATACCTCGTGAGGAACTTTCCTGCTTACTTATCTCAGCTTGATCATCCCGAGTTCCAATCTCATTTTCTCGTGCTTCTCTCTGCTTAAGGTTTAGTCAAAATATCTGCAATTTGATTTTCAGTTTGACAAAAGTCCAACTTTATTAAACCATTTTCAACATTATCCTTGGAAAAGTGATGCCTAATATGAATATGCTTAACTCGGGAATGATGTACCGGATCGTTAGAAATGCAGATTGCACTAGTGTTATCACAATAAATAGGGACCCAATCATATATGATGCCAAAATCTCGTAACTGTTGCTTTATCCACAGTATTTGAGAGCAACATGCAGCAGCTGCTACATATTCAGCTTCAGCCGTGGATAAGGCAATGGTATTTTGTTTCTTGGAACCCCAAGAAACCATGCAAGATCCTAGGAATTGAACCATACCTGATGTGCTTTTACGGTTTACTAAATCACCTACATAATATGCATTCGCATACCCTTTTAAATTGAAAGTTCCACTTCTTCGATAAAACATACATTGGTCGTCTATTCCTTTGAGGTATCTGAATATCCTCTTTACAGCAGTCATGTGGGACTCCTTTGGGTTTGATTGAAATCTTGCACACGACCCTACACTGAATGACATGTCTAGTCTGCTTGCAGTTAGGTATAGCAATGATCCAATCATTCCTCTTTACGTCGTTTGGTTCACACTTTTGCCTTTGGGATCCTCATCTAGTCTCGTGGTTGTTCCCATCGGAGTGTGATTTGTCTTGTTGAATCTAGCTCGTACTTTTTAAGGAGTTCCTTTACATATTTTTGTTGATGGATCATAATTCCTTCCTTAGTTTGTTTGATTGGCAAACCAAGAAAGAAATTGAGTTCCCCCATCATGCTCATTTCAAACTCACTCCTCATTAGATTGGCAAAATCCTTGCACAAATTTTCGTTAGTAGCACCAAATAATATATTATCAACATAAATTTGTACAACTAATAAGTCAGATACTTTTGATTTTAAAAATAGAGTTTTATCAATTCTTCCTCGTTTAAAATCATTTTGTAAAAGAAATTTAGATAATCTCTCGTACCACGATCTAGGAGCTTGCTTTAACCCATAAAGAGCTTTGTCAAGCTTATAGATGTGGTTCGGAAATTTGGGATTCTTAAACCCGGGGGGTTGTTCCACATAGACGTTCTCTTCAAGAAAACCATTTAAGAAAGCACATTTGACATCCATCCCATACAACTTAAATCCCATAAAGGCTGCAAAAGCAATTAGGATACAAATAGCTTCTAATCTAGCAACATGAGCAAAAGTTTCCTCGAAATCAATACCTTCCTGTTGATTGTAGCCTTTGACTACTAACCTTGCCTTGTTCCTGATGTTTATTGCATGTTCATCGAGCTTGTTCCTGAACACCCACTTCAAGCCTATGACCTTCTGATTCTTTGGTTTGGGTTCCAGATGCCATACCTTGTTCCTTTGGAACTCATTTAATTCATCTTTCATGGCAGTGATCCAGTCAGCATCTTCCAATGCTTCAGTGTGGTTCCTTGGCTCGATTGTGGAGAGGAACGCATGAAAAGCACAGAAGTTCCTCAGTTGAGCCCTTGTCTGAGTTCCTCTCCTAATGTCACTGATGATCAGTTCCATTGGGTGAGAACTTTGATGTTTCTAAGGCTTGGGTTAAAATTGTGCCACTGGAACATCTAAGGTCTCCCTAGTTCCTTCTGTTTCCTGAGATCCTTGTTCCTGTTGAATGATATTTTGTTCAACGTGAACTGGAACTTCTATTAGATCCTCTGCATCAGAGGTTTCTTGATCTACTTCAGGTTCCTCAGGATCAACAGTTTCTGGTTCCTCAGGATCAGGAAATCTTGGATTTCTTTGTACAGGAATTTCTTGTTTGGTAGCAGTTTCTTGTGTTTGTGGATCTGTTGTTCCATTTTTTTTCTTCCAGGAGAGATTTCCTCATCATTATCTGTAAAACGAATTAAAGCAATTTCGAAATCTTCCTGTTCCTGAATTTCATCAACATTGTTAGCTTCATCAAAAATAATATGTCACTTTCTTCAATACACATCGACTTCTTATTATAAACTTTGTAGGATTTACTGTTTAAGGCGTATCCTAGGAACACTGCCTCATCACTTCTTTCATCGAATTTCCCTAAGTTCTTTTTGCCATTATTGTGAACAAAACATTTACACCCAAAGGCTATAAAATAAGAGATATTAGGTTTGATTCCTTTTAATAGCTCGTAGGGAGTCTTGTTTAAAATGGCCCTGATCATTACTCTATTAATAATATAACAAGTTGTGTTTACTGTTCCTTGGTAAGGAATTGGAATTAACATGGTTCTAGCCATGTCTTCTAAGGTTCTATTTTTTCTTTCAACGAATCCATTTTGTTGTGGAGTCCTAGGTGCAAACAAATTATGATGTATACCTTGTTCCTTGCAGTATTCATCAAACTTGTGATTCTCAAATTCAGTTCCATGATCTGACCTTATATGTATTAGCTGACGTCATGTGGTTCTTTGTATTTTCTTAGCAAAAGCAACAAATTCATTAAACGATTCATCTTTACTTTCTAAGAAAATAACCAAAGTAAAACGAGAATAATTGTCAACAATAACCAAGACATAACGTTTTCCACTTCTACTTTGAATTCTCATAGGTCCACACAAATCCATATGGATGAGTTCCAATGGTTTGGTTGTGCTGACCATTTTCTTAGGCTTGAAAGATCTCCTGACATGCTTTCCTTTGGCAATGCTTCACAAACTTTGTCATTAAGGAACTTGATGGAAGGTAAACCTCTCACTAGTTCCTTTGATCTCAGTTTATCAAGTAGTGAAAAGCTAGCATGTCTGAATCTCTTGTGCCTTAGAAGTTGATCCTCCTCAATAACACTAAGACAAGTTAGGTTGTTCCTTGGAACTTTGTTCAGATCCAAAGTATATGTGTTCCCTTTGTGAGTTCCTTCCAAAATAACTTCCTTACTGTCATTGTTAATAATTCGACAATTTTCTGAAGTAAAGCTTACCGAGTTTCCCTTGTCACAGAATTGTGAAATGCTGAGCAGACTGTGCATTGAACCTTCTACCAGGAACACATTGTCAATTGAATGGGAACTTGACCTTCCTACCTTTCCAATGGCGATGATTTCGCCTTTCTTGTGTCTCAAAAGGTCACAGTTCTTCCATTGTAGGCCACTAGTGAGAGAAATTTGGTTTTATCTCCTGTCATGTGCTTGGAACACCCGCTATCCAGATACCACGAGTTGTTCCCCCTCAATAGGACCTGCAATATTATCAATAGTCTTATATGCACGCGATGCGTGCGAGATAATATCAGAATTTTAACAAAATGTTGAGAATGTAGATAAACTGCATAAACTTTTACGAAATCCAAACTTTGACTGACAGGTATTAGTGAAGAAGATCAACAGAGCAAGATCCCTACTTCAAAAAAAAATCATTAAGCCAAGAATATTATTTTTTAAATCCGAAAACCTAATACATACAAAAAAAAAGGTCAAAATTACTTGCTTATTTCTAACTTTAATTACTTGCCATATCCAATACATCAACATAAAACCACATTCAATATTTGCAAACACCCCCCCCCCCCCCAACAAAAAAAAAACCTTGGCGGCTGTGAGCCTTGGGGTAGAATAGCCAGGCCTTCCCTCATTGGAGTTGTTCTAAAATCAAGACCAATTCTTGTTCGGTGATTGACCTGTGAGGCTGTGAGCCTTGGGGTAAAATAGCCAGGCCTTCCCTCGTGTTTGGCAGCACTGATCAATGGTTATGGATATGTTGTTGCAAACTAAACTACCTCTTTTCTGCACATATAGATTCTTCATGCACAAATGAAATTATCAGTGTGATTATCAGGTAAAAATATTTAAAATATTCTCTGCAATGAAGTATGTACTCAGCAGAGACCTAATTCTTGTTTACTAAGCTGTATGAAATTCTCTGCAATGAAGTATGTACTAAAAATATTCACTGGTCCTTTACCTGCACATATAGCTTCCCAGAAATCCCTTCACCATTTAAAAATGTAAACGATGCCACGAATAAGTCAACGGTGCCAATCGTTCGATAAAGATTAAAGACTCATCATGTATGATCAAGAAGCACATTAAAGACTCATTACATCTGGGCACTAAACTCTCTAATTAGGTTCTTGACGGTCTATCCACATTACATTAGCAATTTCGAATAATTCATACCTTGAAAGACGCTCCAACAATTCAGCATGTCGTTTGATGACATTTCTACCTGTAACAATGCAAAAAACCTTTCAAATACATACATTGCATGATTTCGTCAATTATAAGCAAAATCAAACGAAATTGAGCTCAAATTCAGGAAATTACATCTAGGTTTGATCGTATCAAGCCGTGTATCTTCATCATGAATAAGATTCTGCAACAAATTATCAAATAAATTGTAATCAATACACTTGAATAAAGCAAGAAAAACATGATTGTTCTTCAATTCATAAACTAAATGCACCCAAAGTAATTGAACGAACGGGGGAAGTGAGTTAATCATGAGTTAATTAAGACTAAGTTATCAGTTAATTCAACGGAATTCAGAAGAAATAGTACCGAAGTTGACGATAGTATTTGATTTTAGGTTCCACCATTGATGGTCAAAGTCGGTTAGCGTGAAGCAGCAAGACGCGCACACTCCTGGGTATTTGTGTGGCAATTGAAGCTCCTCCGCACAGGAGAGTGGTGTGGTGATCTGCAACACCATCGACCGAGCGAGTGGGGCTGCGCAGCACACTGATGGGAGAGAAATTCGAAGGTTTTGGGTTATGGGTTTCTAAAACCTAATGCTTTCAATTAGTAATGAAAATTGCAAAAACAAAACCAAAATAGCATTTGAAATCTCTAGTTTGTAAAATCAGGGTCGCAAAAACAGAACCAAATCCGAAGAAACAACAAAATTGATGCAAAAAAAATCCTGGAAGCATGAAACAACAAATTTGAATCATATTTTAAATCCTGGAAGTTTCCCTAATTCTCAGCCAAATTTGATGAAATTCTATATCAATTACCAACCAAAACCCAAAATAAATTCTACAAAACAAAATTTGGTCCAAAGGTCCCGAATTTTCAAAGCAGAAATTCAAAACAGTTAAATAATTAATTAATTAAATTCAAAGCAGAAATTAAATTGAAGGGAATGGAGTACCCAAGAAGCTAAATTGCAGTGAGTAAACAGTCCTAAACATCGCCGTTGACTTATTCTTGGCTTATCAGGTAAAGGAGCAGAGAATTACTTGAGCAGAGAAAAGAATGTGTTCTCCCATGAATTATAGCTCTTGAATTTCTTATACTATATGATTAACAAACAGTCACACACACCTTTCAAGAAAAGAAAACTGGGTGCCAAACTTCTAATTATCTACCATAATCTATTTATTTTAATATATATTAATTGTATGTTTATATTGGTTTTCTTGTTACATGCGACTGATTAATTTGAATCATCGACTTCTTATAAAATTAAGTGTAGAAGTGAAGACATTGACTTAAGTTGTTATAGTATGAATATCATGAATTTATTACACTTCTGCTAGAACTCAGCTTATGTTAGCTTTGTTTAAATTGAACTCCAAGGAGAAATGTCATTTGCTTATTCGCGTCGTTTTCTTTTTGTGTTGGTTGTTTTCAACAGGCATTCCTTTGGTTTCTGCTTATGGATCAGCCAAGGTGACTTCCTAAAAATATTTATATGAAGCAAAATTATAAAACTTTTAATTCTGGCAAAATTAAGCAACGAAATAGCCATCAAAATCAAGAAAGTTGTACATAACTTTTCCTCACCAAGGAATTTGTATTTGCTTGAGCTCCCCCCTCCCCACCACTACCACCACCCACACTACCAGAAAAAGGAAAAAGCCTTAACTTGTTGTTAACAGCATAAAAAACACGCTGATCCATGCACCGTGTTTCATCAATTGCTGACCAATTACAACATACGAAGTATATATAATACCATCATTAATTAAAGTTGCCTAAAATTGTTAATTTTCTACACAGTTAAATCTGCAATTAAAACACAACCTCCACCAACAAAAAAAAAAATCGAAGTACCTAGAAAAAGGATTTGCATTTACATGCAATTTAGAAACTACCCACCTCAATCAAAACTCAAAAAACCAAAAAAGGTCCCGACTTTTTTTTGTGAATTTTGACTTTTTGACACATAAATCTGTATATATCCCAAAAAATCCTCTCTTTCTAATAAAGGAAGAACATTGAGAAAGTGAGATATGGAGATTATGGTGAAGAAATGGGTAAGTAGATCTATAAAGTATAAAGTAATAAATCCTAAATTAATTTATAGAAGATGCAATAATTTAATTTATGGATGATTGAGGAAAGAGGTACTACTGCTACTGTACTACTCCTAACTTTGTAATAATGACAGAAAAACACCACAATTTCAATCATCAATCAATGGAGCTGGAACAAATTAAACCCCCAAATATTACAAAGTGGAAATCGAAAATTTAAGAAATGAAAGAAATTAAACTCACAAAATCTGCGAAATTACAAAAAAATTAAATCGAATTGACAATCTAAATCCACAATTTATGAAAATAATTTGAAATAAATAATAAAACCATTTCGAAATTTTCCAGATTTGGTGATTAATTAACAAACTAAAATAATTCAAATCAATTTCATATTAATTAAAATGAACAAACCCAGAAAAATTAAAGCAATACCCAAAAAAATTAATGGTGAAATAGTATCAGGATCGCACCAAGGAATTTGGTCGCCGGCGCCGAAGAAATTTCCAATGGTTTCAAAAAATTTACCGATCTTCGCATCCATTATTGGTTGCCCTGGAAATTTGAAAACCCCTGCATTTGGATGAGAGAAAGAGGTGAAAATGTAAATGAGTGGATAATACGTCAAAATAACAAAATGAACCAACAAACGTTGAATTGTCATTCACAATCAAACCTGCAACATGCGACGAAGAATACGAACCCATCTCAAAATCTGACCCAAACCACGCCTCAAATCGCGTTCAAATTTCCCCAAAATAAACAAATCAAATTGGGGATTTCCAAAAATAGAGATTTGGGATGAACAAATATAAGGTCTCGGATTTTTTAATTAGGTCTCGGTTTTTTTTTTTTGATTTTATGGTTTTTTTCGAACAGAAGATGAAGAAGATCAAAGGAGAGCATTTGAGGGAGGAGAGAGAAGACGGGAGGGAGGAGAGAGCAGAAAACGGGAGGAAGGAGAGCAGGGTTGAATGTGAAGATTTTGGGGGTATTATCGTCAATTCCAAGGTGGACACGAAAAGTTAATTTACAAAAACGACCTCAGGAGCTGGCTTATATAATAGAGATTATTAGATACAGGAACTCGGGTTTCCTCGAGTTCCTTTTCCACTAAAGGATCGGCCTTCTTAATCCATATCTTCTTGACAATGTTCTCATTTTTATTAAACAGTTCCTTCTTTTTGGAACACTCAGTCCACAACACAATCATCATTACGACAAAAGGAGCAAACTTTGACACTAGGCAGTTCCACATAATTTTTCTTTTTACCATTGTTCCTTTTATAGTAAAAACCTATTCCTTCAGTTCTTTTAAATTGAGCCTTCTCAATCCACTTAGGAGTGATTCTGGGAGATTGTTTCCATGCATTAGCTAAAGCTAGTTCCTTGATTAATCTCTCCTTTTATTCCTTTACTGTGACTAACTCACTTTTTAATTTTTCTAAATCAACATTGAAGACCCCCATGCTAATCTCAGTGGACTTACTAGGATCTAGGCTTAAATAAAAAAATTTATATTGACTGAGTTCCACTTTGAGAAGAATGTTTTCATTTTTGACTCGCTCAAATGAGTTTTGAAGGGCGGTGTTTTTATCAAGCAAGTCAAAGAACCTACCCTATACATCAGATCTAACATTATTAAGGTAGGTCATGTGTCCCTTGCTGAGTTCCAAGGCTTTGTCACTTTGAGTCTTTATTACGCTAAGCTTTTTAAAGTTATCTAGAGTTTCTATCAATAATTCCACTAATTTACTTTTAGACAGAGATTGAAGAGTTGAGGAACTTACTTCACTTGATGGATCTTGAGTTTTTCCATCGATCTTTGCCATAAGACAAAGGTTAGCTGTTTCTTCATCTAGTTGATCCTCATCTTCTTCCGAGTCAGTGGCATCTCCACAAGCTGCGATCATTGCCTTCTTGAAGTTGGGCTTGGCAAAGGTAGATTTGTTGAATCTTTCCTTGGATATATCCTTTCCCTTGCCTTTCCCTTTTTCATTTTCCTACTGAGGGCAGTCTTTGATTTGATGGTCAAAATCACCGCACTTGAAACATCCTTGGTCATACTTGGATCCACTTGGTTTTCTCATTGAGTTCCTTCCTCTTAGATTTCCAGGTTTAGAGTTTCCGTAAAATCTTTTCATTCTCTGACCAACATAGCAGCTTCTTCTTCATCAGGTTATGAGTCCTCCTGTTCCTCAACCTTAAGAGCAAGGCCTCGGTTCTTGGGATTCTCAGGAACAACTGCTCCTAGATGTAATTCATGAGTCATCAAGGATCCCGCCAATTGTTCAATGTTGAATTTGGTGAAGTCCTTTGTTCCAAACAATGCAGTGACCTTGGTTCTCCATCTATCATCCTGAGGCATGCTCCTTAGGATCTTCCTAACCTGTTCATCAGAGGGAATAATTCTTCGAAGAGAAACTAGCTCATTAGTAATGTTAGTGAAACGAGTAAACATTTCCTGGATTGTTTCTCTTGGTTGCATTTCGAAGCGTTCATATTTAGACATTAATAAATCAATTTTAGAACGTTTAACCTCGTTAGTTCCTTCATGAGTTATTTGAAGGAGATCCCAAATTTGCTTTGCGCTCTTGCACCCCATAACTCTGTTATGTTCGTGAGGTCCAAGGCCGCAATGCAAGATTTTCACAGCCATTGCATTGATTTCATATTTCTTAAAATCTTCCTTAGTAAATTCAGACATAGGTTTAGGAACTACCTCATTTTGAGCATTGGTCGTTGTTACCTCAAAATCACTGACTTCTATGACTCGCCAGACTTGATAATTCTATTCCTTGATATAGATCCCCATCCTGTTCTTCCAGTAGGTGTAGAACTTTCCATTTAACAATGGAGGTCTTTGAGTGGAATAACCTTCCTCGAATTTCACGTAAGCGTTCATACTTTCCAGGAACTTTTTCTCAACAGGGTTTCCTGTATTTTTGTGAGATCCTGCTCTGATACCAACTGATAGTTCAGTAAAAACGCTTGACAAGAGGGGGGGTGAATTGTTTCTTGGGAACTTGGGTAAGTTTCTTGCGGAATTTAAAGAATCAAGAAACTGTTATCAATAAGCGAAGAAGGATATGAAACCGAGGAACCTTCTTGATCCTAATCAAGAAGAACCTCACAACTCTTTTGTATTAATGTAATACCTCTATTACAAATACGCTCTTAAACTTGAGTTCCTCTCGAACACGAGTTACCCACAACAATCCCCGTCAATTACTGTGCTCCTCTTTCTCACTATAACTTAACTCTAAGTCACTCTTTCTCTCTCTGACTTAACTCTAAGTCACCCAAGGAACACTCAACCATTAAACCCAAAATACAATTTGATAGAAAAATCTAGTACATAATAAAGCTTATAGCAATAAGGAACTCAAGGAACACTCTTTTTGTAAACTGATTCTTTTATAAAATTTAAGCCCTTTAAGATATATTTTGCAGAGATCAGATGTGTGTTTGAAAAAACAAAAACTTTTTCTTTTTATAGAGGAATTTTACCTAAGGTTGGATACCCATGTTTCCCTCAACTACCCACTAACTGTTACTGCTCAGTAACATGGGCATAGTTGGAGAGAAATAGGGGAGACCAAATCAAACACTAATTGCACGTTTAATTAAAAAGTACTGGGAAGAGTTTTAAGGATCATGGGAAAACCGTTTGCTTAGAAAACAAGGAAAATTGAATTTGGAATCCTATGTTTTTATTCATTAAATTTATTTTATTTATTAACAAAGATTTTCTTGATTACAACTCTTTTATAATTACAGTTAATATTTTTCAATTAAAACGTACCAAAAATACTTATGTTCCTTTTTTGCCAAACTACGTATAAACAATATTAAATACTTACATAAATCATAAACATAATCTCATATATTGTAGTCTTCATGCATGCACCTTTAGGAAGCTTCACTCAAAGTTTTCACAGTTTGTTCCTTCTCTGGAACATCGAGGATCCACATAATATATGAGGATCTCGCCTTAGAAACTCGCATAAGGATCTCGCCTTTGTAAACTTGCTAAATGATTAATTCTTCAACGTAGTGTCTGACATGGTTCAAATACTTGCATATATTCCACTTTTCTTAGTTCATCCAACTCAGGATCTCCTTAACTTAGCATTATCCTTCAAAGGATCTCGCAACCTATTTTGCAACATAACTTAACCAATAGTCAGGAGTTTTCTTTGTCAATAAAACATTAGGGTCAACATGAAGCAACCTGGTGTAAGTATTGAAGGAAATATGTCCTTCACCCAAGGTGCATTAAGTCTAATACCAAGGTTCAGATTAATTGCGAACAATTAATTCAGTGAGATCAAGTGATCGGAACAGCTAGCTGGAGCAATGCTTTCGATCAGTGAGTTCTAATGGATATTGAACTCACAACTTACTCTTGACTGAACCTACAAGGTCACACCAATGACACGTAACAGATCACCGGATTAAATGAATCGTAAATTCATTTAATAGCTTTTCGGGATTTAAGTTGGAAACGCATTATACGATACGACCTTGCATCGAAATCGTATATCGTATTGCGAATATTCGTAAGCTAGGCGAAACGAATAAATCGTATCGTACGACGGTGATTCGTCGTATACGAAACGATAAATAATATATCGGGAATATATTAAACGCGGATACGAGGAGCGGCCCACGAGCCGAGTGCACGAAGCACTCAAGGCCCATGGGCGCGCGCGCTAGGCAAGCAAGCAAGGCGAAACAACAGCGCTGGCCCATGGCCGAGCAGCTGTGTGCGCGCGTGGGCCAAGACCACGACACAACAGCAGCAGCGCGGCCCACGGCCCAGCTCGCTGTGCGTGTGCGTGTGATGCTGCCCGGGCTTGCTAGCCGGCCTTGCCTTCTAGCTTGGTCAGTTAGTAAGGTTATGTAAATAAACTTATGACCTAATTTCCAACTAAGGCAATCACAATTCAGATTACACACAACCCTAGGAGAAAACAGCGAACCCTAATTCTCTCTGTGCCTCCATAGTGTGTTCATCCCAAAAGCAAATCTGTTGATCGATTGTCTAAGCTACGATAATCAAGACGGATCTCATCGTGTTAGTGAACCAAGTAGAGGAACGACAAGTGGAGTTCTTTGTTCGTGTTCGTTGACAGATTATTGTGGAAAACACGCTTCGAATGTAAGTTTGCTTAATCTGTGCTTTATACATGTTTCCTGGCTTTGGGGATTGTTCCGCACATGTTATTATGTTTAACTGTATTCCCCAACAGTGGTATCAGAGCCTTATGTATTCAAAGCATGAATTAGCATGATTATTATTGTTTTTGCATTGTCGAAATTTTTGGAATTTTTGTTGATTTTTCGGAATTTTTTCGAATTATGGGATTAATTGCGAAATTGGCAGTTCCGAAATCAAAAATATTCACTTTTTCGATTTTTAAAACCCTAATCTGATGGAAAACGATTTTCTAAGATCAACACATGGGAATAGAATTGCGAAAACAGGCCTCGAAGCATCAGGTTTTGGGCGTTTTTGTTAATTTTTCATTAAAAATTAAATGTGTCGGACAGTAATTCAATTAAAAGGTCAACCTAAACTACTCGGAATTGCTTGAAATTTTGACACAATGTTTCTGGGTACATGCTTGATCTATGGTATACATTTCACATTTTTCCGATAAGTATAAACCCTAATTTTGCCTTTCCCCAATTCGTAAAATTTACAACCCTAATTGATTTTTAAGTAATTATGGATTAATAATTAGGTTAATTGGGAAAGGGGGTATAATTTCATGGGTCAGTGGCTAATTTTAAAAATTATTGGATTAAAATTTTGTATGGTTTCGTTAATTTTAATCACACTTAAACCAATTTATTAATAATCTGAAATTTAATTGTTTATGAACGATGTAAAATTTCGGATTTTATTAATTAAAGGTTCAAATTTTAAAGTTGATTCGATCGTTCCTAAAAGTTTGAATATTGTTAGCCCTTGATTTATTAATTTTACGAAATTGGATTGTCGTTAAAGTTTATTAAATCGTTAAAAATCGTTGTTTTTCGAAAAATTAAATCGTAACTTTTTTCAAAAATAAAATTAATGCAAGTTCGTGAATTAAAATTTAATTTTAATTAGGTTGGTCCGTTTTACGAACCAAAAACACGAACATGGGCATGATGGAAGTATGGCTCGTCGAGCCATACGAGGCCGTTATGCGAGCCGTGCCATGCGACACGGGCAGCAGCACGAGCTACGTGCCTCGTGCGCGCTAGGCAAGGCAGGGGCGGGCGATGCCTGCGGGGCTGCGACGAAGCAAAGCGCGATGCTTGCGACGTCGAGCGCCCACGATGCACAACACACAGACAACGCAGGGCAGCTAGGCTGCGGGTACGCGATGCGCATGCGCAAGGCATGGCGCGCGACGCGTGTGGGCGACGCATGGCACGCGAGCGATGGGCGAGCGATGGCATGCTATGCGGTGCGATGGGCTGGGCGCGCGCGGGCAATGCTCGTGTGCTCTTGGGCCTCTCGCACGACGGGCTGGGCGCAAGCCTAGACCGTTTGATTGAACTTTTTTTTTGTAAATCGTTTAATTAGTTGTGCTTCGTGTATTTGCATTAATTTGGGCTAACAGGATATTTAATTTGATATTTTATTTGCTTGGGCCGGGCCGCGAGTTTTAATTTAATATTTCATAATTAATTATCCGGAATAATTATTGGTTTGAGTGGGAGCCACTAAATGAAATTAAAATGAAATAATTATTTTAATTATTTCGTAGGTCGCATTATTTTAATTAAATTCAATTTTAATTAGAATAAATTCTAAGGATTAATAATTTGGAAATTAATTAATCTTTTAGGACGCGTTTATGTGAACGTGAATTTTAATTAATTCACGTAAATACTTGCATATTAACATGGGCCATTCGTTTTAGCATACGAATGGGTGAATGCGTAGAATATATTTTTATGCAATGCAGGTACTCCAAGTGACTAGTATGGCCAAATTTAGGATAGTTAAATACGGTCTGCGCACCGTTCTATCTTTGAATGTAAAGTTTTAAATATGGTCTGCGTACCATGGAAATTTTGATGTAATTTATTATTTTCAAGTATTTGTAAGTTTAGAACTTTAAGTTAGCATTTGAACGAAGATTCAAGACGATGCCAAGCTAACAAGGAGGTGATGAAGATTGGATGCTTCAAGAAAAGAAGTTTTGGGCCATACTAGATCACCAATTATTTATGCAATTTAATATATATATATATTATGCGTGAATGTATGAATGTATGTATACTTTGCATGAACAGGTTGTTTCCTATAAATCGATTAGTTTTAAGTTCACTAAATATACGAACCAACATAGAAACAACTAGGTCCAAGTAATATTGAGTTTTAAAAATTGCCTTCCAAATCAACACTTACAAAAATCTAGGGATCTAAGATAGTAGGTTTACGCTAAAGCGAGGTGCTATTTTAGTTGACTTAGGTGGTAAGGCGTCCTAAAGGAGCACGTTGATTGTGGTTACAACTCAAACAACAATGGCATTAAGTTGTGGCAATGGGATAAATTATGGCATTAATTTATTAACCAAGTGTAATTTGGAGATTACTAGCAATAGGTTTTGCTTACCTAAAATCTTAAAATACTTAAGACATGCTAAAGCTGCTTAAGGATTTAGGACTTTTGGGGTCTTGGAATCGTTTCATTCATTTCGGACCATGTTTTTGTTTTTTGCATGAATGAAATGTTTTAATAGCTTTAATGATTGCATGTTTTGCTTTTATTTCAAAGTTATTGAATTGTATGAATGGTTATTTATTGCAAATTCTTTTCGATTGTAGTAATCAAAATGGTCGCAAACATAACAACAATCATATCATCTGAAATTCTGGATGTCGAGTTAGACTTGACTAATTTTCTTGAATGGAAAGGGAAACTTGTTGAAGTTTTGAAAGTTAATGGCATACATTATGTCATTGAACAACCTTTCCCTAGCTATGATGCGCGAGGCATGACTCCTGAAACGTACAAAAGTTGGGTACTTCACAAGTACCTTGTCACGGAATTCATCCTTAAGTCTATCCCTGAGAGTTGGAGAGGGAGGTTCATTACTTTTGAACCTCAAGCTCTCCTAAGTAGCCTCGAGGATAAGTGTGCGGGTTTTCGACCCTTGTGCCAAACTGGTGGCAATGGGGTTGACGAATTGGCTAATTCGATGAGCAATCTCAAACTCATAAACCCACGCAAGTCATGCCTAGAAGTCGAACTTCTCGAGGCATAAAGGCGCATCTACTCTGTCAAGATGGACAAAAACACATCAATTCGGTCTCATGTGGATATGATGTCTGGATTATTTTTCACAATTGAGAGACTTGGTGGTTCCATCAAAGAGTCGGTAGCTATTTCACTAGTGCTGAATTCTCATCATAAGGATTATGAGGGTTTTAAGATGCACTATCTCTTTCATCAGAAAGAGAGCACATTCTCTGAACTTGTGGAATTACTCATGAAATGCGAGAAAATCCTTAAGTTCAATCAAGACCCTTTGAATGTGAGGTGCACTAAATTCAAGAAAATAGGCAAGGGGAAGAAAAGCAAGGCTGCATCTTCGTCCACTCCCGGAGGGCATCTGGCGCCTTCTAAGAGCAAGATGAAGAGGAAAGGTTCCCTTTTCCACATCGCAATGCTTCAATTGTAATGAAATTGGTCATTACAAGCGAGATTGCCCCAAACTAAAGGAAGAGAAGAAGGACGGAAACGTTGCTTCTCCTTCAGGTATGTATGTTATACATTGTAATCTAGCTAATTCTACTTCTTGGGTATTAGATACTGGTTATGGCTCACACTTATGTTCCAATCCACAGGGACTAAGGAGAAGTAGAAAGCTGGATAAAGGCGAGATGGATCTACGCGTGGGAAATGGAGCACGGATTGCTGCATTAGCCGTAGGATCTTATTTTATTTCTTTGCCTAGTGGGTTTGTTTTGGAACTAGAAAACTGTTACTATGTTCCTAGTATCACCAGAAACATCGTTTCCGTTTCAAGTTTGGATTCTAAAGGTTTTAGTTTTCAATTTAAAGACAATAGTTGTTCTTTTGCTTTGAATGGAATGTTTTATGGTTCAGCACAACAAGAAAACGGTCTTTACGTGCTAGATACGAGCAAACAAATTTATAACATAAATACCAAAAAGGCTAAAACTGGTGATTCGAATCTCACATTTCTGTGGCATTGTCGATTAGGCCATATAAACATAAAGCGCATGGAATTACTTCAACGGAAAGGAATTCTAGAATCATTCGACTTAGAGAAGATTGATCAATGCGAATCTTGTTTACTTGGCAAAATGACAAAGCAACCTTTCTCAAAGGTGGGAGAAAGAGCAAGCGAACTACTAGGGCTAATACATACGGACGTATGTGGGCCTATGAGTACGAAAGCTAGAGGTGAGTTCAGCTATTTCATAACGTTTACGGACGACTTCAGTAGATATGGATATATTTACTTAATGAAGCACAAGTCTGAATCATTTGAGAAATTCCGAGAATTTCAAAATGAAGTAGAGAATCAACATGGCAAGAAAATCAAAGCTCTAAGATCGGATCGAGGAGGTGAATATCTTAGCCACGAGTTTGATGACCATCTAAAAGAATGCGGTATTCTTTCTGAATTGACTACTCCGGGGACACCTCAATGGAATGGAGTGTTGGAACGGAGAAACAGGACCTTACTCGATATGGTCAGGTCAATGATGGGTCAAGCTGAACTTCCTTTACAGTTCTGGGGACATGCGTTGCAAACTGCAGCACTCACACTGAATCGTGCTCCGTCAAAAGCTGTTGAAAAGACTCCATACGAATTATGGACTGGGAAACTTCCAAAGTTGTCTTTTCTAAAGATTTGGGGTTGCGAAGCATATGTCAAGCGATTAATTTCGGACAAGCTACAACCTAAATCTGACAAATGTTTCTTCGTTGGGTATCCAAAAGAAACTATGGGGTATTACTTCAACAACAAGTCAGACAACAAGGTATTCGTTGCTCGTGACGGTGTCTTTTTGGAAAGAAATCATATTTCCAAATTGACAAGTGGGAGAATAATAGACCTCGAAGAGATTCGAGATGAACAACGAACTCAGAACTCTTTAGAAGCAGTTCAAGTTGATGAACCTCCAAGGTCTTTAGAAGAGCCAGTGGGAGTAGTTCCTCAAAACGTTGTTGCCCCTCGTAGGTCAAATACAACTATTTTTCACCCGGACAGATGGACAGGCGTCCTCTTGACTGAAAACTTAGACGTTCTCATATTGGATAGTGATGAACCTTTGACTTACAAGCAAGCTATGACGAGCCCAAGCTCCATTAAATGGTTAGAGGCCATGCAATCTGAAATAGACTCCATGTCTGAAAATCAAGTCTGGGATTTGGTTGATTTGCCGGATGGGTTCACACCTATCGGATGCAAATGGGTCTTCAAGTTGAAGAAAGACAAAGATGGAATTGTATACATATACAAGGCTAGATTGGTAGCAAAAGGTTACAGGCAAGTTCACGGCGTTGACTACGATGAAACCTTTTCTCCAGTCGCGATGCTTAAGTCTATTCGGATAATCCCTGCGATTGCCGCTTTTCATGACTATGAAATATGGCAAATGGATGTCAAAACTGCCTTCTTGAACGATGTTCTTGAAGAGACTGTGTTCATGACACAGCCGGAGGGTTTTGTCGATCAAAAGAACCAAGGAAAGGTATGCAAGCTTAAGAAGTCCATCTATGGACTAAAGCAGGCATCAAGGAGTTGGAATAAACGATTTGATGAAGCAGTCAATAAGTTTGGCTTCATCAAGAATCAGGACGAATCTTGTGTATACAAGAAGGTCAGTGGGAGTAAAATTACATTCCTAGTCTTGTATGTTGACGACATACTGCTTATTGGAAACGACATTCCTATGTTGGAGTCTGTAAAGACTTGGCTCGGGAAGTGTTTCTCAATGAAGGACTTAGGAGAGGCACAATACATATTGGGCATCAAGATCTATAGGGATAGATCTAAAAGGATGATTGGACTAAGCCAAAGAACTTACATTGACAAAGTCCTAGCTAGGTTCAATATGATGGAAGCCAGGAGAGGCCATCTACCCATGTCACATGGCGTATATCTAAGCAAGAATCAGTGTCCCAAAACATCTGATGAGCGTAGAAAGATGAGTGGAATTCCATACGCTTCGGCTATTGGATCCATCATGTATTCTATGATTTGTACAAGGACGGATGTTTCGTTCGCACTCCGTGCAACGAGAAGGTACCAGTCAGAACCAGGTGAGGCGCATTGGACTGCTGCCAAGAACATCCTAAAGTACCTGAAAAGGACTAAGGATCAGTTTCTGGTTTATGGTGGTACAGATGAGTTGATTGTTAAGGGCTATACGGACGCAAGCTTTCAAACTGACAGAGATGATTTCAGATCACAGTCTGGGTTTGTGTTCTGCCTCAACGGCGGAGCAGTAAGCTGGAAAAGTGCTAAGCAAAGCACTATTGCGGATTCTACAACTGAAGCCGAGTACATTGCTGCCTCAGAAGCAGCAAAGGAAGCTGTTTGGATTCGGAAGTTCATCGAAGAACTTGGTGTTGTCCCCTCCATTAAAGGACCAGTGGCTTTGTATTGTGACAATAGCGGAGCCATTGCCCAGGCAAAGGAGCCTAGGAGCCACCAGAAGTCCAAGCACGTACTGCGGCTATTTCATATACTTCGAGAGATCGTTGAAAGAAAGGAAATCGAGATTTGCAAGGTTGGAACTGACGACAACGTCACGGATCCATTGACTAAACCGTTGCCACAAGTGAAACACAACGCACATGTAGCAACCATGGGAATCAAGCATGTTAGAGAATGGCTTTGATTTTCTAAAGTATTGTTTTAGAACATCTGTTAGATCTATGTTTAAAACAATTGGTTTAACCATTTCATATTTATGAAATTTATTATTTCATATTCATTTAATTGTGGTTTAGAATTAAATGATAAGTCCATGTGATTCAAATCATTCAAATGGGATGTCAAGATGGATTCTTTGGCAAAGAAACACCCATAAGTGAACTTGAATATTGAAGTCACAAAGGATCCCTAATCCAGGTCATTCAAAGGTAGACGACGAATGACTAATGAAAATTAGATTGCAAGTAGATTACTTAGTTCTGTTTCTTGAACTAGAGTGACTGGATGTCAGAATCTTTTGCATAGATACTTATTGGATCTTGTATCAGATTGACCATGAGAACGCTTTAAGAGATTAAAGTCATGTCATAGGTAGTTCTCATTAATGGTGATTAGCAACCGTTCCTCAGAACATGAGCGATTATGTCTGCTCGTTTGAGAATTAGTACGCTTTGATACTAGCTAAACGTCGCACCGTAAAAGGAGGCTATAAAAGCAGTTATTGGGCGTACTATGAATCAAAGTCAGTGTTCATAGATTGCAAGAATGGATTGTCCTCCTATCTTTGATAGGTTATGGTGTTGTTGTGTAACAAGGCCTCTCGGAGAGTTAGATACTGTAAAATGCATGGCCGTGCTCAGAATGGTTAGGCTTAACCTTCTGCAAAAGTTTGACAGTTGAACTCTGTAATCCGAGAAACACTTCTGGACCTAATAAGGATGGCTTGGATCTTACCTTATGTTTAGTAAGTAACACTAAGCGACAAAGGAATGTGGATGCACACTTGTCTGAATGACAAGTGGGAGATTGAAGGAAATATGTCCTTCACCCAAGGTGCATTAACTCTAATACCAAGGTTCAGATTAATTGCGAACAATTAATTCAGTGAGATCAAGTGATCGGAACAGGTAGCTCGAGCAATGCTTTCGATCAGTGAGTTCTAATGGATATTGAACTCACAACTTACTCTTGACTGAACCTACAAGGTCACACCAATGACACGTAACAGATCACCGGATTAAATGAATCGGAAATTCATTTAATAGCTTTTCGGGATTTAAGTTGGAAACGCATTATACGATACGACCTTGCATCGGAATCGTATATCGTACCGCGAATATTCGTAAGCTAGGCGAAACGAATAAATCGTATCGTACGACGGTGATTCGTCGTATACGAAACGATAAATAATATATCAGAAATATATTAAACGCGGATACGAGGAGCGGCCCACGAGCCGAGTGCACGAAGCACTCAAGGCCCATGGGCGCGCGCGCTAGGCAAGAAAGCAAGGCGACACAACAGCGCTGGCCCATGGCCGAGCAGCTGTGTGCGCGCGCGCGGCCAAGACCACGACACAGCAGCAGCAGCGCGGCCCACGGCCCAGCTCGCTGTGCGTGTGCGTGTGATGCTGCGCGGGCTTGCTAGCCGGCCTTGCCTTATGGCTTGGTCGGTTAGTAAGGTTATGTAAATAACCTTATGACCTAATTTCCAACTAAGGCAATCACAATTCAGATTACACACAACCCTAGGAGAAAACAGAGAACCTTAATTATCTCTGTGCCTCCATAGTGTGTTCATCCCAAAAGCAAATCTCTTGATCGATTGTCTAAGCTACGATAATCAAGACGGATCTGATCGTGTCGGTGAACCAAGTAGAGGAACGACAAGTGGAGTTCTTTGTTCGTGTTCGTTGACAGATTATTGTGGAAAACACGCTTCGAATGTAAGTTTGCTTAATCTGTGCTTTATACATGTTTCCTGGCTTTGGGGATTGTTCCGCACATGTTGTTATGTTTAACTGTATTCCCCAACAAGTATTTCCCCGCTACTCTGAAAGGGGTTGCCTTGAAGTGGTTTGAAAAATTTCCAGCCGGTACCATTAATACTTTCACCGAATTGGAAATGCTTTTTTAGACAAGGTTCGTGGCCTATAAAGAGGAAAAGAAGACGAGTATGCATCTAGGACACATTCAGCAGGGCAAAGATGAGTCCCTTTGGAGCTATGTGCGACGTTTCAACCTAGAATCAGGGAAGATACCCGATCTGCCGGATGGAGTAGCTTTTGATTATTTCTTTCGAGGGTTCAAGAAGGGATCCTTTAAGTTTGATTTGGTCAAAAAGAGTGTAAGGACCATGGATGATGCACTGGACGAAGCTGAGCTCTTTATCCATTCCACTGAAATCTGTTCCGCCCCAAAAGAATTAAAGGGAACATAAGCGTCTGATAACCCCCCCGTAAAGAAAAATCCGACAAAAAGAGCGCCCGCCCAAATGGAACTTGGTCCATCGAAGGCAAAGGGTATCGATCCAACTCGTCGCCATGGAAGAAGAGGGGATGACCCTATGATAAGGAGAAATTTGAATATAACAATGATCTATATACAATACTTTTAGACATAAGTAACAAGTAAAAGATCGACCGTCCATTTCCTATGAAGTTGCCGGTTGAGACTCGTGACAGTACCCTCTAATGCAAGTTCCACTATGATGTGGGTCATGACACAAAGGATTTCAAGAGCTTGCGTAGAGCTCTCGATGGGCTAGCAGCCAAAGGCTTTCTGAAAGCCTACCTTAGTATAAATGACGGAGGATCTGGAAAGAAATTCTACAAGAAGAGAAAGTCATCCTCATACTGTT
The DNA here is from genome assembly GCF_020520425.1 of Spinacia oleracea. Taxonomy (NCBI): domain Eukaryota; kingdom Viridiplantae; phylum Streptophyta; class Magnoliopsida; order Caryophyllales; family Amaranthaceae; genus Spinacia; species Spinacia oleracea. The sequence continues at coordinate 88,591,119 of NC_079491.1, read as the reverse complement.
TTGACGGCAACAACACTAATCCAGAGTGTGTGGTAGTCATTTTTGGTGGCCTAGCCGTTGGCGGCCCGACTAGGAGAGGGCAGAAGGATTATGCAAGCCGGCTGGGGCAGGTTATGTTATCTGGAAAGGCACCCATGGATCATTTTCCAAAAGTAGAGATTTGTGAGACCGACAGGGGAAAGATAGCAACCCCGCATGACGATCCCTTGGTGATAGAATTGAAAGTAGCAAACCTCAAAGTAAGGCGCATCCTAGTGGACACTGGAAGTTCGTCCGACATTATTAGCTTAGCATGTCTAAACCTTCTTGCATACAATCCTAAGACAATTGAAAAAATTCATTATCCTATCATCGGGTTTGGAGGCAGCATAATCCATCTCCATGGTATTATTTCACTACCACTTTGAGTGGGTGGGCGGCATCAGAGCAGGAGCTTGAACGTCCGGGTTTTTTTATTGTAAAAGATCTGACAGCATACAACATTATTTTGGGACGACCCACATTGAATCAGGCAAAGGCAGTCGTCGTCACTCATCTCATGTTGATGAAATATGTTTGTGATAAAAGGATGTTTAACACTATTCATGGTGATCAGAAGTAGGCATGAGATTTCTACTTGACTACCTTAAATCCTGAAGCATGGATATCGGGTAATATCCACGAAGGAAAGGCAGGTTCCAAAAGGAAACTAGATGACACCGAGGTCAAAATCAAAAAGGAAACTTTCACTATTGCTATAGCTCACATGGAAGCTAGGCGGCCTGAGCCGTTCGAAGGACATCATGAGATTGTCCTCGACGAAACACGTCCAGATAGGACGGTGCCAGTAGGAGTTTCAACTGACGATCAGCTTGGGCAGAGCTGGTCCTCCTCCTCATAGAATTCCATGACAACTTTGCTTTCACTGTAGAAGAAATGTCGGGCATAAACCCGAATGTGGCCGTGCACAAACTCAATGTAGATGACACTTTAAACCCTGTCTGTCAGAAGAAACGAAATAAGGCTAAGGCAGAAGAGGTCAAGAAGTTGCTAGATGCTGATTTTATTCACCTAAGTCAATACCCTAACTAGGTAGCAAATATGGTGTTAGTTCCAGAGCCGAATGGCTCTTCGAGAATGTGTGTAGACTACACAGATATGAATAAGGCGTGCCCTAAGGACAACTTTCCATTTCCTAAGATAGATCAACTGGTAGACGACTCAACTGTTGGTCATGCCATGATGTCATGAGGGTTTCCATCAAATCCCTCTCTGGTCAGATGACCAAGACAAAACATCATTCGTCACTGAGCAAGGTTTGTACTGTTAAAAGGTTAAGCCATTCGGCCTGAAAAATGCACCGGCAACTTTCCAACGATTAGTGAACACTGTTTTCATAAATCAGCTGGGTCGCAACATTGAAGCATATAATGACGACATGATTGTAAAAAGCAAGAAGCGTGAGAATCACCTCACTGGTCTAAGCGTGATAAAGACAACAAGTATAAATACCTACATTTTAGGGTTAGGCCCATAAAGACAACAAGTATAAATACCCACATTTCACAAGAAAGGGGGGCACAAGTTTCAACACAAAAAATACATCACTATTGATGACATCAACAACTCTCTCTCTCTCAATTTAATTATGTTTTCATCCTCTTCTAAAATCCCTCAATTTTACTTAATCATCGGAGGGAATATTCCTACGGGGATATTCTTGTTTTGCAGGTGACACAGCCGGACGTGACGTGGATCAAGTTCTATCTGGGCCGCATACGTCCTTGTCAGTAACATATGGAAAAACTCCCACAACATTTGCTTGAAAAATGCACCGGCAACTTTCCAACGATTAGTGAACACTTTTTTCACCAATCAGTTGGATCGCAACATTGAAACATATATTGACGACATGATTGTAAAAAGAAAGCACTGCGAGAATCACCTCACTGATCTAAGGGAAACCTTTGAGACGCTCAGAAAGTACAAAATGAGGTTGAATCCGAAAAAGTGTGTCTTTGGGGTCACGGCCGGCAAGTTCCTGGGATTTCTTATTGATGAAAGGGGGATAGAGGCCAATCCTGACAAAGTGCAAGCAGTAGTAGATATGACGTCACCAAAGACTGAAAGAAGTCCAACGACTTACTGGATTTTGGCGGCCTTAGGACGTTTCCTATCTAGGGCTGGTGACAAATGACACTATTTCTTTGGCGCCATAAAGAAAAAAATCAAATTTTGAATGGCCAGAATCAGCTAAATCAACATTCATAAGGCTAAAAGACCATCTTCATAAGCTGCCAAGGCTCGTCAGCCCTATGGAAGATGAAACTCTATATGTTTATCTAGCTATTTCCGAATGGTCTCTGAGTGCGGTATTGTTGACGGAAGAGAAGGAGACCAACTCGCCGTCTACTTTGTTAGTCATGTGCTACAAAACGCCGAATAGAAATACCCCACAATTGAGAAATTTGCACTGACACTTTTTATGGCAAGTAAGAAGTTGCGTCCTTACTTTCTGGCACATAAACTGGTGGTTTACACCGATCAGCCATTGAAACAGCCGCTTACCAAGCTAGAGGCCGACGCTCGTATGCTCAAGTGGGAAATTGAGACATTTCCTATGAACCTCGAAAGGTTATCAAGGGGCAAGCATTTGCTGATTTTATTACTGAATTGATGAGGCCTGCCTTTGAGGAAAACAAGCAGACTCGATGGACAATCTATAGGGATGGTTCATCCACTCAGAATGAGTGTGGAGCCGGCATAATATGCTAGTCTCTTGAGGGTGACAAATATGAATACGCCATGCGGTTCAATTTTCAGACATTCAACAATGAAGCAGAATATGAGGCATTGTTAGCCGACATAAAAATGTGTAAAGCTGCCGGAGCGCAGGAGATATTGGCTCTGTCAGATTCACAGCTTATAGTGAGTCAGGTGAACGGAGATTACGAAGCCAGAGATCCCAACATGGTTAAACATATGCAAGCAGTTCACCAAGAAATTGAGCTCTTGAAAAGCTTCAAAGTAAAACAGATTTCCCGGACTGAGAACAATCAGGCAGATGCTCTATCTAAATTGGCTAGTTCGGCCTCTTGTGATACCACGCGTCAGGTTTTCTGGGAAGTCAAAGAGAGAAGAAGCATAGAGAAAGAATACAACACTCAAACTCCTGAAGTGGCTGTTCTGGACCGAACCTCCACCTAGATGGATGATATCATAGCTTATAAAATTGACGGTACGCTCCCGGATGACCCGCCCCTAACAGCTAAAATTCAAAAGTAAAGTTCTTGGTTTGAATGGTGGAATGGAGTCATATATAAGAAGTCGTTCCCCCGACCTCTCTTGCGATGCATAACGTCTGAAAAGGGGCAAGAAATACTAGACGACCTACATCAGGGGTTATGTAGCTCACACATTGGTGGACGAGCACTAGCTGAAAAGGCCATAAGAACCTGTTACTATTAGCCCACTCTGAGAGAGGATGCGCTGACCATGGTTCAGAAATGTGACAATTGTCAGCGATTTTCCCATCTAATTCACAGGCTGACTCATCCGCCCACACCTATCTCTAGTCCCGTCCCATTTGCTAAGTGGGGGATGGATCTACTCGGACCATACACCACAGCCCCTGGCGACAGACGTTACGTAATAGTAGCCGTCGATTACTTTACCAAGTGGGTTGAGGCCGAAGCCCCCAAAATTATCAGAACTTGTGATGTGAGAGCATTTATCTGGAAGAATGTCATGACCCGGTTTGGAGTACCGCAGTATATTGTCTTTGATAACGGGCCTCAGTTTGAGACGCCTAAATTGAAAGAATGGTTAGCAGACCATGGAATACATAGCTGGTTTGCCTCTGTGGGGCGGCCACAAGCCAACGGGTAGGTTGAAGCATTCAAAAAGATCATTTCTGAGGGGTTAAAAAAGAAGTTGGATGGTCTATTCGCACCACGGCTAAGAACTCTACTGGAGAAACCCCATTCTTGCTAGCTTACGGTGCTGAGGCTGCCCTGCCCATTGAGATGTGCGAGCCGACATTGCGAGTCATGCTATATGATGAGAATTCTAATTGGGAAATGATGAAGACAACCTTGGAATTTTTTACCTAAGGTCAGAGGAAACGCGGTATTGAGACAACAATTGTATCTCTAAAAGATTGCTCAAAGTTGAGGATTTTGTTCTCCAAAAAATGGAGTCTGTAGGACGAGCCAATGAGCAAGGCAAACTGACTCCCACCTAGGAAGGACCATATGAGATATATGATGAGGTTCGAAACGTCACCTATCGCATCCAGGATATGCAGGGTCGGCCTATCCTACGAACTTGGAATGCAAACAACCTAAAGAAACATTTCTTCTAGATAGCGTCTGGTTGATATCTATTCTTAAGTTTCATTGTCAAAAGACCTCTGACGGTCATTGTAGAGTAGTAAACTATGATGTACTTGACTAAATTTTCCTTACAGATATTATAAATAATACTACTCTGCTTATGTTACTTGTCTTTCTTTTATGAATGTCTGATGACGCTAACTCAAGTAAATTAAGCCTAATTGAATAAAGGCCTGAGGAGTGGCCCAGATTAGCAAACAGTTCAAATAAACCTAATTGATTGAAGCTTAAGAAGTGGCCCAGATTAGCATAAGCATAGGCTGATCACCTATCAAAACCCCAAAGAAACCTTTCACCTAATCAAACGTCTCTTTCGTAAAAAGCACTTAGGATAACAATCCTATGTGCTGCGGCATATTCATGCCGCCTCCACATTTTGACGAGGGAAACCCCCAAAATATCCGTTCACCTAACCGAACGTCTCTTTCGTAAAAAGCACTTAGGATAACAATCCTTTGTGCTGTGGCATGAATATGCCGCCTCCACATATTGACGGTGGCAAACCCCCAAAATATCCGTTTATCTAATCGAACGTCTCTTTTGTAAAAAGCACTTAGGATAAAAATCCTATGGGCTACGGCATGAATTTGCCGCCTCCACATTTTGACAGGGGCAAACCCCCAAAATATCCGTTCACGTAATCAAATGTCTCTTTCGTAAAAAGCACTTAGGATAACAATCATATGTGCTGCGGCATGAATATGCCGCCTCCACATTTTGACGGGGGCAAAACCCCAAAATACCTGTTCATCTAATCGAACGTCTCTTTCATAAATAGAACTTAGGATAACAATCTTATGTGATGAGGCATGAATATTCCGCCTCCACATTTTGACGGGGGCAAACCCCCAAAATATCCGTTCATCTAATCGAGCGTCTCTTTCGTAAAAAGCACTTAGGATAACAATCTTATGTGTTGCGGCATGAATATGCCCCTCCACATTTTTACTGGGGCAAACCCCCAAAATATCCGTTCACCTAATCGAACGTCTCTTTCGTAAAAAGCACTTAGGATAACAATCCTATGTGCTGCGGCATGAATATGTCGCCTCCACATTTTGCCGGTGGCAAACCACCAAAATATCTGTTCACCTAATCGAACGTCTCTTCCGTAAAAAGCACTTAGGATAACAATCCTATGTGCTGTGGCATGAATATACCGCCTCCACATTTTGACGGGTGAAAACCCCAAAATATCCGTTCATCTAATCGAACTTCTCTTTCGTAAAAACACTTAGGATAACAATCCTATGTGTTGCGGTATGAATATGCCGCCTCCACATTTTGACAGGGGCAAACCCCAAAATATCCGTTCATCTAATCTAACGTCTCTTTCGTAAACAGCACTTAGGATAACAATCCTATGTGTTGCGGTATGAATATGCCGCCTCCACATATTGACGGGGGAAAACCCCCAAAATATCCGTTCATCTAATCGAACGTCTCTTTCGCAAAAAGAACTTAGGATAACAATCCTATGTGCTGCGGCATGAATATGCCGCCTCCATATTTTGACGGGGGCAAACCCCTGAAATTATCGTCCATCTAATCGAACGTCTCTTTGGTATAAAGCACTTAGGAAAATTCTCCTACGGGCGGCGGCATGAATATGCCGCCTCCATATTTTGACGGGTGGAAACCCCCAAAATTTCCATTCATCGACATATTCGTCTTTTAAACCTGCACAAGACAGTTTTCCCTATGCCTAAGTTCAGCGGCAATCATACTGATTGATTGACTTGCGTCAATCAATCATCAAAAATAAACTTAGGCATATGAGTCATCCTTAACAACTCAAAATATCTTTTCTGGGCAAATGGAGTTGACGGGTGTCAACAACCGTCGACAATAATAGCATGCAAATATAGAAAAGACATTTTAAGTCACAAACTAGTGCAAACAAAGCACTACTATTAGAAAGAAAGTCAAGGATGCTGAAGCATCATTTGTTCGCCTAACCGGCGAAAAATTCAAAGAGAGAAAATTTAAAAATTATCTGTTACAAACGCCCCTTGGCGTTAAAAATTGTCAGGCGCACAACGACGGGAAAGAAACAAATTTATTACAAGCGCTCACGGCGCTATAAACACTTTTCTAAAAGACTAGGGGTCACGGCTGAGCAGAAGCGGAGTTGGTATAGGCCGGTGTTAGGTTATGAACCATATAAACATTATAATTTATGCGGAAAAACCATAAAGCCAGGAATCCAAATAAATTTCCACATAGTCAATTAGCATAATTAGGATACATATAATGTGATGCGTGCCTTCCCTAGCTGCTCCCGAACCGAACAAGAATAAGTTTAGGACTCCAAATGTCGCCCCTCCGTAGATAGTCCACAGCACGTTCGGATCCGCCTTAGATTCAACCAACTAGGATATTCTCTAAGGTAATATGTGCTCTTGAGAAACTTATTATTAAAGTTAGGAAAATATTGAATTATCTCTTGAACTTAATGTATTAGAATACTTATGAATTGTATTATCTATTGTGATCATGAACCACATATTTATAGGGTGGAAATAACGGAGTTAGAATTATACTGGGATTCGAATAACTAAATCCATTAGGATTCTAGTTAAATAATATCATTAGAATTTTACGTTTAATCAAATACCTAAGTATTTCAGATTTAACAAAAATATCTAATTTGAGTAGAATTAGGAAAACGCGATTACTTGACAACGAAGTAATCCTAACCGGCCAAGGTAATGCATGCGTGGCCCTTGAGCCCACGCTTCTATGCAGCCCGCAGCCACCCCCGCGCAGCCCGCAGCACGCAGGCCCACGAGTGGCGCTGCTGCTTGCTCGCTGGCCCTAGGGCGCTGGCAGCATGCACGCGGTCCCACTTGGGCGCTGATGCTGCTCGGCCTGCCTTGCTCGGCCTGCTATGCGCGCGCGGGATTGCTGGGTGCTAGGCCTGGTTTCGCGCTGGGCCTTGCGTCTTGCAAGCTCGTTTGTCGATCGTTCGTACGTCTTGCTTCGGTTTCGTTTTCCGATTCCAGAATTCATTTCCGATTCGAACAAATATTTAATATTTCCGATTCGAACTAATATTTAATATTTCCGTTTCAGGAATTTATTTCTGATTCCTATTTTCGATAATATTTTACGATAAGTACCATGTTTCTATTTCCGGCAACATCTACGACTTTGGATAATATTTATATTTCCGTCATGATCCATACTTCCGTTTTCGGCAATATCATCATTTCCGAAACATTCTATATTTTTCCTTTTGACGATTTCAGCTCCCAGTGGAACCGAGATATGTCGTTTCCGAATGTTCATAAATAGAGTATTTAATTCACTTAAATACTTGATCCGTTCACGTACATTTGTGTGACCCTACGGGTTCAATCAAGAGTAAGTTGTGGATTAATATTATTAATTCCACTCGAACTGAAGCGACCACTAGCTAGGCATATAGCTAACTTGATCTCACTGAATTATTAACTTGTTTAATTAATTAATACTGAACCGCATTTATTAGACTTAGCATTGAATGCGTACTTGGACCAAGGGCATTATTTCCTTCAGTCTCCCACTTGTCCTTAGGGACAAGTGTGCATTGCCTAATTCCTTTGTCTCTTGATGCTTTCTCATGAACATAAGGTAAGAGTAGTCATCCTTATTATGTCCAGAGGTATTTCTCAGTTTCAGAGTTCAACTGATCAAATAAACAGATAATCATAACCTATTTTTCATCTGAGCACGGCCATGCATTTTTCAGTTTCTAGCTCACCGAGTGGCCTTTGTACAACTTTCAGCATCTCATACCGATTTATGGGAGGACAATCCCAATCTTGTGAACTTGAGGTTAGACTTCGTTTGATAGGTGATTACCTGAGCGTTTCCGTTAAAGTATCCTTTTATGCTGTGACGCTTGACAACGTCAAAGTAACTAGTTCTCAAACAAGTAATCTCAACTCACTCAGGTATTGAGGATTAGTGTCTAATAATGTAATAAAATTTACTTATGATAGATTTTCATCTCTTATAGTAAATTTTCATAGGTCTGTCCGATACTAATCTTCTCAAGTAAGTATCTATGCAAATGATTGTGCCATTGCCATGTCCACATAGTTCAAGAAACAGAACTACTAGTCATCTTGCATTCTAGTCGTCTAGCGTTTTCTATGCGTCCACCTTTATAGAAAACTTCCTACCAGGGACATTTTTTCAACTTTTGACATTCAAGTTTACTTGATAGACTTTTATTAGTCACAGGACTGGTCCTAACAGTCTATCTTGAATATATCGTCAAATTGAAAGGACTCATCATTTAATATTAATTATGAAATTTCCTTTTTTATATGATAAATGTTCAACCCCAATGTTTTAAAACCATGGGCCCCTAACCCATCTTTTAAAAAATTAATGGAATTCAAAACTATGCTTGATTTCCAGTGCCACGATGTGAGTGTTGTTTCTCACTTGTTGCATAGGTTTAGTTGTCATGCTTTGCCAATCTTAATATCCTTTTCATCGAGTGTTCTTCGAGATAGGATGATAAGATCTTTTGAGTATGTTTATTATGTGATCTATTCTTTCTTACTACAATAGTTGTTCTACGCATTTTGCAATGAACACTAGTAGAAAAATATTTATTTGCGGCTATTAATGTGAGGCGTTTTTCTATAGACGCCGCAATTTAAATCGTGAGTATTGATATGCGGCGTAGATTTGCGTGAAATCGCCTCGAACAAATAACAACCATTTGTCAGCGGCGTTAATATCTAAACGCCTCAAACTAATTAGGGAATATTTCCCAAAAAACTCACGCCTATCCGTTCATTCATTTCCAACATTTTCAAAACCCTGGCTTCTCCACAACCTCAACTCCATTAGCCCCTTCTCCATTGCAGATCCTCTCCTCTCAAAACAACAAGTGATAATTGATCAAGTTCTCACTCTCGTAAAGTTCAATATCACGCCTTTCCCTTCCATTATTTTCCTTACATCAATTTACTTATGCTATTTCTCTCCCCTGAGTCTCCTCGTTCTTCAATGGCGGCGATCCTAGCTTGTTCATAATTTTCTGGTGGTATGTTTGTCTCTCCTATTAGATCCCTGATCTTAATTTTTTGTTTTAATAATTTGTTTCGTTCAAATTAATTTCATGAACTTTCCTTCTTTATTCGATTATTTGACTCTAATTATTTGAGTTTTTTTCCAACCATTATTGTCGATAATTTTGAAGTTTGCCATAACCACAATATGGATCTGTATTAGTTATAAGATATTAATTTTTTGGGGGTTTTATTGGTTGATTCTTATTTTTTCGTGGGTTATGTTTGATTTTAGGAATTAGGTATTTTATGTGAAGGTAATCAATCTAGCGCTTGGAGTGAGGAGTGAGGAATGCGGACTGCACTGTTGCCGGGGGTTCTGACGTTGTGAGTGAACGAGATGAAGGCAGTTCCAATATCAAGGTGCAAATTTAAACTAAATGAGGTGTATTTTATTGGTTTATGTTTGTATCTTGTGATGTAAATAGATCTGTGTTTTATGTGTGTAGGAAATTAATTCGACAGTATTAATTGATCTGGAGTAGGATAACAATTTTCAAAAGAATTTATTGAGGCCATGGCCTCTTTTAACGAGGTAATCTATCCTCTTCACTGCAGTCTGATATAGTAGAAATATTGTATATGGTTCTTTAACTAATTACATCTGAAAATGTGGTCTAGAAACCTCTGATTACGGCTCTCTCTAACCCTACAACGCAATCAGAATGTATTGCCGAAGATGCTTATACATGGACTAAGGTAACAAATTGTGTAGGGACTTTAAGGATTTGAGTAAATATCCATATATTTTTCTATAATCTGAATAGCTTCCTTGTTATTTCTTAATGAAAGGGTCGGCTCTTCTTCGAGTATGTTCTTCTATCTTTTTGGGTAAAAAGTATGTTCTGTATGATTATATAGATTTCATGGCTCATTGTAGTTTACATTTCGATTCCTGATATTTGTGATTGAATTCAGTTTTGCTTGATCTAGTTTGAGTTAGTTGACATGAATTTGTGATTGGTAATTTTAACCCTTGATTTTTTTTGGTTAGTGGAGCTTCAATAATAAAAACTTTTGAGCGGATTATGCTTTTTAGTTTGATTGAATGGATTGAAATAACATCTCGATTTTTCGGCCCAGAGTGTCCCTTATGGACTTTCTTTTTTGTGCCCTTAGTTTCTAATTCTTAATCTCTATGGAAATTAGGTTTTTTTTTCCTTCGTTATTGTTTAATTTCTCTGCTTATTTTCATTGATTCACTATTTATGTTAACTCATTTAATTACTCTTGTTGTTGTACAAAAATAGTTAGCTTGGAGAGTCCTATGTAATAGTAATGTTGGTGATATCTCTCTTAACACAGGGTGTACTACACAAAGTTTTGAGCTACAGTGCTTAATGCACAAATTAGGAGTCTACAAGACCGACTGAACAGAATCGATAAATCATTGAGAAGTAGCTCAACATATGAAACTCTTTTCAACTCCAGTGTGGTAAAATAATCTAAACCACCAATCCCTTCATTTTTCCAGCTTCTATCTTGTTATTTTTCCAACATCTGAAACTCTTTTCAACTCCAGTGTGGTGAGGCGGTTTGTAATTGTACCAACAATAAAGTCTCAGTCTATCTGTTTTTGCATTATTTTTTTGCTAGGTTGTATTGAGCTCGAGTTTCACGCTCTTCCCATGTTGTTTGTCAGTCATACTTTGAACTCTCATGTAGGATCTATGTTTTTCTTTTAGTTAGATGCTTACATATTTTGTTTTTGCAGGTCTTCCTTCTCTGATTGCAGTTCCTCAAGGGTGTAAAACATCCAACTGTCTTGTTAGGTAAGCTAGTTATGTATGTCCGACAAATATGCGGAGTGCTTTGTAGTTTATGAATTGAAGCTTCAATATTCAAGTTAATTGGAGTTGCTTAGAGATATATGCCTAGCATTTGTAATGTTTTGCCATTTGATTATGAGATATATACCTCGCATTCCTTATTACACAAAGGACACATTGGTACGTTGATCTTCTTTCGTTGTAATAGATGCTCGACACTCCTCAGGCTTCTCTGATTAGATTATTTTTATTATAAGACCACCTAAAAGATTTCCAGATTGACACTAAATGCCTCACTATCCATCAACTAGTCCACTGATAAAAAAATGTTGTGATATGCATTGACATTGACAGTGCCTTTTAATATCAAGTCTCGCTTGGAACTTCATGTAATCTAATGTTGGTGATTGTTCCTTATATGCATGGTCTTATTAAAGTCTCATTCACTTCTCTTAGAAAAGAACCTCAAAAAATAACAACATTGTTTTATTCTCAAGGATTATGAAGCTCGTTCCATTTACTGATTTATTCTATTCTTGGCACCATAAAAATTAAATATATTATTCTTAGGTTATAATCGTTGTTCTTTTAAGTGTTGTCAAGCTATGGAGTATGACATCTTTTATTTTTATTTAATAAAATGGTATTGCAGATTTGCAGAGAGCAAGTGCAAGAGCAGTTGGTAAATCTCGTCATCCCATATATAAATCATACCATCCAGATAGATGATAAAGCACTCAAGAAAAACAAGGTCAAAATAACGACTCTTATGGGAAAGCAAATGTAAGGCTAGTTTCCGATACCGCGGCCTCCCGCTCTAACTTCTATCCAAATACCGTATGAAGCTGAAGAACAACATAGAGTATTTCTGTTGAGTAAATTCTTAGTGAATATATGATTTCAACAAAACAAGGAGATGAATTTGCCATTTTTTTTGTACGTACATAGATTAGGTTTATTTTAGTTGTAATATTCTTTCTGTTTTCAAAAGGATTGGAATATGTATTACATTTAGTTATGGCATTGGTGGTAATGACTTGTAGTATATGATAGTGGCATGGTGTTAATGGAAGTTATATTGTGGTATGCTAGCTTTTCTGATGGTGGTATAGGCGTATAGCTAGTATTTCATTTAATAATTTTTTTAAAATATTATTTTTGTTAATTTGAGGCGGTTTTTTGTCTAAATAGCCCAAGCAAATCACTGTTTTGAGGCGTTTTTCACACATTAATGTGGAAAAAAGATGATTGATTTGAGGCGTTTAAACAAAAAACGCCGCAAATAAATCATTTATTTGCGGCGTTTACAAACGCGGCAAATGAATACCATTGATTTGCTGCCCCTCCATTTGCTGCTACGCCAAAACGCAGCAAATTAATATAAAAGTGACGCCTCAAATAAATGTTTTTCTACTAGTGGAAGAACCATAAAGCCAACAGACATGTGATCTACCCAAGTTCAGTGAAGAACTCTTTAACATAAACAACCCTGTTTTATTGCTTCTTAGGCAATAGTTACTTTTACTTCAATTGTATAGGTTGCTAGTGATACTATATGGATTCTCTTATCCAAGCAGTTCACGGATATGTGGAAGACTTTCCAGCTGTATCTTAGAACATAGAAAATAATATTTAATTTCACACGCAACAACTCGTGGTCTTCAATCCATGTTGCCATTTCAAAATACGATGCTCTATAGCTCGTCCTTGCCAATGGTTAACTCCAAAGAGATCTTGCTTTATCCTTTGCTAGTGTTTATGCGTGTAGCATCAATATTAGCATATCTTCATTTCCTTGAATCAAGAACTATTCCTATGTACCTTTTCAAGTACCATAGGTTTTTCTTGATCTCAATCTAGTTGATCTTAACTTAGATCAATAGAGATTGGTATATGTTCTTCATGCCTAAAGACATACGATACATTTTTTTTGGCGATCCTCCTATTATATTATACATGATAAATTATTTTGCAGAATAATTCCCAATTGAATTCTATTCATGTAACTTTAGCTCATCTACTTTCAGTAGATACTAAATCCAGCTAAATTCTTTGACATATAATATAGGTTAAGAATCTCATTTAGACTCTTTGATGTTTAACTTAATATATGCTTATACATAGTTCAAACATCTATTACTTAGATTTATTCACATGAGTCAAATGTCTCCAATGGAGTCTTTCGTGTTTGATTTAGTAAATGCAATTAATTAATCCAAAACAATAATATAAGATCTTTGTAAATAGATCTTAGTACACCGTATGCACTAAGTTTCTCCTTGGTCCATTATTGATGAATAATTTCAAATCTAAGTCATTTAGGATTTGAATGTTATTTCACAATAGAGAGATATGTGTGTGATACACACAAGACCAATTAATTTTTACGTGCTCCCACTAAACTTCTTATATATCTATAAGGATCATGTACATTTTATGAAACTAAAATACTTATTAGCTTCACTAAAATATAGTTCCGATTCCCGATTGCTTGCTTAAATCCAAACTTAGATTTTATAAGCTAGCTTTCCTTTTCAAGTATTTATTTGGATCCACAAATCCTATGACATGCCATGTACATAGTTTCTTCCAACATTTTATCGAGGAATACATTTTGTCATCCAATTGCCATATGTACTAATATGCAATCATTTCTTAATTTATAGACTTGAGCATTACGATTTTGCATGAGGCTTCAACACAATCCACGCCGTGAATTCGCTTCTAACCTTTAGCAACTATAATCTAGCTTAGTGTGTGAACACAATTCATGTTTGATGGTTTTTATCCTTAAAACCAATTTGCAAAACCAATTTGCAACCAATAGGTATAAACCATTCATGCAAATCAACAAAATTTCAATTTTGTCATCAAAACATTGAGTATATTTTATGGCCTCTAACCATTTAAAACATTTGAGTCTATATATGGCTTCTAACCATTTTAGGGAATCTGGGTTTCGTCATAGCTTTCTTACAAGTCACAAACTCATTAATCTACATGATGATAGTTTGACTGCAAGTTGTAGGTTTCTTTACAATCTAATCGAAGAATCTCATAGTTTCAGTGACCTGAACTCTATGCCTACTTGGGTATAGAACATCAAACAATAGAATATCAACAGAAACTTGAAATTCCTTTGAATATTCTGTTCTCCTTGAAGAATTTGTAAAGTCTTCTAAGAGATGTCTATTCTTTAAAGCCACTTCTAAAGTCCTTAAAGAATAATTGTTCGAATTTTCTGAAGAACTTCGAAAAGCCACCGGAATGTCCGTTTATGTTTGTTGTTCGCCTCGAAGACTTTCAAGGTCTATTTTCTCCCACTTGTCATTTTGGAAACGAATCTAAAAAAGGATATTTTTTCGAGCAAACAAACATTATGTTCTCAAAATTCGTGGTAGAAACAATACCCTTGTGTCTCATTTAAAGAAATCACAATGAAACATATATCTATACTTGGGCCTTAGTTTGTCCAATAACAAACACTAAGCTCCCACTGAGTTTAGGAACTCTTTAGATATATATTATGAAAAGATGTTCTGAAATTATTTTTCAATAGCTTTGACGAATTTGGTTTAGTCTGGTGGTAGTTGTGCATTTTGTTTTAGAAATTATAGGAAAAATATTTATGATTCATCATTGATCGAATCAAGTACCAATTGACTTCGATCATTCCAATTTAGATAAACCGTATCTAGATCTCTTATGGAGCTGGATAGTGAAATTACAACTCACAATCATTGATGATCATTCTTGGTATAAGTAATCATTAACACGATCTAACCTAGATCTTTATGATTTCTTGCCAAGTGGATTTTATACTTCTGAATCTTTGAGCTAGCCAAACAGATTCAACTTATATCATATTGAGTAAATAAACCAATATTCACTCGAAACTAGGTGATATAATAAAGTCATAAAATCTTTCTTTAGGTTTGAACATGTTGTCTAGGTGTTCTAACAATAGTTCATATCTTTTGTTACTTTCAACAAGTAAGACTAACTTGTCTTGAATGATCTAGAAATCAATCAACTTTCAAAAGTCCATCAAAATAGAGCTTTAGAACGTTAACTTGTTGACATGGTCTAAGAAACAATGCTAAAGGTTTGTGGAACTCAAATCAAGATCTAGTAAAGTTCTTATTGTTAAAGATTTGTTTGTTTTAATCAAGCATATTGACTCAACCCGTAAATGACCATTCAATTCAAATAAACAAATAAACATTGTTTTTGTTTTTCTTGAATGTGAGTCTTTCTGTGTTTGAAAACAGAAATTTAGGTATGCTGATTATGGAACAAAATAGCCATTAAGTTCCAGCCTTGAAAGGACTTAAAACAAACTAGATGACCCTACAACTAATGTAGCAATGCCATGCTTCATTCCCACTTGTAGGTCATTAGTGTAGCCTAGCTTCCATTATTTGAGTTATTATCGAAGTAAGACCTCAAGCGGTATATGATACCAAGGAAGTTTGATTGCTAGGTCACTTCTTTTTAAACATAAACTTATAGGTAGAAATGGAATCGTAAATTCCTTTCATTTGTTCCTTGTTTTCCTATTTCTTATACCCTTTCTTATAGTCTTAAGAATTGAATTCTTTAATGTTGACTTTTATACTTTGTTAGACATGTCCAATGCCACTCCAACAAAGTTCTTACCATTTTATTTATGTTGAATATTCTGTTTCAACTAGATGATCTTACCAGAAGCTTCTAAAGTTCTCTAAGCATCGATCTATTCGAATGTCTGAGTGTTCACCATTGGTAAAGCTGAGTGTTAAACTCAATGCTTTATGATCTCAAAACGACATTATATTTTGAATTAACAAGCACTAATTGGTTTGCCATTCGAATTTGATACTCGAAAACAACCATAAAAGTCGCTAAAAGAAACATACATTTTAAATTGCTCATTTTCTCTCATTTCCGTAAATCGTTCTTGGATTCACTACCAATCGAGGAAATTTACTGTTATCCTTCTAAAAGGCTTTATTGCAGTGCACGATATTTAATTATAAACAACAATTAAAACATACATTGAAGCATGCAAAGTCTAAACATTTATCATGAGTAATAACTTGAAAATTAAAGCAATCATGCAATTTAAACAATTTATTGGCATTTTATTCGAATTTATGTGTTCCGACAGGTGTGAATAAAAAGAATCCAAGATCCTTAAATCATTAAAGAATTTAGCACATTATGTATTTAGACTCAATTCTAAAATATTTTAGGTAACAAAATCCTTTGCTAATAGTCTAGAAACTACTCTTGGTTGATAGGTACGTCTAAGAACTTAATAGGTAAACCTATCTCATTTGCCACGACATAAAGGACTCCTTACTTATATCGTTGAGTTTCACCAAAACTAACATGTACTCACAATTATTTGTGTACCTTACCCCTTTAGGATCAATAAGTAACACCTCGCTATGGCGGAAAACTATTACTAAAATTGATGTAAAGGTTATTGTAGGGGGGTTTTTTGTATTGCATTTTTTCCCGTTTCCTACAAGGGGGTTTTAGGAGGCCGGCCGGCTCGTTTAGAGAACCGTTTGAATTTTTGCACCTCGAAGGATTCGCCGCCAAACTTTATTTAAGGTCTTGTTTGGAAAGACCGCAAATGACTCTATTTTTGGATAAGGCCTTGAATCCTTGAACGGATGGGTGAGATCCGGGCTCGGGAACGAAAATGCTTATTCGGCGAGCTTTAGAAATATTCAAGTATGTTGGCAAAACATTAGTTTGAAAATAAACCCTAGATTAGACTATGTGGGTTTGATTTTGAAAGAAAAATAGAATTTCTAATTGTACGGTGGGCACTTTTCTTTAAAGATTGATTTAAGGAACCTAAGGCCGGTTTGTCCAAAAATATCTTCGTTAAGCGTGATGTAACCTTTGTATTTTGTTGTATTTAGCATGTTGGTGATGAAAGCGATAAAGCACATAAAGCAACATCACAATACTAAATAAAGAGCGGAATTAGTAAATAAAGGACCCCCTAGAGAAGGACTAGGGAGTAGGTCCACATTGAACTAGAAATGGACCAGGCAAGTAAAGATGCTGAATTGAAAGTGCGGAATTGAAATTGCGGTATTGAAATTGCGGTATTGAAAGTGCGATATTGAAAGTGCGATATTGAAATTGCGGTATTGAAAGTTGCGATATTGAAATTGCAATATTGAAAGGTGCATAATTGAAATTTGTACTTGGGCACATGAGATTCGAACGCCAAGCGGCTCCTTAAAAATAAGTACGCCCGACACGAATTCAAGCCAAAAATCTCAACTTGGGAGAGGTTGCTCAACCCAAATATCCTAGATTTTGCATATTAAACTTGAAATTGAAAGCTTGAATATTGAAATTTTTGAACTTGAAATGATTGAAATTTGAACTTGAAATGATCCTAGTTTAGGGAAATAACCATGAATAACCCTAAACATGGCAAGATCTTTGAAAATTGAAGACTTGAACTTGTATATTGAAAATGGAGTTTTGAATCTCAAAGACTAAACCTTTAAATGTTAAAAGGTGTTTATCTTTGATTACCCCATGTTTGATGGTGATTCTAGCCCAAGAGATGATTGTAAACAACTTGGACATCCTTGAATCTTTGAAAATTGTATTTTGTATTTTGAAAAAGTTTGTATTTTTGGAAAACATGTGTGATTGTTGCAAGTGGTGTTTTTATTGATTAAAAACACCAACTTGCTAATCATTTAGAAATCAAAGCAACATAGTAGATTAGAATGGGATTCGGATTTACCTAGTTAGATTTAGGCAAGAGCTCCCAATTGCTTTGGATTTTAGGAATTTTGTATGTGTTTTTTGAGGAGTTTTGAGTCGTATTTTGAGGCGTAATGTCGAAATTACGACGTTGTATTGTTGTGCTCCCCTTTTTTCGATGGAAATGAGGGGTACTTATAGGAGGGAATGGTGCAAAACGCCAGCACACGCCAGCGCAGGGCGCCAGGCCAGCGTAGTGCACTGCTGACGTGGCTTGAATGCCGCCAAAGCAAGGACGGGGAATCGTCCTTGTTTCGTCTTGGAGCGTTGTACATGTTGTACGAATAGTAATAGGTTTGGCGTTTGTATTTTCTTGGAGGTTAAGGCATCGTTTAGCGTCTAAAAATAAGCCTTTCTCGGGTTTTTGAATTCGAGTTTTACGGGACGGGGCTCGGCATGCTCGGTTTTGTGGGTCGGCGCCCGAATTTGACTTGCCTTATATGATTTGAGTGGAAAAGGCCTAGTAAAACCAATGGGATGGTCTACTAGTTGAGATTGTACTTGGATTTTGAAATTGGATTTGGAAAGTTGTATTTTGTACCGAGTTCCGGGAGGGGAACGGCCTCGGGGATTGATTTGGACCTTGGATTTTGGAGGTGTTCTTAGCAATTGGGATTTCCGCCTGGAGTTACTCCAATCACCTAAAAGGATAATGGTATCGTCATCATAACAAAGGGGAGACACAACTAGGTGTCTACAGAAGCCCCACTTTGACTGAGCGTTCGGTTAGGAAAGCGCAAGTCAAAGTATCTCGAAAGGGACGGAGAATGATCAGGATGTTTTGCAATCAAGACCACTCTTTGTACGCGGTACCTGCATAAAACAGGCATTAGAAAAAAGGGATAGAGTCTACCTCAGTACGGTTGGTGATGACTCCGGTTTGTACTTGTATTTTTCCGCCTTCAGTTCAGGACGGAGCTTGGCATCGAAAATTTTGAAATTTGAATCTTGAAATTTTGAATATCCGGAGTTAATCCGTTGGGATGTGCTTTGCTGGGAGCAAGATCTTTTTACTGGCCCTTAAAAATTTGATTTTTTCGACTGACTTTCCCGGAGCTTGGGTCCGTTGGGAGTTGGGCGCCTGAGTCGTTGTATTTTTTGTACTTCGTATTCTTGAAATATTCATCTGTTTGCACTTGGAGATACAGGTGTATACCGTATTTCGATGGATGGTTCGATGCGACGTTTGATGCTTGGTGCGGAAGACCGTAGCAGCAAAGGACGAGCAATCAGCACGGGAGACCGCGCGCGCGCAGATTCGCGCATGCAGCAGGGCAGCGCAGTGCGCTGGGGCGGTGCCTGGCGCGGGGTTGAGCTATAAAAGCTCTCCTTGCGTGCCATTTTGAGGCACATTCACTTGAAATTCTTTTGTTCTTTCTCTCAAAGGTCGATTAAGCTCTTCCTTGTTTCTTGTCTTGCCTTGTCCATGTAAGTTTTCATGTTTTTGCTTATGAAATAACTCTAGGGTTGCATGTAGTTTTGATTTTCTCGTACATTGAAATGATGCTCGTATGCTTAAGCTTCTTGATCTTGTAGAAAACTGTTTGATAGCCACTTGAACTTGAACTGTTAGAACTTGTACTTTTGAATTTTTATTGAACTTGTATCTGCTTCGGCATGGATAGCCTAGGTGTTGATGTAGAACTTGTATACCTGCTTCGGCGTGGGTAGCTAGGCGTTGGTGTAGAGGTCCACTGGGGATTGTTTGTTTGAATCTTGAACTAGAGGTCCACTGGGGATTGTTGTTTCGAATTTTTGACTTTGCATAGGCCAGCATAGAATAGCCCCCGTTTAGAATTTTGACACTTTGTATGCTACTTGATTTAGTATGCCTGGTCACACTCGGAGGAAACTCGCTGAATCATCTGTGGTTCGAGCTGCCGAGGAAGACGCTTCGGATGATGAAGCGACTGCAATAATGCGCCAGGTGGGGGTATGGTTCCCCGAGATGCGCTCGCTTTCCCTAGTACTGGTTGGTTCCCTTCCGACCTGGTGTTTCGGCCGGATTGGCACTTGTCTCAGCGGCGTCGCGCTGGCATGGTGAGTCTTGCACTGTGTTTTGGGTTTGTAATTTGTAATTATATAGGTCTTGAGCTAACTCGTTCACCTGTAGGCCGATGGAAAGTCGTTCCGTACTTACTGGTCCTTGGTGGAGGTTCAGAGGGCCTTTAAAGCTCTCCGTGCTGATGGGGAGGCTATGGAGATTTGGTCGCAGATGGGTCTGGCCGATTTCTGGCACACCATGGGAGGTTCTCGAGGAGAACGAGGATTAAAAACCGTTTGTGGGCTTTGTTAGAGCGGTTGTGGGATACCCCAACACTTTCCACATGGCATGGGGGGAGATTACTATCACCCCTTGAGTTTGCTATGATTACAGGTCTTCCTTTTTCTGAGAGGAATGTGACCTTTGATTCTGAGCTGACGTGGCGCTCGGCCACTGCCAGGGACTTGCTCGGCCTGTTGTTGACTTGTCTGATGATGATGCTCATGCTTCCGTGAAGGTGATTGTGGAGGCTATCTGCGGTGGGGGTGTGCCCGCAGCAGAGGGTTAGGCTTTTCCTCCTAGCCTTGGTGAGTAGAGTGATGGCCCCGAGTAGAAACAGTGGGGTGCACATCAAATTCTTGTCCACTTTGCGGGACTGGGAGTTGTTTCAAGCTATGACTGGGGGCGCTTGGCATACAACCACCTTTTGTACGAGATGAAGCGGGCCTCCCGGACTGCACTGTGGAGCGACCCGAGCATGGCTGCTCTGTGGAGCGTGCTGGAGGTATTGAGACCTTGTACTTTGTACTTTGTACTTGTATGCTTGTATTTTAACTTGACTGATGCTTTGCTTGTTCCTTGAAAGATTTGGATCTATGAGCACTTTTCGACTTTGGCGCCGGAGCGTACTAGAGATGCGGCTTACCCGTAGCTGCCTCTTCGATAGGAGCGGTGCGCGTTGGTGCGTCTTTGGCGGCTTTTCGCAGGGCTTGGAGAGTTCTATCCGCTGAAGATGTAATCTTTTGTACTGTTTTGCTTTCTTGTATTTGTATTGTACTGTTGCCTGAATATTTGCTTTGCAGGTGGTATGGCGTCCTTTTGCCAACGCGGTTGTACCTATCTCGGCTGCTCGTGCCAATTTCCTGTCTGGGGCGACGGGTTTTGCTTCCGGGGTGTACCGCCATATGTGGTATCTGGGGGAGCGAGTGTCCCTTAACACCATTGGGGGGTAGGCTTGTCCCCAAGGATCCAACGGAGTCCATGCTAGCTCTGGATGAAGATCTTGCCCGGCTCTATGCGGAGGCTAGGGGCGAGGTTGTTTGCCGCTGTTGGAGGGAGTTTGTACACAGGAAGGGTAGCTATGATGACTTCCTGAGGAGGTTGGCCCCACAGTACGCTTCGTACTGCCGATGAGCTTTGAATCTTGTATCTTGTATTCTTGTATTCTGTATTTTTGTATTCTTGTATTCTTGTATTGATTGCATGATTATATGATTGTATATTGTATGATTGTATGATTGTATGTAAGAGGAGGAGGTTGATTCT
Source organism: Spinacia oleracea (assembly GCF_020520425.1). Taxonomy (NCBI): domain Eukaryota; kingdom Viridiplantae; phylum Streptophyta; class Magnoliopsida; order Caryophyllales; family Amaranthaceae; genus Spinacia; species Spinacia oleracea. The sequence goes on along the minus strand of NC_079491.1, from coordinate 88,569,590 downwards.
GAGGACATTCCTCATGCTGATAGGATCCTCCGCTATGAGAATCGGACGGAGGGGAAGAGGTAGTGGAGACCATTCCTTTGGCTTCTCCTCCGCACCGAAAATCATATGAGATGTACCTGAGCATTACGCCCCCGTAAGTACTGTTGCATTTTTGAAACTGTTTGTAACTTTGTATGGGAAAATTGATCTTGAACTTTGTATGCAGGCGCCTCGGGGAGGGTGAGAGTGCGTCGAGGATGCTCTTGCTTGATTCTTGGAAGAGGCAGTGCCCAAGCTGACCCGGAAGCATTCTGGCCGGAACAGAGAGGTACCTCACTTGATCTTGAAACTTGTATACTGGAAATTCCAACTGGGAAATTTATTCTGAAATTGTATTTTGTATAGGAGCGCAGTCGAGACGTAGAGACTCTGTTGACAGAGAGCTCAGGCGGAGACGTCCTTGGGACAGGAGGGACCGAGCTTGGAGCTGGGACAGGGGTCCGGTGCTGGTGCTCATCAGAGGCATTATGATGCTGAGCGGGGAACTTCAATTCCCCTTTTGTACATGTTGATCCCACCAGGCATTCATTTGGAGGTGGTTGCGGTTCACGACCCTTTGTTCTTCCTTCCAGTTACTACTTCGGAAGAAGTGGTCCTCATCATTGGGGTGCAGGTTCATGGGCTTGCTATGCGGAGATGGAAAGGATGCGTCGGGCTCAGATGTTGGGTCGTACCCGTATATGCCGATGCCGCCGCCTTATCAGTATTCCTCTTCTCAGCAGGGAGTTCATCCCTCCACTGGCCACCTTCGTATCTCGGAGGAGGATCCTAGTACCCCTGGGACGGAGCTGGATCGGGAGCTGGAGCGCCTTAGGAGGCGAAACAGGGACAGGCGCCTGTGGTTGACGTCACCGCTAATGATGACTCAGACTGACCCTGCATGGTAGCAAGTTCCAGCTTGCCTGGGTTCATTTTGTATTGGCTGGATTGTATTGTGTTTGTGTGGTTTGACACTTGAATTTTGTATGATTTGTATGGCTTTGAACTTGAATTGGTTGTAAAATTGAATATTGGTTTTTGTATGTTTGAATGCTTGAAATTTATGCGTTGTGTGTGCCTTGAAATTTTGTGTAGCTATATGCATGCATGAGAATTTTGCAAAAAATTTGAAAAAATTTGCCCATTTTTTCGGGTGTATATACCCACTATAAGCCCCCACTTTGAATGAGGTTTTTTGGTTAGGAAAAGCGCAAGTCAAAGTATACTCAACTTTTTCTAATGCACATGCAGACTCGACTTAGGACGCCGATCTAGGACTAGAATGCTTGAATTTTGAAATGACCCGAAATCCGCCCAAAGCGTTGATCTGGACTGCTTGAAATTGCGCGGCTTGCGGCTTTGGAATCTTGAATAATGGAGGGTTGTACTCTGCTGTCTGAAACACTAAAGAGTGTGTACTCGGAGTCATAAGAGAGGACGGTGGCCTCGTCCTTTGGTGCAGGCGACTCTTGTATAATAGGGAGCTTGTTGGATCATTTCTTGCATCAATCCCTCCCTGCTATCTTGCATACTGCTTCCTCTCGAAAGAAAAGAAGTATGGTGTGTCCTTTGAAAGTGCCTTGAACTCGTGGCTTGGCTCGCTAGGCAAATTGGAGAAAGGGAGCTTGATGGCATGCATCTTGGAGTGCTCGTCTCTTTCCGGTTTGTAAAATTGGATTGGCACTTCATTCTTCTGCTCTGGAGGCTTGGGACCCAAATCTCATTGTGAGGGGGTCGAAAAAGCACGAGGCTAATGCGTGACCTCGTCCCGCGTGGGTGTGACGATTCTTTTTATTCAATCAAGTGTAATGGATTCCTGTGAGTATACACCCAATTGACTAGTAATAAGGAGTCACCATTCAGTTTTTAACGACAATGAGAAAAACTGACAAAAACCCGGTTATCGTGACA